>NC_091766.1:50992939-51617939 GCF_029378745.1 Bos indicus | reverse complement strand
ATGCAAAAGAGGTCAAGAGATACCTAGAGTAACAGGCAAATTTGGCCTTGGAGTACAAAATGAAGAACGGCAAAAGCTAACAAAAGAGTTTTTCCAAGAGAACACACTGGTCATAGCAAACACCCTCTTCCAACAACACAAGAGAAGACTTTACTCATGGACATCACCAGATGGTCAATACCGAAATCAGATTGATTATATTCTTTGCAGCCAAAGATGAGGAAGCTCTATACAGTCAGCAAAAACAAGGCCAGGAGCTGACTGTAGCTCAGATCATGAACTCCTTATCGCAAAATTCAGACTTAAATTGAAGAAAGTAAGGAAAACCACTAGACCATTCAGGTATGACCTAAATCAAATCCTTTACAATTATACAGTAGAAGTGACATATGGATTCAAGGGATTAGATCTGATAGAGTGCCTGAAGAACTATGGATTGTTCTTGTACAGGCTCATGTACAGGAGGCAGTGATCAAGACCATCCTGAAGAAAAAGAAATGCAAAAAGGAAAAATGATTGTCTGAGGAGGCCTTACAAATAGCTCAGAAAAGAAGAGAAACTGAAGGTAAAGGAGAAAAGGAATGATAAAAGCAGCTGAATGCAGAGTTCCAAAGAACAGCAAGGAGAGATAAGAAAGCCTTCCTCAATGATCAATGCAAAGAAATAGAGGAAAACAATAGAAAGGGAAAGACTAGAAATCTTTTCAGGAAAAAGAGATACCAAGGGAACATTTTATGCAAACATGGGCACAATAAAGGACAGAAATGGTATGGATCTAACAGAAAGAAAAAGATATTAAGAGGTGGCAAGAATATACAGAAGAACTAAACAAAAAAGATCTTCATGACCCAGATAACCACACTGGTGTGATCATTGGACTAGAGCCAGACATCCGGGAATGTGAAATCAAGTGGGCTTTGGGAAGCATCACTATGAACAAAGCTAGTGGAGGTGATGGAATTTCAGTTGAGCTATTTCAAATCCTAAAAGATGATGCTGAGAAAGTGCTGCACTCAATATGCCAGCAAATTTGGAAAACTCAGCAGTGGCCAAAGGATTGGAAAAGGTCGGTTTTCATTCCAATCCCAAAGAAAGTCAATGCCAAAAAATGTTCAGACTACTGCCCAATTGCACTCATCTCACACACTAGCAAAGTAATACGCAAAATTCTCCAAGCCAGGCTTCAACAGTTATGTGATCTGTAAACAATGGAAACAATGAGAGACTTTATTTTGGGGGGGGGCTCCAAAATCACTGCAGATGGTAACTACAGCCATGAAATGAAAAGACACTTGCTCCCTGGAAGAAAAGCTATGACCAACAAAGACAGCATATTAAAAAGCAGAAACATTACTTTGCCAACAAGTTAAAGCTATGGTTTTTCCAGTAGTCATGTATGGATGTGAGAGTTGGACTATAAAGAAAGCTGAGCACTGAAGAATTGATGCTTGTGAACTATGGTGTTGGAGAACACTCTTGAGAGTCCCTTGGACTGCAAGGAGATCCAACAAGTCCATCCTAAAGGAAATCAGTCCTGAATATACATTGGAAGGACTGATGTTGAAGCTGAAACTCCAATACTTTGGCTACCTGATGAGAAGAACTGACTCATTGGAAAAGACCCTGATGCTGGGAAAGATTGAAGGCAGGAGGAGAAGGGGAAGACAGAGGATGAGATGGTTGGATGGCCTCACCAACTCTATGGACATGAGTTTGAGTGGACTCCAGGAGTTGGTGATGGACAGGGAGGCCTGGCGTGCTGTAATCTATGGGGTTGCAAAGAGTCAGACACAACTGAGTGACTGAATTGAACTGAACTGATTAAGTGGCTTGATGTTGGAGGTGGAATGGACACATTTAAAACATTTTAAATCATGAAATATATTTTATAATAAAAATGAATAAAATTAAGCCACTAGAGCTAAAAATTTTAAATTATAAATATCAAACTCACCATGAATATGCCAAGGCTAACATTTAACAAGACTTAAAAGAGTCATTCAATGCACAAATATTACTAGAAACACTAATTCAATTTGTGTACTGTCACCCTGCTTATTTAACTTATATGCAGAGTACATCATGAGAAACACTGGGCTGGAAGAAGCACATGCTGGAATCAAGATTGCCGGGAGAAATATCAATAACCTCAGATATGCAGATGATACCACCCTTATGGCAGAAAGTGAAGAGGAACTCAAAAGCCTCTTGATGAAAGTGTAAGAGGAGAGTGAAAAAGTTGGCTTAAAACTCAATATTCAAAAAACGAAGATTATGGCATCTGGTCCCATCACTTCATGGCAAATAGATGGGGAAACAGTGGAAACAGTGTCAGACTTTATTTTGGGGGGCTCCAAAATCACTGCAGATGGTGACTGCAGCCATGAAATTAAAAGACGCTTACTCCTTGGAAGGAAAGTTATGACCAACCTAGATAGCATATTGAAAAGCAGAGACATTACTTTGCCAACAAAGGTCCATCTAGTCAAGGCTATGGTTTTTCCAGTGGTCATGTATGGATATGAGAGTTGGACTGTGAAGAAAGCTGAGCACTGAAGAATTGATGCTTTTGAACTGTGGTGTTGGAAAAGACTCTTGAGAGTCCCTTGGACTGCAAGGAGATCCAGCCAGTCCATTCTAAAGGAGATCAGCCCTGGGTGTTCCTTGGAAGGACTGATGCTAAAGCTGAAACTCCAGTACTTTGGCCACCTCATGCAAAGAGTTGACTCATTGGAAAAGACTCTGATGCTGGGAGGGGTTGGAGACAGGAGGAAAAGGGGACGACAGAGGATGAGATGGCTGGATGGCATCACCGACTCAATGGACGTGAGTCTGAGTGAACTCCGGGAGTTGGTGATGGACAGGGAGGCCTGGCATGCTGCGATTCATGGGGTCACAAAGAGTCAGACATGACTGAGCGACTGAACTGAACTGAATGAAATTTCTCAAATAGGGGCTTCCCTGGTGTTCTAGTGGTTAAGAACCTGCCCTGGAGTAAGTAAGCCTGTGGGCCATGACTACTGAACCCACGCTAAACAGCTCTCTAGTCGCAACTACTAAGGTTGGCACATCCTAAAGCCCGTGCTCCGCAACAAGAGAAGCCATAGCAGTGAGAAGCCTGCGCACCACAACTAGAAGGTAGCACTCTCAGAAACTAGAGAAAGGCCAAGGGCAGCAAAGAAGACCCACCACAAACGAACAAAATCAAGCAAACCAACAAAACCAAATAATGGATAGTCAGTGGAGGAAAAAAGAGCAAGTTGACACGACATGTTACAATATTTCTATGTAGTTACAATACTGGACGTTGACAATAAATGAAAACACCAAGAATGTATCTTACAAGTATCTTCCTATAACACTTATTAAAATTTGAAAATTGAAATGTTCACTAAAAATTTAATTATGGAAACATTTTCTATGGTGAACTGAAAACCAGTTCATTAACTCAAGCCTTTAAACCTCATAAAAAGGGCATTGTTACTGAAATAAACAATATAGTGCAAAGCAGTTGTCTTCAACAAAGTAAATTTTAATCATAACTGTAAGTATAGAGAAATTAATTAGTACCAAGAGAATTTATACCTAAAAGGATACAATAACTACTTATAAAGCCATACTTTAAAAATGAAAAGAGAAGATAAAGGATATTAAATATTTAATATTAAATACATAACGAAAATCTGGAGAAGGCAATGGCAACCCACTCCAGTACTCTCGCCTGGAGAATCCCAGGGACGGGGGATTCTGGTGGGCTGCCGTCTATGGGGTCGCACAGAGTCGGACACGACTGAAGCGACTTAGCAGTAGCAGCAGCAGCACATAATGAAAATTTTCTATAAGGTTTTTGAGACTCACTGTGTCCGTAGAGATAGGACCCTGAGGCAGGCTAGGACTGAAGGCCATGAGGTCGGTCTTGGGCGGCCCCTCCCCAGAGCACACCCTCTGTCGCCTCTCCTGCGAGTAAGACCAGCTCTCCACTGCGTTGGAGCACACCAGCCTGGGCTTCCCGGGTCCACACGCGCCCTCGCTAGGCGGCGCCGAGCACCGCAGCGCCGTGTACAGCAGTAGCGTGAGCACCAACAGGCTGGATACCGCGCAGATGGCGATGATCAGATACACGTTCATATCCACTAACGCCGTCTCTGCGCCGGCTGCACCAGACAACGCCCGCGAAGAGGCCTTGGGCGCCTGGCCGCTGTCCTCCAGCGACAGCAGCACGGTGGCCGTGGCCGTCAGCGCCGGCTCGCCGTGGTCCTTCACCAGCACCAGCAGGCGCTGGCGCGGCGCGTCCGCCTCGTCCAGGGCACGCGTCGTGCTGATCTCGCCAGTGTATAGCCCCACGCGGAATGGGCTGCTTGCGCCACCCCCCGCCGGCTGCAGCTCGTACGACAGCCACGCGTTGTAGCCCGAGTCCGCGTCCACCGCGCGCACCTTCGCCACCACGTGGCCCGCGCCCACCGACCGCGCCACCACCTGGCTCACCGCGCTGGGTCCTCTGCCTGACCCGGGCGGCAGCAGTGCAGGCGCGTTGTCGTTCTCGTCCAGCACGAACACCTGCAGCGTCACGTTGCTGCCCAGGGGCGGCACGCCCGCGTCGCGCGCGCTCACCTGGAACTGCAGCAGCTCCAGCTCCTCGTGGTCCAGCGGCTGCAGCGCATACACCTTGCCGCTCTCCGCGTGCACCGACACGTAGCTCGACAGCGCGCGTTCGCCCACGCGTCGTTCCACCAACGAGTAGGACACCAGCGCGTTCTCCTGCGCGTCCGCGTCTCGCGCCGACACGGTGAAGATGTGGCAGCCAGGCGGGTTGTTCTCCTTCACGAATACGGTGTACTCTGGCTGCGTGAACGCGGGTGCATTGTCGTTCACGTCGGCTACCTCCACGGACACGCTGGTCGTGGTGGACAAGGCAGGCGAGCCCCCATCTCTCGCAGTCAGCACCACATCATAGTTCGCCAGGCGCTCACGATCCAAGTCGCTGTCCAGCACCAATGAATAGTAATTTTTGAAAGTGGACACCAGCTTAAAAGGAACATCAGGCGTCACAGAGCAGGTGATCTGTCCGTTGGCACCAGAGTCGAGGTCTGATAGACTGATCAGGGCAATGACAGTGCCCAGTGGAGCGTCCTCTTGCACAGGCAGAGATAGGGAGGTTATGACCATCTCTGGGATATTATCATTTTCATCCAGCAATTTCACTATTACTTTGCAGTGTCCAGTTAATGGGAATGAACTTTTATCAACAGCATCAATATTAATTTCATATAAATTACAGTCTTCGTAATCCAGTTTTCCTGTAACTATTATTTCCCCACTATTAGAATTGATCGCAAATTTAGATTTTACATTGTCAAGAACAAGGTTGTTAAAGAGATACATTATTTCCTTATTAATACCCTCATCTGCATCTGAGGCGTTCAGTTTAATAACAAGTGTCCCATTCGGTGCATTTTCCAGTAATCTGACATTATAAACTGATTTATCAAATTCTGGAGCATTATCATTCGCATCCAAAACATTGATCAATAACTGAACTGTACCTGTTAGTTCAGGTTTTCCTCCATCAATTGCAATCAGCAATAAACGATGTTCTTGCATTTCTTCCCTATCTACTAGTTTCTTCAAAACTAGTTCTAAAAAGTTTGTTTCCTCTTCGTTTGTTTTAACATCCAAGTCAAAATACTCATTTGCTTGTAACTTGTATCTCAATTCTGCGTTTCTTCCGATATCCATATCAGACGCGCCCTCTAGCGGAAACCGGGAATCCGCTCTTCTTGACTCTAGTATAAATAGTGTTTGTTCTTGTCGCAAGAACCTTGGCGGGTTGTCGTTAATGTCCTTCACCTCCACCTCCACATGGAACACCTGCAGTGGCCGGTCCACGATCACCTCCAGGTGGATGCTGCATTCCGCTCTCCGCCCGCACAGCTCCTCCCGGTCGATCCGAGAATTCACAAACAAAATGCCATTCTGCAGATTTACCTCCAGAAGGTCTCTGCGGCCTTTGGATGCAATCCGGAAGAGGCGAGGCACCAGCTCTGCCAGCTCCAGTCCCAGGTCCTGGGCGATGCGGCCCACGAAGGTGCCGTGTTTGGCCTCCTCGGAAACAGAGTATTGGACCTGGCCACTCCCCGACTCCCAGGCTACGAGGAGCAGAAGCGATAGCAGCAGACGCTGAGATCCTGGACTTTTTCTCTGAGAATATACCATCGCAAATTTGTATCAACTTTCAAATACCTATTGCACTACCATATAGCTCTTGGAAATTTAATTCCCAATTTTATACAATTTTGTATTTGCTCACCTTTTATGCTTCAGCAGCAGAGTGAAAAAATGGAGTGGCTCTTTTCCTTTCTCAGGAAAATAAACTCTCTGTATTCCTTTGTTGTTTAAAAAAAGAAAAACACTAAACTTGCGGTTTCCAGCGCCATCATGTGGAGGAAAGGGGAGTTATTTTACTTTGTTATGCTTTATTTACATTACATTCGTTAAATATTTCCCAGTTTCAACGTCTCATTATATTCCTTATCTCTAATCAAATATATAATTAAATTTTTAATAAAATGTATCAAATTTAAGTAAAATACTGCAGGATCAATACTACTCAAGTTGTGACACCCAATCTTTACTAGAATGATTTGTATTGGCCTATTCTGTATATTTAGGGTTTGTATAGTTCCTAATGGACTTTAAAAGTTTTAGATTTTTTATATCTTTCTGTATTTAAATATTACTTACTAAAATTACCTATTTTTTTCTCTACTATTTTGATGGGATGTTTGTATATTAGTCTTTATATCACTCATAAAACAAGTTTATATTCCTATTTGCAATATTTAATATTGGCTTTTGTAATGTTATTTTCAAAGTAACAAGCTATGTGAATAGAATTCGTATCTGCATTCCATTTGGAAGTCTGATTTTCAAATTGATGAAAATTTATTGATTTCCTTTTTCTTTATATTACCTACTTACTTTTAGTGTTAACTCAAAAACTGTAATGTGGACATGACACTATTTGCAACTTAATACATCTAGCACAGGACAGCATACAGACAAGCATTTCTTCAAGTTGCTATTACTGATAAATCAGATTGATATAAATTGTGAAAGCACATATATTTTCTTTTATGTAGCAAATCAAAATCCTAATGTTGTTTGTGAGATATATTATTCTATAAAATATTTGAGTTCCAGTAAAAATTGAAACATGGAAAGAAATCACATTATTAACAAGTTAACTCTGTTAATTTCATCTCATTCTACTGCTCCATTTTATTTGCTACACGGACTTGGACTTCACTTAATAAATATGGCCAATATAAAACAAACCTACTTTTCCTCTTAAAAAAGTTTAACATTCTACTTAAGTATATACTCCCTCAGTTCAGTTCAGTCGCTCAGTTGTGTCCAACTCTTTGCGACCCCATGAATCACAGCACATCAGGCCTCCCTGTCCACTACCAACTCCCAGAGTTCACCCAAACTCATGTCCATTGAGTCGATGATGCCATCCAGCCATCTCATCCTCTGTCGTCCCCTTCTCTTCCTGCCCCCGATCCCTCCTAGCATCAGGGGCTTTTCCAATGAGTCAACTCTTTGCATGAGGTGGCCAGAGTACTGGAGTTTCAGCTTCAGCATCAGTCCTTCCAATGAACACCCAGGACTGATCTTTAGGATGGACTGGTTGGATCTCCTTGCAGTCCAAGGGACTCTCAAGAGTCTTCTCCAACACCACAGTTCAAAAGCATCAATTCTTCGGCGCTCAGCTTTCTTCACAGTCCAACTCTAACATCCACACATGACCACTGGAAAAACCATAGCCTTGACTAGACCTTGAAAAGCCCGGACCTTTGTTGGCCAAGTAATGTCTCTGCTTTTTAATATGCTGTCTAGGTTGGCCATAACTTTCCTTCCAAGGAGTAAGCGTCTTTTAATTTCATGGAGGCAATCACAATTTGCAGTGATTTTGGAGCCCAGAAAAATAAAGTCTGACACTGTTTCCACTGTTTCCCCATCTATTTCCCATGAAGTGATGGGACTGGATGCCATGATCTTCGTTTTCTGAATGTTGAGTTTTAAGCCAACTTTTTCACTCTCCTCTTTCACTGTCATCAAGAGGCTCTTTAGTTCCTCCTCACTTTCTGCCATAAAAGTGGTGTCATCTGCATATCTGATATTATTGATATTTCTCCCAGCAATCTTAATTCCAGCTTGTGCTTCTTCCAGCCCAGCGTTTCTCATGATGTATTCTGCATATAAGTTAAATAAGCAAGGTGACAACATATAGCCTTGATGTACTCCTTTTCCTATTTGGAACCAGTCTGTTGTTCCATCCAGTTCTAACTGTTGCTTCCTGACCTGCATATCGGTTTCTCAAGAGGCAAGTCAGGTGGTCTGGTATTCCCATCTCTTTCAGAATTTTCCACAGTTTATTGTGATCCACACAGTCAAAGGCTTTGGCATAGTCAATAAAGCAGAAATAGATGTTTTTCTGGAACTCTATTGCTTTTTCGATGATCCAGCGGATGTTGGCAATTTGATCTCTGGTTCCTCTGCCTTTTCTAAATCCAGCTTGAACATTTGGAAGTTCATGATTCATGTATTGCTGAATACTGGTTTGGAGAATTTTGAGCATTACTTTACTAGTGTGTGAGATGAGTGCAATTGTGTGGTAGTTTGAGCATTCTTTGGTATTGCCTTTCTTTGGGATTGGAATGAAAACTGACCTTTTCCAGTCCTGTGGCCACTGCTGAGTTTTCCAAATTTGCTGGCATATTGAGTGTAGCACTTTCACAGCATCATCTTTCAGGATTTGAAATAGCTCACCTGGAATTCCATCACCTCCACTAGCTTTGTCCGTAGTAATGCTTCCTAAGGCCCACTTGACTTGACATTCCAGGATGCCTGGGTTTAGGTGAATGATCACACCATCATGATTATCTGGGTCATGAAGATGTTTTTGTACAGTTCTTCTGTGTATTCTTGCCACCTCTTCTTAATATCTTCTGCTTCTGTTACGTCCATAGAATTTCTGTCCTTTATTGAGCCCATCTTTGCATGAAATGTTCCCTTGGTATCTCTAATTTTCTTGAAGAGATCTCTAGTCTTTCCCATTCTGTTGTTTTCCTCTATTTCTTTGCATTGATTGCTGAGGAAGGCTTTTTTATCTCTCCTTGTTATTCTTTGGAACTCTGCATTCAGATGCTTATACTCCTTAAATATTAAAAAATCATCTTTGCTTGTGAATATAAGAGGGGCCAAGAAATCAATAATTCTATTACTTAATGCTTTACATGTAAAGCATAAACTCCAAACACATTTTTTAATGATGGTATAAGTCATATGTGGAATTAGATGTATTATGTGTCCATGTATAAAGCAAATATGGAAAAGTGATACTATAAAAACTAGCTTGGAAAGAAATAAGATTACTAGAAAATACAAAGTCAATTGAAATTAACTTGCTTCTCAGTATTCAAAACAGTAATGTAAGGACATCAGATAATGTTACTGACTTTGTTTCTGATACAATCTTTAAGAGTACACTTATCATTTCCTTTAGTTTTTGAAAGATTTCTTAGCATTCAGAACATCCAAACACTAAAAAAGCTAAACAGTAATCAAATTTCAGAGCTATTTATCTAAGAGTCACTTACAAGGATAATTTAAAGTATTTTAATATATAATAAGAAAAAATTATAATATCTGAGTTGAAAATATCATCAGTTAATGTTGATTCACCTTCTATTATGAAACCATGATTGATGTGGATCTACAAAATTACAATTAAAAATTTACTGTTGAGAAAAGTAAATATTAAGTATTTGAAAGCCAACTGATAGTGTGATATTAACAATGTATGCATAGTATTTTACAGAATATTTTCAGTAAATATTTAAAACTTTAAAAAATATACTTAATGGAGAAAATGCCATCAATAGTATCATATGCTTCTTTCAGCTTGTAATTTTTTCACATAAATATATACAAGAGAAAATAAGCCTCTTGGCTTTTGAACTGTCTTCATATCTTTTAGATTGCAGAGTTTTAAAATTATCCTTTGCATTTGTCTTTCATTGCTCAACTCTTGTTTTGGAGGTTATTTTTTCAACAAGTGTAGTCTCTTTACTTGTAATTCCATGAAATCTATAAGTAGAGGAAATTCTTTAAATCTTTTTCCAATCCATTCTTTCAATTAAATATTATAGCTTATTACTACATAGTTTCTGGAAAATTTTCAGTTATACTTATGTATGCCCCATGGCAAAACTAAGACTCCTTTCCTGACAATGAATTTAGATTAAGGAAACCAAATAGTATTTTGAGGTATCTCTGCTTAATTTACTGAGGAACATTCAGGAAAACAGTACACTAGAAAATTTAATTTAGTACTGGAGTCTAGATGACTTTCATTTCCTACAAAACTCCAGAATAAAATTTTAATAAGCTATATTTCTCACCTATGTGTAGAAAATTATGTAAGTCTACCACACTGTTGAGATATAACAGGTGAAACTGAAGCAATCTTTTAAAGGTTTGTAAACAGTTCATCCTCCTGCATCAAATATGAACAAAAAGTTTAATTATATGTAGAAAATAATTTATCCAGTTACCTCACATAATATGCATATGGTACATATTTTTACATTACTTTTGTAATGGTTCAACCTCCCAACAAAATATTGTGCTAAAATATTTATGTTATATACACATTCTGAGGAGACCTGAGAGTAAATTTTAAAGTACCTATGAGGGAATAAGGAAGCTAAATTAAGCATAGTTTTTACTCACAATCCTATTGCCTTCATTTTTCCCAAATGAGCTCATTTAAAAGTGGAAAGAGACAATGAGCTAAATTTAAGCACTTTTGGTTCTATTCTATACATTCATATTAATATTCATGTGGCCCCAATTTTTTTGTGTGTCTCCAGGCCACAATTCAGTCTTTATTAAATTGAAAGAAATTACAATCTCTGAGGTCATATCTTTTAAAATTCCAGGTCAAGTGAGTGGAAACGTGATGAGATGCAAGATTATTAGAGCATTAGTAAATATCCAGGATGAGAAAGGAGGAGGGAAACTAAACAGCAAAAAATAAAAAAATTCAGTACGCTTGGGTCTTAGGAACAAAGGAAAGAGGAAAGGAGGACAGAAAAAGGGTTAAAATAAAGTACAAAACCCTTATTCTACTAACTTTGTATGAGACTACAAAATAGACCTTGGGTTAAGTAGAAGAGATAAAAATAAAATCTTCAGAAGATTTGTAATAACAGACATCATTGTAGTAGATAAAAAAGGAAAAGATATAAAATATTACCTCAATTCAGACTTTTCCATAAATTTCTAAATGCATATCTATCAGGTATTTATAAACTCTTTATCCATCTATAGAGTAATATAACTACATCTAGAATAGTTACAGCTTCTCATGTACAATACCCAGAACTCAATACAAAATTATCAGGCTTACCAATAAAGAGAATCATGAGAAAAAATGAACAATAAAACCCACACACAGATGATCCAATTATTACACTGATATGACAGACCATAAATAAACTGTAATTAAGGTACCAAAATAAATACATAATAAATTATTTCACCAGAAAGATAATAATCAATGTTTAGATTCAATTGATGACTTAATAAGAAGAGGAATTTGCTATAGTATAAGATTGGTCAGAATAAAAATATCCTTCAGGTAATAGCAAAAATGATGCTGAAAAAATAGACGGGGGCATAGAAGATACAAGAGATATGGTGAAAAGATTTAACACACCTATTCCTTGACTTAAAGAAGAGAAAGAGAGAAAAACATGAGGCAGAAGGAATATTCGAAGGCAGACTGCTGGAATTTTTCCTATACTGATGAAAGACATCAAACCACATATTCAAGAAGCTTTAAAAACTGCAAACAAGATAAAAATCAAAGAAAACTAAAACTGAACATAAAGCCCTTGAAAGTAAAAAATAAAGAAAAATTTTACAAACCAGCTGGACAGGGGAAAAAAGGTTTTACTACCTGAACAATAAACTTGACAGCTGTCTTCTCAAAAGACTATGGAATGTCATCTTAAAAGCAATGGGGTGGGGGGAAATAAGTTACAACTCAGAACTTGATACTCAACAAAACTATTTTTCAGAAGTGCTGGCAAAATAAGCATATTTCTCATATACCAAATATTAGAGAATTCTTTACCACCACTAAAAAAAATATAAAATAATTTCTTCTTTAGTTCCCCAACCAGGGATCTGGGCCCTCAGGAAGGAAAGCACAGAGTCCTAACCACTAGACCACCAGGGAATTTCCTCATATGTACCATGATTAAAGAAAATAATTTAAACTTAGAGCTGATATTTATTATGATAACAAATGGCAATTATCTAAGAATAAATCTTATGAAAGATGAATAGGACCTCTACACAGGAAATTATAAAATATTAAGAACCATTGTAGGTTATTTAGATAAACAGAGCATGCTCATGAAGTGAATGTCTCATGATTGTAAAGATGTCAGCTGGTTTCATGTACAATGCCCAGAACTCAATACAGAATTATCAGGCTAACATAGCTAATTATCCTGACAAAATTATCAGGATAATTATCTATTATCTCAATAGATACAATACAATTCAAATCAATACCTCACCAAGTTGTTTTTATGGAATTAATATACAAATCTAGGTTGAATTAAAGAGACAGCATGACATTAATGGAAAAAACAGTCAAATTGATTAGAAAAACAAAAGCAAAAAGACTATGGTTATATAAGGAACAACTGTGGAACTAATTATTTTTAATGGTCTTGCCTCAGCTGAACATGTTTGGTAAAAGTTAAGCTTGATCCTTGGGTCTCAGCAAAGACAAAAAATTAAAATTAATTGCATATGAACGTGAACAAGAAAACAAAAGACACAAGAAATTATCTTCAGAGGATAGAATCAAGAAGAAAAAAATGATAAGTTGAACTTAACTAAAATGAAAATTTCTATTCACCAAATGACAAAAGAATGAAAAGACAAGTCACAGTGTGGAACAATGCAGAAAATCAAGAAAGGGGTCATATCCAGAACATAAAACTTTTCACAAAGAAGTAGAAGGAACTTCCTTGGTAGTCCAGAGTTGAAAGTCTGCCTGCCAATGCAGGGGATGTGAGTTGGATCTCTGGTCCAGGAAGATTCTACATGACACAGGGCAAATAAGCCCGTGTACCGCAACTACTGAAGCCCTAGTGCTCTAGGGCTTTACTCTCCAGCAAGAGAAGCCAGTACAATGAGAAGCTCATACACTACAACTAGAGAGTAGCCCCCCTCACCAGAAACCCTAGGTGCACCAATGAAAACCCGGTACAGCAAAAAATTAATTTAAAAAACAGTAGAAGAATATAACAGAATAGGAAAATAGGCAGAAGACTTGAACAGTTATTGCACAGAATAGGATATTAAAATGGCCAATAATAATACAAAAATGTGCTCAACCTCAATTACAAATTGGGAAACATAAGCACATCTAGCAAAATGGCAACAATGTAAATTAACAATGCCAAGTTTTCCAGATGATGACGAGCAACTGAAACTCATACAGAACTAGCAAAAGTGTGAACAGGTAAAAGCATTTGGGGAATTGACATCAATTAAAGATACCAATTGATTGACACTATCAATTAGTGATACCAAGGGTACAATAAAGGACAGAAATGGTATGGACCTAAACAGAAGCAGAAGAGATTAAGAAGAGGTGGCAAGGATATACAGAAGAACTATACAAAAAAGATCTTCATGACCCAGATAACCACGATGGTGTGACCACTCACTTAGAGCCAGGCATCCTGGAATGTGAAGTCAAGTGGGCCTTAGGAAGCATCACTACAAACAAAGCTACTGGAGGTGATGGAATTCCAGCTGACCTATTTCAAATACTAAAAGATGATGCTGTGAAAGTGCTGCACTCAATATGCCAGCAAATTTGGAAAACTCAGCAGTGGTCACAGGACTGGAAAAGGTCAGTTTTCATTCCAATCCCAAAGAAAGGCAATGCCAAAGAATGTTCAAACTACCATACAATTACACTCATCTCCCACACTAGCAAAGTAATGCTCAAAATTCTTCAAGCCAGGCTTCAACAGTATGTGAACCATGAACTTCCAGATGTTCAAGCTGGATTTAGAAAAGGCAGAGGAAACAGAGATCAAATTGCCAACATCCGTTGGATCACAGAAAAAGCAAGAGTTCCAGAAAAACATTTATTTCTGCTTTATTGACTACGCCAAAGCCTTTGATTATGTGGTCACAACAAAATGTGGAAAGTTCTTAAAGAGATGAGAAAAACAGATCACCTGACCTGCCTCCTGAGAAATCTGTATGCAAGTCAAGAAGCAACAGATAGAAACAGACATGGAACAACAGACTCGTTCCAAATTGGGAAAGGAGTACGTCAACATTGTATATTGTCACCCTGCTTATTTAACTTATATGCAGAGTACATCATGCGAAATGCCAGGCTGGATGAAGTACAAGCTGGAATCAAGATTGCCAGGAGAAATATCAATAACCTCAGACACGCAGATGACACCACCCTTATGGCAGAAAGCAAAGAAGAACTCAAGAGCCTGTTGATGAAAGTGAAAGATCAAAGTGAAAAAGTTGGCTTAAAACTCAACATTCAGAAAACTGAGATCATGGCATCTGGTCCCATCACTTCATGGCAAATAGATGGGGAAACAATAGAAACAGTGAGAGACTTTATTTTGGGGTGCTCCAAAATCACCGCATATGGTGACTGCAGCCATGAAATTAAAAGTCGCTTGCTCCTTGGAAGAAAATCTATGACCAACCTGGTGAGCATATTAAAAAGCAAAGACACTACCCTGCCAACAAAGGTCCGTCTAATCAAAGCTATGGTTTTTCCAGTGGTCATGTATGGATGTGAGAATTGGACTATAAAGAAAGCTGAGCACGGAAGAATTGATGCTTTTTAACTGTGGTGTTGGAGAAGACTCTTGAGAGTCCCTTGGACTGCAAGGATATCAAACCAATCAATCCTAAAGGAAATCAGTCCTGAATATTCAGTCCTGATGCTGAAGCTGAAACTCCAATACTTTAGCCACCTGATGCGAAGAGCTGACTCATTTGAAAAGACCCTGATGCTGGGAAAGATTGAGGGCAGGAGGAGAAGGGGAAGACAGATGATGAGCTGGTTGGATGGCATCACCAACTCAATGGATATGAGTTTGAGCAAGCTCTGGGACCTGGTGAAGGACAGGGAAGTCTGGCTTGCTGTAGTCCATGGGGGTCACAAAGAGTCAGACATGATTGAGCAACTTAACTAATCAATTAAAGGAGAAGATAAGTACAGAGCCTATGTTCCACTAATCTCCATCTTAGCTAAATAATACAGAAAAGTTTGTAAATAGGCATTGAAAATTTTACAAATATACTGATGGCAGCATTAGGTAAAATAGATACAAAGAGAAACAATGTGAAATTCTCAACAGAGTAACACATACCCTATTCCTAAAACATACTAAAGAAAGAAAAAAACTATTAGAGATAATAAATTAACTCCAAGTACTTAAGGCAATATGGATGACTTCACAGAATAGTGAATGATAAATATGAACACAGAAACACAAGCACACATACAACACATTTTGTGCAATTCCATTTAGAAAAATTCAAGAAGTAAAAATTAATCAGCTATAAAATTAAAGCTGTGGCTACATATGGGGGGAAGAGGGAAAAGATATTTGGGAGGTACATTTGAGTGTCTTCTGGAGTGAAGGTAACAGTTTTCACTTTCAAATAGTTGATTAAGCTGTAGTATTCTGTGTACTTTTCAATGATTTATAGGCAAATAACAAGAAAATGCTTTCTAAAAGTTGATTACAACTGAAAATGAAGATATAAGTCACAAAATTTATAACCCTAGTTATATAAATATGCATTGAATAATGAATATTAAAAACAAAACAACATGTATTGTCTTGGTGTCCTATTCCTCTAAAAGGTTTTAGTTTAAAAGGGGATGAAAAAGTAAACAAATTTAGTTCAGAGAAATTTAGTTTTGAGAAAGTTTTTAAGAAGAAATTGACAGAATTAAAGAATACCCAGACTTCACAGTAAATAAGGATATTTATAAACTAACCTTTGAAAGAGAATCCACAGTTGCTGGCTGCTGATCTTCCCTGTCCCCAGAGTCCGGAACACTGGGACTGAAGGCCATGAGGTCGGTCTTGGGCGGCCCCTCCTCAGAGCACACCCTCTGCCGCCTCTCCTGAGAGTAAGACCAGCTCCCCACCGCGCTGGAGCACACCAGCCTGGGCTTCACCGGCCCGCACGCGCCCTCGCTGGGCGGCGCCGAGCACCGCAGCGCCGTGTACAGCAGCAGCGTGAGCACCAACAGGCTGGACACCGCGCAGATGGCGATGATCAGATACACGTTCACATCCACCAGAACTGCCTCCGCTTCAGCCGCGCCAGACAATGCCCGCGAAGAGGCCTTGGGCGCCTGGCCGCTGTCCTCCAGCGACAGCAGCACGGTGGCCGTGGCCGTCAGCGCCGGCTCGCCGTGGTCTTTGACCAGCACCAGCAGGCGCTGGCGCGGCGCGTCCGCCTCGTCCAGGGCGCGCGTCGTGCTGATCTCGCCGGTGTACAGCCCCACGCGGAATAGGCTGCGTGCGCCATCCCCCGCCGGCTGCAGCTCGTACGACAGCCACGCGTTGTAGCCCGAGTCCGCGTCCACCGCGCGCACCTTCGCCACCACGTGGCCCGCGCCCACCGACCGCGCCACCACCTGGCTCACCGCGCTGGATCCTCCGCTTGGCCCGGGCGGCAGCAGCGCGGGCGCGTTGTCGTTCTCGTCCAGCACGAACACTTGCAGCGTCACGTTGCTGCCCAGGGGCGGCACGCCCGCGTCGCGCGCGCTCACCTGGAACTGCAGCAGCTCCAGCTCCTCGTGGTCCAGAGGCTGCAGCGCATACACCTTGCCGCTCTCCGCGTGCACCGACAGATAGCTGGACAGCTCACGCTCGCCCACCCGCCGCTCCACCAGCGAGTAGGACACCAGCGCGTTTTCCTGCGCGTCCGCGTCTCGCGCAGACACGGTGAAGATGTGGCAGCCTGGAGGGTTGTTCTCCTTCACGAACACCGTGTACTCGGGCTGCGTGAACGCGGGTGCATTGTCGTTCACGTCGGCCACCTCCACGGACACACTGGCTGTGGTGGACAAGGAAGGCGACCCCCCGTCTTGAGCGGTCACCACCAATTTATAGACGGACACTTTCTCGCGATCCAAGGTGCTGTCCAAAACGAGTGAATAGTAGTTCTTGAAGGTGGACACCAGCCTGAAAGGGACGTGGGGCGATAGTCTACAGGTCACCTGCCCATTGACACTGGAGTCGAGGTCAGACAAACTTATCAAGGCAATGACGGTGCCCAGTGGAGCGTCTTCCCTAATTGGGAGTGACAAGAATTTGAATTCCATTACTGGGGCATTATCATTGGTGTCTTCAACTTCCACCATAACTGTACAATGGCCAGAAAGTGGCGGCTGCCCCTTATCAATGCCCTCTACAAGAATTTCATAGGATTTGGTTTCTTCAAAATCAATATATCCCTTTACCATAATTTCTCCAGTAATTGGATCCATGTAGAATTTGGATTTCACAATGGGTAAAATATCAGCTGAGAATGAATAAATAATATTCCCATTCAAGCCTTCGTCTAAATCTGAGGCGTTAAGTTTAATTACCAACGTTCCGTTAGGAACGTTTTCTAGTAATTTCACTTCATAGAGTGTTCTGTCGAAAGTCGGGGCGTTGTCGTTGGCGTCCAGCACTCTGACGAGTAACTGAACAGTGCCAGTCAGCTCAGGTTTGCCGCCATCAGAGGCGGTAAGGACTAAAAAAATCTCCGGAGCTTCTTCTCTGTCTAAAGGTCTCCTTAATACCAGCCCAAGACGTTTTACCCGCTCTTCATCGGACGGTTTTTCCAGCGAGAAATATTCATTGGGACTCAGCCTGTATGTCAGCAGAGCGTTGGCCCCAATGTCTGCATCAGAGGCGCCCTCTAGCGGAAACCGAGAGTCAAGCGGCCTGGATTCAGCCATAAACAGAATCTTTTGTGTTCCTGGGAACACTGGAGGATTGTCGTTAATGTCCTTCACCTCCACCTCCACATGGAACACCTGCAGCGGCCGGTCCACGATCACCTCCAGGTGGATGCTGCACTCCGCACTCTGCCCGCACAGCTCCTCCCGGTCGATCCGAGAATTCACAAACAAAATGCCATTCTGCAGATTTACCTCCAGAAGGTCCCCGCGGCCTTTGGATGACACACGAAACAGGCGCGGCACCAGTTCCGCCAGCTCCAATCCCAGGTCCTGAGCGATTCGGCCCACAAAGGTGCCGTGTTTGGCCTCTTCCAGGACAGAGTAGCGGAGCTGGCCGCTCCCAGCCTTCCAGGCTGCGAGGAACAGAAGTGAGAGCAGCAAACGCCGGTATTCCTGGCCAGTTCCCCAGGAAAACTCCATCTCATGTCTTCAGTGTTTTGTTGTCATGAAGAGAGTCTTGTTTCCAAACGAAGCACTACCTCCTGACCGTTCAGTCCAATGCCATTGTAGCCTCCATTTTTTCAGTGGTGGATGTAGCTTCTTTACCATAAGAACAGGAGTGATTTCTTTCTTTTTCTCTCTCTCTCTCTTTTTTTTTTTTTTTTTTTTTTTTGCTTTATGGTATCAATTTTACGGTACAGAGCGACATCATGTGGCTCAAAACCGTAAGTAACAGATTCTGGAAATCCATACTATGAACTGCTAAGTCTTCATCTTTCTTTCCGCCTTCCCGTGGATTTTAATGCCCTTGGAGAATAGAATCACACTTTACACTACTGCAGCACACATTTTGCGCTACTAATTGACTGAGTGTGAGTTTCACCACAGGAGCAGACTTCACTTCAGTGGAAATACTTTTTTCATACAAGTTTTAAGTATTTACAGAGACCCAACTGTAGTTAACACTTTATACAGTTGGCAAAGTGTTGACTAGGAAAATTCGTGACATTTTTGTGTTCCTGAGAGTGAAGAAAGGTAGTCATTAATGATGACACTATTCATCATTGGATTTTACATTCTGCTTATTGAAGACTTCAGAGAATACATCTCTAGGAAAACTCTGATCTCAAAGATAGGTAGTTGAAAGGGAATTTCAAAAAATATTCAAACAAGGAAGCAAAGACCATGAGCACTTGATTGAGAGCCTTCCTTAAATAATGTAAGGGCTGAGGGCAATGAAACTTTAACAGGAAAGTAGGATATTGCAGTATACATTGTGTTGGAAAGTATTCCAAATAATTTCATTCCCTGGAACCCATTCACCTCCCATGAACAACACTGGTATTCTCATTTTGGTTCTCATGGTTTATAAACACTTGCTTGTTCTTCAGGACCTAATATGCTTCAACTTCTGTTTCTCCCACAGTGCTCATATAGTCTAGCCAAAGTGGACAATTTCCTGCTTCCAATAACATTTTTTGCTAAACAAATATACTCATTTCATTCTCTGCCTAAGTAATATCCAGCATTTCCAAACTCTTCTAAAAGCAGTCTTCCCCCATGATATAACAACTTAAAACTTCCTTGACCAATAAAGACTTTCACGATTAAGCCAATTGGGCAGGCATCTTTACTTTCTTTTATACTATAGCATCTAGGTCAATCCATTAGCCATTTATTACATTAATTTCTCTTTTGTAGGTATTTGGGTATATGTATCTAATCATAAATTTTTGGAATGTAAACTTTTAAAGAGAATATTTTACCATAATATTTTAACATTCAGAATACTTATTGAGTAGTTAGTGAATATTTACTGAATAGAATAGTTTGGTTTTCTTCTATTGCTTAATAAAATGCATTAAATTAAGGTGATCATGTAGCTAGTTAAGAAAATATGATGTCTCAGCAACCTCTATAACTTTCCAGAGATAAAGGAAATATTTTCCTTAGGCACTGCTCTATGTAAGATATATTTCAATTGCCATATTGAAAACATGGATTTCAGGTTAGTTTTCTTTCCAGTTCTTAGCAAGAATGATCCTTGAGACATTAATAGTTCTGATGGTCAATAAGGCATTCCCAAATAATACAGCACAATATACTCTCCACACACACACATGCACACACACATACACACATACACACACACCAATATAGAAGGACATAATGGTAGTTATTTTCAAACTTTGACTCTTCTGTTCATAAGCCGTGTATTCCATAGTTGTCTAGGACAAAAAACATCAGTCTAGGACTTCCCTGGCAGTCCAGTCATTAGGACTCTTCACTTCCACTGAAGGGAGCAAGGGTTGGATCCCTGGTTAGAGAACTAAGATCCCCAGCATGTGCATGGTGAAGCCAAAAAAAGAAAAAAAAATTAAATCTAGTGAAAATAGCCCTAGGCTCCCATTCTAGGAAAAGCCAGACTCCTCACCACCATCATTTTTTTCTTAATTAAAACATAAATCTGAAAACATAAAACTGAAACTAAAGTAGTTTCAGTTATAGGACCCAACCTGTAGACTTGTGCAAAATGATTGGTATTAAACACTGAAACAAAGTAAAAGAGAATCCTTCACCATTTACTCTATTTTGCTAATAATTAAATAAATAGATAAGGAAAGCAGAGAATAGAAAGGATATTTGGGAACTATTCAGTATTTACCTGGTATAGTAGCAACACATCTCTAAGGGGCAAAATTCAAAAGTTTTAAAAATGTCTTATTAGCTGAGACTCATGTTAGTCAAGAATTTAAAGAGGAGAACTGAACTTGAAGACTGAAGTCTCATATCCTGGAAGACAAGAACTCTGGATGACCCTATTATTTACAACAGGATGAAAATGATACCTAATAAAATAAATAGAGAACTGAGGTTGAACATGCTGTGGCTCACAGTTGATGGACAGGGAGTCACAAAGGACCGAGCCAGAAAGTGGAAATGGAAGTGGGAAAATGCAGGATTTTCTGTTTTATATGTTAGCCGCCCCTACAATGTCATTGAGTATTAACCAGGTTTTACCAATGAAACTTGAACAAGGAAGTAGAAAGTTGTAGAGTACATACCTTGTGTAGAAAAGTATTCCATACAATTAGAATGGAATTCATGGGAACACATTCCCCTCCCATGAGAAAGGTTGGTGTCTTCATTTTTATCTCTAATGGTTTGAGATACTTGCCCATTCTTCAGTCATTAACATGCCTAAGCTTTAGTTTCCAGTGGCAAAGAAACATCAATGGGAGTCCACCAATTTACTAGGAGAACTGAACAAATATCAATGAATGGTATGAATGGAAAATAATTTTACTTCCAGTTATTTGGAACTTTGTACTTACTATATGACACACATTAGTGGGTTGGTATTCAGAGGAGGTCACCAATAATGACATTGAACTTTTTGGATATTAGCATCCTTAATATTTTATGTAAAAGAGATTAATGACAATAAGTTTTGCTAGTAGAATGGCTTTAAAATGAGATGTACAGTATTTTTCCAAAACTGTGCAGGTAGAAAATAATAGTTCTTAACAAGACTAATAATACTCTTCCAAAAGCAACATTTTCTAAATGATGATATAGTAAAGGGAATATTAAAATTTCACTTCCTGTTGATTTCTTAATGCTCTCTAATAAAAAGTAGTAAGAAACTGAAGAAAAAATACAATTCTAAAAGCAATAAATTTACTATTCTAGCTTTTTTGCCCAGTTGGAAAACTAGGAACAATACACAGTATTGCAAAATGTGAGCACAAAAATTAAAACATCATGTTCAAGTAGAAAGAGGAAGTGAGAATCCAAATAAATAGTTAAATGAGTAAAGGGGATCTATAGGAGAGAACAGGTTTAAAAAACTAAATGGGCCAGTGACATTTGGACTAACATCTACTCCAAATTTCAAATGAAAAGTATCATTAGCTATTGAAGCATTGTACAGGAATTAGTACACCACAGTTAAAGTTAAATATTGTAAACAATGCAAAATACCCTGGAAAAATCTATTTTATCTATCCAGACTTTTAGCAATATAATAATCCTCCAGCGATTTTTAAACACTGGCAAATATGGTAGTCACAACTTATTGCTGATTTGGTTCAAAATCATTCATTAGTCACAAGAAATTCAAACATTTTAACAACAAAATCAATACTTGGAAAAGTCTACTGCCAGAAACAAGACTAATTACTGTTAAAAATGCTTCCAAAGAAGCAGAAATAGTCAATCAAGAACAAAGACATCTTTGAAAGGATTTTTTTTAATTACTCACTTTGGCAGGAAGATCAGTCTCCACATCCAGCTGCTCTTCTCTGTCTCCACTAATGGGACCAGGTGGAAGACTAGGACTGAAGGCCATGAGGTCGGTCTTGGGCTGTCCCTCCCCAGAACACACCCTCTGCCATCTCTCCTGTGAGTAAGACCAGCTCCCCACCGCGCTGGAGCACACCAGCCTGGGCTTCACCGGCCCGCACGCGCCCTCGCTGGGCGGCGCCGAGCACCGCAGCGCCGTGTACAGCAGCAGCGTGAGCACCAACAGGCTGGACACCGCGCAGATGGCGATGATCAGGTACACGTTCACATTCACCAGAACGGCTTCCGCTTCAGAGGCGCCAGACAAGGCCCGCGAAGAAGCCATGGGCGCCTGGCCGCTATCCTCCAGCGACAGCAGCACGGTGGCCGTGGCCGTCAGCGCCGGCTCGCCGTGGTCTTTGACCAGCACCAGCAGGCGCTGGCGCGGCGCGTCCGCCTCGTCCAGGGCGCGCGTCGTGCTGATCTCGCCGGTGTACAGTCCCACGCGGAACGGGGTGCTCGCGCCACTCGTCGCCGGCTGCAGCTCGTACGACAGCCACGCGTTGTAGCCCGAGTCCGCGTCCACCGCGCGCACCTTCGCCACCACGTGGCCCGCGCCCACCGACCGCGCCACCACCTGGCTCACCGCGCTGGATCCTCCACCTGGCCCGGGCGGCAGCAGCGCAGGCGCGTTGTCGTTCTCGTCCAGCACGAACACTTGCAGCGTCACGTTGCTGCCCAGGGGCGGCACGCCCGCGTCGCGCGCGCTCACCTGGAACTGCAGCAGCTCCAGCTCCTCGTGGTCCAGCGGCTGCAGCGCATACACCTTGCCGCTCTCCGCGTGCACCGACACGTAGCTCGACAGCGCGCGCTCGCCCACCCGCCGCTCCACCAGTGAGTAGGACACCAGCGCGTTTTCCTGTGCGTCCGCGTCTCGCGCCGACACGGTGAAGATGTGGCAGCCGGGCGGGTTGTTCTCTTTCACGAACATGGTATACTCTGGCTGCGCGAACGCGGGCGCGTTGTCGTTCACGTCGGCCACCTCCACGGACACGCTGGCCATGGCCGACAGCGAAGGCGAGCCCCCGTCCCTCGCAGTCACCACTACCTCATAGTTCGCCACGCTCTCGCGATCCAAGACGCTGTCCAACACTAATGTATAGTAATTCTTGAAGGTGGACACCAGCTTGAAGGGCACATGATGAGTCAAGGAGCAGGTCACCTGCCCATTGGCACCGGAATCGAGGTCCGACACGCTGATCAAGGCGATGACTGTGCCGACTGGAGCATCTTCTAATATAGGTAAAGAAAGTGATTTGATAACCAACTCAGGTACATTATCATTTGTGTCCAAAATTTCCACTAGAACCGTGCAGTGATCTGCCATTGGGGGATTTCCTTTATCTGTTGCCTCTACCTGTATTTCATATAACTTAGTTAACTCAAAATCTATGTCACCCTTTACAATGATGTATCCATTAACGGGGTCTAAATGGAATTTCGACAGAGTATCTGCTGATGTGTCTGTATTGAAAGAATACACAATGTCCTTATTTATTCCTTCATCCAAATCAGAGGCGTTAACAGTCACTACTAGGGTACCATTTGGTGCATTTTCAAATAATTTGACTTTGTAGATCGTGCTCTCAAACTCTGGAGCATTGTCATTTACATCTAGAACGGTGATCTTCAGTTGAGTAGTACCAGTGAGTTCTGGTTTCCCACCGTCAACTGCAGTTATAAGTAAGTGATGCTCAGGAGTGTCCTCTCGATTTAAAAGTTTTTTCAGCACAAGTCCAAGGGATTTAATTTCCTCATCATTTCTTTTTACATCCAAGGTAAAATATTCATTGGAGTTAAGCCTGTAAGTTAATAAAGAATTAGCTCCGATATCTGCATCTGATGCGCCCTCTAGCGGAATCCGAGAACCAGGCGGCCGGGATTCATAAATAAACAAATTTTTTACTGCCATTGGAAAAACCGGTGGGTTGTCGTTAATGTCCTTCACCTCCACCTCCACATGGAACACCTGCAGCGGCCGGTCCACGATCACCTCCAGGTGGATGCTGCATTCCGCCCTCGGCCCGCACAGGTCCTCCCTGTCGATCCGAGAATTCACAAACAAAATACCATTCTGCAGGTTTACCTCCAGAAGATCCCCGCGGTCTTTGGACGCCACCCGGAACAAGCGCGGCACCAGCTCCTCCAGCTCCAGCCCCAGGTCCTGCGTGATGCGGCCCACGAAGGTGCCGTGTTTGGCCTCCTCGGAGACCCAGTAGTGGACCTGGCCGCTCCCGGCCTCCCAGAATAGGAGAAGCATTACCGAAAGCAGTAGTCGGCAGTCTCCCTGACCTTCTCTCCAGGAAAGTACCATTGCAAGCGTTTTCCAAGTATAGGGTCGCTTTTGCAACGATCAAAATTTTGAAAATACTTTTAGTTCCTTATTCTTCATTTCATAAACAATCATTCCATGCCCGTATTTCACAGATGGTGAGGAAAAGCAGCATCTTACTACGTAATGAATGCTGTGTTTCTTCTGTGGTAAAATACATTGCGGTGGACAGCGACATCATGTGGCTAAATGTGTAGGTATTAAATAAATCTATCTTTTCCTTCCATTGAACTTACCTCAATTTTTTTCCTTGTTAATTTCCTTCCCACTCCTCAAAGTCTTCATGTTTTTTTTTTCAAAATATATGCTTAGAACTTTTCTACTAATTCATGACCTTCGATTAGGCCAGTCCATTCCACACAGTTCAATATAGTAAAACAGTGATTATTGTTTTAACAGTAATGGACATCTATTGGAAATATTTCCCCTGTGACAAGTACTATTCCTTTTGTTTTAACAGGGTTATCTCATTAAATTCTCACAACAACCTTCTGATGTAGGTATTAATATGATTCAGTTTTTAGAAACACTGAAGTGGAAACATGTACAGGTTAGTAACTTAAAAAATAATATTGACTTGTGGTGTTGAGTGGGATCTCAATCTAATTCAAGATTCATGACTTTAACCACTTGACCACAAAGTCTACATTTTACATAAAAATCAGGCCTTTGATATTTGTAACCATTCAAACAGCAAGACTGATAAAAATGTGTGTATATATATATATGTATATATATACACACACACACACAATTTACTTCTATATTATTATGGCAATTTGTTAATTTATAAATTATGTTCACTCATATTTCTTCCTTTATAGAATGTCTACAAACCATTCTTGTGTCCTTTATCCAACAACTGCATCTTTGTTAGCTGTCTCAACTATTATTTATATAAAGATTTCACAAATCAGTCCTGTTGTTGTTGTTAAGTCATTAAGTCATGTCTGACTCTTTTGCAACCCTATGAACTGTAGTCCACCAGGCTCCTCTGTCCATGGGATTTCTCAGGCAAGAACACTGGAGTGGATTACCATTTCCTTCTCTAGATAATCTTTCTGACACATGGATCAAACCCACATCTCCTGCATTGGCAGTCGGATTCTTTACTGCTGAGCCACAAGGGAAGCCAAAGTCAGTATTTTACAGTACCGTTATTTTGTAAATTTGATTTTTGCTGCATAAAAACACAGCAAATTGTTTGATTTGGATATTTGTTATATTCACATCATACCAGGGAAATTTATATTAATTTTTAAAATCTCTATACCGTTTATACATTTCAATTTACCTGTATGTCCTAAAATGTTCCCAATATGAAATAATTGTGTTTTTAATAATCCTCACTCTGGATGAATTTCTGGCTTCCAATTTGTTAAAAAGTTGTTACTTGAAAGAACTGGTGTTTAGTCATTAAAGAGAGAAAAGTAGTTTTAGAATCTGACTCACTTATTCAACATATGTAAAACTAGGCCATGAATTATACTAAATGTATCTGTGAAGTTAGTAAGATGTGTGCATTCTCTGAGCGTTTGGAAGTTGAACAGAGAAAATTCATGGGAAGAGAATGAATTTAGAGAGGTAAGAGTATGCCCAAATTTTGCTTATAATCAGACTCTTTTTAAATGAAATCGAACATGCGATTTAAGGGAATTCCTTGTTGATCCAGTGGTTAGGACTCCTTGCTTCCACTGCTGGGAGTGTGACCAAAAACAGTCATTTAAGTATTACGAGAATAGTTCTCATAACAGGTTTTTTCATGTACTCATTGAATGCAACCAACATTGCAGTTTACTCATATTTTATTATTCATATTTAGAATAGAATAAATTATCAATTAAGTTTTAATGAATAAGTGAATGTTTTAAATTAACTTTCTTTAAAATATGAGGTAAATTAAATTAATGATATTTGTTTATATCAAACACATAATTTCTAATTGATTCTGCTATACTAGTTCATGAAAAAGAAGTAAACATTTAAGACTTATTTTGGAAAAGAATTGATCTAGGAAATAATTATAATTATCAGTATGCCAGTAGGTGCTTTGGTGGATCTTTAAAGGCAGTAGCTAGTTTTAAAATGAGAGGCAAAATTAAAATTTTTAAATATCATGGACTTCATTATCAGTAAGATACCTTTCACAGCTTACTGTAATACTATACATTTCATGACAGTTAAGAGTATACTCTCTGCAAAATGGAATGCCATGGGGAATTTATAAGAGAGTAGACCCCATAATGATTATTAAGAGATGAAGGTAATAGTAAAGAAACTATATGAGTTTAGAAAACTGAGCTAATATGTGGATAAAGTATTAGTGAGTAATATCTACTCTCACTTAGACATCTCTTGGCAACTGAATCAAGAAAATGTAAATATAAAATAAAAATTAGTAAGAGCTTATACAATGATCTGTTGTGATTCCTGGAGATATTGACACACCTGGATATAATATAAAAGCTTACAATCTACCTAGAATAGAATATAGTGACTAGACTGCTGGTAGGAGAGATTCCATTTGACCATTCATACTTTCTGCACACAAGTCTCAAGAAAGTAATGAGTAGTGACGACTCATCTTAAGAAAGAGCTTTTTCCTCATCTGTTCAAGACATTTGTTTTTCTCTGTAAAGTCTCAGATGAACTTTTCTGATTCCCAGCAAATATATACTCCCTGCATTTTGAGGTATATCAACTCTGAGGTGTTCCTGCAGGAACAGATTATACTTAAATGCAGGTCACTATTTCCCCCACAAAACTCCATTCCTTTAATAACAGATAGAAATGTATATTCTGGCCTATCTGTAAAATGGCTAAAGCTATTAGCCAAGTGATCATAAAGATCACTTAGTAGAAGTTATTTCATGAATCATCAATAGCCACATATATTTGAGGGGGGAAAAGCAAATAACTATGGACGAAAGAGTAGTAAAAGACCGTAATTTCACCCCAAGACATCTTCCTTTGGTTGGAAAAAAAAGTGTTTTTAACATCCTTTCCAAATGTAACATTTACTCACCAAGTTTAGTGTTTAACCCAACATAGTAGTTTCCATTGAATAACTACATTTTCCTTACCTTGTGTGCAGTGCTAAGTTGCTTCAGTTGTGTCTGGCTCTGTGAGACCCTATGGACTGTAGCCTGCCAGGCTCCTCTGTCCGTGGGATTCTCTAGGCAAGAATACTGGAGTGGGTTGCCATGCCCTCCTCCAGGCCCAGGGATCAACCCGAGTCTCTTAAAACTCCTACATTGACAGGCAGGTTCTTTATCACTAGCGCCCTTCCTTATGTTACCTTTTGGGAAAACTCCAACTTCATAGGAATATGATTGCTGCCAGTCTTGGAAAATGTTATCACAGGCATTCTGTGTGGCACCAGAGGGAGGTGGTCAATCTCTGCACAGTGGGAGGTCTACATATATTAACCCAGTGATACACTTTAAGCCTGACTAAACATCCCACTAAATAAAGACTGGGTTATAGTATTCTCCACTTGTATGAAGAAAAAGTCCCACTACCTGGCCACCCCACAATGTGACTTTTAAAAATGATTTTTCAATTAAACAAAGTTGAAAGGGAGCTCTTTTCTCAGTGAACTCTCTATTGTGGCTTAAAACTAAGAATTTTGCAAATGTGAAGTCTTTATTCCAAATAACGGGTTATTTTTTACTATTGAAAGACATATGTAAGATTAGCAATTATTTCTAAATGATGTCATGTGTTGTGATGACCTATGATATGTACTTTGGAGGTCCTGGCATTATAAATTTATTCAGGCTGCTTTTAAAAACATGGAAAGAAAAACTAGCATATTAACTGTTACATAAACAGATAAAGACAAATTCTTGATCAAAGGAATAATTTGGGAAATTTCCAACATATTCTGACAGAATGGATGAATGATGTAAATTGAAAATATATATTCCATAATCATGCTCTAAATTTCCCCAATTGTGATTTTTTAATACAAGAAAAACAATTTACAGGTAATAGTAAGTTTTCAAATTTTGCTGAAGTATTTTTTTCATTCCTTTAATCCTATTATTCATGGTGAAAGGAATAATTTGGAAAATTATTTTGGAATAATTTTGGAATTTATGGAAATTTCAAAATGTAAAAAGATCATCTAAGTAATTTATTCTCAATGCAAGAAATTGATTTCTATTCATATCACATATTGCACAATAGGATAACGATATAAATAAAAACAACTATAAATTAAAATAACTAATAGAATTATAGAGAACAAAGGAAATAAAACAATTTTAGAGATTATGGGGAAAAAGTTAAGACTCACCTTTCCGAATTGTTCTGATTCGGAGAGTTGTTGTCTTTCGTCTGCAGAGCCTGGACCTTGAGGCAGGCTAGGACTGAAGGCCATGAGGTCGGTTTTCGGCGGCCCCTCTCCAGAGCACACCCTCTGCTGCCTCTCCCGCGAATAAGACCAGCTCCCCACAGCGCTGGAGCACACCAGCCTGGGCTTCACGGGCCCGCACGCGCCCTCGCTGGGCGGCGCCGAGCACCGCAGCGCCGTGTACAGCAGCAGCGTGAGCACCAACAGGCTGGACACCGCGCAGATGGCGATGATCAGATACACGTTCACATCCACCAGAACGGCCTCCGCTTCAGAGGCGCCAGACAACGTCCGCGAAGAGGCCTTGGGCGCCTGGCCGCTGTCCTCCAGCGACAGCAGCACGGTGGCCGTGGCCGTCAGCGCCGGCTCGCCGTGGTCCTTCACCAGCACCAGTAGGTGCTGGCGCGGCGCGTCCGCCTCGTCCAGGGCGCGCGTCGTGCTGATCTCGCCAGTGTACAGCCCCACGCGGAACAGGGTGCTCGCGCCACCCGCCGCCGGCTGCAGCTCGTACGACAGCCACGCGTTGTAGCCCGAGTCCGCGTCCACCGCGCGCACCTTCGCCACCACGCGGCCCGCGCCCACCGACCGCGCCACCACCTGGCTCACCGCGCTGGGTCCTCCACCTGGCCCGGGTGGCAGCAGCGCAGGCGCGTTGTCGTTCTCGTCCAGCACGAACACCTGCAGCGTTACGTTGCTGCCTAGGGGCGGCACGCCCGCGTCGCGCGCGCTCACCTGGAACTGCAGCAGCTCCAGCTCCTCGTGGTCCAGCGGTTGCAGCGCGTACACCTTGCCGCTCTCCGCGTGCACCGACACGTAGCTCGACAGCGCGCGCTCGCCCACCCAACGCTCCACCAGCGAGTAGGACACCAGCGCGTTCTCCTGCGCGTCCGCGTCCCGAGCCGACACGGTGAAGATGTGGCGGCCGGGCGGGTTGTTCTCCTTCACGAACACCGTGTACTCGGGCTGCGCAAACGCGGGCGCGTTGTCGTTCACGTCAGCTACCTCCACCGACACGCTGGCCGTGGCCGACAACGGAGGTGAGCCCCCGTCCCTCGCGGTCACCACCACCTCATAGTTCGCCACGCTCTCGCGATCCAAGACGCTGTCCAACACGAGTGAATAGTAATTCTTGAAGGTGGACACCAGTTTGAAGAGGTCTTGGGGGATCAGGGTGCAGGTCACCTGTCCATTGGCACCGGAGTCACGGTCGGCCACCGTGATGAGAGCAATGACACTGCCCAGTGGAGCATCCTCTCGAATGGGTAGTGAAAGAGACGTGATTGAGACTTCTGGTGAGTTATCATTGATGTCCACAAGTTTTACTGAAATTTTACAGTGCCCAGACATTGACGGAGTCCCGTTGTCATACGCAATGACATGAATATCATAGAATTTCACTTCTTCATAATCTAATGGTCCCTTAGTTCTGATTTCCCCTGAGCTAGGATCTATGTTGAACTTGGTCTTTATATCCCGGGACACATCACTGCTAAATGAATACACAATCTCACTATTTGATCCTTCATCTGCATCAGAAGAATTTAATTTAATCACCAAGGTTCCATTTGCCACGTTCTCTAACAACTGTATTTTGTAAACTGATTGGTCAAAAGTAGGTTCGTTGTCATTCACGTCTAATACCTTAACAAGCAACTGAACGGTGCCAGTGAGCTCAGGTTTGCCCCCATCAGTAGCCACTAGTAACAAATTAATTTCAGCAGTTTCCTCTCTGTCCAGAGATTTCCTCAGCACAAGAGACAAAGACTGACTTAGTTCATCATTTGTCTGTATATCTAGAAAGAAAAACTCACTGGAGCTGAGCTTGTAGGTGAGAAGAGCGTTTACTCCGATATCTGCATCAAATGCCCCCTCTAGAGGAAACCGTGAGTCAAGCAGTCTCGATTCGTGAAACCGGATAGTCTTTACCGCCACTGGAAATACTGGCGGGTTGTCATTAATGTCCTTCACCTCCACCTCCACATGGAACACCTGCAGCGGCCGGTCCACGATCACCTCCAGGTGGATACTGCACTCTGCTCTCCTCCCGCACAGCTCCTCCCGGTCGATCCGAGAATTCACAAACAAAATGCCGTTCTGCAGATTTACCTCCAGAAGGTCCCCGTGGCCTTTGGATGCCACCCGGAACAAGCGCGGCACCAGCTCCTCCAGCTCCAGTCCCAGATCCTGGGCGATGCGGCCTACGAAGGTGCCGTGTTTGGCCTCCTCAGGGACTGAGTAGCGGACCTGGCCGCTCCCGGCCTCGCCTACAGCTAAGAGCAGAAGCAGCGGAAGCAGATCCCGGACCTCCACGCCCCTACTCTTAGAAGACACCATCACCAATTCTCAGTGAGTTGATCAAATTAGAATATCGTGTTGTGCAAAATTTTAAATGTTGTTCTCTAATCTATGCTCAAGTCCTGCTGCTTCTCTTATTGTTCTCCTCGCTGGAGTTACAATAGGGTTCTGGGTATTTTTCTTCTTAGAGGATATACTGTGGTAAGACAGCGACATCATGTGGCCAAAATGTAGGCTCTACTGTTGATTGTGTAGATTTAAATTTTAACAATTGTCCAGGCTAAGTTTACTGATAGCTTTCATTTAGGAAAAATACCTATCTTAAACTGAAATATATCACTTCCCCCTTTTACTGTGTTAAAATATATAACAAAATTTACCATATCATCCACTTTTAAGTATACAGTTTAGTTTGTTTTAGCCACATTGTTGTGAAATATCTTGAGAACTTTAATCTTGCAAACATGAATCTCTATACCCATTAGAAAACAACTCCCCTTTTTCACCATACTACATCCCTCTCAGAACCATTCTACTTTCTGTTTCTACAAATTTGACTACTCTAGGTACCTCACATAAGTGAAATCTCAGTTTGGTTGTGACTGGATTATTTCACTAAGGTTCATCCATGTGTAGCATGTGATGAATTTCCTTAGTTATAAAGCCAAACAATATTCTGATTTTTTTATATACCACATTTTGTTTATTCATTCATCCATCTGTCCATGGATATCTGTGTTGCTTCCACCTTTTAGCTATTGAGAATAGTGCTGTTATAAGCATGGGTATGAAAATATGGGCTTCCCTTGTAGCTCAGTTGGTAAAGAATCCACCTACAATGCAGAAGACCCAGGTTCTATTCCTGGGTTGGGAAGATCCCTGGAGAAGGAAATGGCAACCCACTCCAGTATTCTTGCCTGGAGAATCCCATGGACTGTAGCCTGCCAGGCTCCTCTGTCCATGGGATCGCAAGAGTCAGACACAAGTTGGCGACTAAACCACCACCACCATGAAAATATCTGTGAGACCCTGCTTTCAGTTCTTTGGGATATAACAGATTTTTTTTTCTGTTTCTTCAAGTAAAGCACATAGAAATCAAAGGATATTTTAGTTTATATTTTATAAATTGAAAATATATTTATATATTTAATTTTTGCTTTGGGATTTAATTTTGCTTTCTGGACTGTTCACAGATGTTTGTAAATTAATAATTTATTTTCCTAATCTGGATAATATATTCTTAATTAAGAATATCCCCTTTTCTGCTACATTTGGATTTTTATTCAAGAACAGTACAACTGATCTCTTTTTAGTGTTGAGAATATCTTACTTTAATAATTCTTAGCTGTCCCCTTAATATACAAATGATATGAAAATATGACAAAGATAACATAGGGATAAAACAAAATGAATTGAGGGTAAGTCAGTGTCAAAATGCATAAAAGTTATCTTCAGTTACTCTAAGGAGGTCACAACCACAAAGAAGGCTGAACGCTGAAGAACTGATGCTTTCAAACTGTGGTGCTGAAAAAGACTCTTGAGAGTCCTTTGGACAGTAAGGAGATTAAATCAGTCAGTTCTAAAGGAAATCAACCCTGAATATTTACTGGAAGGACTGATGCTGAGCTGAAGCTCCAATACTTTGGCCACCTGATGCAAAGAGCCTATTCATTGGAAAAGACTCTGATGCTGGGGAAGATTGAGGACATGAGGAGAAGAGGGAGACAGAGGATGAGATGGTTGAATGGCATCACTGACTCAATGGACATGAGTTTGAGCAAACTGCAGGAGATGGTGAAGGACAGGGAAGCCTGGAATGCTGCAGTTCATGGGGTAGCAAAGAGTTGGACACATCTTATGACTGAACCACAATAAGGAGGTCACAAACTTTGTTTTCGGCAAAGAGGAAAACAAAAATTAACTGCAAAATTTATAGTGTCAGTAAAAGAAAAAATCCTTGCTAAAGAAAAACTAGCTTTTCCTGGTACTGAAACCCAAGGCTAATTTCTCCCTTGAGTCCAATATCTTAAGATATTCATTCACATCATCTATAAAAGTATATATGTCTATTAATCATATTCTAACAATAAACCCCAAGTAAACTGACTTAAGCAAAAAAGCAGAACATTATTTATTGTTTTATACATGGAAGTGGAAAATTATGTACTAGTTTCAGGAAGAGCTTGGTGTACACACTTTAATAATGCCATAAGAAAATTATCTCAACTTTTATAATACTTTTACATGTGATGGCAAAAATGGTTAGGGTAGCCTTTAGGCTACCTATTTTCAGGCCACATGTAGTGACTCTCAGCAGAAAGAAAAATGCCCTTTTCTTAGTAGCCCAGGAAAAAGTCCTAGACAATCACTTCCTTTGATCCTGTTTAGATGACATATCTTTTCTTTAGTCAGTAGTGGTGATGGTCCTCACACTGGCCAGACATGGTTTGCTTATCTATTCTTAAATCCAGGAGATGAAATCAGGCACACCTAAATTATGGGGACTAAAAACAAGGAGGTTTGTTTTTGTTAAGGCCAGTACAAAGACTCATGTATTTAGTTTCTCCTGGAGCTTAAAGAGATTGCACATAGCTACAAGCTAGCCATTATATCATTAAGTAGTTGCAGTGCAACTGTATATTTGTAATACCCTATGGGTTTTTTTAATAATCAGTGGCCACATACCAGCTACTGTTGACATACTAAGGAATTATGCCTAAAATCCAGATATTAGCTCTAGGAAACATGGCTTGCTTAAAGGGAATTTTTGCAATCCTATAAACTAATTTTGCTGGATTTTGAGAATCATATGTCTGAAGGTATGAGGCACATTCTTCTGTTATTCAGGGTTTCTGAGGACCCGCAATATCTCTCCCCCTCTCTCAGAGAGATAGATTCCCATTGCCAGAAATGCAAGCACATTTCCTCCAATGGGGATAGGAGTCTGAGAAGCCAAGCTTAGCCAATAAGCTTGATACTTCTTTGTATCTATAGTGGTTGGAATAGTAGCTCCCAAAAGATATATCCACTCAGAATCTTAAAATGTGTCTTTATTTGGAATAGAGATCTTTACAGACATAATTAAGATAAACCTAAACTTAGCATTATCCTAGGTTTGGGTGGGTCACAAATCCAGTGACAAATATCCTTATAAGAGACAGAAAAAATGCACAGAGGCATTTGAAAGAAGGAACTGTGACCACTGAGACAGAAACTGGAGTTACACTGCCACGAACCTTGGAATGGCTAGAGCCACCAGAACCTGGAAGAGGCCGGGAAGAATTCTCCCCTTACAGTCTTCAGAAAGAACATGGCCCTGCCAACACCTTGTTGGACTTCTGAACTCTAGAACTGTGAGAGAATAAATTTCTGTTGTGTTGTTTCAAGCCCCCAAGGTTGTGGTAATTTGTTACATACAGAAGCATTACAAAACCAATATAGTATCCATTGCTAAGAATACCCTTTGCCCTTACCAAAGCAAACTGTCAATTCCCTACAATTTTATGTCTCTGAGGATTCATTCTTCAAAAATGCCCATTCAAGTCTTTCACAAAACTACAACAAAGCCCCAGAAGGAAGAAAAGAAGAAAGGGAAATGGATGATAGGCAAGAAAAAAAAAAAAAAAAAGAGGTGCCTAAAACATTTTAAATTCAGTTTATTTTTCTTCTCCTGATTTTTATATAAAAGAAATCACTACACAATCATTTTTCCATGAAATACAAGTTATCTAATCTACTTAATGGTCAGATACTTTAGTGAAAGGGTCAATAATAATGTTCTCCTATCAGTTGTATAGATTACATGTTGTAATGCTCTTCTTGTAAAATGTATTCTATTCACATTAGCTTAATGGCAGTGGAACCCCAATGACCATGTTGCTGTATATTGACTATTTCCATTTTAAATAAACATGATTTTATCTCTGACTCCTGAAAAGTCCTCTGTGGTTATGGGAGACTGTCTAGGACAGCTTTTCTCCACATGTTGGCTCAGCATCCCAGAATATTTTGATCAATGGCATCTCAGCATCAACCTGTACTTCCACAAATGCTACAATAGGAAAAGACAGCAGGAGGCAATCTTTCACTGGCAATTATCTGTTTCTGCTTGGAAGTGATATACATCATTCACATGTATTTGATCAAAGAAAATCAAAGCTCAGGGTAGCAAGGAAATGAAATCCTCCAGTGTTCCCAGAAGGAGGAGAACAGAAATATTGACAGTGGCTACCAAAATAAACAACTGTTTCTCATTCTCATCCATTTGCATTCTTGCCTAATCATAAGTCTCAAAGGTACTTTGAAGTGATACCTAACTTCTCTAATTATTTACTGTTATACTAGAAAATGGGCTTCCCTAGTAGGTCAGCTGGTAAATAATCCTGCAATGCAGGAGACCCTGGTTTGATTCTTGGGTTGGGAAGTTCCCCTGGAAAAGGGATAGGCGACCCACTGAAGTATTCATAGGCTTCCCTGATGGCTCAGATGGTAAAGAATTCGTCTGCAATGAGGGAGACCTGGGCTTGATCCCTGGTTTGGGAAGATCTCCTGGAAGAGGGCATGGCAACTCACTCCAGTATTCTTGCCTGGAGAATCTCCATGGACAGAAGAGCCTGGCAGGCCACAACCCATGGGGTCGCAAAGAGTCAGACATGACTAAGCATAGCACAGCACATACTAGAAAATAACAGTAAGCTGAATGAATCACAAGCTGGAATCAAGATTTCCAGAAGAAATATCAACAACCTCAGATATGCAAATGATACCACTTCAATAGCAGGAAGTGAAGAGAAGCAAAAGAACCTCTTGATGAAGGTGAAAGAAGAGAGTGAAAATGCTGGCTTAAAACTCAACATTCAAAAAACTAAGATTATGGCATCTGGTCCCATCAATTCACGGCAATAGATGGGGAAAATGTGGAAACAGTGTCGGATTTCATTTTCTTGGGCTCCAAAATCAATGTGGACGATGACTGCAGCCATTAAATTAAAAGATGTTTGCTCCTTGGAAGAATAGCTATGACAAATCTAGACAGCTTATGAAAAAGCAGAGACATTACTTTGCTGACAAAGGTCCATATAGTAAAAGCTATGGTTTTTCCAGTAGTCATGTATAGATGTGAGAGCTGGACCATAAAGAAGGCTGAGCACCAAAGAATTGATGCTTTCAAACTGTCGTGCTGAAGACTCTTGAGAGTCTCTTGGACTGCAAGGAGATCCAACCAGTCAATCCTAAAGGAAATCAGTCCTGAATATTCACTGGAAAGACTGATGCTGAAGCTCCAATACTTTGGCCACCTGATACAAAGAGCTGACTCATTGGAAAAGACCCTGATGCTGGGAAAGATTGAGGGCAGGAGGAGAAGGGGCAACAGAGGATGAGATGTATGGCATCACTGACTCAATGGTCATGAGTTTGGACATGTCAGGTCAATGGTCATGTCAGTGCACATGAGTTTGAGCAAACTAAGGGAGATAGTGAAGGACAGAGAAGCCTGGCATGCTGCAGTTTGTGGGATCACAAAGAGTCAGACACGACTTAGCAACTGAACAACAAATACTAGAAAATAGAATCACAACTCTAATCTTAGAAAGGAAGTTTTCTGAAAAAGAAGGAACATATCAAGAAATAGTCTTCTTGGGTATTATTCCTTATATTTTAGACAATGCTAATTTGTAGTATTCCCCTACAAATTAAATTACATTGTTATTATTATACCAAGGTAACTTGAAAGTATCCTAAAATCATAGTTATTAAATTTAAATTCATTACTGAAATTGAATAATCAAATGATAATAAGGTATGTTTTACCAATATTTTACTGAAAGCAATGATAGGTTTTGTTTCCACTGGGATGATTTTTGGAGCCTTCATAGAAAAATGAGAATAAAAAGTATTAACAGCACAATGATCTCTGTCTAGTTTTTTCAGATGGATGACAAAGGTGTGAAGCTGCCAGCTTTAATGGATAATTAATATTAACCAAAACTAATCAAATTGCATGTGTGCTAAGTTGCTTCAGTTCTGTCCAACTCTTTGCAGCTCTATGAACTGTAGCCTGCCATATCTGATAAGATCTCAGCATATATAAATTTACCTTTTGAAGATATGACCATTTTAAGTTAATACATTTCCCAAATGAATGACTAATTAGAATTGTAAACATACCAAAAAATAAACTTTCCCATAAATCTATATAACACATTAATAAACTTTCCCATAAATCTATATAACACATTAATGATAGCAAAGAATGGTGGAAAAGCTGAAAAATAAGGCAACTGGGTCATCTTAATAAAGAAGAAGAAAGGAAAGAATACATTTCATGGAAGAAATCTTATAAAGGAAGACAAAACTATTGAAAGTTGGCACAAAGATTCTGAATGGCACAAGAATATTAACTACGGCTAATAGCAGTCAGCATTATATTGCCTATTTTTAAAAAGTTATTAATAGAATGAGATTCTCCTTTATAAGACAATTTGTTTAGACAAATAAAACTGAAAAGGCAATATTACATCAAATCCAAGTCTTTTCATAACACAATTGTGATTTTAAATGGGTTACAGTGTGATCACCTTGAAGTCAGGGACTCACCTATCTTGTTTCACTCTTGCTAGGTCCCTAGTTTCTACAGCAGGACTTAGTATGCAGTAGGCTTTCCATTTGTGCTTGTGGAATGGATCCATCAGTAAATATATTGAGTGTCCCTAGAGAAATTCCTAAGCCTGGACGTGGGGACATAGGTAGTGTGAATTAGGGAAGAGAAACTCTTTTGTGCTTCAATTTATCTCTCTCAACTTTATAATCTTGCAAAGTTTACCTCACATTTAAAGGAGCTGGAAACTTGGCAATATGACTTTAAAATTATTATTATTATTAATATTATTTTGCTGATTTTTGCCAAAAGCCTGGAGGGATGATAATTAATATTTGAAAAGTTGCAGAAACATGCTCACCACCTGTTTTTTGAAACACTCTAAGCAACAGTTCTGTATCAGTTCAAATCTCTAGAAACTTAACTACTAAATTATACTAACTTCTTATAGAATGCTTCTAAAAGGGGACTTTCGTAGGACATTTTCTGTATGTTTATTTGAATGTTTGCAGACAAAAATATGTTCATTTAATGCTTGTGTAACTTCAGAATTAAACATAGGAAATAAAGTTTAACATTATGCTCTTGACTTAGTGACTAGCAAGTATAGTATTTTTAACAAATATGTTTCAGCTGGTTTTCCAAAACTGCTATCAAACATACTCTTGAGTATATTGCTAAACCCTTACATAATGATCAGTAATCAACTGTTTGAGTTTATAGCAGAGAGGAGTTGTTTTTTTTTTTTTTTTTTTTCTCTCTTGAAAATTTGGTATAGAGAATTTCCTTTTATTCTTTTTTATATTTCTGTATTTACTTCTAGGAAGATGAGTATTAGGATTTGCACTCAACCTATTACTGATTTTTTGATAAATTGTTCCCACTCTTCTCTTGATCTTTTACTTTGAATTTTAAACAGATTTTAAAAATAATTCTTATAAATATCTTCCATTGTAAGCTACTTTAAATACTTTATACAAGGCAATGAAGTGCATTAGAACAAGCCAATTTTGGATATCCTTGGGAAATTTAGAGGAAACTGAGTAAAAATATTGCACTTAGTTTTTCTGAGCCTCAGCACCTTCATCCACAAAGAAAGACTAAAGTATGCACTTCACAAAGTTATTGGAAAGGTTGAGAGAAATAAAAATAAAGTGTCTTAGAACATTTGTGAGTAAATGGAAGGTGCTCAGTAAGTGTTTCCTAGTCAATGATCCTATAATAACAAAATCATTCCACATCAAGCTTTCTAGAACCAGGAGAACTCAAAGTCATTGGCATCAGGATAGTGACCATAATGGCAATCAAAAAATAACTGTATATTTTAATACAAAAATTAAAATATCACCCTAAAATATATTTTAAATTACTTTTGCTTAAAATGATTTTTTAAATTGCCCACTTTGAAACTTAAAATATTAAGGAAAGGCAGATGGTTTCTAAAAATTTGACTATAATTTTTTGTCCAGAGCTTGACATTTCATTATGAGATATAAATAAACTTGAAAATGTCACTGTATTTGACTACATTAAGATCCTATGGTAAATATGCTCAATACCTCAGTATTTCTTTCAAAAGTATCCTGCTATTTAAACCAAGGAATATGATGATTTGTCCCTATATGTGCTTGTTGTTTGACTCCAAGTTCCATTCAAGATGCAGCCATATGTAATAGAATAAACATCTACAATAAACGGTAAGATTTGTTCTGACTTTAGCGAACACTTGGAATACAGTTTTTAAAGTTACATTTGAAAAGATGGTTAGATAAGTTAAAAAATTTAAAAATTAAACCTAAAGCTTGGAAGTTGAATTTACATTACCAGAAAGATCCGAATTTGTTTCTGGATATTCATTTCCTCCCAGCGTGTTCAGACCTGAACAAAGATGGAGCTGAAAGCCATGAGGTTGGTGTTCGGTGGTCCCTCCCCAGAGCACCCACCCTCTGCTGTGTCTGCTGAGAGTAAGACCAGCTCCCCACCATGATGGAGCACACCAGCTTGGGCTTCGTGGACCACATGCACCCTCGCTGGGCAGCATGGAGCACCACAGCGCCATGTACAGCAGCAGCATGACATCCACAGGCTGGACACCACACAGATGGCGATGATCACGTACACGTTCACATCCATTAACACCATTTCCACTCCAGCGAAGCCCGTCGAAGCCCACAAAGAGCCCTTGGGCACCCGGCTGCTGTCCTCTAGCACGGTAGCCATGGCCGTCAGCGCCGGCTCACCCTCGTCCTTCACCAGCACCAGTAGGCGCAGTGCGTCCACCTTGTTCAGGGTGTGCATCATGTGGATCTTGCCAGTGTACAGCCCCATGAGGAACGCGCTGTGCTCGCCACCCACCACCAGCTACAGCTCATATGACAGCCACGCATGGTAGCCCCGAGTCCTTAAGACAGCCATGTGGTATAGCCCAGTCTGCATCCACTGTGTGCACCTTTGCCACCATGTGGCCCACACTCACCTACCCCGCCACCAGCTGGCTCACAGCACGGCCCAGTCACCCAGCTCAGGAGGCAGCAGCCAGGCATGCTGTAGTTCACATTGGCTACCTCCACAAACATGTTGGTCGTGGTCGACAGGGAAGGTGAGCACCTTACAGTCACCACCACCACATATTTCGACATGCTTTCACAGTCCAGGGCTCTGTCCAGCACCAATGAATTCTTTTAGGTGGACATCAGCTTGAAGGGGACATGAGGCCTCAGGGTGCATGTCACCTACACACTGACACCACAGTCACAGTTGGACAAGGAGATGAAGGCAATGACAGTGCAGAGTGAAGGGTCCTCTAACTGGTAAAAAGTATTATCGTTTATATCCAGCACTCACAAAAACCTTGCAGTCATTTGATATTGAGGACCTTCTTTATCAACTGCTTTTACCTGAATTTCATAGGGTTTCATTTCTTCATATTCAGTCTACCAAATAGCCTAATTTCCCCTGAGCTGGAATCATTTTTGAAGCTTTTTGTTTCTTTTTAAGTCAAGAGGGATATCATTGCCAAAGGAAAAGGCAGTTTCACCATTTACATGTTCATCAGCATCACAGGTGTTTAATATGATCACTAATGTTCCATTTGCTATAGTCTCTAAAAGTACACTGTGTACACGGCCTGGGCAAACAATGGAGCATCAAACACTCTAATCAGCAGCTGAACTGTACCTTCTAGTTCTGGTTTGCTCCCGTCCCAGTGCCTGTCAATCATAAACGAAGTTCTGGTGTTTCTTCTTATCCAGACTTCAATTCAGGTTAAAGTGACTTAGTTCACCACGTGCCTGTACACCCAAAGAGAAATAAACCCTGGAGCTAAGGGTTAGAATAGCATTGGTACCAGGAAACGTGAATCTAGCAATCTAGATTCAGAAATAAATTAACCTGTTTCTCTTGCTCCAAAGACCAGAGGATTTTTATTAAAGCATGCACCTCCACATCCACATGGAAAACCTCAGGTAGCCTGTCCACAATTACCTCTAGGTGGATACTACATTTGGCCCTCTGTCCACATAGCTTCTCCCAATGGATCTAGATATTCACAAACAAAATGCCATTCTGCAAATTCATCTTCATAAGTTCCCTGTGGAACCAGTTCCCCATACAACCCAGAACAGGCACGGCACCAGCTCCGCCAGCTCCAGCTCCAGGTCCTGGGTGATGCTACCCACGGAGGTGCTGTGTTTGGCTTCCTCAGGGACCAAGAACGAATCTGGCCACTGCCAGTCCCTCAGGCTGTAAGGAGCAGAAGTGAGAGCAGCAGGCACTGGTGTCCCTGGCCACCTCTCCTTGAAAATAGCATTGAAAAAGCATTACACCTTTCCTGTCACTCTCACTTTACTTTAAAATCTTGCTTTTTTAAAGCTTCATATTTGAAATAAATTATCTTTTTATAGTTTTTGTCTTCTCTCTGGTGGTGACAAAATGGTTTCCTTCTTTAGTTTTTGGTAATTAGCTTACTCCTTGGAAGGAAAGTTATGTCCAACCTAGATAGCATATTCAAAAGCAGAGACATTACTTTGCCAACTAAGGTCCATCTAGTCAAGGCTATGGTTTTTCCTGTGGTCATGTATGGATGTGAGAGTTGGACTGTGAAGAAGGCTGAGTGCCGAAGAATTAATGCTTTGGAACTGTGGTGTTGGAGAAGACTCTTGAGAGTCCCTTGGACTGCAAGGAAATCCAACCAGTCCATTCTGAAGATCAGCCCTGGGATTTCTTTGGAAGGAATGATGCTAAAGCTGAAACTCCAGTACTTTGGCCACCTCATGCGAAGAGTTGACTCATTGGAAAAGACTCTGATGCTGGGAGGGATTGGGGGCAGGAGGAGAAGGGGACGACAGAGGATGAGATGGCTGGATGGCATCACACACTCAATGGACATGAGTCTGAGTGAACTCCGGGAGTTGGTGATGGACAGGGAGGCCTGGCGTGCTGCAATTCATGGGGTCGCAAAGAGTCGGACATGACTGAGCAACTGAACTGAACTGATATGGAAACATGAGCTTCCTTGGTGGCTCAGTGGTAAAGAATCTGCCTGCAATACAGGATATTTGGGTTCAATTCCTGGGTCAGGAAGATCCCCTGGAAGACTGCACGGCAACCCACTCCAGTCTTCTTGCCTGGAGAATCCCCATGGACAGAGGAGCCTGGTGGGCTATAATCCATAGGGTCACAAAGAGTCAGACATGACTGAAGCAACTTAGCAGCAGCAGCAGCATATGGAAACATAGGCTTCTCAGGTGGCACTAGTGGTAAAAAACCTGCCTGCCAATGCATAAGATGTAGAAGACACAGGCTCCATCACTGCGTCAGGAAGATTCCCTTGAGGAGGGCATAGCAACACACTCTAGTATTCTTGCCTGGAGAATCCCATGGACAGAGGAGCCTGGTGGGCTGCAGTACATAGCATCGTAAAGAGTTGGACATGACTGAAGTGACTTAGCAGGCACGCATATGGAAATATACAGAATCTCAAGGGACCATAAATAGCCAAAACAATCCTCAAAAAGAGCAAAGCCAGAAGACTCACACTTTCTGATTTCAAAACTTAATACAAAGCTACAGTAATCAAAACAGTGTGGCACTGTCATAAAGACAGATGCATAGACCAATGGGATAGAAATAAAGAATCCAGAAAGAAATTCTTACATATATGGTCAAACGACTTTCAACAAAAGTGCTAAGACCATTCAAGGGGAGGAAAAATAGTCTTTTCAACAAATGGTGCTGGGAAAACAGGATATGCTAAGTTGCTTCAGTTATGTCCGATTCTTTGTGACCCTATGGACTGTAGCCCACCAGGCTCCTCTGTCCATGGGATTCTCCAGGCAAGAAGACGAGTGGGTTGCCATGCCCTCCTCCAGGGGATCTTTCTGACCCATGGATCAAACCCACATCTCTTATGTTTCCTGCATTGGCAGGTGCGTTCTTTAGCACTAGCACCACCTGGGAAAACAGGATATCCTTATGAGTTATACCCTTACTGACCACCACATACAAAAATTAACTCAAATAAATCCATGACCTAAATGTAAGATTTAAAACTGTAAAATACTTAGCTGAATACATGGCAAAAGCTTCATGACTTTCAGTTTGGTGATGATTCCCTGTATGTGGTACAGGCAACAAAATAAGAAATGGACAAATTAGACTCCAAAAAAGTTGAAAAATAATTTTTCCATCAAAAGACACTATCAAGGACTTCCAGTCTCTAGTTCTGAATGTAAGAGGCTTTGAAATCACCACTCCATTCTAACAACAAAAATTGAGCAGACTGAAAAAAGTCAACAGCATCTTTTGGATATGTAAGAGAAGAGAGGACATATGGCAAACCACTGCCCCCAAAATAAAAGAAATAGGGAAATTCAGAAAGTCAGAGATTACTGACACAGAGACCCAAGAGCAGAAGCCACTATGGGAATCAGAGCTGGAGCAGGAGTATTTAAATTATAATGCATAAATTGCTTGAGGCTCAATGTGGATGAGTCTCAGAGTTTAAAAATCTAGGGGGAAGCATTTTGAGATGGAGGAAATCGGAGAAGGCAATGGCACCCCACTCCAGTACTCTTGCCTGGAAAATCCCAGGGACGGAGGATCCTGGTAGGCTGCAGTCCATGGGGTCGCTAAGAGTCAGACATGACCGAGCAACTTCACTTTCACTTTTCACTTTCATGCATTGGAGAAGGAAATGGCAAGCCACTCCAGTGTTCTTGCCTGGAGAATCCCAGGGATTGGGGAGCCTGGTGGGCTGCTGTCTATGGGGTCATACAGAGTCAGACACGACTGAAGCAACTTAGCTTAGGGCAAAAATATTTTGAAATTTATCTCCCAGAGCTTGACCAGATTCCTACAGTAAATATCAGAAAAAAAAAAAAAAATCCTCTCATGTTTCTGGCAGTGGGAGGGGAAAAGGAACCATTGTGAAATACCCAGAGTACTCTTTGCTTCTTAAGAGGCCTTCCCTCAGGGGAAACTAATTAATGGAAGTTTAATTATTTATTGTTTATTATCAGAGCCTAACTGACCTTAAGGAAAGGAAATACCCAGTTCCAGCAGACTCTAACCTTCCATAAGAGAGAACAAAAATACCCAATTCCAGGGCATTCTAGCTATCCTGTCTGACCTGTGGTGGAGAGAATGAGAAACACTTGTGAAGTTCATAGTACAGAAGCATAAGGTCACTAAAAGACTGAGACCTAATCATAGGACTATAGAATGTTTCCCTTCTCCCCACACCTCACCACCTCATTATGACTAGACTAGTTATACCAGTTCTTTCTACCAGGTATATCATATCCAGCTATCAACAAAAAATTATGAGGTATACCAAAAGGGGGAAAAATTCCACAATTTGAAGAGCAGAGCAAACAACAGAACCAGACATGAAAGGAATGTTGAAATTATCAGATTGAGAATTTAAATCAACTATGGCTAATATACTAATGACTTCAATGGATAAAATAGACAATATATAAGAACAGAAGAGATGGGCAATGTAAACAGAGAGATGGAAGTCCTAAGGAAGAACCAAAAAGAAATGTTAGAGATTTTCAAAAAATGTAATGGAAATGAAAGATGACTTTGATGACTAACGATGCATTTGATCTTCATTAGTCGATTGGACATGGATGAGGAAAGAATCTCTGAGCTAGAAGATATATCAATAGACTCCTCAGAAAATGGTAAGCAAAGAGTAAAAAGGTTTTAAAAAAACAGAACATAAAATCAAAGGACAGTAGGCCAAATTTTTAAAAGTATAACATGCACATAATGAGAGTACTAGGAGAAGAAAGAGAGAAAAGAAAAACAATATTCGAGATAATAATGACTGAGAATTTCCTCCAAATTAATTTCAGATATCAAATCACAGAACCAGGAAGCTCAGATAACACTAAGCAGAATAAATGCCAAAATATCTACATCTAGGCATATCAGTTTCACATTGTAGAAAATCAAAGATTAAATTAAAATTCTATTATTGTACTACAGTTTTACTCTATTTCATCAGGGGAAACTGGGTGAAAGGTACACAAGATCTCTCTGTATTATGACTTACAACTAAATTTGAATGTACAATTACCTCAAAATAAAAAGTTTAATTAAAAAAATCCTGAAAGAGGCCAGAGGGAAAATACACTTAACCTATACATGAACAAATATAAAAATTATATCTGACTTTTCCTCAAAAATCATAGAACTTTCTCAACTTGATGAAGTGCATCCATGACAATCCTATAGAAAGTTCAGTCCCTCAGTCATATCCAACTCTTTACAACCCCGTGGACTGCAGCACACCAGGCTTCCCTGTCCATCACCATCTCCTGGAGCTTGCTCAAACTCATGTGCATTAAGTCAGTGATGCCATCCAACTATCTCATCCTCTGTTGTCCTCTTCTCCTCCGGTCTTCAATCTTTTCCAGTATCAGGGTCTTTTCCAATGAGTCAGCTCTTCACATCAGGGGACCAAAGTACTGGAGCTTCAGCTTCAGCATCAGTCTTTCCAGTGAATATTCCGGACTGATTTCCTTTAGGATTGACTGGTTGGATCTCCTTGCAGTCCAAGGGACTCTCAAGAGTCTTCTCCAACACCACAGCTCAAAAGCATGAATTCTACAGCACTCAGCTTTCTTTATGGTCCAACTCTCACATCCATACATGACTACTCTAAAAACCATAGCTTTGACTAGATGGACCTTTGTCGGCAAAGTAATGTCTCTGCTTTTTAATGTGCTGTCTAGATGTGCTACAGCTGTTCTTCCAAGGAACAAGAGTCTTTTAATTTCATGGCTGCAGTCACCATCCAAAGTGACTGGAGCCCAGGAAAAGAAAGAAAAGAAAGTCTGTCACAGTTTCCCCTTCTATTTGCCATGAAGTGTTGGGACTGGATGCCATGATCTTCGTTTTTTAAATCTTGAGTTTTAAGTCAGCTTTTCACTCTCCTATTTTACTTTCATGAACAGGCTCTTTAGTTCCTCTTCACTTTCTGCCATAAGGGTGGTGTTATCTGCATATCTGAGGTTACTGATATTTCTCCCAGCAATCTTGATTCCAGAAAACATTATACTTAATTGTGAAGAACTGAATGCATCAATCTCTGATTGGAAACAAGGCCAAATGCTACTCTTTTTAGCATAGTGCAGGAAGTTCTACTCTGTGCAATAAAGCAAGAAAAGGAAATAAGAGGCATATGGATGAGAAAAACAAAGCTGCCCCTAATTACAGATATCACAGCTGTATACATTAAAACCTCAAGGAATTTTTAAAAACCTCCTAGAAAAGTGAGTTCAGCAATGTCACAAAAAACAAACATACAAAAATGAATATATTTTCATATACTAACAATAAAAATGAAAATATACATACCAAAATTAAATTTAAAATACAATACTACTTACATTAGCTCAAAAAAGATACTTAGGTATAAATGTATACCATATTCTGAAAACAACAAAACACTGATGAAAGAAATGGAAGAATATCTAAATAAGCAGGGATTTCTATTGTGTTCATGAATTGGATGACTCAATATGCCATGGGGAGATGTTACTTTTCCCTGAATTAACATATGGATTTAGCACAATTTCTACCAAAACCTCAACAGGATTTTCTATAGACATATACAAGATTATATAGAATGGTAGAGGAACTATAATACCTCAAGCAATTTTTTAAAACAGTAAAAATTAGAAGGAACCAGTGTATCCTATTTTAAGAGTTATTATACAGCTGCAGAAATCAAGTCTGTATTACTGGTACATAAATAGATAGGTAGATCAATCTATGGAACAAAATAAATAATCCAAAAATAGACCCACTCAAATGTCCTGAATTAACTGAATTTGTCAAAGGTGCAAAAGCAATTAATTTGCTTTTCTGGCAAATACTGTTACAGCAATTGGACTTTGTTAGGAAAAACAAATAAAAAGACCCACGTAAGTCTCATATCTTATATTAAAATCAATTCAAAATGTATCATTAACATAAAATAAAACATAAAACCCTAAAACTTTTACCAAAAATAGGAGAAAATCTTTAAGATCTAAGGGTAGGGAAAGAGTCCTTAGACTTGATAGCAAAAGCATAGTCTGTAAAAGGAAAAATTTGATAAATTGCATCAAGATTTAAGAAAGTTTACTCTGTGAAATACCATATTTAGGGTATGGGAATAAAAGCTAAAATTTTGGAGAAATTGTCTGCAAGCACATAAAACTGACAAAGAACTCATATCTAGAATGTATAATGAAAAAACAAAATTCAACAGTAAAAAACTGAATAGCCCAATTATTATTTTTTTCTTTTTTCTTTTTTTAATTTTATTTTTTTAATTTTATTTTATTTTTAAACTTTACATAATTGTATTAGTTTTGCCAAATATCAAAATGAATCCACCACAGGTATTCCTTCTGGCTTCCTTCACTCTGTATAATAGGCTCCAGTTTCATCCACCTCATTAGAACTGATTCAAATGTATTCTTTTTAATGGCTGAGTAATACTCCATTGTGTATATGTACCACAGCTTTCTTATCCATTCATGTGCTGATGGGCATCTAGGTTGTTTCCACATCCTGGCTATTATAAACACTGCTGTGATGAACACTGGGGTACACATGTCTCTTTCAATTCTGGTTTCCTCGGTGTATATGCCCAGCAGTGGAATTGCTGGGTCATAAGGCAGTTCTATTTCCAGTTTTTTAAGGAATCTCCACACTGTTCTCCATAGTGGCTGTACTAGTTTGCATTCCAACCAACAGTGTAAAAGGGTTCCCCTTTCTCCACACCCTCTCCAGCATTTATTGCTTGTAGACTTTTGGATCACAGCCATTCTGACTGGCGTGAAATGGTACCTCACTGTGGTTTTGATTTGCATTTCTCTGATAATGAATGATGTTGAGCATCTTTTCATGTGTTTGTTAGCCATCTGTATGTCTTCTTTGGAGAAATGTCTGTTGTTCTCCAAAGACATTCTCCAATGGGCCAAAGAAAAGTTCTTTGGCCCATTTTTTGATTGGGTCATTTATTTTTCTGGAACTGAGCTGCAGGAGTTGCTTATATATTTTTGAGATTAGTTCTTTGTCAGTTGCTTCATTTGCTATTATTTTCTCCCATTCTGAAGGCTGTCTTTTCACCTTGCTTATAGTTTCCTTTGTTGTGCAGAAGCTTTTAATTTTAATTAGGTCCCATTTGTTTATTTTTGCTTTTATTTCCAATATTCTGGGAGGTGTGTCATAGAGGATCCTGCTGTGATGTATGTCGGAGAGTGTTTTGCCTATGTTCTCCTCTAGGAGTTTTATAGTTTCTCGTCTTACATTTAGATCTTTAATCCATTTTGAGTTTATTTTTGTGTATGGTATTAGAATGTGTTCTAGTTTCATTCTTTTACAAGTGGTTGACCAGTTTTTCGAGCACCACTTGTTAAAGAGATTGTCTTTTCTCCATTGTATATTCTTGCCTCCTTTGTCAAAGATAAGGTGTCCATAGGTGCATGGATTTATCTCTGGGCTTTCTATTTTGTTCCATTGATCTATATTTCTGTCTTTGTGCCAGTACCATACTGTCTTGATGACTGTGGCTTTGTAGTAGAGCCTGAAGTCAGGCAGGTTGATTCCTCCAGTTCCATTCTTCTTTCTCAAGATTGCTTTGGTGAATAGCCCAAATAGAACCTTGATAGACATGAAGAAACATTTCACCAAAAAAGATATACAGATGTCAAAGAAACACATGAAAATATTTTCAATATCAGTAGCATTTGGGTAAATACAAATTAAAACTATAATAAGATATCATTATATGCCTACCAGAATGACTAAAATAAAAAGTTAAAATATCAAGTGTTAGCAAGGATGCAGAAAACTAAATCATTCATAAGTGGCTTCTAAGAATATAAAACACAACAGTCATTCTGGAAAATAGACTTGCCTATTCTTTTGGAAAAAATAGACTTAAAATTGCACTCCTGGGCACTTATCCCAGAGTAGTAATAACTTATGTTCACACAAAAACCTCTAGATAAATGTTAATAGCATTATATGCATTGTTTACACTATCCAAAACACTGGGGGGGAAAACCAAGATATTCTTCAATAGGAAAATGGTATAAAAAACAAACCTAAGGACTTCCCTGGTGGTTCACCAGTAGAATCTTCCTGCCAGTATAGGAAACACATATTGGATCTCTGATCTGGGAAGATCCCACATGCTGTGGAATGGCTTAACCCATGTGCCACAACTCTTGAGCCTGTGCTCTAGAGCCTGGAAGCCACAACTAGTGAAGTTCAAACATCCTAGAGCAGGTGCTCCACAACTAGGGAAGCCAACACAATGAGAAACCCGAACACTACAGCTAGAGAGGAGCCCGCACTTGTCACAACTAGAGGAAAGCCCATGCAGCAATGAAGACCCAATACAACCAAAGATTTTTTTTAAGCTGAAAAATACAATAACTGAAGTGAAAAATTCACCAGAGTAGTTCAACGGCCAAAACTAGTAGGCAGAATAAAGAATCAGAAAACTTGGAAGGTAGGACAATGGAAATGTTTGAGGAACAGAAAGAAAAAAGATTGAAGAAAAGTAATTGGAGCCGTAAGGGACTCATGGGACACCAAGAATTAGAATATATACATTACTGGAGCCCAAGAGTGAGAAGAGAAGGAGAAATGAGTAGAAAGATTATTTTTAAAATATACTGGCCTTCCCAGGTGGCTGCCAGTGCAAGAGATGCAAGAGATATGGGTTCAATCTCTGGGTCAGGAAGATCCCCCGGAGTAGGAAATGGCAACCTGGTCCAGTATTCTTGCCTGAAAAATTCCATGGACATAGGAGCTTGACAGGCTACCATTCGTGGAGTTGCAAGGAGTCAGACATGACTGAGCAACAAAGTGCACACATGCATCTACAAATCCAATGAACTCAAGGAAGTCCAAGTAGAATAAATACAAAGAAACCAACACTAAGACATTATAATTCCACAAAAGAGATTTCAATACTCCACTATCAATCCTATATGAAATAACCATGCATAAGATCAACAAGGAAACAGAAGACTTGAACAACTGCCTGTAGAAACTAGACAATAGAAACTAGATACAATAGACTTCTACAGAAAACTCCATCAGTAAAATATACACTCAATGTACTCAAATGTACTCAAGTACAATGTACTCAAAATGTACTCAAATACACATGAAACAGTCTCCAGGATAGACCATAACCAAGACATAAAGCAAGTTTCAATAAATTTAAAAAGATAACTCACTAAAGGGTGTTCCCCTTTAATGGAAATTAGAAATTAATAACAGAAAAAAAATTTGGGAAATGCAAAAAATATGTAAAAATTAAATAATACATTACTAAATGACCAATCATCAAAGGAAGAAACATCAAAAAAATAATCAGATCAGATCAGATCAAATCACTCACTCAGTCGTGTCCGACTCTTTGCGACCCCATGAATCGCAGCACACCAACCTCCCTGTCCATCACCAACTCCCGGAGTTCACTCAGACTCATGTCCATCGAGTCAGTGATGCCATCCAGCCATCTCATCCTCTGTTGTCCCCTTCTCCTCTTTCCCCCAATCCCTCCCAGCATCAGAGTCTTTTCCAATGAGTCAACTCTTCATATGAGGTGGCCAAAGTACTGGAGTTTCAGCTTTAGCATCATTCCTTCCAAAGAAATCCCAGGGCTGATCTCCTTTAGAATGGACTGGTTGGATCTCCTTGCAGTCCAAGGGACTCTCAAGAGTCTTCTCCAATACTACACTTCAAAAGCATCAATTCTTTGGCGCTCAGCCTTCTTCACAGTCCAACTCTCACATCCATACATGACCACAGAAAAAACCATAGTCTTGACTAGATGGGCCTTTGTTGGCAAAGTAATGTCTCTGCTTTTGAATATGCTATCTAGGTTGGACATAACTTTCCTTCCAAGGAGTAAGCGTCTTTTAATTTCATGGCTGCAGTCACCATCTGCAGTGATTTTGGAGCCCAGAAAAATAAAGTCTGACACTATTTCCACTGTTTCCCCATCTATTTCCCATGAAGTGATGGGACTGGATGCCATGATCTTTGTTTTCTGAATGTTGAGCTTTAAGCCAACTTTTTCACTCTCCACTTTCACCTTCATCAAGAGGCTTTTTAGTTCCTCTTCACTTTCTGCCATAAGGGTGGTGTCATCTGCATATCTGAGGTTATTGATATTTCTCCCGGCAATCTTGATTCCAGCTTGTGTTTCTTCCAGTCCAGCGTTTCTCATGATGTACTCTGCATATAAGTTAAATAATCAGGGTGACAATATACAGCCTTGACGTACTCCTTTTCCTATTTGGAACCAGTCTGTTGTTCCATGTCCAGTTCTAACTGTTGCTTCCTGACCTGCATACAAACTTCTCAAGAGGCAGATCAGGTGGTCTGGTATTCCCATCTCTTTCAGAATTTTCCACAGTTTATTGTGATCCACAGAGTCAAAGGCTTTGGCATAGTCAATAAAGCAGAAATAGATGTTTTTCTGGAACTCTCTTGCTTTTTCGATGATCCAGCGGATGTTGGCAATTTGATCTCTGGTTCCTCTGCCTTTTCTAAAATCAGCTTGAACATCAGGAAGTTCACAGTTCACGTATTGCTGAAGCCTGGCTTGGAGAATTTTGAGCATTACTTTACTAGCGTGTGAGATGAGGGCAATTGTGCAGTAGTTTGAGCATTCTTTGGCATTGCCTTTCTTTGGGATTGGAATGAAAACTGACCTTTTCCAGTCCTGTGGCCACTGCTGAGTTTTCCAAATTTGCTGGCATATTGAGTGTAGCACTTTCACAGCATCATCTTTCAGGATTTGGAATAGCTCAACTGGAATTCTATCACCTCCACTAACTTTGTTCGTAGTGATGCTTTCTAAGGCCCACTTGACTTCACATTCCAGGATGTCTGGCTCTAGGTCAGTGATCACACCATCGTGATTACCTGGGTCGTGAAGATCTTTTCTGTATAGTTCTTCTGTGTATTCTTGCCACCTTTTCTTGATATCTTCTGCTTCTGTTAGGTCCATACCATTTCTGTCCTTTATCGAGCCCATCTTTGCATGAAATGTTCCTTTGGTATCTCTGATTTTCTTGAAGAGATGTCTAGTCTTTCCCATTCTGTTGTTTCCCTCTATTTCTTTGCATTGATCACTGAGGAAGGCTTTCTTATCTCTTCTTGCTATTCTTTGGAACTCTGCATTCAGATGCTTATATCTTTCCTTTTCTCCTTTGCTTTTCACTTCTCTTCTTTTCACAGCTATTTGTAAGGCCTCCCCAGACAGCCATTTTGCTTTTTTGCATTTCTTTTCCAGGGGGATGGTCTTGATCCCTGTCTCCTGGACAATGTCATGAACCTCATTCCATAGCTCATCAGGCACTCTATCTATCAGATCTAGGCCCTTAAATCTATTTCTCACTTCCACTGTATAATCATAAGGGATTTGATTTAGGTCATACCTGAATGGTCTAGTGGTTTTCCCTACTTTCTTCAATTTAAGTCTGAATTTAGCAATAAGGAGTTCATGGTCTGAGCCACAGTCAGCTCCTGATCTTGTTTTTGCTGACTGTATAGAGCTTCTCCATCTTTGGCTGCAAAGAATATAATCAATCTGATTTCGGTGTTGACCATCTGGTGATGTCCATGTATAGAGTCTTCTCTTGTGTTGTTGGAAGAGGGTGTTTGCTATGACCAGTGCATTTTCTTGGCAAAACTCTATTTGTCTTTGCCCTGCTTCATTCTGTATTCCAAGGCCAAATTTGCCTGTTACTTCAGGTGTTTCTTGACTTCCTACTTTTGCATTCCAGTCCCCTATAATGAAAAGGACATCTTTTTTGGGCATTAATTCTAAAAGGTCTTGTAGGTCTTCATAGAATCATTCAACTTCAGCTTCTTCAGCGTTACTGGTTGGGGCATAGACTTGGATTACTGTGATATTGAATGGTTTGCCTTGGAAATGAACAGAGATCATTCTGTCGTTTTTGAGATTGCATCCAAGTACTGCATTTCGGACTCTTTTGTTGACCATGATGGCTACTTCATTTCTTCTGAGGGATTCCTGCCTGCAGTTGTAGATATAATGGTCATCTGAGTTAAATTCACCCATTCCAGTCCATTTCAGTTCGCTGATTCCTAGAATGTCAACATTCACTCTTGCCATCTCTTGTTTGACCACTTCCAATTTGCCTTGATTCATGGACCTGACATTCCAGGTTCCTATGCAACATTGCTCTTTACAGTATTGGACCTTGCTTCTATCACCAGTCACATCCACAGCTGGGTATTCTTTTTGCTTTGGCTCCATCCCTTCATTCTCTGGAGTAATTTCTCCACTGATCTCCAGTAGCATATTGGGCACCTACTGACCTGGGGAGTTTCTGTTTCAGTATCCTATCATTTTGCCTTTTCATACTGTTCATGGGGTTCTCAAGGCAAGAATACTGAAGTGGTTTGCCATTCCCTTCTCCAGTGAACCACATTCTGTCAGATCTCTCCACCATGACCCACCCATCTTGGGTTGCCCCACGGGCATGGCTTAGTTTCATTGAGTTAGACAAGGCTGTGGTCCTAGTGTGATTCGATTGACTAGTTTTCTGTGAGTATGGTTTCATTGTGTCTGCCCTCTGATGCCCTCTTGCAACACCTACCGTCTTACTTGGGTTTCTCTTAACCTTGGGTGTGGGGTATCTCTTCACGGCTGCTCCAGCAAAGTGCAGCCAATGCTCCTTACCTTGGACGAGGGGTATCTCCTCACCACCGCCCTTCCTGACCTTCAACGTGGGATAGCTCCTCTAGGCCCTCCAGCACAACATACCAAACGTTAATGGGAAACAAGTGCTTAGAGGGAAATTTACAACTGTAAGTTTAAAAAGAAGAATGATCTTAAATTAATAAACTCCTACCTTAAGACACTGAAGGGAAAAAAAGAAGAGCAAACTAAACCTAAATCAACCAGAAGAACACAAATAGTAAGATATAATAGATATTGATGAACTACAGTACAGGAAAAATAAAATATCAATAAAACTAAAAGATAGGTCTTTTAAAAGATCAATAAGATTGACAAACTTTAGCTAGATTGACAAAAAGAAAAGGAATAAAATTACTAGAATTGGAAATGAGAGAAAGAACATGACTACTGACCTTGTAGAAATAAGAATCATATATGATAAGGTTATATTGTGAACAAGTGTGACCAACAAATTAGATAATGTAGATGAAATGGAAAAATTCCTAGAAAGACACAAACTACCAAAATTGATTATAGAAAAAATATAAAAATCTGAATAGACCTATAACAGGTGAAGAGATTGAGTTAATCATAAAAAGAAAATAACTTCCCACAAGGAAAATCCCAGGACCAGATAGTAATTTAATAGAGGTTTTGCATCACATCTGCCAAAGAATAGAAAAAGAAGGAATATTTCTCAACTCATTCTATGAGACCACTGATAGTAAAAGCAGACAAGATATTATAAGAAAAAAAAGAACATATAGAGACTTCCCTGGTGGTCTAGTGACTAATAAGGCTCTTCGCTCCCAATGCAGGGAGCCTGGGTTTGACTGTGGTCATGGAACTAGATCCCACATGTCACAACTAAGAGTTTGCATGCAGCAGCCAAAGATTTCACCTGCCACAACAAAGATCAAAGATCCCACAAGCCTCAACTAAGATCCAGTGCAGCCAAATAAATAAACATTTTAAAAAACCTACTCATACCTCTTATGAATATAGACAAAAATACTCAACAAAATACTAGCACATTGAATCCAGCAAAATTTTGAAAAGATAAAGCATCATGACTAATGGTGATTTATCCCAGTAACGCAAGGTTGTTTCATCATCTGAAAATCTATTAGTGCGATACTCTAAATCAATAAAAGACAAAACCACATAATCATCTTAATAAACATTTTTCTTTTTTATTTTGGGCTATGGGAAGTCCAAACAATGGCACAGAAATCCAAACATAGCTACATGTTGAAGTCTTTCCCAAGTAAGAACATAAAATTTAAGATGCAGTAATGAGGGTTTTGTAAGTTGAGGAAAAGGAGGAGGAGTAAAAGTAAGGAATCAGTGGAAATTGAACAAGGTCCTGGAAGTGGAAGATGGGTAAGGGAAAAGTAGAAAAGATATGGAGGGGAATGTAATGGGCTTTTGTGGATCTACAAATAAGGCATTTCTAATTTTCTCATGATTTTAATTTGCTTTAAGCAATTATTATATCAGACAATTTTAAAGTCCAGTTTCAAGGTGGAAGAGTCCTCACAGAAATTAAATAAAGCACTCCACTGGGAAGTAGAAATATTATTTCCTTTGTGCCTCAAAATGTACAATCTAGTCCATATCAAAATTTCTCCAAAGTAATTATTATAATTCCAAATTATACCTGGTAAAACTGCACCAGTAAAAGACATAAGAACATAAATTAGCATACGGAGTTTCTACACTACCCATTTTGTTTCTGGGATAGATATTCTGATTATCTACAAACAGAAGTATAAAAAATGAAGGCTTTCTTTGTTAATTAAATTATATTATGAATTACCCCAAACTGAGAAAGATGTAAATGTTGCCTAAAGTTCTTCCTAAGTTCCTAAAATTTGTTGTTACCAGAATGAATTACTTGATGAAAACTAAGATATCTAACATGAATAAAGGTCTTCCCACATACCATGCATTCATAGAGTCTCCAGTATGAATTCACTGAAATTGAGTAATCTGATAGACACTATTTTGGGCTTTGCCACATATTTTATATTTATAGAATTTTCATCATTATGAATTCTCTTTTGCATTATCAGGATGTTTTCTTTGATTAAAGGCTTTCTCACATTCCGTATATTCATAATAATTCATACCAGTATAAACTCACCAACATGTGTTAAGGATTGAATTATATCTAAAAGCTTTCACACATTCCTTACACTCAAAGAGCTTCTTGCCAATATGAATATTATCAAGGAACCTGTTAATGCATGCTAATAGTTTTCCCATTTTAATTACATGCAGAGGATTTTTTGGCCAATATTACTCAACTGGTATTAAGTAAGTTGTTCATGCACAGTAAAGACTTTATTAAGTATTTTATAGTCATAAAGCTTCTCACAGTATGAGTTCTCTAACATATAGTAAGGACTGAATTAAGTCTAAATGTCTTTCCACATTTTTTAAAATTTGTATGCTATATTGGAGAATAGTTGACTTCCAATGTTGTGTATATACTTATATTCTTTTTGAAATTATTTTCCCATTTAGGTTATTACAGAATATTGAGTAGAGTTCCCTGCACTATACAGTAGATCCTTATTGCTTACCTATTTTTATTTTTTAGCATACCTATTTTAAATATAGTAGAGTGTATATGTCAATTCCAAACTCCCAATTTATCCTTCCCCTCCCACACCTTTCCCTTTTGGTAACCATAAGTTTGTTTTCTAAGTCTATGAGTCTTTGTTTTGCAAATAAGTTCATTCATATCATTTTTTTAGATTCTGCATATAAGCAATGTCATATTACATTTGTCTTTCTGTGTCTGACTAACTTAGTATGAAAATCTGCAGGTCCATCCATGTTGATGTAAATGGAATTATTTTACTCTTTTTACAGCTGAGTAATATTCCATTGGGGGCTTCCCTGATAGCTCAGTTGGTAAAGAATCTGCCTGCAATGCAGGACACCCTGGTTCAATTCCTGGGTCGGGAAGATCCACTGGAGAAGGGATAGGCTGCCCGCTCCACTGTTTGGAGACTTCCCTTGTGGCTCAGCTGGTAAAGAACCTGCCTGCAATGTGGGAGACCTGGGTTTGATTCCAGGGTTAGAAAGATCCCCTGGAGAAGGGAAAAGGTACCCACTCCAGTATTCTGGCCTGGAGAATTCAATGGAATTGCAGAGTTGGACATTACTGAGTGACTTTCACTTTAACTATTCCATTGTATATATGTACCATATCTTCTTTATCCATCAATCTGTTGATGAACATTTAGGTTGCTTCCACATCTTGGTTATTGTAAACAGTGCTAAAATGAATGTTGGGATGCATGTATGCTTTTGAAACACGTTTTTCTCCAGGTATATGCCCAGGAATAGGATTGATGGATCATATGCTAGGTCTATTTTTAGTTTTTTGAGGAACCTCCATACTGTTCTCCATAGTAGCTCTACCAATTTACATTCCCACCAACAGTGAAGGAGAGTCCCCTTTTCTCCACACCTTCTCTAGAATTTATTGTTTGTAGACTTTTTAATAATGGCCATTCTGATTCTTGTGAGGTTCTATCTGATTATAATTTTGGTTTGCCTCTCTCTAATAATTACTGATGCTGAGCATCTTTTCATTTCTTGGCCATCTGTATGTCTTCTCTGGAGAAATGTCTATTTAGATTTCCTGCCCATTTTTTTGATTGGGTTGTTTGGTTTTTTGATATTGAGCTGCATGAGCTGTTTGTAAATTTTGGAGATTAATCACTTGCCAGTCAACTGTTTGCAAATATTTTTTCCCATTCTGTGGGTTGTCTTTGCACATTTTAAAACCAATTTATTTTTAATGGAAGGATAATTGCTTTACAATATTGTGTTGGTTTCTGCCATACATCGGCATGTATCAGCTATAAGTATATATATATCCCCTCCCTCCTGAGCCTCCCTCCCATCTCCCACCCCATCCCACACCTCTAGGTTGTCACAGAGCCTCATTTTGAGTTCCCTGAGTCATATAGCAAATTCCCACTGGCTATCTATTTTACAAACAGTACAGTATATGTTTCCATGCTACTCTCTCAATTTGTCCTACCCTCTCCTCCCCTCCCCATGTCCATAAGTTTGTTTTGTATGTCTGCATCTCCACTGCTGCCCTGAAGATAAGTTCATTAGTACCATCGTTCTAGATTCCATATATATGCACTAATATATTTGTTTTTCTATTTCTGACTTACTTCACTCTGTATAATAGGCTCTAGGTTCACCCACCTCATTAGCACTGACTCAAATGCATTCCTTTTTCTGGCTGAGTAATGTTCCATTGTATGGACATTTAGGTTGATTACCTGTCTTAGCTATTGTATTAGTGCTGCAATGAACATTGGGGTACATGTATCTTTTTCATTATGGTTTTATCAGGGTATATGCCCAGTAATGGGATTTGGGGGTCATATGGTAGTTTTATTCCTAGTTTTCTAAGGAATCTCCATACTGTCTTCCATAGTGGCTGTATCAGTTTATATTCCCAGCAACAGTTTTACACATTTCTTATATTAATCAGATATCTCACCAGTATGAATTCTCTCATATTAAGTCACTTGTACAGACACAATAATGACATTCTCTCATTTCTTACATTCATACAAATTATCATCAGTATGAATTCTCTGACTTAAAGAGTGAACTCAATTCAGTCTAAAGTCCTTCTTTTATATTCCTGTGATTTCTCACCTGTATGAATTCTCTGATGTTGAATAACTTGTCCACACATAAAGGCTTTCCTTCACTCCTTACATTCATAAAATTTATCACCAGTATGAATTCTCTGCCTTGAGGAAAGAATGCAATCAAGTCTGTAGATCTTCCCACATTCTTTATATTCCTATGATTTTTCACCTGTATGAATATTCTAATGTGGACAAATTGTCCACACACAGGGAAGGCCTTATCACATTTCTAATATTCATAAAGCATCTCACCAGTGTGAATTCTCTAATACATGGTAAAGACTGCATTAAGTCTAAATATCCTTCCATATTTCTTACATTCATTGGTTTCTCATCAGTATAAATTACCAATGTTAAGTAATTTGTGTGCACATAAGAAAGGCTTCCCCACATTACTAATGGTCATAAAGTTTATCACCAGTATGAATTCTCTGGTTTACAAAAAGAACTCAGTTAGTTCTAAACTGTTGGGAGCCGGCGTGAGGACCTCCACCCATGGCAAAGGTCATGAGGAAGGAGGCTTGACATACACAGAGGCGGGATCAAGCCTCAGGAGTCCCCCTGGAAATTCTTGAGCATCTACCCCCATAACCAGAGCCTGCCTACTTTACTACTTTGTGCTCTCACCTACACCTCTGACTTTACAGGGGGCTGTCCCCCACCACCTCTTTCGGAGAAGGAGTTAACTTAGAGCTCCAGTTAATAAAAACTCCTGGGCGTGACAGGAGTGTTTTAACCTACAAACTCCTCTGAAGGTTCTCTAGCCTGCCTGACAGGCTTGTCCGGCCACATGTGATTGCTCACAGCCTCCCAACCATGAGAGGAACGAGACACTTTAAACCTTCTAAAAACAGATTCCTTAGAAAAGTTAGAAAACCATTAGTATAAGTATAGTGGGCTGATTAGAAATTGTATTGGTGAAGGGTTTTTCATTTGTTGAGCGAATGTTTGTTGTTAAGTCTCCATATCCCCTGCCCTTACACACATTAATGAATATATAGAAGAAATAAGTATTAACCTTTGATATTAATCACATTAGACCTTAGGCTAAGTAAATTCTTTCCTTAATTAAAACCCACTACACCCTCACCCTATAGGAATGTAACTTTATCTGGTACCTTCGGAAGGTGGAGTCTTTTTTAAGAATAATCACCCCTGGAGAAATAAGTGTCCTGGTTGACTGACCGCTGTCACAAGGAGAGGGTCATAAATTGTCAGCAGGCCCCCTGGCCAGAAGATGATGTAACACCCCTAAGACCTCTGTATACATTTGTATGAAGCACCTGACTTTGATAAAAGTCAGGACTGCTGACCCCGCGTAACTTTTACATAACATCTCAGTGTATAAAAGTAGACCATGGAAATAAAGAATTGGGATCAGTTTCTCGAAATACTGGTCTCCCCATGTCACTCTCTCTCTCAAACTCTGGCTGAGTCTCCACCTGGAACGTGGAACCCACCAAGCTTACTAATTTTGCCTGGGCTTCTAAGATCCAACTGGGGAGGCCTCAGTGTCTCCTCTCCTTTGGGAGAATGGAAGGACGCCTGCGGCCTACATAAGTGGTGCAAACTTCTTGTCTTGAAGTTTTATTGGTCTCCCGTGTAAATCAAGCTACTCAGCCTCTTTTCTCCACTGAATTTTCCTACTGAGCTATCCTCATTCTATTACTCTTTACATCTCTAATTAATATCTAATTGAAGCTATTGTATCCCGATCCTCGCCGACACCGTCCCCACTTCGAACTCCCTGGATCAGCCGGGGCTGGACCTCGGCACTAAACAACTTCATACATTCCTTATATTTACAAGATTTTCCATCAGTATGGATTCTCTGGTATTGACTATATTATCCACACAAATAATGGCTTTCTCATATTCTTCTTTTTATAATTTTATTTATTTATTTAGGCTGTGCTGGGTCTTCACTGCTGTGCAGGCTATTCTCTAGGTGTGTGGGCGCTACTCTCTAGTTTTGGTGCATGGGGTGCTCATTGTGGTGACTTCTCTTGTGGAGCACTGGCTCTAGGGCATGTAGGCTTCAGTGGTTGTGGTGAGTTGGCTAAGTAGTTGCAGATCCCAGGCTCTCGAACACAGTCTCTATAGTTATGGCACGTGGGCTTAGTTGCTCTGTGGCATGTGGGATCCTTCCAGACCAGGGATCAAACCCGTATCTCCTGCATTGGCAGGTGGACATTCCGCCACTGAACCACCAGGGAAACCTTCACATTCTTAACATTAGTAAATTTCTAACCAGTATGAATTCTCTATGGTATGGTAAGGACTGACTGACTTAAAATTAAACATCTTCTCACAGTCATTGTGTTTTCACCAGTATGAGTTCCCTGATGTCTTTTTGTTTTGTTTTGCTTTGAGTTCCCTGATGGTGAGTAAACTGATATCCACTACTAAAGATTCCACATTCTTTCTGATTACATTATTTCCAATTAGAGCATGTTTTCTGTCAATTTTGATAAGGGTTGGATTTATGTTATTGATTAAACAGAATTTCTGTCTGAGTTATATGTTATAAAATGAGACAACATGATCATTTTTGTAGCTATTTTGTTGGTGCAGAAGTAATTGCAGTTTTCCATTGTTGAACTCTGCCATTTGATATTGGAATACATTCTTAAATGAATGTGGTTATGTTATACATCATTTTAACATGTGTTTCTCACTTTATGTTTTTTTGCTAATGATATATTGTTGTTGTTGAGTCGCTAAGTCATGCCCGACTTTGCAACCCCACGGACTGCAGCATACCAGGCTTCCCTGTCCTCCTTCACTATCTCCTGGAGTTTGCTCAAGTTCATGTCATTGAGTCAGTGATGCTATCTAACCACTTCACCCTCTGCCACCCACTTCTTGTTTTACCTTCAATCTTTCCAAGCATCAGGGTCTTTTCCAATGAGTTGGCTCCTCACATCTGGTGGCCAAAGAAAGTACTGGAGCTTCAAAATCAGCATGAGCCCTTCCAATGAATATTCATTTCATTTCCTATAGGATAGACTGGTTTGATCGCCTTGCTGTCCAAGGGACTCTTAAGAGTCTTCTCTAGCACCACAATTCGAAAGCATCAATTCTTCTGTGCTCAGCCTTCTTTACAGTCTAACACTCATATCTGTGCATGTCTACTGGACAGATTTGCTGACATATTGAGTGTAGCATTTTAACAGCATCATCTTTTAGGACTTGAAATAGCTCAACTGGAATTCCATCACCTTCAATAGTTTTGTTGGTAATAATGCTTTCTAAGGCCCACTTGACTTCACACTTGAGGATGTCTGGCTCTAGGTGAGTGACCACACCATTGTGATTATCCTGGTCATTAAGACCCTTTTTGTATAGTTCTTCTGTGTACTCTTGCCACCTCTTCTTAATATCTCCTGCCTGTTAGATCCTTACCATTTCTGTCCTTTATCATGCCCATCCTTGCACAAATGTTCCCTTGATATCTCCAGTTTTCTTGAGGAGATCTCTAGTCTTTCCCATTATATTGTTTTCCTCTATTTCTTTGCACCGTTCATTGAAGAAGGGCTTCTTATCTCTCCTTGCTATTCTCTGGAACTCTGCATTCAGTTGGGAATGTCTTTCCTTTCTCCCTTACTCTTCACGTCTCTTCTTTCCTCAGCTGTTTGTAAAGCCTCCTCAGACAACCACTTTGCCTTCTTGCATTTCTTTTCCTTTGGGATGGTTTTGGTCACTGCCTTTTGTGCAATGTTACAAACTTCTATCCATAGTTCTTCAGGCACTCTGTCTACCAGATCTAATCCCTTGAATTTACTTCTCACCTCCACTGTATAATTATAAAGGATTTGTTTTAGGCATATCTGAATGACCTAGTGGTTTGTCTCCACTTTCTTCAGTTTAAGCCTAAATTTTGCAATAAGAAGTTGATGATCTGAGCCATAGTCAGCTCCAGGCCTTGTTTTTACTGATTGTATAGAGCATCTCCATCTTTGGCTGCAAAGACTATAATCAATATGATTTCAATATTGACCATTTAGTGATGTCCAGGTATACAGTCATCTCTTGTGTTGTTGGAAAAGGGTGTTTGCTATGACCAGTGCATTCTCCTGTCAAAACTCTGTTAGCTTTTGCTCTGCTTCACTTTGTATTCCAAGGCAAAACTTGGCTGTTACTCCAGGTATCTCCTGACTTCTTACTTTTGCATTCCAAAATAGATATAGCTACAATAATTTCCTAATGGACACACAATATAAAAATATGTAAATCATAACATCAAAAATATAAAATGTGTGGAGCAGAGTAAAAAGGTAGTTTTTGCATGTAATCAAATTTAAGTTGTTATCAGCTTAAAATAAATTGTTATATCTATGTTTCAAGTAAGCCACAGGATAACTACAAAAAGACAAAAATCTATAGTAGATACAGAAAAGATAAAGAAAATGTAATGAAAGTACAATTGATCCTTGAACAACACAGATTTGAATTGTGCAGGTCCATTTATTCACAGATTTTTTTTTCTAAAGTAAATACTACAGTACTACACAATCTGCAGTTGACAAATCCTAGGATATGGAACTGAAGATACAGACAGATATGGTGGAACTGCATATACAGAAGGCCAGTCATAAGTTATATGTGGATTTTTGACTGCATGGGGTGTTGTCACCACAAACCACTGTGTTGTTCAACTGAATACCACTAACATGGAAAACCATCAATTCACAAACAATGATAACAACAAAGGAAGAAAAGAACAAAGAACTACAATATGGCTAGGAAACAATTAACAAGATGGGAATAATAAGTCCTTGTTCCAGAAAACATCTATTTCTGCTTTATTGACTATGCCAAAGCCTTTGACTCTGTGGATCACAATAAACCATGGAAAATTCTTCAAGAGATGGGAATACCAGACCACCTGACCTGCCTCTTGAGAAACCTATATGCAGGTCAGGAAGCAACAGTTAGAACTGGACATGGAACAACAGACTGGTTCCAAATAGGAAAAGGAGTACGTCAAGGCTGTATATTGTCACCCTGCTTATTTAACTTATATGCAGAGTACATCATGAGAAATGCTGGGCTGGAAGAAACACAAGCTGGAATCAAGATTGCCAGGAGAAATATCAATAACCTCAGATATGCAGATGATACCACCCTTATGGCAGAAAGTGAAGAGGAACTAAAAAGCTCCTTGATGAAAGTGAAAGAGGAGAGTAAAAAAGTTGGCTTAAAGCTCAACATTCAGAAAACGAAGATCATGGTATCCGGTCTCATCACTTCATGAGAAATAAATGGGGAAACAGTGGAAACAGTGTCAGACTTTATTTTGGGGGGCTCCAAAATCACTGCAGATGGTGACTGCAGCCATGAAATTAAAAGACGCTTACTCCTTGGAAGAAAAGTTATGAGCAACCTAGATAGCATATTCAAAAGCACAGACATTACTTTGCCAACAAAGGTCCGTCTAGTCAAAGCTATGGTTTTTCCAGTGGTCATGTATGGATATGAGAGTTAGACTGTGAAGAAAGCTGAGCGCTGAAGAATTGATGCTTTTGAAGTGTGGTGTTGGAGAAGACTCTTGAGAGTCCCTTGGACTGCAAGGAAATCCAACCAGTCCATTCTGAAGAAGATCAGCCCTGGGATTTCTTTGGAAGGAATGATGCTAAAGCTGAAACTCCAGTACTTTGGCTACCTCATGTGAAGAGTTGACTCATTGGAAAAGACTCTGATGCTGGGAGGGATTGGGGGCAGGAGGAGAAGGGGACGACAGAGGATGAGATGGCTGGATGGCATCAATGACTCGATGGATGTGAGTCTGAGTGAACTCGAGGAGTTGGTGATGGACAGGGAGGCCTGGCGTGCTGCAATTCATGGGGTCGCAAAGAGCTGGACACGACTGAACTGAACTGAACTGAACTGAACCTACCAATAATTATTTTAAATAAATATGGATTAAAATCTCCAACCAAAAGGCAGACTGGCTAAATGGATTTTTTTTAAAAAGACCTTGAATATGTGCTACATACAAGACACTCACTCTAGCTTCAAAAACACACATAGGCTCAAAGAAGATATTCATGATTATGGAAACCAGAAGAGAGCAGGGGTAGCTATACTCATATTGAACAAAATACCTTAAGTCAAATACTGTAACAAGAGACAAAGAAGGTCATTGTATAATGATAAAGGAATGAATTCAAGAGGATATACAAGTTGTAAATATATACATACCCAACATCAGACTACCTAATTATATTAGGCAAATAATAACAGATATGAAAGGAATAATCAACAATAATAATTTCCAACGTTTTCCAATTTTATGTGTGCTCAGTTGTTAATTGACTCTGCAACTGCATGGACTATAGCCCCCCAGGATACTCTGTCCATGAAATTTTCCAGGCAAGAATACTGAAGTGGGTTGCCATTTCCTCCTCCAGGGGATCTTCCCAACCCAGGAATTGAATCCACATCTCCAGTGTCTCCTGCATTGGCAGGTGGTTTCTTTACCACTGTACCACCTGGGAAGCACCTAATCAACAACAATAGAAGACTTTAATACACAAGCTTCTACAGTTGATAGATCAGCCAGACAGAAACATTGAGCTATGCTTTAGATCAAATGGACCCAACAGAAATATATAGACTATTCCATTCAACAGCAGTAGACTATACATTCTTTAAAGCATACCTGGAACATTTTCCAGGATAGATCAGGTGTTAAGTCACAAAACAAGTCTTAGCAAATTTTAAGATTGAAATTATACCAAGTATCTTTTCTGATCACAATGGCATGAAATTAGAATTCAATAACAGGAAAAAAACTAGAAAAATCACAAATATGTAGAAATTAAACAACACACTCCAGAGCAATGAATGGGTCAAAGATGAAATAAAAAATATCTTGAAATAAGTGAAAATAGAAACACAACATATAAAAACTTACAGGATAAAGCAGGAGTTCTAAGAGTAAAGTTTACTATAACTACATTAATTTAAAAATGAATGCTGTCACATAATAATTAAAATTTACACCTTAAAAAAAACTAGAAAAATAAGAATAAATTAGGCCCAGTGTTAGTAGAAGGAAGAAGATAACAAAGATCAGAGCAGAAATAAATGAAATAAAGAGAAAAACAAAGAGAAGATCAAGAAAACTTAAAAGATTTTTAAGATTAAATGAAATTGACAAAACTTTAGCTAGACTTACAAAGAAAAAAGAAAATTAAATAAAATTATACATTAAAGAGGAGATATTACAACAGATACACACAAAGATAAAAAGGATTATAAGAGATTCTACTACTAAGTCGCTTCAGTCGTGTCTGACTCTGTGCGACCCCACAGACGGAAGCCCACCAGGCTCCACCGTCCCTGGGATTCTCCAGGCAAGAACACTGGAGTGGGTTGCCATTTCCTTCCCCAATGCATGAAAGTGAAAAGTGAGAGTGAAGTCGCTCAGTCGTGTCCAACTCTTCGCGACCCCATGGACTGCAGCCTACCAGGCTCCTCCATCAATGGGATTTTCCAGGCAAGAGTACTGGAGTGGGTTGCCATTGCCTTCTCCTTATAAGAGATTACTATATCCAATTATATGCAACAAATTGGAAAACCTAGAGGAAATAAATATATTCTCTATCAACTGTGAATCATGAAGAAATAAAAATCTGAACAGACCGAGAACAAATAAGGACACTGAGGTCAGTAAAAACCTTCCCAATAAGCAAAAGCCCAGGACCAGAGGGCTTCATAGGTGAATTCTACAAAAAAGTTATAGAAGAATTAATATAAATTCTTCTCAAAGTCTTCCTAAATTTGGAGAGAAGGAAACAATCTCAAATTCATTTTACAAGGCCAACATTACCCTAATATCAAAGCCAGATAAGGATACTTCAAGAAAGCTACAGACTAAAAAAAAAAGAAGGAAAGAAAACTATAGACAAATATCCCTGATGAATACAGATGCAAAATCTCTCAACAAAATACTAACAAATCAAATTCAACAGTACATTAAAAGGACCAAGTAACAAGAAAAAAAAGAACCAAGTAGAGAAATTCCCTGGCCATCCAGTGATTAGAACTCTGTGCTTTCACTGCTCAGGGCGCATGTTCAGTCCCTGGTCGGGAAACTAAGTAAGATTCCCATTGGCTATGTAGCACAGCCAAAAAAAATATCAAATGAGATTTACTCCTGGGATGCAAAGATGGTTCATCATATGCAAATTGATAAATGTGATATTCCATACAAAATGAAAGACAATAATAATATGATCATCTCAACAGAAGCAGAAAAAGCATTTGAAAAAAATTCATTATCTTTTCATGATAAAAACTCTCAACAAATTAAGTATAGAAGGAACATACTTCAAAATAATTAAGGTCACATATAACAAGCCAACAAGTAACATCATATTCAGTGGTTAAAAGGTGAAAACTTTCCCTCTAATATGAGGAACAAGACAAGGGCGCCCACCCTTGCCACTCCTATTCAACATAGTACTAGAGTCCAGCTAGAGAAATTAGGCAAGAAAAAGAAACAAAAGGCATCTAACCTGGAAAAGAAGTAAAACTGTAGATGACATGGTCTTATATATTTAAAAAATCCTAAACACTCCACTCAAAAACTGTTAGAACTAATCAATGAATTCAGTAGTTTCAGCATTCAAAAACAATATTAAAACATCTGTTGCATTTTTTCCACACTAACAAACTATATGAAAAAAATCCCATTTAAAATAGGATCAAAAACAGCAAAATACTTAAAAATAAATTTAACCAAAGAAGTACATGAGTTATACAATAAAAGTTATATGACACTGATGAAAGTGAAAAAGGGAAGTGAAGTGAAGTCGCTCAGTCATGTCCGACTCTTTGTGACCCCATGGACTGTAGCGCACCAGGCTCCTCGATCCATGGGATTCTCCAGGCATGAATACTGGAGTGGGTTGCCATTTCCTTCTCCAGGGGATCTTCCCGACCAAGGGATTGAACCCAGGTCTCCCGCATTGTAGGCAGATGCTTTACCATCCAAGCTACCAGGGAAGCCCGGAAGAAAAAAAAAAAAAAAAGGGAAAAGACACAAATAAACAGAAATACATCACATGTTCATGAATTGGAAGAGTTAACACTGTTTTAAAATGTCCATACTATCCAGAGTCACCTATAGATTTAATGCAATCCCTAATAAAATTCCAATGACATTTTTCACAAAAACAGATACAATCTCCAAATTCATATGGAACCAAAAATGATTCCGAGTACTGAAAGGAATCCAGAGAAACAACAACATGAGGCATCATGTTTTCTGATTTCAAACACTATTACAAAGATATAGGAATCAAAATACTATGGTACTATCATTAAAACTAAAATACAGACTGATGGAACAGAATTAAGAACCTAGAAATAAACCCATAATTATGAGGTCAGCTGCTTTTTGACAAGGAGTGACAAATACTAAATGGGGAAAGTATATTCTCTTCAATAAATGGTGCTGAGAAAACCGAATATTCACATACAAAAGAATGAAATTAGACCAAGCTCCTTTCTTACACTATTCACATATATTAACTCAAAGTAAACCAAGAGATTAAACGTAAGCTATGAAACCATTAAAACCCTAGAAGAAAAATAGGGCACTATCTCCTTGACATAGATCTTGGCAATGATTTTCTGGATATGACACCAAAAGCACACACAAGAGGAAATATCAATGAGTGATATTTGTTGATATTTATCAAACTAAAAAGCTTCTACATAGCAAGAAAAATAATCAACAAAATCAAAAGGCAACCTACAGGGTGGAAGAAAATATTTGCAAACAATATATCTGATAAGGAGTTAATATGCAAAATAGATAAGTGGTGAGTACAACTAATTAAAAAAAATTTTTTAGTGGGCAGATTTCTTGACTAGATGTTTTTCCACAGAAGATATACAAGTGGCCAACATGTACATGAAAATGTGCTTAACGTCATTAATCATCAGGAAAATGGAAATAAAAAACATAAATATCACATCTGCTATAATAGCTATTATGCAAAAAAAAAAAAATATAAGAAACAAATACTGGAGAGGATGTGGAGAAAAGGGGGCTTTGGGGCACTATTAGTTGAAACGTAAACCGGTGCAGCCACTACAGAAAATATTTAGTATGGAGGCTTTGCAAAAAATTAAAAATAGAACTACTATATAATCCAGCAATCCCACTTCTAGATATATTTTAAAAGGAGATGAAATCAGTTTCTCCAAGAACTATCTGCATTCCATATTTATTACAGTATTATTCACAGTAGCCAAGACATGGAAACAACCTAATTGCTGCTTCTCTCTCTCTCTCTCCTCTCATCTTTTATTTATTTATTTTCAGCCTAAAAAATTAAAATCTGCCATTTGTGACAACATGGATAAACTTGATATTATACTAAGTGAAATATTATACTAAGTGAAATATAATAAGTGAACTGAAATATTATATATATAACTAATATATATTATATATATAACTAATATATATATATAACTAATATTATACTAAGTGAAATATAATAAGTGAAATGAAATATTATATACTAAGTGAAATACATCAAACAAAGAAATACAAATGCTGTATAATCTCTCTTATAGGTGGAATCTAAAATCATTGAACTCATAGAAACAGTAGAAAACAGTAGTTGCCAAGTGCTGAGGAGTAAGGGAAAAGGGGAGGTGTTGGTTCAGTTCAGTTTAGTTCAGTTCAGTCACTCAGTCGTGTCCAACTCTGTGACTCCATGAATTGCAGCACACCAGGCCTCCCTGTCCATCACCAACTCCTCGAGTTCACTCAAACTCACGTCCATCGAGTCGGTGACACCATCCAGCCATCTCATCCTCTGTCGTCCCCTTCTCCTCCTGCCCCCAATCCCTCCCAGCATCAGTCTTTTCCAATGAGTCAACTCTTCACATGAGGTAGCCAAAGTACTGGAGTTTCAGCTTTAGCATCATTCCTTCTGAAGAACACCCAGGACTGATCTTCTTTAGAATGGACTGGTTGGATTTCCTTGCAGTCCAAGGGACTCTCAAGAGTCTTCTCCAACACCACACTTCACAAGCATCAATTCTTCAGCGCTCAGCTTTCTTCACAGTCCAACTCTCATATCCATACATGACTACTGAGAAAACCATAGCCTTGACTAGACAGACCTTTGTTGGCAAAGTAATGTCTCTGCTTTTGAATATGCTATCTAGGTTGGTCATAACTTTTCTTCCAAGGAGTAAGCGTCTTTTAATTTCATGGCTGCAGTCACCATCCGCAGTGATTTTGGAGCCCAGAAAAATAAAGTCTGACACTGTTTCCACTGTTTCCCCATCTATTTCCTATGAAGTGATGGGACCGGATACCATGATCTTCGTTTTCTGAATGTTGAGCTTTAAGCCAACTTTTTTACTCTCCTCTTTCACTTTCATCAAGAGGCTTTTTAGTTCCTCTTCACTTTCTGCCATAAGAGTGGTGTCATCTGCATATCTGAGGTTATTGATATTTCTCCTGGCAATCTTGATTCCAGCTTGTGTTTCTTCCAGCCCAGCGTTTCTCATGATGTACTCTGCATATAAGTTAAATAAGCAGGGTGACAATATACAGCCTTGATGTACTCCTTTTCCTATTTGGAACCAGTCTGTTGTTCCATGTCCAGTTCTAACTGTTGCTTCCTGACCTGCATATAGGTTTCTCAAGAGGCAGGTCAGGTGGTCTGGTATTCCCATCTCTTGAAGAATTTTCCATGGTTTATTGTGATCCACAGAGTCAAAGGCTTTGGCATAGTCAATAAAGCAGAAATATATGTTTTTCTGGAACTCTCTTGCTTTTTCGATGATCCAGCGGATGTTGGCAATTTGATCTCTGGTTCCTCTGCCTTTTGTTAAAAAGCATCAACTTTCAGGGGACTTCCCTGGCCATCCAGTGGTTAAAACTCCATGCTTCCAGTACATGGGGCACAGGTTCAATCCCTGGTCAGGAAACTAATATCACACAAGCTGCCTCAGAACAGCTAAAAAAATTTTTTTTAATTTATTTATTTTAATTGGAGGCTAATTACTTTACAATATTGTGGTTGTTTTTGCTGTACATTAACATGAATCATCCATAGGTGTACATGTGTCCCCCAGAGAGGGGAAGGGTACGAACTTTCAAGTGTAAGATGAACAGGTTCTAGGAAACTAATGTACAACATGGTGTCTAAAGTTAACAATAGTGTATTATATACTTGAAAGTTTCTGAGAATATTCTGTAATGTTCTCACCATAAAAACAACAAACTGGTAATTATGTAATATCAAAATGTGTTAAATAACTTAACTGTGATAAGCATTTTGTAATATATACATGCATCAATATCACACACAACAAAGATCGAAGATCCCATGTGACCCAGCACAGTCAAATAAATAACTAATTTTTTTAAAAAACTCAGATGTAATCTTAGGATTAAAGAACACTTCCCTCCTTCCCATACACCTTACCACCACATCTTTAGGGATCCTGTAAAACAAAAGATTGCAACTGAAAAAAACACATATCAGATCTTACTTAACAAGTCTCTACATAGAACTAAAGACAACAAGGAAGACAAAAACAAGAACACTAGAGGAAATTTTAACCTCTCACACCTACAGCTATGGGTAAAAACAGATTAACCCCCAGCCAGATGAACAAAACTTCACACAAACAAATCTATTTACCTCATTTTCTTTTAACTGGTACATCATGTTCCGCTTTCAACAAAAAACTACAAGCTATATTTAAAGGGATAAAGACACAGACTGAAGAGACAGAACAAGAATCAGAATCAGATATAACAGAGATGTTAGAATAATAAAGACTCAAAATTTAAAATAATTCTGTTATTTATGTTGTTTAAAATAATTATGTTAAGGGCTCTAGTGGAAAACATACAAAAACAGATGGTAATGTAAGCAGAGATACAGAAACTCAAAGAATCAAAAGGAAATACAAGAGATGAAACTGAAATCAATTGCATGTAACTTTTTCTAAAGGAAAATCCAAACAAAACAAAATTTCTCTCCAATTATCCCAGAAAATTTTGCTTGCCACAAAGTGGCTATTGATACTGTTGCAATACTATCAACTAAAATTAGAATCTTTCATGAATTTGAAGATGCTATGAAAAAAAGCACATACAAGCCTTTCTTTAACAGAAACCTAAAATGAGACCCAGTATCACTTCTTTTCCTCTTTCCTCATGGATAAGTTTTTCCCAAGTTATCCATGTAAAATGTCTTAGACCTACAATAACCTATTTTTGAACTGTGGTGTTGGAGAAGACTCTTGAGAGTCCCTTGGACTGCAAGGAAATCCAACCAGTCCATTCTGAAGGAGATCAGCCCTGGGTGTTCTTTGGAAGGAATGATGCTAAAGCTGAAACTCCAGTACTTTGGCCACCTCATGCGAAGAGTTGACTCATTGGAAAAGACTTTGATGCTGGGAGGGATTGGGGGCAGGAGGAGAAGAGGACGACAGAGGATGAGATGGCTGGATGGCATCACCGACTTGATGGATGTGAGTCTGAGTGAACTCCGGGAGTTGGTGATGGACAGGGAGGCCTGGTGTGCTGCAATTCTTGGGGTCGCAAAGAGTCAGACACGATTGAGCGACTGAACTGAACTGAACTGAACTGAATAACATAATTTGATACTTCAACGTCCTCTATTATCAATATGGTAATTATTTCAGGTGATAGATTGAACTTTCAAGATTTCATGAAGTAAGTCTGACAATTCACTCTGCCACTTGAAAAAAAATTATCAACTACATAAGGATGAGAGCAAGATGACAGGAGTCTGTTTTCAGGCTTGGTAGTTCCAAAACCAAACAGAATCCAAGTGACCATTATCTAATGTTATGCTGGAATCGTGTTTCAGCTCTTGCTTGAGGCTGGAATATAACAACCTTGAAATTGTGTTTGGAGGGAAATAAATTCTAAGAAGTGTTTATTTTTCAAATATGGATTTTAAAAGGGAAATAAATGTTCTAATTTACAAAAAAAGTAAATGCTAGAAATTAACAACACTACAAGAGAAATGATGAATGCTCATCAGTAAACTGGGCACAGCTAAGGAAAGAATCACTGAGCTTGAAGATATTTCAAAATAGAAACTCCCAAACTGAAAAACAAAGAAAAGAAAACAGTAGGGTGGGGGGGATGAAGAGAATATCTAAGAATTTGGGAACAATTACAGAGAAATAGAATCAATGGAATAAGTATAAAATAGAAAAGTATTTATTTTAAGAAATTGGCCCATTCTATTACAGAGATTGGCAAGTCCAAAATCTTCAGAGTGAGCTGTCAGGCTGCAGACAACAGAAGAAATGATGCTTCTGTTTGGATCAGGTCTGAAAACCATCTCCTGGCAGAACTTACTCTTCCTAAGGGAAGATCAGTCTTTTCAAAGGATTGATGAGGTTCAGACACATTGTGGAAGACAATCTGCTTTACTCAAAGTCATTGACTTAAATGTTAATATCATCCAAAATATACCCTCACAGAAATACCCACAAAAGTATTTGACCACATATTTAGAGCTTGTTACACAGCCAAGCTGAATTAGAAAATTAGCCATCAAATCAAGCAAACAAGAATAGAGCAGAATGGAATATTTTAGATGTTGAAAGAAAAAAACCCATCAACCTAGAATTCTGTATCCAGTAAAGTTACTGTTCAAAAGTGAAGGAGAAATAAAGACTTTCTCACAAACCAATCACTGAAGGAATTTATCACCTGTAGATCTGCCTTGCAGGAAATATTTTAAAAGTACTTCAGAGAGAAGAAAAATAATATAGATCTATCTAATTAAAGGAACACCATTTGATAAGGAATAATGTAGCCACACGTTGACCAACACCCAGTGGCCAGTGAAGTTTAAATGCTCAACAAGGACCAGCAGTGGGACACCCAGGGCACCAGGCATGTCATTCAGCCATGTCGAGTGGCTGAAGGGTATGTCCCTGCTCTTTAGGGCCTGACAAAATGTGGTCCACTGGAGAAGGGAATCGCAAACCACTTCAGTATTCTTGCCTTGAGAACCCCATGAACTGTATGAAAAGGCAAAAAGATATGACACTGAAAGATGAATCCACCAGGCTGGTAGGTGCCCAATATTCTACCAGGGCAGAGCAAAGAAATAGCTACAGAAAGAATGAAGAGACCAAGCCAAAGCAGAAACGATGCCCAGTTGTGGTTGTATCTGGTTGTGAAAGTAAATTCTAATGCTGTGAAGAACAATATTGCATAGGAACCTGCAATGTTAGGTCCATGAATCAGGGTAAATTTGATGCAGTCAAACAGGAGATGGCAAGAGTGAACATCGATATTTTAGGAATCAGTGAACTAAAATGAACAGGAATGGGAGAATTTAATTCAGATGACCGAGGCTTAAGGGCAGTCTCCCTTCCTGATGCCAGGCATGCAGCCAGTTTCCCAACTGGCCCTGCACTCTGGTTGCTGATCAGGACTTTAATTCTTTGCTGATCCCAAGTTAGCTAGCTGGGGTTCCTACCTCTTACTAAGAGTTTCTTGTACTAGGACTTGTGCTTGACAACATGTATTGTTGTCAAATATCAATATTTGTGAGGAGTGGGTGTTACAAGGACATTCTCCCCAGTTAAAACCATGTGGAAGGTGAAATGTCTGTTCTTAAAAGCTATGAAATAATGCCACCCTAACTTGGCAGGGAGAGGCAGCATGTGATGAGGGAAGAAACACAAGCTACAAAGCCAAGGCATGAATACCATGTCTCAGCAATAAACTCTACAAGAAAAGTCTCCATCAAATCCCTCATGGGAAACACGCCTACAGAGTGAGTGGCTGCCGTTAAGGGAGCCTGGGGCTAAACTGAGACTGATGTTACACTGATTCCCATCTAGGGCAACATTTTCTAAACATACCTGACTCTTCCTAACAACTTAGGCAACAAAAGAATCCAAAATGCAGTCCTTGGTTGCAATCTCAAAAATGACAGAATGATCTCAGTTCATTTTCAAGGCAAACCATTCAAGGCAAACCATTCAACATCACAGTAATCCAAGTCAATGCCCCAACCTCTAATGCTGAAGAAGCTGAAGTTGAACGATTCTATGAAGATCTACAAGACCTCCTAGAACTAACACCAAAAAAAGATGTCCTTTTCATCATAGGGGACTGGAATGCAAAAGTAGGAAGTCAAGAGACACCTGGAATAACAGGCAAGTTTAGCCTTGGAGTACAAAATGAAGCAGAGCATAGCCTAAGAGAGTTTTGCCAAGAGAACGCACTGGTCACAGCAAACACTCTCTCCCAACAACACAAAAGATGACTCTACACATGGACATCACCAGATGGTCAGTACCAAAATCAGATTGATTAAATTCTTTGCAGCTGAAGATAGAGAAGCTCTATACAGTCAGCAAAAACAAGATCTGGAGCTGGCTGTGGCTCAGTTCTTCAGATCCTTATTGAAAAATTTAGACTCAAAAGAAGAAGGTAGGGAAAACCAGTAGGCCATTCAGGTACAACCTAAATCAAATACCTTATGATTATACAGTGGAGGTGACGAATAGATACAAGGGACTAGATCTGGTAGACAGAGTGCCTGGAGAACTACAGATGGAGGTATGTAACATTGTATAGGAGGTGGTGACCAAAACCATCCCCAAGAAAAAGAAATGCAAGAAGACAAAGTGGTTGTCTGATGAGGCCTTACAAATAGCTGAGAAAGGAAGAGAAGCAAAAGGCAAAGGAGACAGGGAAAGATATTCCCAACTGAATGCAGAGTTCCAGAGAATAGCAAAGAGAGATAAGAAAACCTTAAGTGACCAATGCAAAGAAATAGAGGAAAAAAATAGAATGGGAAAGACTAGAGATCTCTTTAATAAAACTGGAGATACCAATGGAAATTTTTATACAAATATAGGCATAATAAAGGATAGAAATGGCAAGGACCTAACAGAAGCAGAAGAGATTAAGAAGAGGTAGCAAGAATAGACAAAAGAACTGTACAAAAAAGCTCTTAATGACCCAGTTAACCAGGATGATGTGGTTGCTCATCTAGAGCCAGACATCCTGGGGTGTGAGGTCAAGTGGGCCTTAGGAAGCATCACTATAAACAAAGCTAGTGGAGGTGATGGGATTCCAGCTGAGTTATTTCAAATCTTAAAAGATGTTGCTGTTTAAATGCTGTACTCATTATGCCAGCAAATTTGGAAAATCAGAAGTGGCCACAGGACTGGAAAAGGTCAGTTTTCATTTCAATCCCCCAAAAAGGCAAAGCCAAAGAATGTTCAAATTACTGTACAACTGCACTCATTTCACATGCCAGCAAGATTATGTTCAAAATCCTTCAAGCTAGGCTTCAGCAGTATGTGAACTGAAAAATTCCAGATGTACAAGCTGGATTTAGAAAAAGCAGAGGAACCAGAGATCAAATTTCCAACATACACTGGATCATAGAAAAAGCAAGGAAATTCCAGAAAAACATCTACTTCTACTTCATTGACTATGCTAAAGCCTTTGACTATGTGGATCACAACAAACTGTGGAGTGCGCGGAGCTGCCCCTGAGAACGGGGTCTTGTCCGAAGGACACAGCTCTGGAAGCTGCCTCAGTCCTTGAGGGTTTGCTTGCAAACATAGCTCTCTGTCCCGCCACCCCAGAGATTACGCGCTTATTTACTGCAGGCACCTGGAGTTCTGTGCAAACTTCTCACGCACAGAGAAATGTTATCTGGTGTAAGAAATAATAACAGGGAGCCATTCCCATGCTCTCAAGATTTCTTGTGACTGTTTGTAAGATGTATAGGCCAACCAAGAAAAAATGTCAACTGTCTTGTCTTTCTCACGCTTTTCTGTATAAATATGAGATGTTGAATAAAGTTGGTGTCAGACTGCGTCCCTTCGTGGTGACGTGTCTGAACCTCTCGACCCCATCTTTGTAGTCTCTTGCTTTAGTTTCTTTCTTAGCCCCGCCGTGCACGTTCTCGGGACCTGATCGACTTTGCCGGCTGGCTCCGGCAGTGGAGTATTCTTAAAGAGATGGGAATACCAGACCATCTTATCTGCCTCCTGAGAAACCTGTATACAGGACAAGAAGCAATAGTGAGAACGAGACATGGAACAATGCACTAGTTCAAAATTGGGAAAGGAGTATATCAAGGCTGTATATTGTCACCCTGCTTATTTAACTCATGTGCAGAGTACATCATGTGAAATGCTGGGCTGGATAAATCACAAGCTTGAATCCAGATTGCCAGGAGAAATATCAACAACCTCAGACATGCAGATGATACCACTTTAACAGCAGAAAGTGAAGAGGAACTAAAGAGCCTCTTGATGAATGTGAAAGAAGAGAGTGAAAAAGCTGGCTTAAAACTCAACATTCAAAAAACTAAGATCATGGCATCTGGTCCCATCACTTCATGGCAAATAGATGGGAAAAATGTGGAAAGTGTCAGATTCCTTCTTCTTGGGCTCCAAAATCACTTTGGACGGTGACTGCAGCCATGAAATTAAAAGATCCTTGCTCCTTGGAAGAAAAGCTATGACAGACTTAGACAGTGTATTAAAAAGCAGAGACATCACTTTGCTGACAAAGGTCCATATAGTCAACGCTATATTTTTTTCCAGTAGTCATGTATGGATGTGAGAGTTAGACCATAAAGAAGGTTAAATGCCAAGAATTGATGCTTTTGAACTGTGGTGCTGGAGAATACTCTTAAGAGTTCCATGGACAGCGAGGAGATCAAACCAGTCTATCCTAAAGGAAATCAACCCTGACTGTTCATTAGAAGGACTGATGCTGAAGTCAAAGTTCCAACGCTTGGCCATCTGATACAAAGAGCTGACTCACTGGAAAAGAACCTGATGCTGGGAAAAACTGAAGGCAAGAGGAGAAGGGGGCAACAGAGAATCAGATAGTTGAATGGCATCACTGACTCAATGGAAATGAGCTTGAGCAAACTCAGGGAGATAGTGATGGACAGAAAAGCCTGAAGTGCTGCAGTTCATGGGGTTGCAAAGAGTCTGACACGACTTAGCTACTAAGCAATAACAATATAAAATATATATTTTTCTTATTCTTAATTGATTGCAGGCTGCAATTTGTTCAAAATAAAACAAACGATATACCAGATGGTGTAGCTGATGGATAAGTGGTGATATCAATGTTAGAAAGGGACAAGAAGAAATGGGGAAGACTTTGATATAAGGTACATAATTACCCATAAAGTGATATAGTGTTATTTGAAAATGAATGTAAGACTAGTTTTAAATGTAACAACTGATAAATTTTAGAAGAAAAAGAATCAATATACTAAGAGAGGTCAGGAACTGAAATCACATAAAATGCTCAATTAAAACCAGAATAGGCAGAAAAAGAGTGAAAGACAAAAAGGTGAACAAAAAACAATGGCAACAAATACAGACACAAATAAGGTAAATATTAATCCAGCTATATCAATCATGACTTTAATGTGAATGATCTAAATATACCAATTAAAAGATGATATAGAGTAGATAAAAAAATAAGACCAAACTATATCTTGTCTACAAGAAACCCACTTTAGATATAAAGACATATATAGGTTAAAAATAAATAGATGGAGAAAGATATGCCATACTAACACTAATCAGAAGAAAGCCAGAAAGGCAGGGAACCCAGAACTGTGCTCTGGGACAAGCTAGAAGGGTAGGATGGGGAGGGAGGTTCAAGAGGGAGAGGACATATGTATATCTATGGCTGATCATGTTGATGTATGGCAGAAACCATCACAATATTGTAAAGTAATTATCCTCCAATTAAAATAAAAATTTTAAAAAGAAAGCTGGAATAGTCATTTTAATTTCAGATAAAGCAGATTTTAGAGCAAAGAAAATGATCAGTGACAAAGGTAGACATTAAGGTGGGAGGGGGGTTCAGGATGGGAGACACATGTACACTCATGGGTGATTCATGTCAATGTATGGCAAAAACCTCTAAAACAGTGTAAAGTAATTAGCCTCCAATTAAAATAAATTAATTAATCTTTTTTAAAGGTGAACATTACATAATTTTAAAAGGGACCAATTCTCTAGGAAGACATAACAATTCTGAATGCACATGTCCCTAACCACAAGCATTAAAATACATGAGGCTGGGGCTTTCCTGGTAGCTCAATGGTAAAGAATCCTCCTGCCAATGCAGGAGATACAGGTTCAATCCCTTGTCCGGGAGGATACCACGTGCTATGGAGCAACCAAGCCGGTTTGCCACAACTACTGAGCATGTGCTCTAGGGCCCAGGAGCCACAACTACTCAGCCCACATGCTGCAGTAACTACTGAAGCCCCTGCACCCTAGAGCCCTGCTCTGAAAAAAGAGAAGCCACTACAATGAGAAGCCTATGCAATGTAATTAGAGAGTAGCCCCCACTTGCCACAACTAGAGAAAAAACCCATACAGCAACAAAGACCCAGCACAGCAAAAAACAAAACAAAGCAAAAAACACACCTCTCACTAACATATAGGTCAAAGAAGGAGTCACCAAATAAATTTTAAAATAACTTGAACTATCATGGGAAATAGATGGGGAAACAGTGGAAACAGTGTCAGACTTTATTTTTTTGGGCTCCAAAATCACTGCAGATGGTGACTGCAGCCATGAAATTAAAAGACACTTATTCCTTGGAAGAAAAGTTATGACCAACCTAGATAGCATATTCAAAAGCAAACATTACTTTGCCAAACAAAGGTCCATCTAGTCAAGGCTATGGTTTTTCCAACGGTCATGTATGGATATGAGAGTTGGACTGTGAAGAAAGCTGAGCGCCGAAGAATTGATGCTTTTGAACTGTGGTGTTGGAGAAGACTCCTGAGAGTCCCTTGGACTGCAAGGAGATCCAACCAGTCCATTCTAAAGGAGATCAGCCCTGGGATTTCTTTGGAAGGAATGATGCTAAAGCTGAAACTCCAGTACTTTGGCCACCTCATGCGAAGAGTTGACTCATTGGAAAAGACTCTGATGCTGGGAGGGATTGGGGGCAAGAGGAGAAGGGGACGACAGAGGATGAGATGGCTGGATGGCATCAATGACTCGATGGATGCGAGTCTGAGTGAACTCCGGGAGTTGGTAATGGACAGGAAGGCCTGGCGTGCTGCGATTCATGGGGTCACAAAGAGTCAGACACAACTGAGCAACTGAACTGAACTGAAATGAAATGAAAATTTAAGTATCATATATCAAAATGTGTGGGACACAGGGAATTCCCTGGCAGTCCAGTAGTTAGGACCCCATGCTTTCACTGCTAAGAGCCAAGGTTCAATCCCTGGTCAGGGAATTAAAATTCCACACCTGTGGCATAGCTCAAAAAAAAAAAAAAGTTATGGGATACAGCAAAAGCAGTACATAGAGGGAAATTTACAGCAATAAAACATATACTATTAAAGAAAGACCTAGAATCAATAATTTAAGCTTCCATCTTATGAAATAGAAAAAGAACAAATTAAATCCAAAGCAAGCATAAGAAATCTTTAAAAGTAATTAGAGGAGATATACTTAAAATTTGAGTAGAAGTCAATGAAATTGGAAACAGGAAAACAATAGGCAAATTCAATGAAACTAAAATCTGGTTGTTTGAAAATATAAATTGATAAACCTCTTGCCAAGCTAACCAAGAAAAGAAAGACAGAGGATACAAATCACAAAGTCCACTGGAAATGAAAGAAGCATTATAATTATTGATCCCTCTGACATTAAAAGAATAATAAAAGAATGGTAAGAACAATGCTGTCAAGGCTGTATATTGTCACTCTGCTTATTTAATTTATATGCAGACTACATCATGTGAAAGGCTGGGCTAGGTGAAGCTCAAGATAGAATCAAGATTGCCAGGAGAAATATCAATAACCTCAGATATGCAGATGACACCACCCTTATGGCAAAAAACAAAGAGGAACTAAAGAGCCTCTTCATGAAGGTGAAAGAGGAGAGTGAAAAAACTGGTTTAATACTCAACATTCAAAAAACGAAGATCATAGCATTGATCCATCACTTCATGGCAAACAGATGGGGAAACAATGATAACAGTGAGAGACCTTATTTTCTTGGACTTCAAAATCACTTTGGATGGTGACTGCAGCCATGAAATTAAAAAGATACTTGCTTCTTGGAAGAAAAGCTATGACAAACTTCAGTTCAGTTCAGTCGCTCAGTCGTGTCCGACTCTTTGCGACCCCATGAATCACAGCACGCCAGGCCTCCCTGTCCATCACCAACTCCCGGAGTTCACTCAGACTCACGTCCATCAAGTCGGTGATGCCATCCAGCCATCTCATCCTCTGTCGTCCCCTTCTCCTCCTGCCCCCAATCCCTCCCAGCATGACAAACTTAGCATAATAAGAATCTGAGACATCACTTTGCTGACAAAGGGTCCATATAGTCAAAGCTATGTTTTTTCCAGTAGTCATGTATGGATGTGAGAGTTGGACCATAAAGAAGGCTGAGTGCCGAAGAATTGATGCTTTTGAATTGCGGTACTGGAAAAGACTCTTAAGAGTCCCTTGGACCACAAGGAGATCAAACCAGTCAATCCTAAAGGAAATCAACCCTGAATATTCATTGGAAGGACTGATGCTAAAGCTGAAGCTCCAGTACTTTGGTCACCTGATACAAAGAGCTGACTCACTGGAAAAGACCCTGATGCTGGGAAAGATTGAAGGCAAGAGGAGAAGGTGGCAACAGAGCATCAGATGGTTGGATGGCATCACAATGGACATGAGTTTGAGCAAACTCCAGGAGATGGTGAAGGACAGGGAAGCCTGGCGTGCTGCAGTCCATGAGGTCGCAAAGAGTCAGACATGACTGAGTGACTGAACAACAACAAAAGAACACTGTTATACATACAAATTTGAAAACCCAGATGAAATAGTCCAATCTTTTGAAAAATACAATCTGCCAAAACTCACACAAGGAGTTAAATATATATCTATTAAAGAAACTGAATCAATAACTAATAATCTTCCAAAATAGAAAGCACCAGTCTCAATGGTTGCCAATTCTACCAAACATTTAAAAAGGAAAAGATACCAATTCTGTACAATGTCTTCCAGAAAACAGAAGCAGAAAGAACATTTTATAAGGCCAGTATTACCCTAACACCACAGACAATGATATAAGAAAGGCAAACTACAGGTCATTTTTCTCATAACATAGATGTAAAAACTTCAATGAAATATTAGCAAATCAGATGCTACAAGGTATAAAATAATTATAGCCTCAGAAAGAAAGAAAGAAAGAAGTATGACCCAATAGAATTTATCCCAGATATATAAGAATGAAATACTAGGAATTACATTTAGTATAATTCACCAATAGATCCAAGAAAAAAGGTAATAATTATTTCCATATGTGCTTAAGTGCCCTTCAATAATACTTAACACACATTCCAGATTTTTAAAATAATAAAGATGGAAAATGATAGCAATATCACTATACTGATTATAGGTATATATACTACATTATATGTATTATAAAATATAATAAACATATTTTATATATACATAAATCATGTTAAAGATGCATCTTACTTAATGGGGAAACAGTGGAGGAATTCTTATAAATGCCTGGAACAAGATAAGGATTCTTTTTAAAATTTATTTTATTGAGGTATAGGTGATTTACAGTGTTGTGTTAGTTTCTGCCACACAGTGAAGTGATTCAGTCATACATCTATATATGCATTCTTTTTCATATTATTTTCCATTATGTTTATCATCAGTTCAGTTCAGTCGCTCAGTCGTGTCCAACTCTTTGCGACCCCATGAATCGCAGCACACCAGGCCTCCCTGTCCATCACCAACTCCCGGAGTTCACTCAGACTCACGTCCGTCGAGTCAGTGATGCCATCCAGCCATCTCATCCTCTGTCGTCCTCTTCTCCTCCTGCCCCCAATACCTCCCAGCATCAGAGTCTTTTCCAATGAGTCAACTCTTCGCATGAGGTGGCCAAAGTACTGGAGTTTCAGCTTTAGCATCATTCCTTCCAAAGAAATCCCAGGGCTGATCTCCTTTAGAATGGACTGGTTGGATCTCTTTGCAGTCCAAGGGACTCTCAAGAGTCTTCTCCAACACCACAGTTCAAAAGCATCAATGTTTCAGTGCTCAGCTTTCTTCACAGTCCAACTCTCACATCCATACGTGACCACTGGAAACACTATAGCCTTGACTAGATGGACCTTTGTTGGCAAAGTAATGTCTCTGCTTTTCAATATGCTATCTAGGTTGGTCATAACTTTCCTTCTAAGGAGTAAGTGTCTTTTAATTTCATGGCTGCAGTCACCATCCAAAGTGATTTTGGATACTGAATATAGCTCCCTATGCTATACAGTAGGACCTTGTTTTTCTATTATATGTATATATAATAGATAAAGATGATTTTGTAAATCTGATTATAAAAATTTTGTTTCAGAAAGATCATTTTGTTAATCCTAAGAATAAATAAGAAGTGCTTTGGCTAGAGGCAGAGAGTTTGGTCAGCTATTGCAATGGTTCAGGCAAGAAGTGATAAGAGCCTGAGCAACAGCAGATAACTGCTAAGGAACCAAAAGAATGCTGGTTAAGTTCAGGCTTCCAGGTTGGGGTGATACATCTGGATAGAAAAGTCTGTATGTTATCTCTGTATGATATCAAATAAACGAAACAAAGATGCGGAGGAAAACATGAACTTCAAAACTTTAACCATCAGAAGAAAAAAAAAGTATGATTTTATCTTGAAATGAATAGTCTTGAAAGTGTATTGTGTACTTTATCTTGTTGCAATCAAGGAAATTTAAGTGAAGGTTTAATCTAATTAATGTTCTGTAAAAGCAACTGTAGGGAAGGTTAGTTATATAATAAAAAAATTGGCAGAGTGCGAAATGAACAATATTAGGGCAATAGTCAAGTAAATAGTGATATGTACTATCTCTGGAACATTTCATAGGTATGGACAATGTATTTTGGAGACTAGTCGGTTAAATAGTCATGATACAATGACAAGTAGAAAAGCAAGATACTAAACTGTGTAAACAGTACAATCCTAATTTTGCCAAAAAATATGTATCTAGGAGTGAGGTTACAGGTAATTTTCACTATCGCCATGCTTTGCTTTTTTTCACAATAGTAAAAGATGTTTATCAGTTTTCACAATCAATAGTCAGACAAAAAACAAAAGATAAATACAATTGCAAGCTATAATGGGAACATGATTAACTTAACAATATAAAATAATTACATAGAATTTGGGGGCTCAAGCAGAGTGATGTGGTAAGTGGAAGTGCATATATGTACATGTTTTCCATCCACCCAGCCAGTCTATGTCTTTTGGTTGATGCATTTAATCCACCTACCTTTAAGGTAGTTATTAATGTGTATGATCCTATTACCATTTTCTTAATTGTTTGGGGTTTATTTTCTATAGGTCTTCTCCTTCTCTTGTGTTTCCTGCATAGAGAAGTTCCTTTAGCATTTGTTATAAAACTGGTTTGGTGGTGCTGAATTCTCTAAGCTTTTGCTTGTCTGGAGAGCTTTTGATTTCTCCATCAAATCTGAATGAGAGTCTTGCTGGGTAGAGTATTCTTGGTTGTGTGTTCTTTCCTTTCATTACTTCAAACGGATCGTGTCATTCCCTTCTGGCTTGTAGAGTTTCGGTCAAATATTTTCTCAGGGCCTCTCTCTCACTTCTCTTTATAGAACTCCTATATAATGCAAATGTTGATACACTTAATGTTGCCCCAGAGGTCTCTTAGACTGTCTTCATTTTTTTTTCATTCTTTTCTCTATATTCTATTCTGTTGCAGTGATTTCTACCATTCTGTCCTCCAAATCACTTATCTGTTTTTCTGCCTCATTTCTTTTGCTATTGATTCCTTCTAGTATAATTCATCTGTTTGTTTGTTCTTTAGTTCTTCGGTAAATATTTACATCTTCTCTATTCTGTTTCCAAGATCCTGGATCATCTTCATTATCATTATTCTGGATTCTTTTTCTGAAACATTGCCTATCCCCATTTCATTTGTTTTTCTGGGGTTTTCAAGGTCCGATGCTGTAAAGAGCAATATTGCATAGGAACCTAGAATGTCAGGTCCATGAATCAAGGCAAATTGGAAGTGGTCAAACAAGAGATGGCAAGAGTGAATGTCAACATTCTAGGAATCAGCGAACTGAAATGGACTGGAATGGGTGAATTTAACTCAGATGACCATTATATCTACTACTGCAGGCAGGAATCCCTCAGAAGAAATGGAGTAGCCATCATGGTCAACAAAAGAGTCCGAAATGCAGTACTTGGATGCAATCTCAAAAATGACAGAATGATCTCTGTTCGTTTCCAAGGCAAACCATTCACTATCACAGTAATCCAAGTCTATGTCGCAACCAGTAATGCTGAAGAACCTGAAGTTGAACGATTCTATGAAGACCTACAAGACCTTTTAGAACTAACACCCAAAAAAGATGTCCTTTTCATTTTAGGGGACTGGAATGCAAAAGTAGGAAGTCAAGAAACACCTGGAGTAATAGGCAAATTTGGCCTTGGAATACGGAATGAAGCAGGGCAAAGACTAATAGAGTTTTGCCAAGAAAATGCACTGGTCATAACAAATACCCTCTTCCAACAACACAAGAGAAGACACTATACATGGACATCACCAGATGGTCAACACTGAAATCAGATTGATTATATTCTTTGCAGCCAAAGATGGAGAAGCTCTATATAGTCAGCAAAAACAAGACCAGGAGCTGACTGTGGCTCAGATCATGAACTCCTTATTGCCAAATTCAGACTTAAATTGAAGAAAGTAGGGAAAACCACTAGACCATTCAGGTATGACCTAAATCAAATCCCTTATGATTATACAGTGGAAGTGAGAAATAGATTTAAGGGCCTAGATCTGATAGAGTGCCTGATGAGCTATGGAATGAGGTTCGTGACATTGTCCAGGAGACAGGGATCAAGACCATCCCCATGGAAAAGAAATGCAAAAAAGCAAAATGGCTGTCTGGGGAGGCCTTACAAATAGCTGTAAAAAGAAGAGAAGCAAAAAGCAAAGGAGAAAAGGAAAGATACAAGCATCTGAATGCAGAGTTCCAAAGAATAGCAAGAAGAGATAAGAAAGCCTTCCTCAGTGATCAATGCAAAGAAATAGAGGGAAACAACAGAATGGGAAAGACTAGAGATCTCTTCAAGAAAATCAGAGATACCAAGGGAACATTTCATGCAAAGATGGGCTCGATAAAGGACAGAAATGGTATGGACCTAACAGAAGCAGAAGATATTAAGAAAAGGTGGCAAGAATACACAGAAGAACTATACAAAAAAGATCTTCACGACCCAGGTAATCACGATGGTGTGATCACTGACCTAGAGCCAGACATCCTGGAATGTGAAGTCAAGTGGGCCTTAGAAAGCATCACTACGAACAAAGTTAGTGGAGGTGATAGAATTCCAGTTGAGCTATTCCAAATCCTGAAAGATGATGCTGTGAAAGTGCTGCACTCAATATGCCAGCAAATTTGGAAAACTCAGCAGTGGCCACAGGACTGGAAAAGGTCAGTTTTCATTCCAATCCCAAAGAAAGGCAATGCCAAAGAATGCTCAAACTACTGCACAATTGCACTCATCTCACATGCTAGTAAAGTAATGCTTAAAATTCTCCAAGCCAGGCTTCAGCAATATGTGAACTGTGAACTTCCTGATGTTCAAGCTGATTTTAGAAAAGGCAGAGGAACCAGAGATCAAATTGCCAACATCCGCTGGATCATCGAAAAAGCAAGAGACTTCCAGAAAAACATCTATTTCTGCTTTATTGACTATGCCAAAGCCTTTGACTCTGTGGATCACAATAAACTGTGGAAAATTCTGAAAGAGATGGGAATACCAGACCACCTGACCTGCCTCTTGAGAAATGTGTATGCAGGTCAAGAAGCAACAGTTAGAACTGGACATGGAACAACAGACTGGTTCCAAATAGGAAAAGGAGTACGTCAAGGCTGTATATTGTCACCCTGCTTATTTAACTTATATGCAGAGTACATCATGAGAAATGCTGGGCTGGAAGAAACACAAGCTGGAATCAAGATTGCCAGGAGAAATATCAATAACCTCAGATATGCAGATGACACCACCCTTATGGCAGAAAGTGAAGAGGAACTCAAAAGCTTCTTGATTAAAGTGAAAGAGGAGAGTGAAAAAGTTGGCTTAAAGCTCAACATTCAGAAAACGAACATCATGGCATCCGGTCCCATCACTTCATGGGAAATAGATGGGGAAACAGTGTCAGACTTTATTTTTGGGGGCTCCAAAATCACTGCAGATGGTGACTGCAGCCATGAAATTAAAAGACGCTTACTCCTTGGAAGGAAAGTTATAACCAACCTAGATAGCATATTCAAAAGCAGAGACATTACTTTGCCAACAAATGTTCATCTAGTCAAGGCTATGGTTTTTCCAGTGGTCATGTATGGATATGAGAGTTGGACTGTGAAGAAGGCTGAGCGCTGAAGAATTAATGCTTTTGAACTGTGGTGTTGGAGAAGACTCCTGAGAGTCCCTTGGACTGCAAGGAGATCCAACCAGTCCATTCTAAAGGAGATCAGCCCTGCGATTTCTTTGGAAGGAATGATGCTAAAGCTGAAACTCCAGTACTTTGACCACCTCATGCGAAGAGTTGACTCATTGGAAAAGACTCTGATGCTGGGAGGGATTGGGGGCAGGAGGAGAAGGGGACGACAGAGGATGAGATGGCTGGATGGCATCACCGACTTGATGGATGTGAGTATGAGTGAACTCCGGGAGTTGGTGATGGACAGGGAGGCCTGGCGTGCTGCAATTCATGGGTTTGCAAAGAGTCGGACACGACTGAGCGACTGAACTGAACTGAACTGAACTGAACTAATATTGTCCCTTCATCTGGGATATAACTCTTTCATCCTGATTAACTTTCTGTAATGTGATATTTGTTCCAGCCAGGCTGTGGGATTGTGGTTCTACTTGCTTCTTCTGTCTGCCCTCTCGTGGATGAAGCTAAGAAAGTGAAAGTGAAAGTGAAGTCACTCAGTCGTGTCTGACTCTTTGTGACCCCATGGACTGCAGCCTGCCAGGCTTTGCTGTCCATGGGATTTTCCAGGCAAGAGTACTGGAGTGGGTTGCCATCTCCTTCTCCAGATCATCTTCCTGACTCAGGGATTGAACCCCGGTCTCCCACATTGTAAGCAGACGCTTAAATGCTTAACTGTCTGAGCCACCAGGGAAGTCCTTGGATGAGGCTAAGAGGGTTCTGTAAACTTCATGATGGGAGGGACGGGTGGGAAAGACTAGGTCTTGCTCAATTTAGTTCAGTTCAGTCACTCAGTAGTGTCCAACTCTTTGCGACCCCATGAATCACAGCACACCAGGCCTCCCTGTCTATCACCAACTCTCGGAGTTCACCCAAACCCATGTCCATCAAGTCAGTGATGCCATCCAGCCATCTCATCCTCTGTCGTCCCCTTCTCCTCTTGCCCCCAATCCCTCCCAGCATCAGAGTCTTTTCCAATGAGTCAACTCTTCGCATGAGGTGGCCAAAGTATTGGAGTTTCAGCTTTAGCATCATTCCTTCCAAAGAACACCCAGGGCTGATGTCCTTTAGAATGGACTGGCTGGATCTCCTTGCAGTCCAAGGGACTCTCAAGAGTCTTCTCCAACACCACAGTTCAAAAGCATCAATTTTTCAGTGCTCAGCTTTTTTCACAGTCCAACTCTCACATCCATACATGACCACTGGAAAAACCATAGCCTTGACTAGACGGACCTTTGTTGGCAAAGTAATGTTTCTGCTTTTTAATATGCTATCTAGGTCGGTCATAACTTTCCTTCCAAAGAGTAAGCGTCTTTTAATTTCATGGCTGCAATCACCATCTGCAGTGATTTTGGAGCCCCCAAAAATAAAGTCTGACACTGTTTCCACTGTTTCCCCATCTATTTCCCATGAAAATAGGTCTTTCTCAGTAAAGCTTTAATCCAATTATCTGCTGATGGGTGGAGTTGTGCTCCCTCCTTGTTAGTTGTTTGGCCTGAGGCAACCCAACCCTGGGGCCTACAGCTCTATGATAGGGTTAATGGCAACTTCCAAGAGGACTTTCACCAAGGAGGACCTTCCAGGACTGTTGCTGCCAGTGCCTCTATCCCTGTGGTGAGCCCCTGACAACACATGCCTCCACAGGGAGACACTCCAGCATTAGCAGGTAGTTTTTGTTCAGTCTCCTGTGGGGTCAGTGCTGCTTTCCTCTGGGCATTGATGCATGCAAGATTTTGTTTGTGCTCCTCAAGAGTGGAGTCTCTGTTTCCCCCAGTCTTGTGGAAGTCCTATAATCAAATCCTGCTGGACTTCAAAGTCAGATTCCTTGGGGATTCCCAGTTCCTTTGTTGAATCCCCATGCTGAGAAGCCTGACATGGGGCTCAGAACCTTCACAACACTTTGGTATTATTGTTCTCCAATTTGTGGGTTGCCCAACCTGGAGGTGGGGTTGTATGGGATTTGATTTTATCGTGATTGCGCCCCTCCCACTGTCTTGCTGCAGCTCTTCTTTGTCGTTGGACATGGGGTATTTTTTTTTTTTGGTGGGTTCCACTGTCCTCCTGTATATGGTTGTTCAACAGCTAGTTGCAATTTTGGTGCTTTTGCAGGAGGAGATGAGTATACATCCTTCTACTTTGCCATCTTGAACCAGAAGCCAGGATGCTTTTTATTTCTACTACTATTTAACACTGCATTGGAGTAATTATCCAAAGCAATCAGAGAATGAAAAACAAATGAGGTATACAAAACTGGAAAAGTATAGAACAATTCAGCAAAGTGTTAGGACATAAAATTTACATACAAAAATCAACAACCTTCCTATACAAAAACAATAAAAAATTAGAAACTATTACAGAATATAAGGTCCTATTTATAAATTAAAAAGTAGAAATTATTAAAAGCAAACTTATCAAAAAATGTACAAAATTTCATGTATAGCAAACTTTGATGTACTTCTAAAAAACACAAAAGTGGGTTTGAGCAAGTAAAAAATATTCCTTGTTCTTAGAGTAAGTTCTTTTGACCTAACGTCATAGAGATCTCAGTTGTATCCAAATTATTAGATAATATAATACTAATAAAAACATCTATTTCTGCTTTATTGACTATGCCAAAGCCTTTGACTGTGTGCATCACAATAAACTGTGGAAAATTCTTTAAGAGATGGGAATACCAGACCGACCTGCCTCTTGAGAAATCTGTATGCAGGTCAGGAAGCAAATTAGAACTGGACATGGAACAACAGACTGGTTCCAAATAGGACAAGGAGTTCATTAAGGCTATATATTGTGACCCTGCTTATTTAACTTATATGCAGAGTACATCATGAGAAACGCTGGGCTGGAAGAAACACAAGCTGGAATCAAGATTGCCAGGAGAAATATCAATAACCTCAGATATGCAGATAACACCACCCTTATGGCAGAAAGAAGAACTAAAGAGAATCTTGATGAAAGTGAAAGAGGAGAGTGAAAACGTTGGCTTAAACCTCAACATTCAGAAAACTAAGATCATGGCATCCGGTCCCATCACTTCATGGCAAATAGATGGGGAAACAGTGAAAACAGTGAGAGACTTTATTTTGCTGGGGGGCGGGGGGAGGGCTCCAAAATCACTGCAGATGGTGACTGCAGCCATGAAATTAAAAGACGCTTACTCCTTGGAAGGAAAGTTATGACCAACCTAGATAGCATATTCAAAAGCAGAAACATTACTTTGCCGACAAATGTCCATCTAGTCAAGGCTATGGTTTTTCCAGTGGTCATGTATGGATATGAGAGTTGGACTATAAAGAAAGCTGAATGCCGAAGAACTGATGCTTTTGAACTGTGGTGCTGGAGAAGACTCTTGAGAGTCCTTTGGACTGCAAGGAGATCCAACCAGTCCATCCTAAAGGAGATAAGCCCTGGGTGTTCATTGGAGGGACTGATGTTGAAGCTGAAACTCCAATACTTTGGCCACCTGATGCGAAGAGCTGACTCATTTGAAAAGACCTTGATGCTGGGAAAGATTGAAGGTGGGAGGAGAAGGGGATGACAGAGGATGAGATGGTTGGATGGCATCACTGACTCAATGGACATGAGTTTGGGTGAACACCAGGAGTTGGTGATAGACAGGGAGGCTGGCGTGCTGCAGTCCATGGGGCTGCAGAGTCAGACACGACTGAATGACTGAACTGAACTGAATAAAAATACTAACACTATATGGATGCAGACCTACTAGAAAAATAACATAGGAGAATAGAGAGGAATCATCTCACACCCATTAAGATGAATACTATAAAAAAAAAATAACAAATGTCAACGATATAGAGAGATTAAAATCCTTGTGCACTGTTGATAGGAATGTAAAATTGTGCAGCTGCCATGGAAAACAGTATGGAGACTCCTCAAAAACTAAAAATAAAATTACAATGAAAGTGAAGTCGTTCAGTCGTGTCCAACTCTTTGTGACCCCATGGACTATGTGTAGCCTACCAGGCTCCTCCATCCATGGGATTTTCTAGGCAAGAATACTGGAGTGGGCTGCCATTTTCTTCTCCAGGGGATCTTCCTGATCCAGGGATCAAACCTGGGTCTCCTGCATTGTAGTCAGACACTTTACCATCTGAGCCACCAAGGAAGTCCAAAATTACCATATGATCCAACAATTCCACTTCTGGGTATATATCCAGGAAATCCTATCACATGCCACCACACAGTATACTAAATGAAATAAGCCGGTCACAGAAAGACATATACTGACAATTTCATCTATATGAATTTCCTAAAGTAGTCAAATTCATAGCGAGAGGAAGTAGAATGGTGGTTGCCAGAAGCTAGGGGCAAGGTGGGGTGGAGAGTTAATAGATATGGTTTCCGTTTTGCAAGATGAAAAAAGTTCTGGAGATGAGCAGTGGTGATGGTTGCATAAGAATATGAACATAGTTAATTCCACTGAGTTAAATCCATTGTACTCTTAAAAATGGTTAAGATGGTAATTTTTTTCTGTGTATTTTACCACAATATTAAAAAACAAAGAAAACTGACCTAGCTTCCAGATTGCATAGAATAATGCTCAATATCACTAATCATCAGGGAAATGTAAAACAAAACCACAAAGAAATACCACCTCACACCTGTGAGAATGGCTATCATCAAAAAGACAATAAATGAAAACTGTTGGCAAGAATGTGGAAAAAAGAGAATCCTCATACACTGTTGGTGGGAATATAAGTTGGTGCAGTCACTATAGAAACAAAAACATGGAATTTTATCAAATAATTTAAAAACAGAACTGAGGTATCTTAGAAAAATCAATTAGATTTGAAAGAAAAAGAAATCTTCTGGGCTTCAAGCAAAATGACCAAATTACTTAGGAAGGAAAAAAAAATTAGGTTGGTAACAGGTTTCACAACAGCACACAAGAAAGGCAGCAAATAAGTTTTTAAACACCCTTCAGAAAAGAAGTGAGACCCAAGATTTTATATCCAGCCAATATGTCCTTTACATACTAAGGCTATAGAATATCAGTATTAAATATGCAAGAACTCAGAATACTGTACTCAGGAGCCTCTTTTGAGGAACTTACTAGAAAATTAGTTTCATCCAACCAAGAACAGGAAAATTCAGAAAGCATCATGATGGTTAGTGTTAAATATACTAATAAGTTGTAGATCTGCAAGTAAAATAAAGGAGGTAACAAGGCTGGGGAAAGAGTATGCAAATTGTTTTCTGAAAACAATATGTCTCAATTTGAGAGGAAAGAAAAGGGAAAAAAAGAATAAAATAATTGATCTTTATATAAGTAATGGGTTGGCTCAGCGGTAAAGAATTCGCCTGCAATGCAGGAGCCACAGGAGAGGTAGGTTCCATCCCTCGGTCGGGAAGATCTCCTGGAAGAGGAATAATTCTCCAGTATTATTGCCTGGAGAATTCCACAGACAGAGGAGCCTGACGGGCTACAGTCCAGGGGGTCGCAGAGTCAGACACAACTGAAGCGACTTAGCACAGCACATATAAATAAGAGGGAGTCAAGATATAGCTGACAAAGTAAATAATACAGCCACCTATGGAAAAGTTATTTGAGGACTTAGAAAAGACAGAAGTATAACGGATAACTACTGGAACAAAAACTCAAACATTACCTAACATCAAAAGTACTTTTCAAAGGGTTTTTTGGGGGGTGGGGGTGGGGGGAGGTTAGCATTTCCTTACTTCCGGGAACTACTAGGTGAATCCAAGATCCGCTAGGTTCACCTCTGTTATTTCCTGCCCCAGTTCTAGAACCAGGCATCATCTCTCCAAGGATCCCCGGTTCCTAGTCGAATGGGAGCTAAACAACCACTGGGAAAGCTGGTCACTTTGGCGCTCCCGGCGGGGTAGGAATGTCAAAACGCTCTGTCCGAGCGGGATCTCTGGGAAAATGAAGGTGGGACAGCGGCAAAAGGACTGGAGAGCGCCCGCGGGTCTCGAACCACCCTCAGAGAGAGTAATTTAAACACTGTGTAGTCGAAGGAACCGCTGAGCTACGGCCAGCCCGAAAAAACTCCCCATATTATGTCCTCTTGACTGCAGAGCAAGAGTTGCGTCATAATGAACCAATCAGAGTATACGTGATCCGGGCTAACTTGGAGACCTTAGAAAATCCATCTGCTCCCCCATCCCCAGTCCAGATACTTGGCAGAGTGCGCACCTGCGGGCCCAAGTCTCCCCTCTCCTATCTCCTAGTGAGCTCTTCCAGAGTTGCTTCCGGGCCCCTTCCCTTCTATTATTCGGCAGTCACCTGGTCAACTAGTCTCCTCCAGCCTCTTCCTCCCCGCCCACACCCCACCCCCTCCCCGCCCACACTCCACCCGCTCCCCGCCCACACACACAGGGCCGCTAAGTAAACTTAACAATTTTGAGACTGCAATGAGTCAGATTTGAATCTTTAGAAGCTGCAAATCGTTATTCGGGCCGTATCTTGGAAATTTGCAGCTAACCAGGTAAACCCTAGGGCGCCTATCCCAGGTGTTACACAGTTCCCAGGTGTTATGTAGTATTACTTGTTACTATTTCAAAAAATTATTAGAAACTGCATATGAATACCCTAAACAGCCACAATTCCTACTTTTCTCCAGTTAACCATGTTTACGATTTCAGTGTGCATCCCTCCAGTTCTATACACACTATAAATATACACACACTAGTCTTGACTGGTGGGAGTGAGGGGTGCAGGTAGGCTTATTGGGGATTAGTTGGGTATTTTGTTTGTTAACATGTCTTGGAGAGCTTGTCAGTATGTATATAGATCTAATTCATACATACTGTAATGGATGAATTTTACTTGAGTATAAATGTACTAGTTTTACTTTAAATGTTTCACTGTTATAGCCACACTAAATATCCTTGTATGTGTATGTGTACATAAGCAAGTCTGTTTTTAGAACAGATACTTATACAAGTAGATTTGCTGGATTAAAGACTCTTCGTATTTAAATTTTTGGAGGTTATGGGAGAGATTCAAGAGGCCCTGGGGGTGCCTGAAGCCAAAGAATCATCAGAAGCCATACAGATCTTTTGTTCCCTAAATACTTTAATTGGCAATTCCACCAGAATGTACATTCCATGATAGCTGGGGCCTTGATACCTTGTCCCAGAAGATACTACCAGGACCTAGAACAAGTTCAGCATCTCAGAACTCACTGAATGAATGAACTCAAGTAGGCCAGTCATAGGAAAACTCCTCAATCAGAATGCAAAATTTCCTTGGATTTTTAGAAAGACCACAAACATCAAGAAAGTTTCTCCTCCAAGAAATTCTTCTAGGATTGCTCTAGGGTCCTAAATTTCCATACCATCTCCTTCCTCCACTTTTAATTCACCAGCTTGAACCCCTCTAAACACCCATGAGCTAAACAGATCCTTTGGAAACTCAAACCACTTGCCAGTCCCAAGGGAACGTAGAGAAAATGGACTTCAGAATTGCTTTTCAGTAGAGGTAACCAGAAGTCAGATTCCACCAGTACCAAAACGGGAGGGAAATCACTTGAAGTCAAGCTGAATTAGCTGCCTCAAGAATACTGAAGCACTGAAGGAACTCAGCACATTGACAAATTCTCCAGTCTATCTGGAAAGGGGGAACAAAAGGACCCAGGGACAAAGGCAGATTCTTACCAGAGGACCTGTAGAACACAGAATCCTGCCAAGGAAAGCACCAACTAATATGCCTGCAGCAAATACTGTAGGAGAAATTGTGAACCAGTAATGACACTCAGTGTTTCCAGTGGCAAGATTCAGCATCAGAAATAAAATTAGGTAAAAGATATGTCTGACAGGAAATTTTGCACAAAAGTCCAAAGGGAAGAGTATATAGTACTCTGGGGGACCCACAAGTGGTTCAGATACTACATAAAGGTGTCAGAAGAGCTGGATGAGGCAGAAAATGTCAACAACCCATATGGTAGCAGCCTTGTTAACCAAAATAGAGCCCACTTTTCAAGGTAGAGAACCAACTAACGTTGTTATAGAATTCACTTGCTTAAAACTTGTGTAATTACCATTTGTGTTTTTTTACTTTAAGGAACTGACTTTTTCGCCCGCTCTGCATCCCTGGGACCTGGCATAGTACCTGATCCAGGGAATACCAAAGTTGTTTTTAGTTAACCACTCTGTGCCATCTAATTCTCAAGTTAGACCAAACTAGGCAAGGCAGCTTCTTAATGGTTCTCAGTGGGGCTAAGAGAAGGAATTCTATCCCTCCATCCCAACCTCCAGGGGACACAGACATCTTTAACTGTCACAACTTGGAGAAGGTGCTATTGGCAACTAGTGAGTAGATGCTAAAGATATTCTAAATATCCTACAATGCACAAGGGTGCCCCCACAACAAAGAATTATCCAGGCCAAAATGTCAACAGTGCAAAACTGAGAACCCTGTGCCTAGCCTAACTGCAGATAGTTAAGAAAACACTAAGTTTTCAACCCTGAGCTCTGCTGTTCCAAAACCAGCAGATCAAAGGAGGCTAAAAAATAGGAAAAGTTTTTTTAGACTCCTCCAGGCACAGATCCCATCAGAGGGAAGTATAACTCACGTTGAAGGAAATCTAGAAAAAAAGTGACAGGGCTCAAATACAGGGAGAAGAAAAAGTGTGGGGAAGGAAAAAAAAAAAAACAATACACAGGGAAGAATATGGAATGTTCCCACCAAATGTGAAATAGGCCCAGTCAATGCCATTTATTATACATGTTGAACAGCCTCTGAGACCCAAGGGCTCCCATATGAGGTTTTTTCCTTTTTCTTTTTTGCATCAAACAGGTTCTTCCAAGAGCCTGCTTACAAGGAAGACAAAAACAGGGTAATCCTCAATAAAATGAAACAAAAAGGAAAAGCTGAACAGAGTTTACATATGAAGAACAAAAGTTAAAAAACTCACCAGACAAAAACCACACCACTCATCCCATTTAATTTCCTGTTACATGCTCTGAAGAAGCTGAGAACACCAGGCCCCAAGGCAGCAATGCTCTTGAGGCTCTAGCTCAGGCTCCCTCTATGTGACAGATTCATGCACACGCACCCGCACATACCACAGATCCAGGCAGAAGTACACATGCATGCACAGGTGGCCAGAGAACCACAAGGGAGATGTAGAGAGGTTGGGGGGTGGGGGAAGTCAAGGATATACTGTCAACTGGAAACTGGGGACCCAGAGAACCCTTCTGCTGTAAGCTGAGTCAAAATTAAAACAAAGGCAGAACACAGGATAAATGTAGGATGCTCAGATAAGAGATGGACAGATGAAGAGGGAAAGATGCAAGGGGAGTTTCGGGAAAGCAGCCTCAGAAGAGGGGTTTTTCTTTATTGGGAAATCAGATGGTCAGAGGTCCTGTGTCTCCAGTGATGTACTGAGGCTGAAGGAATATGCCACAGCATGTTCCTTTGCATTCTGTGCTCTCTCCCAAGGCGGAGGAAAACCAGAAACACCCACCCTCTAGCCCTCCCCATTGCCACTCTTACTGACTTTCCCCAGTACCTCCCCCAAAATGACGCCCACACACACACAGTTAGGCCCAGCAAAAAGCCAAGCACAGAAAGCCTCAGTAACTCTTCTTGGTGGAACCAAAGCCAGAGAAGCCCATCACAGCTGCCATTTCATCATCCTCCTCAAATGTCAAGTCCTCCTCAGCCCTCCTTTTCTTCTCCTTCTGCTTCTCTTTCTTGTAGGCTTTGGCCTTTTCCTCCTAGAGGGGAAATCACTCAGAATCAGTTCAGACTCCCGAGCAAACCTTGCTGAAAGAGATAGGTGAGTGTCCTTTCCATCTTTAGAAGAAAAATATAGACAAGTAAAATTTCAAGAGCAGAGGAAAAGCCATAGTAAAGACTGTAAGGGACAGGAAAGAGAAGTTTCAGCCGGTGGAAAGCATTTCTCAATCCTACATCCCAGTTCATCTCAAGCTCACAAAAAGGTGATGGGAGAAAAACCCAAAGGGCATACAGTATAAGCCAGGAGATGGTCTAAGTGCTTCATGTATATTACATACTAAGATCTCTAATATGAGGAAACAGAGGTACAGAGAGGTTATATAGCTTGTCCAAGATTCACAGCCAGTAAGTGGAGGAAACAGAATTCTGACCCAGTCAGCCTGGTTCCACAGGCCTAATGGAGACTAGGTGCACTTAATTAATAACTCAGGTAGTAAAAAGAAAAAAAAGTATGGCCCAGAAAATTTAGAGAAAAAGGATAGGTTTAGAGCCATTTCCTTCAGATTATGAGAGTCCCAAACAAGGGCAATAAATGTTTCCCTTACTGTATAGGAGTTCAGGAGACACAATTCTCCTCTGGGAGTAGGAGTGGAATGAGGAAAAGAGCCTCCTCATGATTCATAACATAAAATTTAAAGCTGAAGGAGAAGGGAGAGAAGGATAGTAGAGCCTACCTCTTCTCTGAGTTCTTTCATCCTTTCCTCAAAATCATAATCCTTCTGCTTCTCTTCCATCTTCTTCTTGTTTACTTCAAAACGTTTCTTCACCTGATCCAAGGTAGAACGTTCCACACGCATAGACATGCCCAGGTTTCGCTGATCTGGGTAGGGTCAATAGAAAAAAAGGTAAGGTTCTTAAAACTTCCTAAGTCCCTCAAAAAGTCTTTTCCAACTCATAAAACATGCAGTAAAAAATATTAGGACTAAAAAAAACTTCTTGGCAGCAGCCCCCAATAACAAGATAAAGCAACTTTCAACTACTCTTACTGAGAAAATGCACACCAATAGGGACAGTTGGGCCCAGGAGAAAACCATGTTTTGGACTTGTTGAGAGCCTAAAACAGGTTTTCACCTCATGGACTCCAGGAACATTAAATAATGAAGTAAAGAATGGCCTGCGCTGAAGGAACTAGAGAATGCCCCAGACGTGAAAAAGAGGCTCAATAGAAACTACCCTCTCCCTTACCCCATCACCAAAATTCAATCTCAGCCTCAATCACAAACTACCTCCAAGCCTTACGTTTCTTTCCATTAATGTGATCCAGGAAGTTAATGGAGTCTTTCACCACACAGTCACAGACATTGCAGTAGTATCTAGAAAACAGAAAGAAACAACACTAGTTTCAAATCTGATTATAAAGATTTTATCATTTTCAGCCAAGAAACTGATCATTTTTAGGTAAAAATTCTTTTTAGAGGAGACACTTCTCATTTCCACAAAGCCTTTGCTCTTGGAGGAGTGTGGCTTCCAACCTCCAAGATGGCCCCCACAATGATGCCACCTATATCCCTATCTATACAGGCCCTTCCCAATGTGTACCAGGGTTAGTCCATGTGATCAATAGACTGTATCAAAAGTGATGCTATGTCACTTCCAAGATTAGGTTTTTTTAAAAAACATGCATTCTGCTTAGTCTGTTCAGGTAGATGATCACCTACCCTGGGGAAGCCACTTGCTTTGTTGTGAGCAGCACTATGGAGTGGCCCATAGAGCATAAAACTGAGGCCTCCAAATCACAGTCATGTGACAGAGTTTGGACAAAGATCCTCCAGCCCCACTTACACCTCGGATGAATGCAGACCCAGCAGACACCCTGATGGCAGCTTTGAGAGACCCTGAGCCAGAACCACCTAGATAAGCCTTTCCCATATTACTTACCCATGTGAGATATTGTGAGCTATTCTTTGTTTTATGCTGCTAAATACTGGGTTAATGTATTAACACAAATAGCAATAGATAATTAACACAAAGAGGAAAGTTAACAGTGAGTTTACTCAGAGAAGCAGCTCAGAGAAGTGTCACTTATTGTTATCTGGTTATGCTCCTGCTGGAAAACACACTTAGACAGAGTAGTAGTGTTAGGCAAAAAGATGAAGAGTTCTTGTGAGACCTTTCTTCCTAAAGGTAAGGGTCTAGGAGGAAGGTGCACAACCAGAAAATACATAACAACTACAACTTCTGTAGCCAGTCTTGAACCTCAACTCCCTTTATTCACCGTCAGCAGTTACTGGGCTCCATTTTAGTTGCACCTAATTTCTCCCCTAGAAATCTTCTCAGTAGTCCTTTCCTTCATTTCTTCCTTTGGAAGGAGAACAAATAATCCCTTTTAAAATATTAAGAAGTAGATATAGTGCTAATATGAAGATGCTTACAGAGTAACCCCCTCTTACAGACATGTTAACTAGAGACCCTGGAGGAAAATGGATGGAATTACAGGAAACAAGGTTGTTATTCTGGGGGCAGGTACCCTGCGTAACACTTCCTGGCTGCAGAGAAAGATGAAAAGCCACTCACCCTCCCATCTCAGACTGTGGGGTGGTCTTGGTAATGACAATTGTCTTCCCGAGTTTGGATTCCAGGTCCACCTTGTAGTCCCTATGCCGGAGAAGCTCTCGCTTAACTGGCTGCACTGGTTTTCCTGAAATATAATGGGGAAGGAAGTCCCTTCATTATTAGAGTTCCTTAACCAGAAAGGAAAAGAAATGCATAAAGTCCAAATCCAGAGGTCTACTTTCATTTCTTTTTTGAAACATGAAGCAAAGGACACAACAGTCACTTCTAGCAGCAGCTAAGGAGAAGCTCAACACAAAAAATGACAAGCAATTCTTAACTCTCTACATCTTTTCTCCACTTTAAAGCCAAAGAATCTAAAAGCAATTTTTTAAATTCATTAATTAACTGAAGGCAAGAGTTCTGAATCTGCACAAAAAGCAACCTTTTAAAAGAACAGCAAGACCACTCTTAAAAGGGAGACCAATATTTAGGAAATAATCTGTTGCATGCCAAGCACTATTACACAAGTTACATAAAAACTAAAAGGTTTAGAGTGTGTAACCTGGTGTGGAAGAAAGCAGAAGAAGGTACGGTTTGAAAACAGACAAGAAAGTAAGATATTTCTTTCTACATAGTGGAATCTCTAGAAGAGGAGCACCAACTCCCTGACACTGTCTATCACACAGAGAACAGTGCTAGACTAAACAGTACTAGGTTAAATAATACTATGTTTCCTGCTGAGAAAAAGAGGCTCTTCAATAGTAGTAACACACAGCAGCGAAATACTCCTCCTCCTGTCGCTACTAAGGATTCCACTCTCTTCTCTGTACCGGAGGAAAGTACTAAATGAGCCAAGCAAAGGCAGAGCAAGGAAGCCGAGAATCACAGAGCTGGAAAGCACCTCAAAAGCACTTCAATCCATCTCGCTTTCACCTTATACCTGAAGAAATCGAGAACCAGGGAGGCAATACTCTGCCAGATATTACAGAAGTATGGAGGACAGCGCATTTCAACTCCCCACCCACTCTCCAACCACTGCATCGCCTCTACAATACAGTTAGCACTTGATGGAGCAAGTACCCACCATCCTTCTTTTCTCTCTCTTCCGTGAGCCTCTTCTCGGCGAGCTTCTCATATTCATCTTTGTCCCACTTTCGGCGAAAGTCCAAGTTTTTTGTCTGGGGGGAAAAAAGGCTCTTAAGATTCGCCGTTAATCGTGTCCAACTCCTGGAAAAACTGAAGACACCGCGTCCACGCTGCCAAGGCGGCCCGGGACCTGAAGAGAGTGAAGCCTCTCCGGACACCACTAGGAGGCTAAGGTTACCTCAGGACCCCAACCCGAGCCCTCCCCTATTCCTCAGACCCTGCACGAGAGCCTCACTGGGGAGCTCTTGGACTGGAGCCATTATGTTGCGAAGAGGCGTCGGAAAGCCAGTTGGGTGTGGAATATTCAACGCCGAGAAGCCACCCCCTACCCCCGACTCCAAGCCTCCTCACACACAACACCTACCCCACTGCCTGACGCCATCTTCACTGCGAAGTGAATGGGAAGCCGGAAAATGCCGTAAAAAGCGGCCTTGAGCCGTAAAGCAAGCTTGCCTCCAATCAGCTTAGAGTCTCGTGTTCTAAAGGAGCTTAAAAACTGGAGGGCTTCGAAAACAGGATTGTCAGCCCCGCCTCCGCGCCAAGGAAATAGCGCATGCGCAAGGCAAGTATGAAGCAACACGGAAGTAAGGGCGCCTGCAAACCTTTTCGCCCTGGCTTTCAAAACAGGCAGATTCAACTCGTCTTAACAAGAGGAAAATAAGTTCAGATCAATGCTCTCTGATCTACTCTAATAAATTTGCGTGCATTCCAGGAGTTTCCAAACATTTAAGGCTGAAGCGCTGTTCAGTTCAGTTCAGTCGCTCAGTCGTGTCCGACTCTTTGCGACCCCATGAATCGCAGCACACCAGGCCTCCCTGCCCATCACCAACTCCCGGAGTTCACTCAGACTCACGTCCATCGAGCCGGTGATGCCATCCAGCCATCTCATCCTCTGTCGACCCCTTCTCCTCCTGCCCCCAATCCCTCCCAGCATCAGAGTCTTTTCCAATGAGTTAACTCTTCGCATGAGGTGGCCAAAGTACTGGAGTTTCAGCTTTAGCATCATTCCTTCCAAAGAAATCCCAGGGCTGATCTCCTTTAGAATGGACTGGTTGGATCTCCTTGCAGTCCAAGGGACTCTCAAGAGTCTTCTCCAACACCACAGTTCAAAAGCATCAATTCTTCGGCGCTCAGCTTTCTTCACAGTCCAACTCTCACATCCAAACATGACCACTGGAAAAACCATAGCCTTGACTAGACGGACCTTTGTTGGCAAACTAATGTCTCTGCTTTTCAATATGCTCTCTAGGTTGGTGATAACTTATCTTCCAATGAGTAATTGCTGTTATAGGGTCTCAAATGCTTCACTTTAGTGATTCACCGCAAGCACTAAGGATACAGGCTCAGAGCACTTAATTGTAAAGGTTGCAGCCTTCCCAACACACAAACACAAAGCGCTTTTTGCAATTTGTCTGTTTATCTTGAAGCAACGCTAGCACCCTTTGGTTCATTCATTTTTCCTCCACCTGAGTACATTAGGGTCATTCAATCCATCAGTTTCAGTTCAGTTCAGTCACTCAGTCGTGTCCGACTCTTTGCAACCCCATGAATTGCAGCACGCCAGGCTTCCCTGTCCATCACCAACTCCAAAGGGCACAATTTCAACATGATTGGACTTGGGAAGGTGGGTATCAGCAACACTCCCGAGAACAACTCTAGCAGATGTCTCACTATAGACACTGATGCAGTGGTGTGACTTTATCTCTAAGTTGGGGGAAGGGGGAACTGTGGTCACTCCCTTCACTCAATACACAAGCATCACCCCAGGGAGATTACTCCTAGTTCACAGAATCCTCCAGTGTACACTCAAGCATTTTCTATGGCCTATGCAAACCAACCCCTTGATAACGAATTACTCATACTCCATTTAAATTTTATTTAATATATTATACAACCTCTTCAAGAACAGCTACCTCCATGGCAGGACATGGAAGTCAGAGAAGTGATTCCGGCACAGGTAATGGGCTCCAAAAACATATCTCCATCTTGTCAGGTCACCTATTAAGTTCAACATTCAAGATTATTAAACAAACAGGCTCACTCTGTTATTATTAAAAGTGGATGGGCTAGAGAGATGCCACATCAGTATGGGCAGTGCAATGCCCTTAGGATAGCATCTCTGTTCTCAAACAAAACAGAAAGCGGTCATTTCCCCTCCTTGCTGTCTCCCCAAAACTCCCTGGACAGCCCATGACTAGGTTTTGGACAAACTTTCCAGAAGCCATAGTGGAAGGCTAAATATTTGACTTTTTATCTCAATGGTTCAGAATCCTCTCAACCTGAGGTGACTTTCCAAGAGACTTGCTGACAGCAACCATCTCAGCACATTGTTGGTAGCGTTCAACGGCATTTCAAATCTGCCATTTGCCTTGGCAGTTACAGCATATCTCTTTTACATACCAGCCATCTGTGCCCATGCACAGCTGCTCACACTAACCTAGGGGTCCTCAGGGCATTCTACAGTTCTGTACCCAGAAAGGATGAAGGATCCAGACACACTTGTCACAAATTCTGGCCAGCAGGTGTGAAGTCCATTACGAAGTCAGTCCTAGGTGAAACTTTTTTTACAAAGATCAGCAGATGGCATTCAGGTAATGATCAAGATTCAGACAGTCGTTTCTGAATTTCAGCCACTAGATTTTCCCGTTTAATGGCCACCTGAAACATAAGAGAACCCTCACGTGACAAACTAGAGAGTGATACTAGTTTCTTAGCCTCTGCTTTTCTGGATTCATTTAACTCTGCAACTGCTCCCACTACTTGGGCAACCAGTAGGGAGGAGTACGTGCTTCAACCTGACCTGGAGAATGTTTCCCCTCAAGACTAAAGTGATTCAAATACCTAATCTATGTCTGTTTTGTTGATTAATCTTGAAATACCCATGGAGATTTCACTTGTCTTTTTGCCCATCCAGCCAATCATCAGCTATAATGGTTGCCCAGGATGGAGCCTCATTCACCTCTATCACTATTAACCCTGGAGATACTTCCACAGCTAAAATATACATATTTCTCAAAGAATCTAAGAAAGGTAGAAACACTTGGTCCCTTCTATTTCTGGCTGGCCTGACTCACCTCCTCCCTGCTGGCCACTGAACGGAGCTTGATGACCCCTTCCTTCAGTTCTTGCTCACCAATAATGACCACCAGTGGAATTCCCATGTTCTCACAGTAGTGCAGTTGGGGTAGTAGTTTAGGGTTGTTCTTATACATCAGCTCTGCCTAAACAGGGTGAAGTTAAGAATAGGGGATTTAGAAGTTAAGTATACCACTGAAATCCCAGGAGCAAACATATCTAAAAAGTAAGTAGCTAGCCTACTTGTACCCTAAGAAGATACTCCAGTGAATACTAGAAAGCTCTTGAGTTCCACCCTAGGTATAAGCTAGAAGTGGGCCTGGTGCATGAATTCTACATATACCTAGATGGTGTAGATATTAGCTCCTTTATACCTTGATCCCAGCATCCCAAAGCTCTGCAATTAGCTTCAACCGTTCTTGAAGAAAGTTCTTCTGTGGTGTGGCCACAAACACTTGGGTCTCTGTGGTCCGTATCTTCTCACCAAAAGTCTAGTAAAAGAGAGAGAGAAAGTAAACTAATAAAAACTTTTGCACCAATATTTCAAAAAAACAAAAACAATCATCAAAAAACAGTCCAACTGCACCTCCAGAAACATGAGTTTTTAAGGTATGCAGCCCCACTCTAACCCCACCAAGGACCTACCTTTATCCTCTGCTCCACAATGGAGAAGATTCGCTCTACCCCAATGCTGAGCCCCACACATGGCACCTTGTGGCCTCTGGGGTCAAACATGCCCACCAGCCCATCATAGCGACCACCAGCAGCCACACTGCCCATATTCAGGGGCTCCTCCTCAGCATGCACTGGGGTCTGTAGCAGCACTGCTTCATAGATCACTCCTGTATAGTAGTCCAGGCCTCGAGCCAAGCTCAGGTCAAAGGAGACCTGCAGAGACAAAGTTACAGTCAATGTCACACAAGACTCAGGATCGTAAGAGCCCTAGACACAGCAAGAGGTCAACTCCCTACTCAGCTAACCTTTTCAGCAACTCCAAATAAAGTCAGGTATTCAAACAGCAGCTTCAGGTCTCCCAACCCCTCTAGGGCCTGCTTGTTCTGGGATAGTCTGGGATCCTGGAACATTTGCTCCACCAAGGATATCCCACCTGGGGAGACATGTGGGGAGAAATAAGGTCTCTGCTATACACCCAGATGTGTTTCATTCAAATTTAACCCTAATGTACTCCAACTAGTCCTCCTCATATTCTTTAAAAAAAAAAAAGAAACATCCTGATCACATCTGACCAGACTTCCCTCATCTACCTCCATCTTTGACATAACTGGTTATAGTAAGTAAAAAGGTTATTAAATTCAAACCAGGCTCTGGAACCTAGCACATTTATGGAAAGGAGCTGTTTCAGAGGTAGAAGTTATACACGGATCACCCTTACTCTGGTTCTATCACGTACCTCTAAAATAAAAACAGTGGTTCTTACCATGACATTGGACATAATCTCCAATTCGATCAGCCACTTCAGGAGCCAGGCCTTTCTTTACCACCATCTCATGTCTCACATCTTTCCAAGATATCTGCACAAACATCCAAACATTAAGCTAGCCCCAAGATCCCTCTTCCTCTAAATGGAAAAGGACATCTTGTTTCATTCATTAGGTATGTCACAAGTAGCTAACACTATACTCAGCACAGTTAGAGGCAGCTTAGGAAATCTAGCGATAATCACCACTGCACAGCAAAATTCAGGTCTTGTTTCAGAATGTCCCCTTACTTTCCTCCCAGAAATAACTCACTTCTGGCCACAATCTCCTCTAAGGGTATAGGTTTGAAGGCAGGGTCTACTGAAGCATGTCTTCTTCATTACCTTATCTAGTTTGTCTACCGAGGAGCAAATGGCATGGAACTTGCTTTCAGGAACACCACAGACAGCAAATATCCCATCCAAAATCCGTCGGTCACTGACCTGTGAACTCAATGGAAGCAACCCAAATGCCTTGTCAATGACCTCTCCATCAAAACAATGGCAGTCCCAACTCTCCTGACTCAAAAGGGACAGAAGTTTCACAGAATGATTATATAGATATAGATATGAAATGCAACACCTGTACAAAGAAAATCCTAGTAGCCTCAATGGCTGGTGTCACCTATGTCTTGAGACAGTTGAGACAGCATTAGGCCAAATCCAGACTTCGCTTCTCAGTCCTCAGCTCTGGCCTCACCTTAATGAGAAAATCCCCCAGGTGCAATCCACTAAGGATTTCACACATGATCTTCAAACATTCTGCATCAGGGATCATAGGGTCAAATTGACCAGCAATGTCAAAATCCTGCAGCAAAAAAAAAGACAGAAAAAAATTACTGAGCAGCCAGTTCCCCAGTTGTGGCCCCCAGAACTATCAAACCATGCTGCCTCCATCAGGTCTCTTACACACTGGTAGAACTCCCGGTAGCGGCCTTGGACTATGGTTGGGCTCTCCCGCCGCCACACTTTTCCAACATGATAGCGTTTCATCTTCTTCACTTTATTCATGGCCAGATAACGAGCAAAAGGGACCTTACATAAATAGGTTAAGGAAGAACGATACTGCATACAAAGTTTAGGCCCAGTGGAAAGACATTAGGGAGGACTGGGGCTCTATCAATCAGATCTCACCCACCAGAATCAGAACAAGGACCTTCTTTGTCTCCTTTCTTACTATACCCATGGCTTAGCAATCAATATATGTTAAATAGTGTCAAATGAAGGAATCCCAGCTAGCAAGACTGTAAGTTCTGTAAAAAGCAGTGGAAACAGAGCTAGAAATGACCCAAGAACTTCAAGTCTGGGCATTCCCTCCCACTCAGATCAATTCTTGACTGTCTTAGAAGAGTCAAGCTTCAGAACCTGGATTTGTCTACAATTTCTAAGTCAATTTTTCTTCAAATGCTCAAGGACCACCTACATCCTAATTCCCAAGTACCTGTTTAAAATGCAGATTGCTAACTCCCACTCCAGCTACAGAATTAAGAACATCAGCGGCTAGAGGTCAAGAATTTGTATTTCGGCAAGCTTCCCCCAGGGATGCTGACATACTATTTTTTTTTTTTTGGCTGTGCTGCATGGCATGGGGGAATCTCAGTTCCCCAACCAGGGATCAAACCTGTACCCCCTGCATGAGTCTTACCACTGAACCACCAGGGAAGGTCACCTAACAAACTATAAACTTAAATGATAGGGCACTAGGACAGGCTGTGCTGGCAGAATTGCCTTCTGGAAGAAACTAGAAGTAAAGACTGCTGCCAACAAGACTATAGGATCCCAAAGCCACTCTTTTCTGGTTAGTCAGAGTTGCCCTCTGAGTTTGAAAGAGGGAAGCCTCCAGAACTCAGGATACAGTAAGGTCATAGCGCAATGACAACAGCTCTCCGCCCTGATCCTTCAGATCATAGATGAGTCCAGAGTCCTCTCCATACTTCTCAGTAAGTATTTCCTACAGAGGTCAAACAGAAAGTGCCATGGTTAAAAGGAAAACTCCAGAACATAGGCTAGAAGCCCTTTGGGAAATAAGGCAGGTGAAGAAATGGGGTTCCTGTACTTTTTTCTCCTCTTACCTTTAGTTCAAATGCCGGGGTATCCAACCCCTTTGCTCCATGACGTTTAAAGCAGCTAACAACCACATCAAGAATTTTCTCCCTCACCACCATCTGCTGGGGACTAAGATCTCTGGTACCCTAGAAATCAAAAGAAGCCAGAGTGAAAACAAAATCAAGTCCATTTAAGACAAAGAGTTAAACTATATCTACAATCTAAGGTATGGAGTTGAAATCACTTTGGGTTCAGATGACTATGAGCCCCACCCAGTACCTCCAGAATAGTAAAGACTTTTTTACAATTAGTTTAAAAAAATGTTAAAAGTAGGGAATTCCCTGGGGGTCCAGTGGTTAGGACTCTGTGTTTAGGATATGGGTTCAACCCCTAGTCAGGGAACTAAGATTCTGCATTGTAAGACACAGAGTATGGCCAAAACAAATAAAAACATTAAAAGTGGTTGGGAAGGGAAGCAGAGGGCAGAACTCTAAGGCACTCTAATGGACAGGGTGCGGTACAGGGTATTACCTTTGGGGTCTTGATAGTAAAATTTGACTTCTCTTGATGAGGTTTCAGTTGGGATGCAATCAGTGCCTCTGCAACCTGGCAGAAAAAAATGTGAGATACAGTTTCTCTCATACTGGCCAAAGGAACTTCCCTGGTGGTCCAGCAGCTAAGGCTCCACACTCCCAATGCAAGGGGGGCTGGGTTTGATCCCTGGTCCCCTCGATCCCACATGCTGCAAATGGCAGTTCCCATGCCACAACTAAAAGATCTTGCATGCTGCAACTAAGACTTAGCGCAACCAAATACTGGCCAGGACTGTGGTATCTCTGGCCCTGTGCACCACCAACCTGCAAATACTTTTGGTCCTGAGCAATACGAACTCTTAACACTACGCTATCTATCCTAATCTCAGCACACTTCCAAAAACCCAGCTATATATGTGATACACAGAAGATCAGGTGTTTACTATATAAGCTTCCTCACCATATTTGGAGTTTTCAAATATATGGAAAAGTTTAACCACCCAGAAACAATGAAGGCGCAAAGAAACCCAAGACTACCACCACTGACCATCTAGGAGTAGGGACTAGTATGATCTCCAGTTCTCAGTCTCCACTCAAAGAGCAAAAAATAAAAATTGTTAATAAGATAGCAATGGTCATTAGGCTTAGAGATAGGGAAAAAATAACTTGAAGACAGAAGAGAACCAGCCCAAGAACAGCCCATTCTTTTTCTTCCAAGAACAGAGAACAATGCCTGTGGAACAAACAGGAAAGGATTAAAAAAAAAAAAAGATTAATAGAATGCTGTGTCTGCAAATAACAAAAGATATGCACCCTGTTGGACATAACACAAAGCATCTACTAGGAAGTCAACAGTGTCTTTCCCAAGGTAAAACAGAATCTGTGATTTTACTACCAGCAGACTATACACCCTTCCAGAAATATAGAGGGTGTAGTTCATACTTTGGCTGATTCTGTCCTCCAAGGCAGGGCAGTGAAGCCCACAGCCCCTCCTAAGAATCCATAATCTTTGAAAACTACAAACTGGGATGAGGGAGATTCATTTTGAGGTAAATTCTAACGTGAACTCATTTTACTTATAGTCGTAAGTGGTTATGTTCACATTCTTTGCTTAAAAAAATTTTTTTATGTGTTTGAGCCCAAAAGGTTCAGATAAGGGATTGTGGACCTGTACTTAAATGCTCCCTTACTACGTAGCCACACGTCATTTAACCTTGCAGCCTCCGCTTCCTCAACTATAAAATGGAAATATAACCCCAACCTCTCAAGATTGCTTTGATGATTAAATAATAAAGCATCCTAAAAGGCCTTAACTCTGTGTCGGTACATCGAGGGCACTCACTAAATACCGACTGTAATACGGCGGGAGTACAGGCTGAGAGTCCATGCTTTCAGATCTGGAGATCCTGCCCCGACAGACCAGAGCTATCTCAGTCTGGCTCACCTGACTGTGAGAACGGACTGCCCTGATGCACAGAGCACCGGGCGGCGGCCGGAGCAGGCCAAGCAACACAGTCCAGGCTCTCCCAGGTAGGAGTCCAAGCTGGGGCATCTTGCGGCAGGAAGCAGGACTTCCGGAACAAGAGGCAAAGGACCTAAGAATGAGGCAGACAGGACCCCAGAAAGGGTTACAGGACGCTGTGGAGGCGAAACCGAGCACCAAAGATGAGATAAGTGGGTCTACAACTTCTCAAACCTAGCACACTAACTCCACTCCTCTCCGGCTCCCGCCCGGCCCCCGCACTTCCGGTAGGAGTCGGAAGTAACTTTTTATTGGGCGGTGGCTCTCTAGGCGTATGGGCCAACTACTCGATATCCGGAAGTCCTCCGAGTCGAGGCTGTGGCCACCGCAGCCTATCTAGCCAGCAGTCAGTTCCAGTCAGCAGCAAGTATGGCTGATCGTGCGGCGCTGGAGGATCTGGTGCGAGTTCAGGGAGAGCGTGTGCGGGGCCTTAAGCAGCAGAAGGCCAGCGCGGAGCAGGTGCGACCCAGGCGGCGGAAGAGAGGACAAAATGAGGCCAGCGAGGACAGAGCGGGGGTGGTCTGCATAGAGGATAGGGATCTGGAAGAAGGGACTCGACTGGTAAATAGCACGACGGGCTGAGTGGGGAGGTAGTTGGGGTAGGATTTGGGAGAAGCAAAGCTAGGAGAAAGATATGCCCCACATCCTGATGAGGGAGGGATACTGAATGAATAGCGGGAGCGGGAGGGAGTGGCAGATGTGGTAGTCCAGCGCCTACTTTCCCTCCACAGATCGAGGAGGAGGTGGCAAAACTACTGAAACTGAAGGCACAGCTGGGCCCTGATGAAGGAAAACCGAAGTTTGTGCTCAAAACCCCCAAGGTAAATATTATGCCTTTAGGGAGCCTCCTAGAGGGTCCCTAATTCCACTCACAAGGACGCATATGCCTGCCCCCCTGAACCAGATCACTGAGGAGGATCTGAAATGTTGCAGAGGATACAGCAAGTTGCTCTTGGCGCCAGGCTGAACTGGACTCTATCTGAGTCATTCTGGGATGACAAAGTGATGAAAGAAACTAGGCCAGCTGGTTGCTTAGGGGAGTCTACTCCTCTTTTCATTCAGTAAATATTTACTGAGTGCTTACTGTGTTCCTAGCAGTGTACAAAACAGTGAGTTTACCATGGTGAACAATATAGCCTGCCCTCAGAGAGCTTGGGCTCCCCTGGTGGATCAGTGATAAAAGAATTTATCTGCAATGCAAGAGACACGGGTTCCATCCCTGGGTGGGGAAGATAACCTGGAGAAGGAAATGGGAACCCACTCCAGTATTTTTGCATTGGAAATCCCATGGACAGAGGAACCTGGTGGGCTACAGTCCATGGGTTCGCAAGAGCTGCACACGACTTAGCGACTAAACACACACACACACACACACAGAGCTTACATCCTACAATGGAAACAGACTTGGGAAGAAAAATAATCCCACACGTGGATATGTAATACAAGTTGTGTTAAGTTATGTAAAGAAATAGAAAGGATTCTCTGAGAAAAATAAGGGAGAACTGCAGAGTCTGAGGAAGTAATAGACCAGTTGATCTGTAGATGAGTGGGAGACAGCCAGGTGAAGAATGTGAGGAAGATAGGTCCAGGCAGGGTAGGGAAATCCTGAAGCAAGAAAGACTCTTGGTACTACCCAAGAACTAGAAAAAGACTTTATGTCTGGAATCAAATAGAGAAGGACAGTGGAGTGGAATGAAGTTGCTAACTCAGCCTCCATGATTTCAGTTCAGGTGACACTTTCTGTGAGTTCTATAAACCAGACTACTTACCCATCATCTAGGTACCTTGGCACTTCATAAATATTCTGTTATTGCATTTATTGCTGACCTTTCATTATTCACATGGTTGATTTAACCTGAGAGGCTGAAACTAGGTGCCTGGGACTAAATAGGTATTCAGTGAATGTATATGAAATTTACTTCCGCAGTAGGAGATGATTTGTCTTCCTTATGTTGAGATGTCACCTTTTAAGAGTAATTCTTTGGGCTCCTAAAATCATTGAGCTATTATTTTCTACATGTAACTCATTTCAGACATTAAAAAGACAGTGTAAAAACCCAAGGCAGTAACCATCAATAGCTATTCAAACTATTGGGTGAAAAGATTAATGGGGATTTATTGATAGATCAGGCTGGCCTCACCTAAACCCTATGATCAATCTTAGCATTGCTAAAAGTAGGACAACCAGATATTATATTCCACCAGATGTGATGCAATAAGAAGTACACAGCACCACCTATGAAGTGTTCTTGCCAAGAACAACTGAACCTGAATCTAATCAGTCTTCAGATCTAACCACCAGTTTACTAGAAATATGGGAAATGGAGGAACACATGTTAAATGACCACATTGAGTTTACTGTTAACCAAATCTAGAATAAGAAAAATTCTTTCAGAAAAATGACTCAATTTCCTCAACAAGAAAGGACAATTTAAAAAAAAGAAAATTGTTGCAGATTAAATAGACATGAGACACATCAACCCAGTACAAGGCATGAAGTTATTTAGAATCTGATTCAAACAAGCCAAGCATAAAAAGATATGACTGCAACAATTGGGAGTAATAAACATGGTTTGGGCACTATCTAAAGGGTTGCTGTTAGGTGGGCTGATCTTAAGTTGTGTTGGTTGTAAGAAAGGTATTACACTGCTTTGTTTTTTAATCTTTGTATGTTAGAAAATCATACTGAAATATTTGTAGATGAAAGTACATCTAGGATTTTTAATTTAAAATACTGCAGGAAAAAATGATGGGGCTTAGTCAAAAAATAGCAGATGTTGATAGTTGTTTAAGCGGGTTGGTAGATACCTGGTGGTTCAGTGTACTATTCTCTATAATGTGTGTTTGAAAATTTCCATAATATAATGTTAAAAGAAAAGGTGAATATAGTGAAGAGTTAATATCTACTGTAGTTTGTTGAAATACATTTCTTGACGTGTGATTCTTAGTTAACAAAAAACTCAATATTACAGGGAAAGGACTCTTTCAAGGGACCTTCCTGGTCAAAATTATTTTCATAATGTTACATGCCCTCATTTCATTTGCAATGAAGGTGCAAAAGCACTGGTGTGTAGAACTGCTGGTGTCTTAGCACAAATCAAGATGCTGGCATGGAGCTGTACTAACAGCCACTTTATGTTCTTTACTTTCAGAAACTCACAGGGGAAAAAAATTCAGTTTTACTTAAGAATGTCCTTGATAAAACAGTAAAAATTATTAATTTTATTGATTATTGACCCTTGAGTACACTTTTTTAATATTCTACATGATGTAATGGGAAGCACGCATAAAGCACTTCTGCTGCATCCCAAAATAGAAAAAATACTTGGTGCCATGTATGAATTATAAGCTGAACTAGCTGCTTTCTTCATGGAAAACCTTTTGTATTTGAAAGAAAAACTGAAAGATAAAACTATTGTGTTAAAGATCTGGATATCTGGCAGATCTTTTAACAAAAATGAATAAAGTAAACCTTGACACCTCAAGGGAAACATTCAACAGTATGTGTTGCCAGTAAAATAAAATTCAGGTGTTCAAGAGAAAGTTAGAACTTGTTATTTTCCACCATGAGCCTGACAGCTTCCCAACACTTAAAACTTTTTTGATGAGATCTATGGTGACATGAGGAGAAGGCAATGGCACCCCACTCCAGTACTCTTGCCTGGAAAATCCCATGGACAGAGGAGCCTTAGAAGGCTGCAGTCCATGGGGTTGCGAAGAGTTGGACACAACTGAGCGACTTTACTTTCACTTTTCACTTTCATGCATTGGAGAAGGAAATGGCAACCCACTCCAGTGTTCTTGCCTTGAGAATCCCAGGGACGGGGGAGCCTGGTGGGCTGCCATCTATGGGGTCGCACAGAGTCGGACACGACTGAAGCGACTTAGCAGCAGTAGCAGCATGGTGACATGAACAAATAGGATTTTCTGATATTGTATAATGAAGCATATCAACATTTGGAATATCTATATAACTGTTATCAAAAAACCAATATTTTCTAAATGACCAATGCATGATGTTATAAAATCATGCCTGGGTAAAACAGCCATTCCAAGTACAAGATAGAGTAACAGATCCTTTTAAATTGTAGTAAAATATAGATAACATAAAATTTGCCATTTCAGCCATTTTTAGGTGTACAGTTCAGTGGCATTAAGTACATTGATATTGTTGTGTGACTATCACCACTGTTCATCCTCCAGAACTTTTTTTACCATACCAAACTAAAATTCTTTACCCATTAAATGGGGTAGTGATACCCCATTCTACCATCCCTTGGTAAGTAGTGTTCTACTTTCTGTCTATGAATTCTGTGTTCCTTATAATGGATTTTATTTTATTTTTTTTTTTTTTTCCTTATAATGGATTTTAATGTGACAGTGTAAAAAGTTCATCGATGTAGTTTTAGATTCCACATTGTAACCAATCCTTAAGAAGCTTTCCCTAATCAGATTTTGGTGTAGTTTAAGAATATCTAAGTGAAAGTGGAGAGTGAAAAAGTTGGCTTAAAGCTCAACATTCAGAAAACAAAGATCATGGCATCCGGTCCCATCATTTCATGGGAAATAGATGTGGAAACAGTGTCAGACTTTATTTTTTGGGGCTCCAAAATCACTGCAGATGGTGACTGCAGCCATGAAATTAAAAGACACTTACTCCTTGGAAGGAAAGTTATGACCAACCTAGATAGCATATTGAAAAGCAAAGACATTACTTTGCCAACAAAGGTCCATCTAGTCAAGGCTATGGTTTTTCTAGTGGTCATGTATGGATGTGAGAGTTGGACTGTGAAGAAGGCTGAGCGCTGAAGAATTGATGCTTTTGAACTGTGGTGTTGGAGAAGACTCTTGAGAGTCCCTTGGACTGCAAGGAGATCCAACCAGTCCATTCTGAAGGAGATCAGCCCTGGGATTACTTTGGAGGGAATGATGCTGAAGCTGAAACTCCAGTACTTTGGCCACCTCATGAGAAGAGTTAGCTCATTGGAAAAGACTCTGATGCTGGGAGGGATTGGGGGCAGGAGAAGAAGGGGTCGACAGAGGATGAGATGGCTGGATGGCATCACTGGCTCGATGGACGTGAGTCTGAGTGAACTCCGGGAGTTGGTGATGGACAGGGAGGCCTGGTGTGCTGCGATTCATGGGGTTGCAAAGAGTCGGACACGACTGAGCAACTGAACTGAACTGAACTGAAAGAACTAAAGTTAGCTGAAAAGTTTATTCAGATATTCCTCCTTTTATAATTATACATCTCTTTAAGGCTAGATTTTCTTTATATACTCAACCAGAACAACATATCACTACAGAATTGAATGCAAAAAGCATATATGAGAATAAAGCTGACTTCTGTTAATCCAGACATTAAAGCTTTGCAAAAATGTAAATCATTGCCACTCTTCTCACCAAATCTTTTTGTTTTGGAAAGTAGTTACGTTTTCCTAAAATGTTATTTATGTTAACATGTAATGGATTTTCTTTTTTGTTAAGTGAATTAATATTTTTAAATGTTTGCAGTTTTAATTTCAAACATGATAAATATTGATAGGAATAATCAACTTTGGAGTCCTGAGTAAATAGTAGGAATATAAAGCGGTCCTACTTGTGAGTAGCATATAAAAGCCCAAACTAGAAGTTCTGACCTGAAAGAACAGAGTTCTAGTACTGGCTGCCATGAACCTGCTGAGTGGCCTTAAATAATGATTTAACGTCTCAACATGTTCTAATTCATTTAGTCAGTCCATGTCATAGGGCTATCAGAAACAAATTAAAGGTAAATAGTATTCACTAGGATTTTTTTTTTTTTTTTTTTACATCGCTCAGTTGTGTCTGACTCTTTGCGACCCCGTGGACTGTAGCCCACCAGGCTCCTCTGTCCATGGGATTTTCCAGGCAAGAGTATTGGAGTGGGTTGCCATTTCCTTCTCCATAGGATTTTTTTTTAAGGTATGCTGGGAGAGAATATTACTTGTAAAATTTGGAATTCAATGAGTTAAGCCAGTTTGAGTTGCTTATATTGCCTGTCATCAGGTAGATGTTTTCTGTTAGGCAGGGAAATGTTTTGTTATCCCAGAAAATGAGTTTAGGAAAATTAGAGAACAGAGTTCCAAGAATTCTGGCAGATAGAACCAAAGTAAAAGATGGGTCAAAATTTAGAAAGGTGAGAGCTAATGGGTGTGGTAGTTAATAGGGAATTGTTTGCACCTGTTTTACAACTCCCTGACCTGTAGGGAAATCTAAGTTTGGGACAGAGTTTTCATTCATCATCATTGAAGTCATACTTGTATATTTCTAGACTGTATTGTTCTTTATTTTTAAACTGCATCCTTGGTTCTCTGGCTGATTTTGACTCCAAGGGCACAAGAGATTATAGTCCCCGGCAGATGGCAGTTCGAGAGAAGGTGTTTGATGTAATCATCAGCTGCTTCAAGCGCCATGGTGCAGAAGTGATTGATACACCTGTATTTGAACTAAAGGTGAGAGACAGATGAGGAGAAATTATGTGGTGGAAGAATGGGAATACCAACAACAAAGAGGGTGGCAGGGGAGTGAGGCCCAAAGGCCTCTCTCTTATTGCAGACAAAGCTTGGTATTTTCTCCATGAGAAGGGGAATGGGACTGGCATAGAGGGAGAGGGCCTGCTTTTTATTTACCTTGGTTGCAGCCAGCAGCTTCCAAAAGAGAGCCCTTCTCAGCAGTGGAAGCTGTTATGGCTCCAGACTACCCTGAATTCTGTGTCACCTGTACCCAAGATGTTTCCTAGATACAAGCAGATCAAATGTATAAAGGATAAATACGCAACCAAGTCTCCTATTGATGGATCTTGAGGTGGTTTCTAGTCTATTAAAGAGCAGTTCTTTGCATCACTCCCTGCTTAAAACCCACTGGCTCCCAGTGCATTTATAATAAAATCTAAGCTCTTTACTCGGGCTTACAAGGCCCTACATGATGTGGCAACTGCCCACCTTTCTCTTCTCATCTCATGCTATTCTTCCCCTTGTCCACTTTGCTACCATGGTCTTTTTTTCTGTTCCTGGAACATACTAAATGTGCATATCATAGGGCCTTTGTTCTTGCTCTTCCCTCTTCCTGAGCTCCCTTTTTCCCCTAGCTCTTTGCATGACTTTAATTTCAGGCTAAATTAGACATGACAGATTTTCATTTCATATCTTAATTAAAAAGCCATTCCTCAAATAATCCTCTCCAATGCCTTTTCTAAAGGAACCCTTATCTAGCATATCAACCTATTTTATTTCCATTAAAGCAGCTATCACTATCAGAAATTATCTGTTAATTTGTTTCCTTGCATTAATGTACTGCCTGTCTCCTGTCATTACTTCAGAAGATCCAAGAGGGCATGGACTGCCTTTGTTCATGGATGGAGACACAGGGCTTAGAACAATGTCGGGTGCTAGTGGGCATTTATCTACAGGACAAATTCACGGAGATAGAATTTCTGCATCAAATGGTTGTACTCATTTCTATTTCTACCTAGATTAGTTTTGCAAGTGCTGCCATAACAAAATACCATAGACTAGGTGGCTTAAACAACAGAAATGTATTGCCAGGAAGCTGGAAGTCCAAGATAAGCTGTTGGCTCCTTCTAAGGGTCATGAGGGAAGGATCTGTTCCTGGTCTCTCTCCTTGGCTTTTAGACGGTGTCTTTTCCTTGTGTCTTCACATCATCTTCCCTCCTCTGTGTCCAGATTTCCTTTTTATAAGGAGATGAGTTTTATTGGATTAGGATTCACCCTAATGACCTCATTTTAGCTTAGTTATTTCTTTAAAGACCCTGTCCCCCAATAGAGCCCTAATCTGAGGTGACTGGGGGTTCAATATATGAATTTTAGAGGAAATGTAAGTTGAAATCAGTCATCATTATAATGGGTTTTGTTTTTAAAACTTCCTTTTAAATTTTTAAATTTATCTTTGTGATCACATTTCTTTTTCTCCAGGAAACACTGACTGGAAAGTATGGAGAAGACTCTAAGCTTATCTATGACTTGAAGGACCAGGGTGGGGAGCTGCTCTCTCTTCGATATGACCTCACTGTATCTTTTTAAACTTTGGATGGATTGGCCCTCACTGGGCTGGGGCTTTTTCCAGCCTCAGGTTTGAGGGCAGCTAGACATAGTTGGGATCAAATATAATCTTGCAGCCAGGGAAATTCTTTCTCTAAAGCAGGAACTGGACTTTGGCTAAACAGAGCATAGCTAGCCTTAGAAGACTTCTGAAATCCTGAGTGAGATCTCAGCTTTATGTCAGGGTCCAGTTCTGACTCTGGCAGCAATCCCCTGGCTTCAGAATACATCTCCCTTGTCCTGTCTAATGGATGGTGTTCTCCTTAATTGACCAAAAGCCTGTTTCCTTTATCTCCAAGCTATGTCAGAGAATCATCTGCTTAGACATCGCTGAATAGGGCCTCCTTTCTGCTCCCCGGTCAATCCGCCCACCCCTCTGCTGTGCTTACCACGGCCCCAAAAGAAAAGAGCCTTAATATTTTTTGAGACTTCAGCTGCCCCTGTGGTAACAGAGTTGATTCTTGCTGATGTTCAGAAATGCTGTTAATCTTACAAGTGGTAGTTTTAGGGGTGGGGTTAGACCCCAGCTTGGTGAGAATCATCAACTTCCAGACTGTGATAAGTGGGCCATTCTTCTTAACTTTGTCATTAGGTTCCTTTTGCTCGATACTTGGCAATGAATAAACTGACCAACATTAAACGCTACCACATAGCAAAAGTATATCGGCGGGATAACCCAGCCATGACCCGAGGCCGATATCGGGAATTCTACCAATGTGTGAGTATGCGGGCAGGCTGGGTAAGGCAGGAGTCCCTCAAGCTAGTAGAACCTATTGAGTACTCATGGTGTCCTAAACAAACTAGATGCCCCAGATAATGCTAACCCTAAGATTTCTTTAGTATTTTCACATGCAATACAGGGGTTATTCTCCTCATTTTACATATGAGTAAACTTGAGGCTCAGGAAGATGAAGAGACTATAGGGATAAGAAAGGCAAAGTTAGGACCAGAAGTCTTGGTCCAGTGCTCTTTATATTAAATCACAGTGATAGGATGACAGCAAAGGATGAGGAAATTGGATTTGAGGTACTGTCATCCAGACTGGTGGCAGAGCTTCTAAATGAAGAGAGAAAATGACTGAGGCCAGGTAACTCCCCCGACAACAGTGGAAGGAAATAAGGACAAATATTGAAAGGAATAGCCCAGTAGATGGGAAGAAAACCAGGCCTGGTAAAGAGACCCAGGAAGGCTGGGGTTTTCCTCTGGGCTGACAGTCAGACAGAAAATGAAGAATGTGGCCTGCATGTGAATGCAGTAAGGCCTCCTTCATGGAAAGTAGAGCTCCCAGGAGCCCTCCCTCAAGGCCCTTGAGGACCCCTAACTACGCCTCTCCCCACAGGATTTTGACATTGCTGGGCAGTTTGACCCCATGCTTCCTGATGCAGAGTGCCTGAAGATCATGTGTGAGATCCTGAGTTCACTCCAGATTGGCGACTTCCTGGTCAAGGTCAGAGCTGAGTGGAGCTGCGGGGGGGCAAAGCTGGGCCTGGCCTCTCCCAGGGGAAGGTCCTGGTTCAGAGGCAACAGGAGCGTAAGCATCCAGCACTGTAAAGGGCCATGTAAAGAGATTCCTTACGTGCCTTGAATCACTGTAGGTGAATGATCGGCGCATCTTAGATGGGATGTTTGCCATCTGTGGTGTTCCAGATAGCAAGTTCCGCACCATCTGCTCCTCTGTGGACAAGCTGGACAAGGTAACCACCAAACACTTGACTGTTCTTTTCCCAGGTCCAACCTTGCCCTGAGATATGGAAAAGATTAGGAGAGAGAGGGCCCTGCCTCTATGCCCACAGAGGAAGAGTAGCTCCAGGATATACGTTGACAGGCAGCTTCTGCTCAAGACACCCCCTGAAGAGGGCTTATACTTGCTCTGCCCTGGGGAAGCTGTCCAGGGTTCCCTGACCCGTATGTGTCTGCCCAGGTGTCCTGGGAGGAAGTAAAGAATGAGATGGTAGGAGAGAAGGGCCTGGCACCTGAGGTGGCTGACCGCATTGGGGACTACGTCCAGCAACACGGTGAGAAACAAAGCCTGCCTCCCGAGCAGCCATCCCACTGCCCTCACGCTAAAGCTGAAATTCCTTTTTGTATGTGTACATGCATAGGAGAAAGAGAGAGAGAGGAGTGTGTGAGTGTGTATGCATACATGTATCTTTTTCTTCTTGTCAGTCTAGTTCACAGATCTGTCTCCCCAGGTGGAGTATCCCTGGTGGAACAGCTGCTCCAGGATCCTAAACTGTCCCAGAACAAGCAGGCCCTCGAGGGCCTGGGAGACCTGAAGCTGCTATTTGAGTATCTGACCTTGTTTGGCATTGCTGACAAGGTGAGTCAGGTTGGGATGGAAGCCTCAGCTGAGCTCTGGGGCTGAAGGCCGGCCCTTGAGCCTCGTCTGATATTGACCATATTCTTCTCCCCCCAGATCTCCTTCGACCTGAGCCTTGCTCGAGGACTGGACTACTATACCGGCGTGATCTATGAGGCAGTGCTGCTACAGCCCCCAGCCCGAGCAGGGGAAGAACCCCTGGGTGTGGGCAGCGTGGCTGCTGGAGGGCGCTATGATGGGCTGGTGGGCATGTTTGATCCCAAAGGGCGCAAGGTGCCCTGTGTGGGGCTCAGCATTGGAGTAGAGCGGATCTTTTCCATCGTGGAGCAGAGGCTGGAGGTAGGGCTTGGGGCTGGGTGGAGGAAATTCTGGATAGTTGGTGGCACCTGAGCTATCTTCTTTGATCTCTAAGGAGGAAGTAGTACTGCACTGGTCAAGAAGCATCTTTGCAAAGAAAGGGAGAAGACAGTTGCTGTCCTTTAGACTCTCACCCTAATATAGGCCAGCTTGATGGATCTTTAATCATTCTTTCTTCACAAAATCCTTTGCTCTGGGTCCCTACTTTGCTCAGAGCTGTCAGAAATCCAGGCCAATATATCTAAAGACCTGGATCTTTCTCATAATACAGAACACTTAATATTTTACTCCTCTGTGCTTGGGCACTGTGCTTCATGCTTTTCATGCACTGTCTAAAAAACTTCTTAAACAGCCTTCTGAGGGTAGTAGTAGTAGTAGTTTAGTCGCGAAGTCATGTCTGACTCTTGTGACCCTATGGACTGTGGCCTCCCAGGCTCCTCTGGCCATGGGATTCTCCAGGCAAGAATACTGGAGTGGGTTGCCATTTCCGTCTCCAGGAGATCTTCCCAACCCAGGAATCAAACCCAGGTCTCCTGCATTACAGGCAGATTCTTTACCAACAGCTATGAGGGAAGCCCAAGAAGGTAGCTACTTTTATTATTGACATTTTTCAGACAAGGAAACTGAAGATTATAGATAAAATAATTTGCCAAAGGTTTAAGTGGCACAGTCAGAATTTGAATGCAGGCAGTCTAACTCCAGTCTTGCTCCCAGTCACTCTGATACTATCTCTAAGTGGGAAGCATGTATCTGAGGCTCTGGGATCCTTGAGATGGCTATCTTGACTCTCCAGCACCTACAGTAATGTGAGGAAAGCCCTTCGTGGCCTCAGGCCCACTTCTGTTGCTACTGTTCTTGGGTAACCTTCCCACTGCTCCCATCCTTTTCTTGAGGTCACTGTTTTCCAATTGAAGTTCCAACGGGCAGCTTATATTGTAAGAACAATAGAAATAGTTTTCCATAAAAAGTAACAGGCAGCAGCAGCATTCTTCTCCCCTCCATCCACACCCCTCCTATGGCTTTAGAGTAAGAGACAGTCTCTTGACTGTCAGTGCTAGAACTGCTAGGGGTGATTGGATTGCCTGTGTGAATGCAGAATATCACTTCCTTATGATGGATCCACAAGATAGTAGATGGAGATAAGCTTGTTCATAAACTGTACATAAGCTACCTTTGTGTGTGCTCAGTCACTCAGTTGTGTCCAACTCTTTGTGATCCCATGGAGTGTAGCCCGCCAGACTCCACAGTCCATGGAATTTTCCAGGCAAGAATACTGGAGTGGGTTGCCATTTCCTTTAAAAGCTACCTTTACCCTCCATTATTTATTCTGGGAAGTCATGCATAAGCCACTCAGTTCATTTCTTATTCTTCTAAGAGCTAATTTTTGCCCAATTGCTAGATGAGAAAAGACTAGCCTGCCCTGATGGAGTTGGGGCCTGCTCTCAGAATACTGACAAGAGCCTGCTCTGTTTGCTCACTGAAGGTGTTGTAAAGGTTAGCTCAGCTCTTTCTTAACTCTTTTCTAGGCCTTGGAGGAGAAGGTACGGACCACAGAGACACAGGTGCTTGTGGCATCTGCACAGAAGAAGCTGCTGGAAGAGAGACTGAAGCTCATCTCAGAGTTATGGGATGCTGGGATCAAGGTAGAGGAGGCAAGCCCCCCGGTGGCAGCAGATTTGGGAATGCTGAACACACACGAAATAAAAGCTTATCCATAATGGCCCTGCCATTCCTATGATTTCTTGGGGTGAAGATCAGAGCGAGGGGCCCCAAGAAGGTTGTCCCTGAGGATTGCAGAAGCCAGCTTTTTTTCTTCCCTGGTCCCCCGCAGGCAGAACTGCTCTACAAAAAGAACCCCAAGTTACTGAATCAGCTGCAGTACTGTGAGGAGACAGGCATCCCACTGGTGGCCATCATTGGTGAGCAAGAGCTCAAGGATGGGGTCATCAAGCTGCGCTCAGTGGCCAGCAGGGAAGAGGTAAGTAGGTGGGCAGGAAGGGGGAGGGACACGGAATGAATGCCATTTCTCAATGCAGCGGCCCATTCAAGACCTAAGCAAAAGCCTGGCATTCGTAGTAGCCCCCTAAAGGACTGAGGGGGTAGCATGATACTATGCTTATGGTCTCCATCCCCACATACCCTGTGTCTCTCTGGCTTCCCTAGGAAGCACTGTCTCCCCTGACGTGTTTGACTGGGTTCCTGCTCCCAGCGGAGCCAGGCCTGATGACTAGAAGAAGACATGGGCGCTCAGCAGTGGAACACAAGATGCTCATACCACCTTGTCCTTCCTTCCTGGCCAGGTGGACGTCCGAAGAGAAGACCTTGTGGAGGAAATCAAAAGGAGAACAAGCCAGCCGCTTTGCATCTGCTGAGTTGAGCAAACTATCAGAAGAAAGTGGGACTCACACTATTTAAGGCTAAGATAAGACTCTGCATACCTACTTCAACAGCTTTGCACATTTCTGTCCCAACAGGAAGACCTGAAAAGTGGTCAGAACAGAGACTTTTTTATTTTTATTATGATTATTTTATTTGTAATCACAGACAAAAATGGTCAGGTACTATACCATTTATCCATATGGCTCTGAGGGCTTAGTAGTCCTGCCTGTGTCCCTGGGCTACAGGGACCTGGCCCAAGATGGTCTCTTCTGCAGAGCCCTACAACCGGGTAGAGGGAACGCTCCCCACAACCAGCCTTGGAAGGTCCAATAAAATGCCTCAACCACTGGAGCCTGTCTGTGTCACTGCCTGCCGCCTAGCCCTGCCTTCCTGGTCAGAGTCTGGGTCTCCCACTGCGACCACTTCAGCGGTAGAAAATGGGGAGAGACACTTAACAGTAGCCCCCATGGGCTCTTCTGCAGGGTGGAGGGTGTCCCGGACGTCCTCACCTGTATGTTGCCTCCATCCTGCCAGTCTGCAAGCCATTTTTGAAGAGGTGGAGCTGTCTGCAGACCCACTCGCTAGGGTCTCTAGCTTTCACCTGCGGGTGCGAGGTTCGAGCGGCGCAAGTTCGGCGGATACCCCACCCCCTTGGTGGGCGGGGTCGTGCTCAGAGCCAATGAGAGCTTGGGGGGTAGTGGGGTAGGGAAGCTTCCAGATAGGCAGATAAGAAGATTATAAAGGGGGTACGAGTGAGCCAGCTGGGAAGCCATGCAGTCCAAACGCGAATGTGAGGTAAGTGGTTGGCTACCAGAAAGTCCATGAACCCTGGGCATCACTGGCGAGACGGGGACGGGCGCGGCAGTCCGCCATTCCAACCCACCCTTTTCCCCTCAGCTGTGGTGTGAGAGGGTGAATCCCGAAAACAAGGCGGCGTTGGAGGCGTGGGTCAGGGAGACGGGCATCCGGCTGGTGCAGGTGAACGGGCAGAGAAAGTATGGCGGGCCACCCCCAGGTAAGGTCTTACCAGCCGTATGCCTGCTAGGGGGCTAAGCCAGCCTCTACGGCCCCGACTCGCCGCGTTCAGGGGAGGGAGGGGCCTACCCCGAGGCTCCACTCGGAGTTGAGTAGGAAACCCCAAGCTACCCGTTACACGCACTCCCCAGCCCAAGCAGATGAAATTTATAATCTGTGCCTTCCCACCCACCCGCCCCCTCGAGGAAGGGAGCAAGTCTAGTCTTAAAATGCCAGTCCCATTGGTAATTCAGTCACTCGATTATGCCGACGACCCGGAGGATTACGGGTGTTTTACCCATTTCACAAACGTGTGCACACGTACTCCCTCACGCGCTCGGTCCCTGGACCCCGACCCAGGAACTATCCGGTTGGATGACGGTGCCCTTCTCCACCCTCTTCTCCCAGGATGGGTGGGCAGCCCGCCGCCGGCCGGGTCGGAGGTGTTTATCGGGCGGCTGCCCCAGGACGTGTACGAGCACCAGCTGATTCCACTGTTCCAGCGCGTGGGCCGCCTCTACGAGTTTCGTCTGATGATGACCTTCAGCGGCCTGAACCGCGGCTTCGCTTACGCCCGCTACAGCTCGCGGCGCGGCGCCCAAGCCGCCATCGCCACGCTGCACAACCACCTGCTGCGGCCGTCCTGCCCGCTGCTCGTGTGCCGCAGCACCGAGAAGTGCGAGCTGAGCGTGGACGGGCTGCCGCCGGGCCTGAGCCACCGCGCGCTACTCCGCGCGCTGCAGCCGCTGGGACCCGGCCTGCAGGAGGCGCTGCTGCTGCCTAGCCCCGGGCCGACGCCCGCACAGATAGCACTGCTCAAGTTCAGCTCGCACCGGGCCGCAGCCATGGCCAAAAAGGCCCTGGTGGAAGGTAGGACTGGAGACCGCGGGGGACCGATTGGTTGGGAGCAAACACTATGCCGGGCACTTTACCTGTACAGGTCAGCATAGTTCAAAAAGCGGGTTAAAGAGGCTAGAGCTTAGGGTCAAATTTGAGACAGACTACTTGGCCTCACGTTTTTATATTTTTACTGGTCCTACCAGCTATCAGTGACCTAAACGTAACACTTTCCATGCATTATTTCCTGACTTAACCCTCCTCACGGTAATGAAACAAAACGTTGGCCCTCTTGAGATTGGAGACTGGTTTAAGAAAAATTGACTTGCCGGAGGCAATCAACTGAGCTTACCTTTTACACATTGTAGAACCTGCTTCCTGAGACTGAGAATAATTAAACAGCTTTTAGCACATTCTTTTGTTCTTGGCAAGTTCTTGGCAAGTATTCATGGTAAAGTTTAGCTATTATGATGGTTATGAGGTAGGCAAAGCCTGCCATCAACCAGTACCCCAAGGGAACTTAGAAGGTAGCAGTTATTAGGTCCCTTTGTAAATAAACACAGTGAAGCCTGGAGAAGTTATTTAACTTTAAGTTGCCTGGGGTCACAGGCTTCCCTGGTGGCTCAGTGGTATAAGAATCCAACTGCCAGTGTGGGAGACACAAGAGACAGGAGTTTGATCCCTGGTTCAGCAAGATCCCCTGGAGGAGGAAATGACCACCACTCCAGTATTGCCTGGGAAATCCCTTGGACAGAGGAGCCTGCTGGACTACAGTCAGTGGGGTTGCAAAGAACCAGACACAACCAAGCATACACACATGCACACTTGGGTACCACCACCAGGAAATGGGAAGGTTAGAAATTAAATAGGCTTATGTGACTCCAGGGGCTTCCCTGGTGGCTCAGATAGTAAAGAATCTGCCTGAAGTGCAGGAGACCCAGGTTCTATTCCTGGGTCGGGAAGATTCCCTGGAGAAGGAAATGGCAACCCACTCCAGTATCTTTGCCTGGAGAATTCTGTGGACAGAGGAGCCTGGTGGGCTACACGCCATGAGGTCACAAAGAGTTGGACATGACTGACCAACGAACAGATTAAAAAGATGTGACTCCGAAGGACTGAGTCTGGGAGTTTAGGCCCGGGGCTTAGACCTACCCTGTTTGTCTTTTTCCTGCAGGGCAGTCCCACCTCTGTGGAGAACAGGTGGCTGTGGAGTGGCTTAAGCCAGACCTGAAGCAGCGACTCCGCCAGCAGCTCATGGGTACCTCGCTACAGTGCCTACAGCCTGAGGGCAACCGATTAGCCCTGGCCAGGGACCAGGGGCTCGAGTTCCAAGGGTCTCAGGTTGCCTTGCAGCTGCTGTGCCAACGGATGAAGCTGGGCAGCCCAGTGTTCCTCACCAAGTGTTTGGGCACAAGCCCTGCTGGCTGGCACCGCTTCTGGTACCAGGTGGTGATCCCCGGGCATCCGGTGCCCTTCAGTGGCCTCATCTGGGTTGTGCTGACCCCAGATGGGCAGGATGGGCATGAGGTGGCTAAGGATGCAGTATCTGCACGGCTGCTGGAAGCAATGAGTGAGTCTAGGGCCAGCCTCCTTTGGTCTACTGGGGCTGAGGCAGGAGGTACCATGGTTCAACAGTGACCTTATCCTCTCCACAGGGAGCCTTTGTCTGCACCCAGCCCAGCAGGCCTGGGCAGCCACTATCTGACTCCAAGAAGGGGAGGAGCATAGGCCCTGCCCTAGACTTGACACAGCCTCCCAGCTGGGGCAGGGCCCCAGAACACCTGGGGGCAGCTCAGGTTTGGCCAAAGTTGTGGTGAGGGAACTTCCCTTCTCCCATTCTGGGGTTTCATTGGACCCCAAGGTGTTCTATGTCACACACACATACACACACACACACACACACACATACCCTCTCTCCTCCTCCCACAGTTTAGTATGAATCTTTGTTTCTTATTTCCCTGTTTTGTCTTCTTTGTTGAAGTTTTTATTTGAGGGCTGGTGGAACCAAAGGGTCAAACATCTGCCTTTGCCCCCACCACTTGGTTATGGTTTTGGTGTATGTGTAGTTTTGAATTCTTCTATGCTGGTTGTATTTATATTAAACCCCTGGTTGGTGTATACCTGTGTCTGTGCTGTCTTGCCCCAACTGTGGGCTTTGTCTTACACTGGTGGAGTGAGCAGCTGCTACAAAGCCAGTACTTCCTCACAGCAGTGTGCTGATCCTGAGCATCTTCTTGTGCTGCACAAAAGGATAATTTCAATTCCCAGCCTCTCTAGGGATCCAACCCAGAAAACAAGACTTTTGTCCACTGAGAACCCATCCTGAGGTTCAGCTCATCCCTTCAGTCACTGTCATCCTCACTCTCCTCCTCCTCCAGAGTTTTGGCATCCTCTCCCTCTTCCCTCAGTCCTGCAAAGAAGTCATCAGTGCTCCAGGCCTTGCTGCTCAGTGCCCGCAGTGGTCCTCCCTTTTTCTTGCGTCGGCGGTAGTCATCCACCACCAGAGCCCGCAGCTGGGCCATGTCCCAAAACTTGAGTCGCTGGTCATGGCCACTGCTGGCCAGGAAACAGCCGCAGTGGGAGAGAGCTAGGTTCTCTACAGGCTCCTCAGCATGCTGGCCCACACTGCCTACCACTCGGTTCGGCAGGATGTTGACAGCCCTAGGCAGAAAGAAAAGTGTTGGGTATGGGTTGGTTAGGTCTGCCCTTCCTATGACTTGAAGGCCATCTGGTTTCTCTCACCTGATGACTCCATCAGTAGAGCCAGCACACAGCAGACTCTCTGTCACTGGAACCATGCAGTCAATGGACTCGGCTCTCAAGGCAAAGCGGTCACTTGTGGCCCCAAAGCCATCCCAGTTGAAGAGGTAGATGGTACCTTCACTGGAGCCACATGCCACCTTCCTCCCATACTGCAGGGAAACAGGGCAAAACAGGTTTGTGGAGCCACATCAGATCAAGTCCCTCACACCTTCATCCCACCCAACCCAGTTGTACTTTCATAAGTGTAACAGAGGTGAGGTCTCCAGACTGGGGCTCAGAGAGCAACTCAAACCGGCGTCGCTTGATGTTGAAGACACCGAGGCAGCCATCTCCACTGTAAAGAGAGCACAGCAGCAGGACTGGCTGGAGGCACTCACTGAGGGAGGCGTGTGATACAGGAGAAGGGTGGGACACAGCTTTGGGGCTGTACCTGGCTGTCAGCAGCAGTTTCTTGTCGGGATCCAGAGCCATGTCAGCAATGTACTCCTCATGCTGCCGCATATCCATTAAGGGGCCCTCCTTCCTTTGGTCCCAGAGGCGGATGCCACCTGTATCATCCCCAGTGGCCAGAACATTCTCATCCACCAGCAGCAGACTGTTGATGGGGGCACTAGAGACATAGATACAGAATTTCCTGGAGCACCTCTGTCCCAGTAGGGATGTACTGATCAATTCTTACCCTTTATCTCAAAACACAATAGGCTTCCCCTTACCCATGAGCCTTGGAAATGCGTCTTTCCAGTCGGCCCAGCTCCACATCTAGAAAATGGATGGCTTTGTCCTTGGAGACAGTAACAAGTTCTGGTGGGGGAAATGCCCAGGTCATGGTACTGTTCATTGCTCCCTTCCCACCACCACATTGCTGGCGGTCTTCCCTAATACTCACTCTGCCCATCTTCAGAGAAGACAACGGCTCGACAGGACTTGAGGTGGTGACCTGAGGACCAGAGCTCCTTGGTTTCTCCCTCTTGGCAGGAGTAGGAAAAGCTGGGGAGAACAGAAGAACAATGAATGACCCCAGACCTCACCTGGCAGTGTAGGACCAACTAGCCAACTTTCAATCTACCTAGGAGTTACTCATTGTACACCTCCAAGCCCAAGGAGCATACCATCCCATTCTCCCATTTTCAGTGAGCTTCAAATGTTAGATCTTTTTTTCACTCAATGTATGTTTTGGGACCTCATCCAACCCCCATCCCTCTTCATCATTGGAAACCCTAGCCTGGAGAAAGATTAGGTATGAATCACTCTGGAAGTCCAAAACTAACAACAGAAGAACAGGCCAGAGGTTGGAAATGTAAAGATTAATAAAGACAGAGAACTTGCACTCCAGGTCTATGGAGCTAAGTGTGAAAGTGTTAGTTACTCAGTCGTCTACAACCCCACGATCCCATGGAGTGTAGCCCACCAGGTTCCTCTGTCCATGGAATTCTCCAGGCAAGAATAATGGAGTGGGTACCCATTCCCTTCTCCAGGATCTTTCTCACCCAGGGATCAAACCCAAGTCTCCTGCACTGCAGACATATTCTTCACAGTCTAAGCCACCATTGAAGCCCAGGGGAGCTAAGAGAAGCCACAATTAATTATAGTACATTGTGACCACATGCTGAAATAGTGGTAGGATGAAAAGGCAGAGAGAACAGAGAGGTACCAGCCTGTAAGCTCAGCTTTGAGGCAAGTACCTGTCCAGAGATTATCCACAGTGCCTGCCTCAGCAGATTTTCAAAAAGGGTCCAATAAATGTTCTGTCCCAGTGCCTAACATGAAAAAGCTGCTTAATAAATATTCACAAACTGAATGAATGCCTTGGAAGGGAAGAGAGTCTTGGAAAGCTAACCACGTTGATGACACCTGAGTTGGATCATGAAGAATAAGTAGTTCACCTGGCAGAGAACAAGGGGCAGATATTGGAGATAGATGCTGATGTCCTTCCCAAGGCAGAAAAAAGGGATGAGGAGAGTTCAAGTGGCAAGAGAGGTATGGCTATATCTTGAAAGATGAGCTGAACTGGGCTTAAAACAATCATGCAGGCCAAATAGAAGTCTGAATTGAATTCTTTGGGCAAAAGGAACCTCTCTGGAATGGTCATGAGTTAACTTCAAGGCCTCCAGAAGGCAGTGGCTGAGGGTAGGAAGAGGAGATAAACAGAAGACATGAGGGGTATGAAGAAAGGTGACTCCCAAGTACCTGACACTGTAAACATGGACAGAAATAGTAAACCTCTTTACAAAATAAGTATTACTGTTATTTTGTTTTTTTCTGGCTGTGCCACTCAGCTAGCGAAATCTTAGTTCCCCAATCAGGGATGGAAACTGGGACCCTGGCAGTGAAAGCAGCAAGTCCTAACCACTGGACCACCAGGGAATTACCCCTTGTTCCCACTTGCAAAGATTAAAAAAAAAAAAATTTAACTTGCCCAAGGACACTGTAGCTAATGAGGGGTTTGGGATTTAAATCCATTAAGTAAATCTGATAGAACAACTCTCCTGGTTAGGGCCTTCAATGATTTTTCACTGCTTCCAGCTTATATTTTTTATTCAAAAAGCAAACATGTGTTGAGCACTCACCCTGGGCTAGAAGCAGCAGACATAATGAGAACTAAACAGACTACAGATTATACACTCCAGAACACTGTATTTCAAACTCTAGTCGTGACCCATTAGTGAGTCAGTATTTTCTGTATGCCCACGATTACAATAGGATAAAATAAACCAGAAAATATCAAAGTGCACCACACAAAACATAAAAGGTATTTTTCCTGTGGGGCGAGGTCAAAAAAGTTAAATTTTTTTTTTTTAGTGGAGGAGAAAGCATTCAAATTATTACACAAATTACACATCATTATGCAGTTTAGGAGCAAAAGGTATCTGGTGCCAAGGCAGCATCTAACTGATAATCTAATTTAGTCTGCACCACCTTGGAAGAGTGAGGAGATGCTGAGAACTCTGGGACAATAGGTTCAAGAGGGAAATTCCAGACAGAATGATAATGTGCAAAGGAGCTGAGCCTTCAAGGTGCATTTTTTATTTATTTATTTATATATATATTTTTTTATTTGAAGCAGCTTTATTCAAGTAAGTTAAGTCAAATAAGCTAAAGAAGGTGAATGCATTTTGTAAAATGTAAAACAATGTGCAAATTCAAGTGAAATCAGTAATGCTGCTGCTACTGCTGCTAAGTCACTTTAGTCGTGTCCGACTCTGTGTGATCCCATAGACGGCAGCCCACCAGGCTCCGCCGTCCCTGGGATTCTCCAGGCAAGAACACTGGAGTGGGTTGCCATTTCCTTCTCCACAAGGTGCATTTTTTAAAAGGTAACAATGAATAAGCACAGAAAGCAAAAAAACTGAACAAGGGCCAGAAGGTCAAGGCCCTTAACCAGATTAAGGAATCTGAATCCTAAAAACAAAGGTAAACTATTGAAGGGTTTTAATCAAGGAAGTGAAGGGGTCGGATCTGTGTTTTTAAAAAATCAGTTAAAATGGGCAAGAAGGGAAAGCAGGGGGCCCAGCTGGTCCTGTTTCAGAATCAATACATATTTCGGTGGGAAGTAAGTGTCTTGAAGGCCTAGTTGTTCCGCTACTTCTCCGGGCTCCGTCAGGGCATTCCAGCCACTCTTTCAGTTCTTTTAAGAGATTTGTGTGGTAACCTGCTTAAAGCCGAACGTTATTAAACGAACTGGACATGATTTAAGTCTTGTAAACTTAATCTCCCCGTAACTTTCTTTCCTTATCCCAGCTCCATTCCTGAGGAGCTTCCAGACTGAGCAGCCCTAGACCCACCACACTCTTCACGCCCCCATCTCTGCCCTGCACTTACACAAACACGTCCCCGTCCACGTCCCCCGCTGCCAAAAGGTCGCGGGCCGGATGGAACGCCAGCCCACTAGCCGGAGCCTCCAAGACGATATCTTCCGGAGTGTCCCGGATCCGGGCTGGGGCTTCCGTGGCGTCGGGATCCTCCTCGTCGCTCCCATCCTCCGCGGCCCTCTCCTCACACATGCGGTCCATGCACCAGATGACCTGAGCCGCGAAGGAAACGGGAAGTGAACCCAAGAACTAGCTACAAAGAAGTAGGAATGGCCCAGACAACCGCTTCAGGATTGAGGGGCTGGACAGGAAGTGGCGTTTAGGCGTTCTCCGTAACCCGGAAGAGGCGGAGCCAGACTCGCTGGTAAGTGAAAACGAACGGAGGAGCTCGGCCGCTTAAGCCCGGTACTTCCATGCGTTGCAATGGAGAGTTGCTGGGCTGGCTATACAGCACAACCCTCAACCCCCTGCTTGGCCTCTTCACCCGGAGATGGGAACTGCGTTTTCCTGATCCAGGCTGACAGCCATAAGGAAGGCTAAGCCGGGAAGAACTGATGCTTTTGAATTGTGCTGGAGAAGACTTGAGAGTGCCTTGGACATGAAGGATATCAAACCAGTCAATCTTAAAGGAAATCAACCCTGAATATTCATTGGAAGAACTGTTGCTGAAGCTCCAATACTTTGGCCATCTGATGCGAAGAGTCGACTCTCTGGAAAAGACCCTGATACTGGGAAAGATTGAAGGCAAAAGGAGAAGAGGGCGACAGAGAATGAGATGGTTAGGTAACATCACAGATTCAATGGACATGAATTTGAGCAAACTTCAGGAGATAGTGAAGGACAGGGAAGCCTGACGTGCTGCAGTCCATGGGGTTTCAGAGTCAGACACGACCTAGTGAGTGAACAACCACCCCCAAAAGGTAAGGATGACTGCCTGCCCGCCCTCAGGGGAGGAGAGGAGGACGCCAGTCATTCATGGCTCGGTGAAAAGACCAAGATGAGCCACAACCAGTTTGATCAGTGACAAAAGCCCACACCGCAAGAATTTGACTTACGGGGGTCCCTGACAGCAGGCAGCCAACTCACACTTAAGCTGCAGCCACGGATGGATGCTGAACATCCTCGTAGCCAAAGCAACTGTGCCCCATCAGTTTCTACTGTTTGGCTGCAGACCCTCAGCGGGACTGGGCCAGTAGTGCTGAGCGGGCAAGGAGTTGCTGAAAAGGAAAAATTGGCACAACAGTTGACATTCTGATTACCAAAGATTCCGCAAAGATGAGAGCACTCTGTACTGTGGGACAGATGAGGAGGAGCATGGGCTCCTGTCTGGACAATGTTCTCACATTGCAGTATAAGCCTTCTAAGACATCTTACATGCTGATACCCAGCTCCCTTAAGAAGAGGTGAAAGAAGTGAGGTTAGAGACCTCAGCGAGGCTCCAAGTCCCTTGTATGGTCTTGTGAGTCCTTGTTCCTCACGATGCGGCCACCTGGTTACTTCCAGAAGGCTTGGTGGTACTTGCAGAAACTTAAACTGGCAGTCAACCCCCAGGTCTGGATCTTAAGTGACCCTCTGCTGCTACTGCTAAGGCGCTTCAGTCGTATCAGACTCTGCGACCCCATAGATGGCAGCCCACCAGGCTCCGCCTTCCCTGGGATTCTCCAGGCAAGAACACTCTTCATCTGAGCCAGGTCGGTTTCTGTGACCTTTTACCTAATTGTGACTGCTGCCAACAACCATGAAATCAGGGTATCACTTACTGTCTGAAATTAACCCATCTAGGTGTTATTGCAGACAGAGCCCAATTTCAGCCTCCTAGACGCCATGCACAAAGCTGGCTTCCTCAAAAAACCCTTACTCTCTCAAGGTGAAAGTAACCAAAGGCAATGGCTAAGGTAGCCATGTAGCTTTCCTTGGATCTTGTAAGCCCTCAGGTTGTACCTCTGGGAAGGTAGTGGCAGCTATGGACCAGCCAGAAATAAATTGTGACCTTTGTTGACAAGTACCAAAGTGCTGGCAGTTAAGCTGAGAAGAAGAAAAGGGTGGTGAAGGAGTGAGCTGAAGGCCGGAGAGCCCACACCTAGGCCTTGACAAACTGTTCAGTGTGTTGAAGGGCACCCTCTTATCTAGGACAGGGATTCCGCAAGTGAGGGATTCCTCACTTCCCCTCCAACCCAGTAAGCAGTGATTTCTGCTTGGAATTACTGAAGATCACAGCAGGGCATAAATCTGTGAAAGGTTTTTTCTTCCCAGGAGTGTTTCTCATCAGGTGCCTTCACCTAGAGCCCAGTTGTGCACAACCTTGGGATCAGACTGGCAGCCCATTGGGCTAACCCTAAGTCCCAGAGAACCTCTACCCTAAGAGTAGGTCCCCAGATGAGTCTGCTATTTAAGACCATCCTTGTTTTTCTGGGCTATCAGTGAGGGTCAATTGTCCCTTCTCCACTGGGTATCCAGGCTACTATATATATTGCTTAGGAATCTATTAACAGAAGCACAGCTCAGCACAGGACTGAGCTGACCTTTTCCATGTGATTTTTATACAATCAGTGGGATTAGTAGACTTCTTGGTGTACCTGGGCCCTCAACATACATAAGATAAGACAGCAGGTTAACCAACTTTAATGGGATCAAAACATTATACAATGAAATTTATATACATTCACACACACACAAAAATCTTTCAACTTTTTTTTGGAATTGTATAAAGCAAGCAGTGGGGAGTAAATCCTTGTGGAGATTATTCTTGGAATTGGAACCAGAGATTTTAGTATTTTGGTCTTTTCACTTCAACTCTGCAATAGAAGGAGAAATGAACATAAGATCAATATACTAAGCAATTCTCACCAGTCCCACAAAGGAAAAATGCTGCTGCTCACCCATCAGCTTCCATCTTCTTCCTCTTCTCAATGATCTGCAAGAACAACAGTTATAGTTGACAGACTGCCATTCTAAGCTCACCTGAAACCCAAGGCTGACCTCTCTCCTACTTCATGGCTCTCCAATCCCTTGAGTGGTTCCTGAATCTGTGGGCAAGTATGTCTTCCCAGCTAAGGCCCTCCCACCCAGAAACAGTCCCACTTACCGCACTAATCTTTTTCCACTGGCGATCAAGCTCTGCTTTGTCATTGGTTTCCTTGAAGCGCCTGGTTTTCCGCCCTTCGGACATCTTGATGCCATATTGGAATGCAGCTCTGAAGGGAAAAAAAGGGGAGTTGAGGGAAGGAGGCATCAGAGATTACAGAGAAGTACCAAGGTGTTCCCAGAGGACCTATGAGCAGAGAACTGATTTCGTAATGTTTCAGCCAGACTACGCCCTCTAACCACCCCCCATCCCTCTCCTCACTCTTGGCTGTATTTAGTACCAAGACTCACTTGGGCAAAGCCTCCTTGTTGTTCATATACTCGCTATATTCCTCCTGGGTGTCAAAGTCCCAGCGGCCTAAAGGACCTTTCTTGTTACCCTGTTGCAGGACAGAATGGGGGGGGGGGGGGGGGGCAGGGAAAGAAGAGTTGTCAGTGGAAATGAAATTTTAGCCCTTGATTAAAGCCCAGGCTCTCCCATAATCCCAGGTTTTATCATTAATAAATCCTACCTTAATAAACAATAATAAGTGTTTACTATGTACTTACTATGGGTTGGGAAGATCCAATGCAGAAGGGAAAGGCTACCTACTCTAGTATTCTGGCCTGGAGAATTCCATGGACTATATAGTCCATGGGGTCGCAAAGAGTTGCACAACTGAGCGACTACCACTTCACTCACTCCTATGGCCCAGGCATTATTCTGCACACTTAACATGTACATTATTTAATTCTCTCAGAAACTCTTCTGAGAGAACTTAGAGTTCTCTCCATTTTCCTAATGAGGAAACTGAAAAATAAGCAGTAACATAATTTGACATGGTCACAACACCAATACCTGGCAGAGCCAGGGTTAAGCAAGGCTCCAAAACAGAATTAAACCATGCTGTTAAGCATAAAAGTACAGAGAGAACAAGGAAAAAGATTACACGTCTTCACCCTTATTGGTGTTTGGTGCTACGTCTTCACCCTTATTGGTGTTTGGTGCTTTTGTTTAAAGCTTAGAGGAAAATATCAATCCTGGCTATAATAAAACTCAAGTTATTTTCCTTTTTCTCCTGACAGTTATTTTCTAAAAACTGAAATTCCTTCTGCCCTTTTCTACATGTGCACTAAAGGCCTGCTTACTGCCTAAGACAGAAGTCAAAGCCTGGCACTTTATAGAAAATAAAAAGAAACATATTCTTGGCCCTATCTCATTTGGCTTTGTAGTGACACTTTAAAACAGTTAAACTGCCCAAGATCCACAATGCCACTGCTCCTGCTACTCCAGCTAATGGAAGATGAGCCTCAGGAAATGACAGATCTTTTGGGAGGAGGAAACGGGATATGTGTGAAACAGTAACTGCCTCCACCCATTCTTCCAGCTCCACACCTGGTCCATTTTGCTATAATCCACCTCCTCATCACTGTCCACAGCCATGTCATCCATCCTAAAAAGAAGCAACAGTTTAAAAGAGATGGTGGAATTCCAGACTCCTATGCTTCATTCAGAAACCTACCTACTAAGAGACTATATGCCTAGGAATAGCCATCCCTCCTAGGCCTCCCACACAGAGCCTAACAGAATACTTTATCCAGTAAGAAGTACCCCTGGGTTCCAGCAAGTCAGATTTCCACCTCACTGCTACTACTCCCAACCTTGTTCTCCAATCATCCCAGTCCACCTTCTTCAATAGAGTCTCGGGACTGCCCTGGTAGTCCAGTGCTTAGGAATCTACCCACCAGTGCAGGGGAACAGGTTCAATCCCTGATCTGCAACTAAGTCTGCGTGTCCCAACTATTGAGCCTGAGCTCCACAACAGGCAACGCCACTGCAACTAGAGAGTAGCCCCCGCTCATCACAACTAGAAAAGACCCGCACACAGCAGAAAAGACCCAGCATAGCCAAAAATAAAATTAATTAAAAATAAATAAAAAGCTATGTGACGATTATTATTAAAAGAAAAAAAAGTCTCACGTACGTGGCTGGATAGCACTCAGCATAGCTATTGGACATGCCAAAGAAATCTCCCAGCTGCTTCTTGTCCTCTGGCTTCTTCAGCATATGCTACATTAAAGAAAATAATTCTACCAACAGCAGAAAAACTTCAAGCAGGAAGGGCTAGAAGCCTCAACATGAAAACTCTTTTAAGAAGAGGGCTAGAACGTGAATGGGTCCTTTGAAAAAGGGGAAATCATGACTTCATCCTTGACAAAATCCAGCACGAAATGATAAGAGCAAGACATGTGGGGGGTGGGGAGGGGTGGTGGTTATGGGGAAGCAGGTGGAGTTGGAATGAAAAGAGAACAGTTTGCTAGAACCCACGAACACACTGAAATAAAGGATATGATTCAGTGCCTTCCCAGCCGGCAGATCCTGCAAACTTTTCATTGATAGACTTGATCAACTCCTTGGCAGATCCAGGTCCTGCGCAGAAGAGAACTCTGTTCAGACTTTTAAATAAGGAATTTACAACCTCTTCCCTACAACACACTTCCCACCTGTGCTTTTTGTAAGAACATTTTTTTTAAGCAACAGAATTCTTTAACTAAAGAAGTTTTAATCACATTTCAACTCAAAATGAGCTACTCTGCTTGAGATGCAGTCGTGTGCCCAGAATATCCTTCGCTCAACCTGCCTCACATCCTCAGAACCCCACAGCTGGGAGAATTACATCAAACAAATATGGCCTACCATTGTGCAGGAAGACTGAATTCCACACTTATCTTCTATCTACCCCATAAAGCAAGGCATGGATCTTTCGAGAACCCAGAATAGGAAGTTCCCCGGTCCCACCCTTGGCAGCTCTGAAATCTGAGTCAGACTCTCAGTCCAGAACAAAGCAGCACTGCCAGAGCCAATGCAAGATGCCCCAGGTACAACTCACCTTTGTCAACATCCATGGGCTGGAAAGAAAACAGAAACTGAAGTGAGTGTCACCAAAAACATGCCCACTCATCTCTCCCCCAAGTTTGAAACAATTTGCTACCCCACCCCTTGCCCACATTTCCAGAACAGATTAGTTGACCCAGTTGCTGCTATGGAGCCATGAGGCACCTATATAACTCACGGGGGTTCTATACCTGGTTGGGCAGCCACAAAGATGGGCAGCCCCTCCACCTGGTGCCCGGGACTCCCACTCACCTCATCGTCCACTTTTGGCTTCTCAAAGTAGCTGTGCCTCTTCTTCTCTTCTTCTCGTTCTCGGTCCCGCTCCCGCTCTCGGTCTCGTTCTCGCTCCCGTTCTCTGTCACGGTCTCTGTCTCTCTCCCGATCACGCTCCCGTTCCCGGTATCTCTCCCGCTCCTTGTCTCGAGGAGTCTTGGTTGTGGAGGGCACATAATCCCCAATATCTTCAAATATACTAGGAAAACAGAGATCCCAAGCTGACAAAGTCACACATATTTCCATCTCCCCCAACCATTTTTCCAGATTCTCACACCAAGGCCTCCCCCAAATGCCAAAGACAGGAAACCCAGAAGACCTTCTTCCCTCAGATCAGGAGTTAGGGGCTAGGATACATACTTCATGTCAGCTTCCGGGGGTTTCTTCTCTTCCATTTTCCCTGTAACATAAAGAGAGTAATGAAAGCACTCCTGAGTTAATTTCCACCCAGCCTCACCATGCTCCCCAGCTCTCAATACCCTTTTATACATCTTCTTTTTAAAAGATGGGACAACAAAAGCTATCCCTACTTCCCCTCCCAATGCCTCAAAACTGACCACTGCTTCCTGGGTGGGTCAGGCAGACAGAACCTAGATGTAACTATCCCCTTCCTAATGCTTCATTGCTCCCATTTTTCTCTGGTCCCCAGGAGCCTCCCAATGCTCTGGAAACAGAAGGCTCCAGGAGACCTTGGTTCCATCCTCAAATGCCCCTCAAAGGCTAAGGTTTCTCTCCCTAACCCTCCAGGTTACCTTTATCTTTCTTTTTGAGCTTCTTGTTGCGGGTACCCTGCCTCAGGTAGGAAAGGATCTGGGTGAGCTTGCTGATGACAATGTCATTTGTAGTCAGTGTGGTCTGGGCCTGAAAAATCCAAGAAGAATGTTATCCCACTAAGCAGGACTCTTCATTTATTCATTCATTTACTTTAACAAACTGAAGAATGGGTGAAAATTAACTAGGTGAACACAGGTAGAGGAGGTGTTATCAAAGGACATTCTGGACAGATGAAACAGCATACAAAGGCCCGGGTCAAAAGTGAATCTAGTACATTCAAGAAAGCCAGGATGTTTGGAGAACAGGGAAGCGTGGTAAAAACAGACTGCAAAGGCCAGAGTTACAGGGCCTCACAGGCCATGATAAAGATTTTGCTTTTTATCCTAACGGTAAGAAATCATCAAAAGCTTCTAAACCGTGAGGAAACAAAATTCATGTTGTGGAATGATCACTCTAGTCATGTATAAAAATAATAGAAAAAAGGATGGAAAGACACAAGAAGTGGTAATGGCCATATAGTACAGGGTTTCTTTTTGAGGGTGATGAAAATGTTTTTGTTTTTATGAGAATGTTTTAAAATTGATTTTTATGCCAGTTATACATTCACAGTATATTCTATGAATATACTAAAGCCACTGAATTGTACAATTTAAAGGGGTGAATTGTATGGTATGTAAATTACATCTCAATAATAATAAAAGTAAATATAATACTGAAAGGGAAACAGTGGAAGTGTGGAAACTAATTAGGAGCCTCTTTTAATAGTTTCAGCAAGAGATGATGGCTAAGAATGGAATGTTACTGTGTTACTGGCGGAGACAGAGAAGTCAATGGATTCAACTGAGATTTGGGAGGTTAAAATGTGGACAGGACTTGGTTAAATGTGGTAGATGAGGCTCAGGGCAACATCAAGGCTGATTACCAGGTTTGAGGCTCACATGGCAGGCTCTTGGGACTTGGGTCACTCACCTCCATGGTGGGGCAATCAGCTTTGCTGCGGATAAGAGTAGTGGGGATGTCTGTGTCAGCGTACTCATCATCTAGGTCTACCACATAGGCCATGCGGCCTGGAAGAAACAGCTCATTCCGCTCATATGCTTTGCTCTTGAAGAGCATGCGGTAAACATTTCGGCCTACAAAAAGAGAAACAGAAGCAAGTAGCCAATAAGAACCTTCTACAACAGGTGCAATTTACTTTTAGCTGATAAGAATACCAAGTATGAGAGTTAGGTGATTTACTACCACTTAAGTCATCTGACTACTACACTCCTAGAGCTACTAAGAGACAGAACAAAGAATGGGACCCTGGCCATTTAACTCCAAAGTCTGAGCTCTTATCCACCCTTCTTACACTGCCTTCTGAATACTGTGTGCCTAGCATTGTATTAGGCCCTGTGACGGAGGAGGATGAAGTTTACACTAATACTGATGAAGATCTGAAGATGGGGAAAAATAGCACTACTACATGTCCAATGTAATAAGACATGTTACACATATTATTTCTCTTTGTCCCAATAATCCCATGAGGTATATTAACCCCATTTTGCAAGTGGACAAGCAGGAGCTGAGAAACTGTTGGTTGCACCCCAAATCACATGCCTTGCATGATTTCACCACAGGATTCAAATGCAGGTTTCCAAATTCTGAGTTTTTAATCACCAACCATGCTACCTCCCTTAATGGATAAGCCCAAATCTGAGAGAGCATCCAGCCTGAGGGGACATTAGTGCGTGCAAGTGTGCTAAGTCGGTTCAGTCGTATCTGACTCTTTGCGACCCATACTATGGACAGTAGCCTGCCAGGCTCCTCTGTCCATGGGATTTTCCAGGCAAGAATACTGCAGTGGGTTGCCACACCCTCCTCCAGGGGATCTTCCCAACCCAGGGATGGAAACTGCATCTCTTGGATCTCCTGCATTGGCAGGCAGGTTCTTTATCACTAGCGCCACCTGGGAAGCGCAGGGACATTAGTAATATATACGAAATAACTACCGGGGACATTAGTAATATATATTAAGTAAATAAGTCCACATCTGAGTTCTATTAAGAGTAGTAGTATGTGGGAGCTACCTGGTTTGGGGACCAAAAAAAGAGATAAAAGTAGGTTGAGGGAGAAGGGAAGCCTACCCTGCCCAGAGCACTAAATTCCCTACAAGTCATCTGGAATGCAGAGGCACTAGTGCAGAAATTCTATACTCACCCAAACGTGTTTTAAATTCAATTTTATTTTCAGGATCCTCATCTTTCCTGAAAAGACAGAAAGAGCATTCTTGCTAAATGTGTTCCTATGTTTGGCCCCACCTTTCTAAATTCTCAAGCTCTCCCTGATGCTTACTTACTTAGTTTCCTTCTGGGGCTTTTCCATCATTTCTTCCTCCTCTTTCTCTTTGCTGGCAATTTCAGCTCGTACCTAACAGGAAAGCACTTAAGGTTTACCCATTTATTCACTTTACATATCTTTACTGAACACCATTATGCCACACTGTACCAGGAACTAAGAATTCAATACTAAAGAAAACAATATAGTCCTTGCTTTAATGGGGCTTATAAAAAGAAATGCAGACAAATTAAACAACTAAACAACAAAATGTGGTAACTGCTATAAATAAAACAGAAGAGCTACACAAGTGTGCAGGTAGTAGGAGGTAAGGAGTGGGGAGACAACCATACCTAGGTGATATGGGAAGGTTTGCTTCCCCAAGAAGATAAAACTGAAGCTGAGACTTGAAGGACAAATAGCAACTAGTCCTACAGAAGGGTCACCGCGAGACCTTTTAGATGGTTTGAACTAAGAGCAGCCTCCCTCGTCACCCAAAAAGGCCCTTATAAGAGCATTCAGCATGGCAGTATTACTCTCCACCTACCAACCAAGGCTCACCTTTTGAAGCAGAGCAAAATCCAAGCCTTTCACCAAATGGGTGTGTTCCATGTCACCACCCAAGAATTTAGACTCCTGGATCAACTGTCTTCTTTTCTCTGCAGCTGATTTGTCCCTGGAGAATGAAACAGACCACATAAGAACTAGACTTTGAATAAATAATTTGAAAAATGAAGCCTAGAAAAAAAAATAACCATCCTTTGTGGGCGGGAAGTGCCTCTTGAAATGGCTTGGTATGGGGAAAAGGCTTTCCAGAGCAAGGAAAATGTGAAGAATTCATACTGCCACTGTATGACTCTGCAATGCTGAGAATCATGCCCTGGCCCGCTCAGTACTCACGCCTCAGCAGTGGGGCCCACAGCCCTGTAGTTAGCCGTGGTGCTGATCAGTTCCGTTTCCTCATAATCTTTGTTCACGCCATCCCGCCGTTCTTTGGCACGGTCCCGGTACTTCTCTGCTAGTTCTCTCTCTCTCTCAATTTCTTGTTGGCGAAGCTTGGCATAGTAACTGTGACCAGGGAAGGCAAATGTGTGAGGCTCAGCCTGTTCCTGCCTGTTTCTTTATACCTTCATCCAACTCTCCATGCTGAAAGCTCATATATGTCCTGACAGAACTGCTGGTCACCTCTTTTTGTTTTGTTTTTAATATTTATTTGTCTGCACTAGATCTTAGTTGTGACACGAGGGATCTTCCATCTTCGCTTGGGCATGTGGGATCTAGTTCCCTGATCAGGGATTGAACCCAGGCCCCCTGCATGGGGAGGGCAAAGTCTTAGCCACTGGACCACCAGGGACGTCCCTGGCCACCTCGTGACAGTCCTCAAAAGCAGAGCTACAGCTTCTTCCAGCTCACAGATATGCTGTTCTAAAGCCACCTCAGTATACTCCATCTGTCACTTCAGAATCCTTCATTATCACCCAGCTCTATATCACTGAGTCTCTACAGGTATGAGACTTTTCCATATGGCAACCAGAAAGTCACCTGAATTTTTATCGCCTTCCAAATTTCACCTGAAAATAGGTCATTTCTTCCCAGTCCTTCTCAAGAAGAGAAGAAAAAGTAAAGTTCAAGATCCAGGAAGCTTGGTGTCATCTAAATAATAGCAATGACAATGATGACGGTGGCAACCAAGATTGACTGGATGGTTACTATATGCCAGGAACTGGTACTAAGGTACTAAGTGTTTACATGGACTGTCACAGTTGATCCTCAGGACAACCTAATAAAAATTATCACTATCTTGATTCTACCCCTGAGAATATTAAAGATTAGAGACGCTGAGCAAAATGCCCAAGAATATCCAGCTAGAACTGGTAAAGATGAGATTAAAACACCACAAGGTGGCTCCAAAGCCCTAAACTGCCAAATAAACTGCCATTCTAAATATCATTCCTCTCCATTATGAAAGCAGAGAACCTCAAGACAAGAAAGGAAAACCTCAATCTCTTGGCTCCTAACTAGCCCCTACTCCTTACCCCCAAATACCATCCACCACAAAACCCAACACTCCTCCACCTTCCTTTACCTTTTCTTTTTTCTCCTTCGTGCAGCTGGATCTTCATCCTCATTGTACTCCCTTGGCATCCTAGCAAAAAAAGAAATTCACGGATAGCAAAATATTGCCACAGCCCAAGAAACCCCAAGAAGTGCCCTTGAGGATTAAAGAAAAGCCTAGAATACTGACCAAAGCAAAAACGGTCAGTTTTAATCAGGCAGAGATCCATGTCAATATTTGTAGGTGAGTCCTTTTCAAATTTTAGAAAGCATCACAACCATCTGAAGGACTACTAAAATAATATATACCCAAATATCTGCCCTAGAATCTGAGTCTGTGGGGCTGGAATGGATCCAGAAATCTACTTATTTAAGCACCAGCAGCAACTCTAGTTGGTCCAACAAATGGTCCGTGGAACATACTCTGAGAAAAACTGAGATCCCTAGAGCATCCCAGTCTTTCCTGGAGCTTCAATCTCAAGAGGGAGAGAATCAAAACCATGGACTTCAAAAAAAAAAAAAAAAAGGCTTTCAAGTTCCTAAGACATCTAGTTCAATAAATTTTCCATAGAAAATAGTCAGGACACAGACTGGATCAACCCAGAACTTACTCATGGTGACGTGACTTAGAGGGTGGTGCAGAGGTAGGTGCAGCCCTTGGGGTCATAAGAAGTTTCCTGAAGTCTTCATTAGTGAGTTTTGATCTAAAGGGCAAAAATTTTTACAAATTAGTACCCAATGAGAACTGGAAAAGGAATATGTAAAACATATGGTTCACTTTACTAGAAATCAGGGAAATAGAAATTAAAACAAAGACATGCCCTTTTTAATGCATCAGTGCTAATGATTAAAAAGTTTGATAAATGAAGAATGAGTGAGAATTTGGGAAGTGGATATTCTCATATCACCAACAGGAATATAAATCAGCACAGATAACTAGGAGGACAATCTGCCAGTATCTTTCTTAAAATTTAAATGTGTAATATCCTATGATGCAGCAACTCCATTCATCTGTATTTAACCTGGTCAATTACTGGCATTATGTGTATAAGGTGTGTGAAAGAGATCTAATTACAGTTTTGAAAATAATAAAAACTTGGGAACAACCTAAACTCTCACTGGAGACTATTAATAAATAAACTGTGACAGTATTTCCCAAATGTGGAGAACATAGCACTGATGGCATAAGATATAATTTTAACTGATACAATGACCAAACTCAAATAAGTTTCCTTTGAATTCTCTTCAGAGTAGGCCTTTTCCTTGGCCTGCTGAGCCCACTGTAGCAAAGAATCCTGCTAGGTCTCCCCAAAAATGATTCTTCAACACTACCAAAATACGAATTAAGACTATTGCAAAAGGGGATAGAGATCAAAACTCAACTCTGAATACAACAGAGACAATAGGGAATTTATGGAAAATTACTCAGACATCAAAGGTATAGTGGAAGACGAATTTGATTAGATTATCAAGAGGCATAACTGGATCTCATTGATTGATGGATGGATGGATGGATGGTATTCTCCACACCCTAACAGAATTCTTTGCTAAAACTGGGTTCAGGAGACCTGGTAAAAAATATAAGCCCTGCAGAAGCCTAACTAGAGTTTGGTCAAGAAGGGAGTCCTTCAGCAGAGATATGCATCCCTACTTCGGGGCTGACTACATTTCCACTTGGGGTCACTAGGACACAGCTATCCCATACTACAGAGTTCTAACAATGGGATTCTGGGGTCTGAGCCCTGACCCTGATCCACCAGCATTTTAGAAACCTATGTGGGGGATGCACAGCCATCACAGCTGGTGGCACCGGGATGCAATCACTTCTGTGTGTACTGTGTGGCAGAGTCCAGCTCCAGCCACCTGGACACTTACTACATGAACCTCACGTGCCTCTCCCTGCCAGGTAGTCTGGGGACCCATGCTCATGCCTGGAGGGACATTGATGAGACAAGGCGTGAGCTAAGAGAAAGCCAAAGGACAGGCTGTGAGGGAAGATGAAGGCAGGGTATCTTGCCTGGGAGGAAGATGAAGTTGAGTATCACACTAAGGGTGAGGGTTGGTCTCTGTTGCTGCTGAGGCAGAACAAGAACCAAGTAGGACTGGCTATTAGTATACTTGATGCCAACAAGTATGTAGGTAACAAGTAGGGTAGGAAAAACTTTCCCTCTACCCTCTTATATTCTGTACCAGAGATCTGCAAATTAAACTGACAAAAAACAAACTTAAAAAAAAAAAAAAGGAGTCCTTGTCACTGCCATGAAAATAAGGACCAAGATATTGAGAAGGGAAAATCATCAGATGGCAAAATTATATACACACAATGTAACATAACTTAATTTTAATATTTTAACTCATAAGGCAATGATATATTTTACTGAGATATAAATGTATGTGTATAAATGCATTTTAAAAACAGTAGCAAAAAAAGATATGTGTAAAAAAGGTAAAGTGGTTACCTCTAAAAAAGGGACTGAAATTGGGTATGTTATCAAAGACAACACTGACTTCATTCTGAAGTTTTAATTCTATACAAAAATTAATTCCTAAATAACGCAAAATTAAACATGAATTTTTAAAAATTAGCACTCACCCTGCCATTATTTCCCCTCTAACACTTTTATGCAGTTGGCCTAACCCAGTTAAAGTTCACAGAGATAATAGGGCAAGTGGTATGATTCTCTGACCATTCTTCCTGACAAGACATTCAGAATTCTTTCACCATCACCACCACCACTTCGCTCATTTCCCAGCTCATTCCCATGGTTCTATATTAAAACACTCACTGGTGGAAGGAGTGAGGATCGTCCACATCGTGGCCATCTGGAGCCAAGGGATTGGAGAATGGCTCGCCTAACAAAAAGAATTTATATTAATTTAATAAATCTCTTTAGAGTCAGGTCCTGTGCGAAAGTTGTGGATTCAGAAGTGAACAATACAGATGTCTTTCCCTGTCAACTTGCTCACAATCTAGTGAGGCAAAAAGTCAAGAACAGCGACAATGACAATACAGTGTAAAAAATGCTGAAGCAGAAAAACACAAGGAGCTACGGGAGCGCAGAGGACGGGACCCCTAAAACCAGGCTGGAGGATCAGCCAAGAAATACTGAACATGACATCTAAGATACTACGCAAAAGATAAACTGACATAACAAAATTAAGTGACGGGTTGGGGTTGGTTCACAGATAAATCTTATCTGTCGTGGGCTGGGGCAAGAACAAGATTTAGGGACAATCTGGAGTTTCCCGGCCTCGTTCGGGGCCCAACTGCTTCGCCAGGCTCCAAGCGTCACACTCCCGGCCCGCCTCCACTCCGCCCCACCCCCAACACATACAGCTTAAATTCTGAGGCCAAAATAACACGCCAAATGTCCCGAGTCCCGCGGGGAAAGAAGGAGAGATGACCCAAGCCTTACTATCTCGCTCTGGCATTTCGTCCGCGGTGTTTCAACCACAACGACGACCGATGATCCGGTAACAACACAGCGCTACAGGAATCTCCCCACAATGCACCTCAGGAGACCACCCACAATTCCTTTCGGGCCCCAGCTTTTCCGTCTCGGCCGCGGGCGGAGAAATCAGAGCAGGAATTGACTGGCAATGCTTTTATGGCATTGGCTAAGAATGGCCCCGCCCCTTGTATACGCAAACCTATCACGGGGCTGGAGCGTCCGAAGCTGATTTGATAGGATTACTTGGCCGGAAGGTCTAGGGCGGATGATTGAGTACTAGCCGAGATGGCGGCGGCTGCAGCGATTCGTGGGGTCCGAGGCAAATTGGGTCTTCGTGAAATTCGTATTCATTTGTGCCAGCGCTCGCCCGGCAGCCAGGGCGTCAGGTGAGGCGCGGCCCAGTGAGGCGGGTGGGGTTCGGGGCGCCAGGGTCATGACCTCGACCTCCCGGGTGTTTGGAGAGGCCCGTGCCCACACCGCACGCGCGGTTCTCTCTCCTGCCCCGCAGGGACTTCATTGAGAAACGCTATGTGGAGCTGAAGAAAGCGAATCCCGACCTGCCCATCCTAATCCGCGAGTGCTCGGATGTGCAGCCCAAGCTCTGGGCCCGCTACGGTGAGCGCGGGACGCAGGGAACCAGAGACCCCGGTGGGGGAACGAAGGTTCCAAAAGAGAAAGAGCCGCCCAAGGTCACACAGAAACCTATACAGGAACTGGGACTCAGACTTCATCTTTGCTGTTGATCTTGATGCAAATAAGGAAATATACACTCGCAGAGTTACAGAGTGTTTGTATCCAAGTAACATGTGGAGGCGGGCCCTGCCCTGCATAGGAATCGTTTTTGTAGTTCAGAACAGGCTTCAGTTAGGGGAGAAGAGATGCTGGTCCAGCCCCCCAACGTAGGTCCTTTTAAATTATCTATGGTCAGTGCGGGTCCAGGTGGCATATGGGAATCGCAATAGTAAACCCTAAAATAATGCTGTGTTGACCATTTACTGCTAGGCCCTGTGTTGTTGTTGTTTTTTAATATAAATTTATTTAATTGGGGGCTAATTACTTTACAATATTGTATTGGTTTTGCCTGTGTTGAGTGCTTTCCTGTCCAAATCTCTTGAACCTTAAGTATGAGGGGTGGATTCCTTTTTCTCATCTTTTAGAGATTAGAACAATGAACGAACAATTGTATGGAACATGCCTAACGTTATTCAGCTAAGATGCATAACACGGTTGAGCTTTTACATTTGTTCCCCAATCCTAGACTGCACTTCTGCCAGACTTCAGTAGCTGGCTCTTCAAGTTACAATTCAGGTAATCTTGAAGATCTGAACTTCAATATCACCTCCTCAAAAAGGCATTTCCTGACCAGTTATGTAACATTGCCTCTTTACCCTATTTCATTTTACCAAGCATTTAGTAACATACTGTGTCATTTTACCACAATTTGAAAACTACCGTCATGTTGCCTGAACATAGAGACACAATAAATATTCATACTTACTGAATAATTGGGCTTCCCTGGTGGCTCAGATGGTAAAGAGTCTGCCTGCAATGTGAGAGACCCAAGTTCGATCCCTGGGTTGGGCAGATCCCCTGGAGAGGGAAATGGCAACCCACCCCCGTATTCTTGCCTGGAAAATTTCATGGATGGAGGAGGCTGCCAGGCTACAGTCCATGGGGTCGCAAAGAGTCAGACACAACTGAGCGACTTCACTTTCACTCACTGAATAATGGTATTTTTAATCACAGCTTTTAATTACACTTTGCCCTAGGAATGTCTGGAGGAAGGCAGGGAGTCACACCCAGGGCAGATTGATTTTAACAGTGCAGCTAACTGCAGTATGCCATGCACTAAAAGTTGTTTGCAGGAAAAAAAATTTTCCTTCTGAAAGCTAGTAGACTAGAGGAGATGGACACACAAATAACTTTAGTTTATGAACTACAGGATCCATTAAAAGGGCACAGTTAAGAGGCAGGCCCATGTAATACTCTGTTCACAATGATTAATACTCAGTGCTACCATGCCCCTTAAAACCTCCCTGAAACACTTTCCTTTCCATTATGACCACCCAGAATGAGCCAAAATTCTACTTAGACCTGGGCTTCCAAGATATGTTAGAGACCCACTGGATAAATTCTAGGCATGTCAAATATATTTTGGTCGTATCTCTTTACTACCCTTCCTATCCTACCAAGAGTGTAAGTGGAAGACTACTTTGGTAGCCTGTACAGTGCAGAGTGAATAATTAATAATCCTCCTGTCTCCTCAGCATTTGGCCAAGAGAAGAATGTCTCTCTGAACAACTTCAGTGCTGATCAGGTAACTAGAGCCCTGGAGAACGTGCTAAGTAGCAAAGCCTGAAGTCTCCACTGAGGATTAAAAACAACAGCCCCAGAGTCTGGGCTCTGCTGGACTGAGAACAATGTGGAGAAATGTATTTTGTTCTGTATAAAGATTGTGCTGAAAATGCTGTCTAAAAATGATCTGATTCGCATCCCACCAACTACCCATTATTGTGCAACCATCTGAGGGAAAGCAGTTGAATATAAAAATAAAACTTATTTTATTCTGTCCCATCAAAAGCCATGAGTCACTGAATCAAAAAAAGGGAAAGAACAAGAAAAAAGGAGGTTCCAGGGACCTATATTAAGTACACCACACTGAGTTCCATCTGGTCCTCTTGCCTGGACAGTGCTGGGTGAAAGGGGAGGAGCTGGGATCCAGAGGTCCTGGCTTAGGCTTAGGTGTAGGAGCTGAAGGCATGATCCCCTTATGGTTCTAAACCCCCAAAGGGGCTCTATGGGCCAGGACACTGGGGAGTATGGGAGATAAGGAGTGGAGTACATGACTTTCAGAAGTCAAGTCACCCATGAAGAGCTGTCTGCTGGAGAGCATGCACGCGATCCTGGAGCTGTGCCACCTCCTCATGCCTTTGTAAGGCCTGCAGCCCTGACTGCTGCAAGAAGGCCTGGGCAGCCTAAGAGCAGGGAAGAAAGAGATTTAACACTGGGTCCCTGAGCTGCAGCACACAAACACCACAGCCTTGAGTTAGCCCACCTCTTCTTGGAAGAGTGCATTCCCAAAAAGAAGTTTGATTGAACCTGGAGCCCACATAGGCTAGCCAGGCCCAGAGAAACGACTAAAGACTGTAAGGAAGGGGGCCATGGTGGAACAGGGGGACTGGGGACTAAGGCCAGAAACCCACCCCTGGCTGATAGAGGAACAGCAGCTGCAGCAGCTCCAAACTCTGGCCTACTACTTCAGTGTCAGAGAGGGCCAGCGTGTCCAGCAAGGTGGGGAGCAGGAGCCCTGGCCATAGATGCTGACAGTAAGCGGGACCTTTCTCTGCAACGTTGCACAGAACTGTGAGCACCTGCAGACAGAAACATGTACACAGTACCCACAATGAAACCCAAAGCTGGAATGGAGTGCTGACCACATGCCCAGTCACCATGCCAAGCACTCTTAATATGCATATTCTGTAATCCCTTCAGGCACCCTCTGGTAGGATTACTATTCCCAATTATAAATGAGGAAACTGAAGCTTAATGTGGTTAGCTGACATGCCAAAGGTTAATAACTAGTAAACTATAGTTTAGGAACTCATACCTAGACTGCTCTGTGACTGATGGTCTGGCCCTGAAGGAATCCATACCACACCACCTGCCAGCTCTCAGCTCAGGGTACTTCTGAGGGCTCAGGTCTCCTCCCACTGTTTTACACTTAGGCCACCATATCTTGGACTCAAGGGACCCGAATACCTACCAATACGCTCACCACATTAGACACTGACAGCAAGTGCAAGAGGGGCTCAATCAGATCCAGGGAGATCAAGGAGGTACAGAAACTAGGACTGTTTGCTAAAAGGGAAAATGTCAGAGTGAAGTTCCTCCAACTCAGGCATGAAACCAACCCACTCCCAATCCTACCCACCTCAGCTCAGACCAAGAGGAAATATTCCTAGGAGCTAAAGGTCCAGGCCAAGGCAGATTGTGGTGCTTACCAGTGAGGTTGTTAAGGAGCCAGAGGCCCTCAGGAAGCAGGCTAGGCTGTTTGTGGAGAAAGAACTGCAGAAGGATAAATAAGGCTGCCAGAACACGCTCATCTCGGAGTTGCATTGGCCCTCCCACAGTCTCTGCTGCTGCCTCTGTCAGCAAGTTGCTTAGACACCGAACAACAGGGCATACCAGCTGTAAAGACAAGTAGGGATTCAGGTTTAAAGAGGAAGGGGCAACCTGCACACGAGCTGGACCTGAATCAGAAGGTCACCCAGATATTGACCTGTCCACATACCAGCTCCAGTCCTGCATCCTCAGTTCTCTGGACAGCCGCAGCCAAGTCCAACAGCAGCAGCCCCAGGGTGGTTAGAGCCCCCTGGGTGATGAGCAGGGCATTGTTGACCTGGCTGGGCAACAGGAAGCAAGCAGTCACTACTCAGTCAGTCCTACCTTAAGCTGGCAAACAGCCTAGGTCTGTGTGTTCCCTGGGCTCCAAGAAGAGAGGACCAGAGAAGAGACTCATCCCCACAATTCCAGAAACTAAAGCCTGAGTGTCATGGAAGGAAGCCCCAGGGGAAGTCTGTGGCACTTTCCCAATTACCCTATTACCTGCAGATGATGTAGTGAAGGCACCAGGCAAACTCCACAGCTACCCCAAGGTTCAGCTTTGGGCCAGGCTGTAACAGTTGCAGTATGTGCTGGGGGAGAGTAGAGCCCAGGACCAAGCTGTCAGTAGAAGCAGAGCAGTGAGTAGGAACCATGGAAGGCAAAATGTTAATCACTGTTCCCAAACCCGAAGAGCTGGTGGGAAAAGTGCCCAAAACCCAAAACTCTTCCCAGTCAGGCGCATGGGGTTGCAATGTCCAATGCGTTGGAAACAAGACTCAGTCAGGCATCCAGGGGCTACACTACCGAGTAGGTCACACTTGCCTACACATGAGTTTTACTTACGGGATGATCTTCCCTGGAGCTTCCTTAGCCTGCAGAAGCTGGGACAAGGCATATCCAAGGGCTTCCAGCACAGTCAGATGGGGAGACTAGAAGCAGAGTAGGGATCTGACTCTGGAACCTAGGCCATAAGATTTCCTAAGACTTTCAATCCCTTAGCACAGAGAAGAGGCTGGAGCTGCCTAACCAAAGCAGGTGGGGCGTGTAAGGAGATGGGTACTCCAGGAGGAAGAAAGGAGGTGGACACTCACCTGGATGCAGGCAGCCAAGGCTGGAACAATGCCTTGAGGCAGAAGCTGCCTTCTCACAGCCTCACTCTCCACAATCAGGTTACCCAGGGTATACAGACAGAGCTCCTGAGAGCAGAACAACAAAAGCACTGGACTTGGCCTCCCTCAGGATCTCAGGCCGGGGGTAGATGGGGTGGGGGGGCAAGGGTGGGGGCTGGGGTGGGAATGGGAAAGATGAAGCATCCCAGTCCTTGAGAATCTGGGCACAGGGGAGTGGCAGGTGATGGTGCATGTATGGCTGTGGCTGTCAGGGAACCAGGCTTTCCTCTTTAACCTACCTGCCAGTCAAAATGGACCCAAAAGCACAATTTTTAAATCCAACCCAAGAACAAGGTAGGACAGAACAGGGCTTACTATAAAGTCTGAGCTGTGACCGGAGAGGTAGGTGAGAAGGTAGGAAGTGGCTGGCAGGCAGGCCTCAGCCACCGCAGACTGCTCAGAGTGAGAGAGCTCATGAAGGCACCGAGCCGCCTCAAGCTGCAGCAGGGCCTGGTTGCTGGTCAGGAGCCCAACCAGGGTCCGAATGCTGCCCTCCAGCCTACATGAGTGAGCACCAGAGTCCTTCTCAGCTAGCAGCCCATTCTCTCCGCACCCCTGTCCATCTGCCAGAGCCCCAGCCACCCACTCACATCATCCACACTGACCTGATGAAGGTCTGTTGTGTCTCAGGGTGCTGCAAGCCTCGACGAAGGCTGACCAGAGCCCTCTCCCTCTCCTTTTCCTCTGTGCCCCGCTGGGCCAACCGCAGGAACTCCTGGATCTGCAGAACAGGGCAGGGAAATGAGACATGGCAACACATCAATCCCAGATAGCAAGGCATGAGTTCTGCTCTACTTCACCTGTGAGCCCTCCAATATGGCACGATCCCTAGAACCTGTCATTCAGATTATTATGGCTAATAAATGCCAACCCTGCAGTAGAGTGGACAGAAGAGGGAATCAAAACTGTATTTAATACCAGCCCTGCCACTTAATCTACAGGGGACTAAACCCAGTGTCTCACCTGAAAAATGGGAGTAACATCTACTTCGGTGTTTTACTGGGTTATTTCAATAACATTTAAACCTATCAGCCTGGCATAACCTACCCCTCCAGCCATTGTCCCCATACAACTGACACTGCAACAACATTTATCGTAACATGACTTGTGTTTTCAGAGAAGGCAATGGCACCCCACTCCAGGGGAGCCTGGTTGGCTGCAGTCCATGGGGTCGCTACGAGTCGGACACGACTGAGCGACTTCCCTTTCATTTTTCACTTTAATGCACTGGAGAAGGAAATGGCAACCCACTCCAGTGTTCTTGCCTGGAGAATCCCAGGGACGGGGGAGCCTGGTGGGCTTCCATCTATGGGGTCGCACAGAGTCGGACACGACTGAAGCGACTTAGCAGTAGCAGCAGCAGACTTGTGTTTTTTAATGTTTCCAAACTTTTGCAATATCCATCCCTTCTGCCTGGGATACCATCCACAGGTCCTCCACTTCCTTCAGATTTCTCTTCTCACTGCCTCTGGGAAGTTAGTTCTTTCTGGTATCCTTTGAAAGACTCAGTTGTTTCTACTGTGCCTCATGTTTCCTTCACCACAGGTAGGAGCTCATCTGTCTCCTTTAATGGGTTGGGAACATGTCAAAGAAAGGGACTCTTTTCTTTTTTGTGTACCTGAGTACCCAACATAGGTGTCTTGGTACAAAATAGACACACAATGAATAAATGACGTAACCTAGGTATAAGTTCATCATAAACTATACACATAAACATAGGGTATGCCTGATGCTTACTACATGAATAAATGACCTGAAATAAGTTCTTTTGTTCACTTATTCCATAAATGCTGAGCATCTACTATACACCAGATACTATATAGGCATCTGAATTTTCAATGATGACAAATAAGATAAAGTCTAGTTAGAAAAAAGGTAACAAACAAGAAAATTATTAACATTACATTCTGCAGACCTACTTTAGATGCAGCAAATGCAAAGGCCTTAAGAGAATAACGGGGCTGGTATAGTGTTCCAAGAACTGAAAAGAGGACAATGTGGCTGAAATGAGTAAACTGATAAGATTACAAATGGCAGAGGTTATACTATGCTAGAGTGTGTAGATCACAGGAAGGATTTTGGACGCATCTGCCTGATGTGTAAAGAATGAATTTTTTTTAATTAATAGGAGGGTAATCACTTTACAATATTGTGGTGGTTTTCGCCATACATCAACATGAATCAGCCACGGGTGTACAGGTGTCTCCCATCCTGAAACCCTCTCCCAAAGAATGAATCTGAGAGAGGCAAAATTTCAGTAGATGACCTGTTAAAAGGCTTCTGTTAAGTATGCAGAGAAGAGGGTACTGTCAATTTTGACGGCAACGCCATGTAAAGACTTAGGAGGCAAAAAAAAAGCGGGGGAGGGGAGGACTTGATGATGTATTGGTGTGGGGGTAAGGAAGAGAGTTGTCAAGAATGATTTCCTGGTTTCTGGCTTGGCCCACTAGACGGATGGACAAGCAAATGGCAACCCACTCTAGTATTCTTGCCGGGAGAATCCCATGGAGAGAGAAGCCTGGCGGGTTACAGTACATAGGAGTCACAAAAAGTCGGACAAGACTGAAGCGACTGAGCACTAGACGGATAGAGATGTTGAAGGGTCCGCGTTCAGGTTTGGAGACAACCCTCGAGTACGACAGAAGGAATTTGCCGCCTAGTGGGTGTGACTGTCATCACGCATCCTGACCGCTCACCTCGGCTTCTCCGAGGATCACGACCACACATCCCCCTTCGGCTTCCTCCGTAGCTTCGTCTCTCAGCAGCCTCTTGCTGACCAGCTGCTGCTCCCTCCGCGCCTTCCGCAGTGCTGATGGGAAAGGAGCCGGCTGAGCATGGGAGGAGAACCCACAACCCAGGGGCTCGTCCCGTTGCCCCATCCCCGACCGCCATAACCCCATCCTCCCGTGTTCCCTCGCCCACCCGCACCTGCCTCCCGCTCCCGCCGGCGGCACCGTAGCTCCTCCACTCCGCAGCCTGACGACCTGAGGAGGCCCCGCCGTCCGCTCCACATGATAGAAGTGGAAAAATTCTGCACGAACTGGAGAGCCAACAACTTTACCCAGAGATCCACAACCGAACACAGCGGGCGCAGGCGCAGCGCAGGCCGGAAGGGGAGGTGCCAGTGGACGGGGCACGAAGCGAAGTGAAGGCGGGGCGGAACGAGGGGGCGCGACCACAGGCCAGCCTTGGCGAAGCGGCGAGAGGGTGGGGCAGACAGAGGGAGGGAAGATGCAAAGACAGGATTGGGTGGGGCGAAGGCGGGGAGGGGCCACTAATTGAGGGATGGGACCTTCAGCCAAGCGAATTTCAAGTAGCAGTTGTGGCTTCAGGCTTCTTTGGTGGCTCAGTGGTAAAGAATCCGCCTGCCAATGCAGGAGACATAGGTTCGATCCCTGGAGAAGGGAATGGCAACCCACTCCAGTATTGTCTGGGAAATCGCATGGACAGAGGACCCTGGCAAGCTGTCCCTCTGCCTTCGGTTTTTCGGCTTCCGACACTGAAAACCCCTGGCTACTAGTGTCAGCAAACACAACCTTCCCACCCCTAACACAATCTAAAAGAACATTCAAAACTACCCTGAGTTCTAGAGGAACTTCCCTGGAGTCCAGGGGTTAAGACCCCACGCTTCCGCTGGGGCCGGCGCGGTTGGATCCCTAATCGGGAAACTAAAATCCTGAGTGCCCCTTTAAAAGCCCCGAAAGAAAAAAAAAAAAAAAAAAACTACCCTTGAAGATATCGAATGCCATTTCACCAATAACAATGATTCTCAGTAATGAGTGCTAGCTAAACCCTGGACGTTGCCATGACAATTATCCCCATTTTCAGTTCAGTTCACTTCAGTCGCTCAGTCGTGTCCGATCCTTTGCGACCCCATGAACTGCAGCAAGCCAGGCCTCCCTGTCCAACACCAGCTCCTGGAGTCCACCCAAACCCATGTCCATTGAGTCGGTGGTGCCATCCAACCATCTCATCCTCTGTCGTCCCCTTCTCCTCCTGCCCTCAATCTTTCCCAGCATCAGGGTCTTTTCAAATGAGTCAGCTCTTTGCATCAGGTGGCCAAAGTATTGGAGTTTCAGCTTCAACATCAGTCCTTCCAATGAACACCCAGGACTGATCTCCTTTAGGATGGACTGGTTGGATCTCCTTGCAGTCCAAGGGACTCTCAAGAGTCTTCTCCAACACCACAGTTCAAAAGCATCAATTCTTCTGCGCTCAGCCTTCTTTATAGTCCAACTTTCACATCCATACACGACCACTGGAAAAACCATAGCCTTGACTAGACCTTTGTTGGCAAAGTAATGTCTCTGCTTTTTAATATGCTGTCTAGGTTGGTCATAACTTTCCTTCCAAGGAGTAAGCGTCTTTTAATTTCATGGCTGCAGTCACCATCTGCAGTGATTTTGGAGCCCAGAAAAATAAAGTCAGTCACAGTTTCCCCATCTATTTGCCATGAAGTGATGGGACCGGATCTTAGTTTTCACTCTCCTTTTTCACTTTCATCAAGAGGCTCTTTAGTTCTTCACTTTCTGCCATAAGGGTGGTGTCATCTGCATATCTGAGGTTACTGATATTTCTCCCAGCAAGCTTGATTCCAGCTTGTGCTTCATCCAGCCCAGCGTTTCTCATGATGTACTCTGCATATAAGTTAAATAAGCAGGGTGACAATATACAGCCTTGATGTACTCCTTTTCCTATTTGGAACCAGTCTGTTGTTCCATGACCAGTTCTAACTTTTGCTTTCTGACCTGCATACAGGTTTCTCAAGAGGCAGGTCAGGTGGTCTGGTATTCCCAACACAGTTTATTGTGATCCACACAGTCAACGGCTTTGGCATAATCAATAAAGCAGAAATAGATGTTTTTCTGGAACTCTCTTGCTTTTTCAATGATCCAGCGGATGTTGGCAATTTGAGCTCTGGTTCCTCTGCCTTTTCTAAAACCAGCTTGAACATCTGGAAGTTCACGGTTCACGTATTGCTGAAGCCTGGCTTGGAGAGTAAAAATCCCAATTTTACAGGTGAGAAAAATGAGACAAATACAATTATGGATCACTGTTCTGCATAAAAGGGAATGGCATTATTTTTGCAATAAAGTAATTGTTTCATCAACTTTGAGCGCCACTAATCTACTAGGTAATGGGGAAACACTGGTGAATTAAACACCATGTTCCAGGGAATTCCCTGGCAGTTCAGTGGTTAGGACTAGGTGCTTTCACTGCCATAGCCCCAGGTTCGATCCGCCCTCTGGAACTAAGATACCAAAAGCTGGGTGGCGCGGCCAAAATAAAAACTGTTCCATACCCTCAAAATCTGAATTGTGCCCAACTAAGCCCTACATGGTTTATTTCCTGCATACCTCTCCAGTCGTGCCTTACTCATCTCTCCTAGGATTTTTGTTCCCTAAACAAGCCTTGCACTATTTTCTCTTCTGGGCTTCTGCACAGGCTGTTCCATTGTCTAGAGCCCAGTTTTTGCCACCCCACCTCTACTAAAACCAGCCTCCTTCCTTTAACTAACACCATCCTCAAGATATCCACTGCCCTTCTCAGAAGAACTGGACCAGGCCCCTGTTTGAGAGCATGTAGCACCATACACTTCTTCATAACCCTTTTCACAGCTGTCATTGTTACAGTATAGTTTTTTGATGTTTTCTCCTTCCAAACCCCCTTCACAACTCCAAGAGAGTAGAGTCCTGGTAGCACTTAAGAATTTTCATTGAGGGAATTCCCTGGTGGTCCGGACTCCAAACTTTCACTGCTGAGGACAGAGAGTTCAGTCGCTGGTGGGGATCTAAGATCCTGGGCAAGGTGTATGCCAAGAAAAAAAAGTTAAAGAATTCTTAAAGAAACTGCTGATCTTTTGAAATTAAAAGACACTTGCTCCTTGGAAGAAAACCTATGACAAATCCTGGACAGCATATTAAAAAGCAGAGACATCACTTTGCCAAAAAAAGTTCGGTAGTTGTGAGAGTTGGACCAAAAAGAAGGCTGAGCGCCAAAAAATTGATGTGTTCAAATTGTGTTGCTGGAGAAAACTCTTGAGAGCCCCTTGGACAGCAAACAGATCAAACCAGTCAATCCTAAAGGAAATCAATCCTGAATATTCAGGAAGGACTAATGCTGAAGCTGAAGCTCCAATACTTTGGCCACCTGATGCAAAGAGCTGCCTCATTGAAAAAGATCCTGATGCTGGGAAAGACTGAAGGCAAAAGGACATGGGGGCAGCAGAGAACAAGATGGTTAGATAACATCACTGACTCAATGGACATGAATCTGAGCAAACTCTGGGAGTTAGAGAGGGACGGGGGAGCCTGATGTGCTGCAGTCCATGGGGTTGCAAAGAGTCAGACACAACAACAATTTTTTGAAAGCTACTACTTAGGCAAAAGTGCAAGTAAGAACAAATCCAGGAAAGAAAAGTGTTCTTTGAACCAACTGTTCTTCAAACCAACTTCCTTCCCTTGGATTTAATTCCACTTCTTGGAGTCAGTCAAGGAAGTCTTTGATTTCTTCAACAAAACATCTAGTTAAATATCTTCAGAGCATCATCTTATCCTCCACATTTTCTCTTCAGCTCCAGCATCCATCCAGCCTCTGGACAATCATTTATTGAGAATTATTTATTTATTTAGTGGAAGCATGGAGCCCTAGCCCTCAGACCAGCAGGGAATTCCCTGAGTATCATTATTGATGCACCATTATATGGCTGGGGAATAGGATCCGGGTCTTGTCCCCTTCCTTATGGGACAGGTTAGCTTCTGACACCTACATCTTTCTCATAATATGAAAGATAAGGCAAGTCCCCAGGAAAAATCTATGCTCTTCCCAGAGTGTCTGCTCAGTTACAGCTGCCCAAACTATTTTTGTTTTTTCTTTTTTGGTGGGGGAGGAGGGCTTGTTTTTGTTTGTTTGTTTTGTTGCACTTATCTGCCTGGCAACACTGTTAATCCTGTAAGAAACAGCTCTGTGTCCTACTACAGGCCTAGCTGTTTCTTTCTCTAGAGCTCCCACAAGTCCTTATTTTCTCCTGTGTAAGAATCCTGTTCACCATGGACTGTAGTTCTGTGTCTGCGTTTGCCTCCCCCACCTCCTAGAGTACTTGAGGAGCTATGTGATGGTCACATCAGCATCCCGAGGCTTGGCATCAGCTCTGGCACTTGGTAGACAAATGATGGATATTTTTTGAATGAAGCTGTGACTTGGGAACTTTGCAGAACCATTATTGCCCCTCTTAACTTGGAGTGTCTCCCATAAGATGATGGAATCTTTTAAATCACTTTTAAAAATTGAAGTATAGTTCATTTATGTTACATTAGTTTCAGGTGTACAGCAAAGTGATTCAGTCATTTATATATATATATATTCTTTTTCAGATCCTTTTTCATTATAGGTTACTATAAGATATTGAATAGAGTTTCTTCACTATACAGTAGATCTTTGTTGTTAAGGTGATGGAATTTGCTGAGGAGGCAGGCTTCAGTAGCCTGGGTCCTCTGAATGCAGAGACTCTGCTGAAGACAACAATGAAGGGCTACTGCTACAACCTTAGTGGTAGTGTTGGGATTCCAAGCCTGTTTGTCTGACTGCAGTCAGTTGGTATATTTCACACTGAACTATACTCATATCTTGGTCGTCAGGAATGTCCCAGTGACATGGTCTGGCCTTTAGGCATGACTTTGGGTATTAGGACATGCCCAACAGGACATACAGGAGGCAGTGTGGTCCAATGTGGGCTCCTTGTTTGGAATGGGGAAAAAGGGAAGTGAAAATTCAAATGTTTTTATGTAGCTCTTTGCCCAGAAATCTAGAAGTTCAGACTTATAAGGGCTCTTTTAAAAGTATAGCCCTTCTGAAACTGAAGGCAGTCATCAACTAGATCTTTTGAACTGTAACTTGCTTAATAAATAATATCATGTAATTTGCTTTCACCAATCAAGCTTGCCTTAGCCTTAATCATTCCTGCAAATTACATACCCTCATGTAGCTTACACAGTATGTCACAAAACTCCATTAATACCTCTTTGTGGGTAATACCTCTGATGTACGGATCGCTATAGCAATGGTTCCTTAAGCTGATTTTTCAGGAATTTAGAGTCAGCTCTTGTCCAGTTCACATTCCAGCTGATTAAGACTGCTTGAAACCACAACCCTCCAACCAGGTCTGTGTGAGTGCTGGATGGATGGCCTTTTGATGTCAGAGGGCCAAAACTTCATCCTCAGACCATGCTAATACTACCATTTTATGAATGTCCCTCCCATGAAGAAGCATGTAACTCAGATACACCTGAGCAGAGTACTGATTACTCACCTTTTTTCCTGTCCCCAATTACCTTCTTCTGCACCTCCAACCAATCTATACCCTTCACCCATAAATATCCTAAGCCCCTTTCCATGGAGGAGGTAAATGTGAGATTTGTTCTTCCTGCTCCTCAGATACCTCATGAATAAATCCTTTCTACAAACTTCAGTGTTTCGGTGTTTGGCTTAATTCCTGTTGGCCAAACGAACCTGGTTTGGTAACACTTCCCCACCCTCTGGGAAATTTGCTTTTCTTTTCTTGAAAGAGTAGGTGAGTTACTAATTAATCCTCATTCAACATAGGTCCAGCTTTTCCTTCCTAGGACATAGGAATTGTGCTGGGGAGAGGGCAGGAGAGAGCTAGGTGCAAGTGAGAAAATTATATTAGGAATATCTGGTTTCTCAAATGTCAGCACAGAGAAGTGGAAACTAAGAGAGTGAGGCACTAGGCCAATGTGTCTCTGTTCAACACATAGACTTCTCTACTTTTAAGAAAGCTGTTACTTTAAAAATTGTGAATCACCACATTGCACACCTGTTACACGTAACATTGTACATCAATTATACTTCAATTTAAAAAAATCTATCAGGATTACCTTCTCCTAAGACACACCTGGAGAAGGCAATGGCAACCCACTCCAGTATTCTAGCCTGGAAAATCCCAAGGACAGAGGAGCCTGGTAGGCTGCAGTCCATGGGGTCGCTACGAGTCGGACAGGACTGAGCGACTTCACTTTCACTTTTCACTTTCATGCATTGGAGAAGGGAATGGCAACCCACTCCAGTGTTCTTGCCTGGAGAATCCCAGGGAAGGGGGGCCTGGTGGGCTGCAGTCTATGGGGTCACACAGAGTCAGACACAACTGAGGTGACTTAGTAGCAGCAGCAGCGAGACACACCAAAGCTGGCCAATGAAGATTTCCACTGTGTCTGTAACTTCCCTGGTGGTCCAGTGGTTAAGACTGCACTCCCACTGCAGGGGTGTGGACATTCAATTCCTGGTCAGGGAACTAAGATCACACAAGCAGCAGGGCCAAAAAAAAAAAAAAATCTGTTACTTTCTTAATAAACACATTTAAAGAACAAGTCAGCAAAAAACAAAAAAGGACGTGGGGGGGAAGCTGTTCTTTAGACCAACTTCTTCTCTGGAACTAGCCCTTGGAGTTGATCAATGAAGTTTGCAGTCTCTTCCACAAAATATCCAGTTAAATATCTGAGGAAATTCAGGGAGTTGAACTTGGGTAATAGGAAGTTAATAACAACCACCAAGACTAGAGAAAAGTTATGGAAAGTACCCAGGCTGAATCACTGGGATAGGGGCAGGGGACATTGAGAATCCTGGCCTGAGGAACTGGGAATCTCCTTTTCTCCAACCCAGACAAGCCTGGGGGCATCTGAGTCATCTGAGCACTGCCTGGGTCAGAGGAATAGAGGCCTTGCAAGATCCTTCCTGTTATAGCCCCTTTCCAGGCAACATCCTTCATTGCGAAATTTCCAGGAAGAGTAGCGAATGGGGTGGCTGGGAGGAAGAAAAGTGGGGAGTGACAGGGTTCAAAGAAGGGGGAGCAGAGCGACATCACAGGGTTACATAAACTCTCAGAGGCTGCCAAAGAGTAAAGACAGATAGGTTTGTGGAGGCTGGAAGCCGGCGTGAGCCACTGTAAAGGAAAGAAGCCACAGTCCAGCCGACAACCAGAGAGAGAGGCAGAGGCTCTGAGAATCTACCGACTATGGTGAGAGTATGTTCTTGGGGCCGAAGCGTGGGCTATTTGGGGAACCTTAGGAACAGGCTTCGGCCGCCCTGACCTCCGCTGTCTTTCCAGGTGTGCGTGCCCTACCTGCTGCTGCTGCTGCTGCCGTCACTGCTGCGTGTGTCTGCGGACACAACAGAACCCTGCGAGCTGGACGACGACGATTTCCGTTGTGTCTGCAACTTCACGGATCCGAAGCCTGACTGGTCTAGCGCCGTTCAGTGTATGGTTGCCGTCGAGGTGGAGATCAGTGCCGGCGGCCGCAGCCTGGAACAGTTTCTCAAGGGAGCCGACACCAACCCGAAGCAGTATGCTGACACAATCAAGGCTCTGCGCGTTCGGCGACTCAAGCTGGGCGCTGCACAGGTTCCTGCTCAGCTTCTGGTCGCCGTTCTGCGCGCGCTCGGGTACTCTCGTCTCAAGGAACTGACGCTTGAGGACCTGGAGGTAACCGGCCCAACGCCCCCGACGCCTCTGGAAGCCGCTGGGCCTGCGCTCACCACCCTCAGTCTCCGTAACGTATCGTGGACAACAGGAGGTGCCTGGCTCGGCGAACTGCAGCAGTGGCTCAAGCCTGGGCTCAGGGTGCTGAACATTGCCCAAGCACACTCGCTTGCCTTTCCGTGCGCAGGGCTCTCCACCTTCGAGGCGCTCACCACCCTAGACCTGTCTGACAATCCCAGTCTCGGCGACAGCGGGCTGATGGCAGCTCTCTGTCCGAACAAGTTCCCGGCCCTCCAATATCTAGCGCTACGCAACGCGGGGATGGAGACGCCGAGCGGCGTGTGCGCGGCGCTGGCGGCAGCGAGGGTGCAGCCCCAAAGCCTGGACCTCAGCCACAACTCGCTGCGCGTCACCGCCCCGGGTGCTACCCGATGTGTCTGGCCCAGTGCACTAAGGTCTCTCAATTTGTCGTTCGCTGGGCTGGAGCAAGTGCCTAAGGGACTGCCCCCTAAGCTTAGCGTGCTTGATCTCAGCTGCAACAAGCTAAGCAGGGAGCCGCGGCGAGACGAGCTGCCCGAGGTAAATGACCTGACTCTGGACGGAAATCCCTTTCTGGACCCTGGAGCCCTCCAGCACCAAAATGACCCGATGATCTCCGGCGTGGTCCCAGCCTGTGCGCGTTCTGCCTTGACCATGGGGGTGTCAGGAGCCCTGGCGCTGCTTCAAGGAGCCCGAGGCTTCGCGTAAGGCCAGGGGAAGAGAGGGAAGAGGAATGAATTGGCTCAGATTGCCCTGGCTCCGGGAGACCCTCGCCAGGACATCTCAACCAACCAGCCTTCTGCCCCATCCTTATTAAAATCTTAAACAGCAGATCCGTGTCATTGACTCAGCAGATGTTTACTGGGCACAGTGCTGGACAGGGAATCCATTATACTTAAACTTTCTTCATCCTAACTTGCTAGAAACCATACCCGCCCTACCATAGAAAAGAACTACGGGGGCAGAAGGGGTATGGAAAAATTGAGTGTCTAGGGCTGCGTGGTTTCCCTGCCATTTGGGGTTTTCTGAACAGATTACTAGAACCTGTGTTAAAGGATGTTTGAATGGTAAACATGCCTGGAAGGATACTAAATGTTTCCTCTCTGGTGCATTTTCCAAGAGCCAGCTCAGCTGCTCCCTCTCCAAGGTAATAAAACCCAGAGGCATTTGCTTATTCTTACTCTTTTTTTTTTCCCCTTCAACCCCCAGTGAGGAAAGACAGCTATGCCACTCATTCTACCTAAGCTCTGAGGTTTATAATTTCAGGGTTGCTCTCCTGTAGTGTAGAGCCCCTCTGCCCACAAAGGTACACTGATTTTCACTCTGTCAGGTAATAACGGGGGAGCTTGAGAATGGGGAACTGATGCAAGATGCTATAATTTAACCTTCTCTGAACCAGAGATTTTGCAATTATGTTAATATACAAATGTATGATTGTTCTTTGATTTGCAAACAGTATAACATCTCAGACCCTTCACAGCTTCTTTGGACCCCTGCACACGGCAATTAACAGTATATGTCCCCTGAACCACATCATCTCAGAGACCCAGGACATCAACCAAGAGGGACTGTTCCTTCTAAGGGTTCCTTCTTCACCACATCAAGGAGATAGTCACGTCCATAAGGGATCTAGATATGCCTCAACGGGGACCTGAAGAGGAGTGGGGAGAGGCATGTAAACATAGCCCTTCTCCTGCCTGCCTTCCTCCAGTGTCCAGAACCACACAGATAGTAACAGAGAATGCACATATTATTACATTGAAGGGAAAGTTACACAGGTCATCAGACTCAAAGAATCACAGGGACAGCTAAATAAACTGCCAATCTGTGTGGCCAAACCTCACTGGCTCCATTTTGTCAGTTTCATCTTAGGCCCACAGTCCTGCCCCCTCCCCTCTCTGCACAACTGAGCTTTACTCTATTCACAAGGAGTGTACCCAAGCCAGATAATTTACCTAATTAGCTTTTACTCTTGCCTTCATCTGATATGAAAACGGGAAGAAAAAAAAAAGAAAACTGGAAGGATGCCTTTTGCTGACACAGATGGTTAACAGTCATGAGACCCTCAGGGAGGAAAAAGCCCAGGTTCCCTTGGATGCAGATGTGCAGCTTACTTGGTAGTCAAATTCTGTTTTTAGCCTTGACCCCTTTAAATCTCAGGTATCCCCGTCTCAGAGTGCATCTGTGAGTGCATCTGGATCTTGGCTGTATGTAAATTCACAACACCCGCATTATGTAAGTAACATGGCTGTATGTCAGTACCCACAATAAACTTCAAACTGTACTTTATGGAGTTGCCTGCTTCGTTTTTTCATCTCAAAGTTCTTTCTCAGTCTGATGGATATTATTCAATATATCTGCTTCCCAACATTTTGCATGTCGATAGTTTTCCCAATACCATTTTTTGAAAAGACATTGAATGGACTTGGCCCCCTTCTTGAAAATCATTTGACCGTGTGTGTCAGGTTTTATATCTGGGCTCTCTATTCAATGGTGGTTGTAGTGGTTTAGTCATTAACTTCTGTCTTTTGCAACCCCATGGACTGTAACCTGCCAGGCTCCTCTGTCCATGGGATTTCTCAGGCAAGAATATTGCAGTGGGTTGCCATTCCCTTCTCCAGGGCTCTTTTCAATGCTACTGGTCAATATATCTGTCTTCATGCCAGTACCATACTGTTTGATATGAAATCAGGACGTGTGAGGTCTCTAATTTTATTCGTCTTTCAATATTGCTTTGGCTTCTTGGGGTCCCTTGAGAGTCCATATGAATCTTAGGATGGATTTTTCTATATATGCAAAAAAAAAAGCCATTAGGTTTTGATAAGATTTAATTAAATTTGTAGATTGCTTTGGAGAGTGTTGATATCCTAATAATACTGTCTTCCAATCCATGAACATGGGATGATTTTCCATCCACTTGAATCTTTTTTCATTCTTGCAGCAATTTTTGTAGTTTTCACTGTACATGTCTTTCATCTCTTTAATTTCCAAGTATTTTATTTTATTTTTTGATGCTATCTTAAATGGAATTGTTTTTCTTAATTTCCTTTTCAGACTGTTCATTGTTAGTGTGTAGAAACTGCTTTATTGACAGACTGTCGGGACTTTTATCAGGTACTCTTGTACTTATTTTGGCTGTGCTGGGTCATCATTACTGCATGCAGGTTTTCTCTAGCTGTGGTGAGCAGTGTCTGCTCTCCAGTTACAGAGCAAGGTTCAGTAGTTGCAGCGCGTGGACTCAGTAGTTGTGGTAGATAGATCTGCTTTGCAGCATGTGGGATCTTCCCAAATCAGAGATCAAATGTGTGTCCCCTGCATTGCAAGGCAGATTCCTAACCACTGAACCATCATGGATGCCCCAGGTACTCTTAACTACTCATGCGTAGTGAAACTGAGAGAAACAGACTTGGGTTAATTCCTACTTCCAAAGGCCCCTACATTGGACTTATCTACAGAGAGGGTTGCTGACCTAAAGTCACCTTGAAATGACGCTCAAACAGAGGAAACTGCACCTACACCAGGACAAGAAGAAGACAACATCAGAAGTAGACAGCTTACCCAAGGTGCTAGACCTGATTCATATGATCATTGATCTTTCCTTGACTTCTTGGACCTTTGCATATAAATCAAATGTTTTTCTATCACGGGCACAATCCTATGCTTGTTTTTTAAAAAATCAATCCAGTTGTTGTGTTTATGGCCAATAACCTGTGTCTAGTACTTCCAGATTACCTTGGTGGATTTCTCCACTCCAAGGCTCTCACTAGATGACCCTTAGGAAATTTACCTTGTTTTAAAATTTTTTAGAAATTACTTATCTGGCTGCACCAGGTCTTAGTTGTGACACGTGGGATATATGATCTTCCTTGGGGCATGAGGGATCTCTAGTTGTGAGGAGATTTATTTTAGAAGAAAGAAAGTTCAGTCCTGTCAGACTACTCTTGATATTACTAGGTGGGATCCTCTCACCTGGCCAATAAATAATACCTGTTGTGATCTTCGCCATAAATATGAATTTTCCTCTAAAGTTACTCAAGCTTAATCAGAGCAATAAGCAAAAATTCGTGAAGGAATAAAACTTCCCACAATCATGGGATGGATTTATGTGGTTAACACCAGGCCGTGGTCATTTAAGTTTTAAGGTCCCCACAGTTGCAAGGGGTCACTCGTAATTGGGCTTCCCTGGTGGCTCAGACAGTAAAGAATCTGCCTGCAATGCAGAAGATCCTGGTTCAATGCATGGGTTGGGAAGAACCCCTGGAGAAGGGAATGGCTACCCACTCCAGTATTCTTGTCAGGAGAATTCCATGGACAGAGGTGCCTAGTAGGCTACAATCCATGGGGTTGCAAAAAGTCAGACATGCCTGAACTATTAACACTTTTATCTTGGGAACAATTATATTATACTAAGAACAACCAGCCTAGCAACACTAGGAAACTGGACTAAGAGGCTTATGGAAAGTGCCAATTAAGATTGGTACAGAATAGACTAAGTCAGATGACCTGAGGATATACTGGGCTACATCTAATGCAAGTTTCTGGCTTAATTTTCACTTATGATTTTAATAATACTGCTAGCTATGTTATTTATACTTTGCCTGTTTCACAAGATTAGATTGTTTTTTCTTGCATAGCTAAATGTGTGACAGAGTCTCTGACAAAAATCCATAGTTTTATATGAGATCAATGATTGTAATAGAGTAACTCTAGATATGGGAAGATACAACAAAAGGGAATTTTTCCTAGACCATATCATATTAGGAAGACAGGTGGTCCAGAGTCCTTTGATTACTGTTGGTAAGACTTAGTCCAGTAACAGCACACTGAGTAGCCTATCAGTGAAATCTTCACCAGACCGAGGAATGAGTCTTCCTAGCACCATGGGACAAAGTGGTCATGAAATGCCTCCCAAATATGGTTGAGTTTGTGACCATGAGGAGGCCCTGTCAACTACAAATTGGTACTTGCCATCTGCCTCTACAAGGATTAAATCATGTGCTGCTGCAGTGGCTGATTTTCAATGTCCCCTGAAAGGAGTTCAGGGTGGAGAGCAGAAATGAGACACTGTGCTCAGGGAAAAACTGGCAGGACAGGTCTTCAGATAGTTGGATATTGTCAGGGGCTGATTCTATGAGCCTAATCCTTGTATCTCCTTATATTTAGAAAAGCACCAAAATCCTTCATGGTGATGACTGTTCCTTTTGACTAGCAGAAACCTTCCGGAAAAATATGTGCTTGACTGCATATACTCTCCCTTCACCACAATCACATAGATGCTGACCTCCCCTTCCTCTCTAGAGCAGTTTCTCAGAGCTATCTGAGGTGCTGTCTCCTGGGATGCAGTCCTCATTTTCCTCGAATAAAACTTAACTTGCAACTTTCTTGTTGTGCATTTTTTTAAGTCAACAAGACCTGGAATCAAAGAACACTGGGGATTAGAACACACAAACATCAAACTATAAATACCTACTTGTGCTTAGCCATTACTACCAAAAGCATCATTTTTTAAATAAGCAGATGTGTGTCAATCAGTGCAAAATACAATAAAGACTTGTTAAAACAGAACAGTACTTTGTCTCAATGGCTATATAAAGGAGGTGGTTTTGTTTTTGTATACATCTGGTCTGACAGCAAGTTGTATTACGCATTTAAAGCAATACATGCCCCGAAAGCTTATATTTTCAGTTGTGTACTGAAATCAGAGACCGTCTTTTTTTTTTCTTTTTATTAGAGCCATACTAGTGAGTATGGGAGAAGGCAATGGCACCCCACTCCAGTACTCTTGCCTGGAAAATCCCATGGACAGAGGAGCTTGGGAGGCTGCAGTCCATGGGGTCACTAAGAGTCAGACACGACTGAGCGACTTCACTTTGACTTTTCTGCATTGGAGAAGGAAATGGCAACCCACTCTAGTGTTCTTGCCTGGACAATCCCAGGGACTGGGGAGCCTGGTGGGCTGTTGTCTATGGGGTCGCACAGAGTCGGACACAACTGAAGTGACGCTGCAGCAGTGAGTATGAGGAGAAGGCAATGGCACCCCACTCCAGTACTCTTGCCTGGAAAATCCCAGGGATGGAGGAGCCTGGTAGGCTGCAGTCCATGGGATCGATACAAGTCGGACACAACTGAGCGACTTCACTTTCACTTCTCACTTTCATGCATTGGAGAAGGGAATGGCAACCCACTTCAGTGTTCTTGCCTGGAGAATCCCAGGGACGGGGGAGCCTGGTGGGCTGCCGTCTGTGGGGTCGCACAGAGTTGGACACGACTAAAGCGACTTAGCAGCAGCAGCAGTGAGTATGAAGTAGTACCTCATTATGTTTTTGATTTGTATTTCTTTAATTACCAAGGATTTTGAGCATCTTTTCACATGCTTGTTGAGCTTCTTTTAATAAATATCTATTCAAATTTTTTGCCTAGTTTTAATTTTGTTTATCTTTTTGCCTTTCAGTGGTGTATAATGATGTTGAGCATCTTTTACTGCATGTATCTTCTTTGGAGAGATAGCTATCCAAATCTTTTCCTCATTTTTTTCTTGTGTAGTTTGTCTTTTTGTTGGTGAGTTGTAGGAACTCTCTATCTATATCTTGGATACTAGATCACTGTCAGACATATAATTTACAAATATTTTCTCCCATTTTGTTGGTTTTCATATTTTGATGTACAAACATTTTTAACTTTGATGAAATTCAGTTTATCATGTTTTCTTTTGTTGTGCTTGCTTTTGGTATCATATTTAAGAATTCACTGCCAGATTATGTCATGAGGATTAATTTCTCCATTTTCTTCTATGAGTTTTATAGTTTTAACTCTTAAATTTAAGAAATTGATCAGTTTGAGTTAGTTTTTGTGTATGGTCTGAAGTAAGGGTCCTGTTTCATTCATTTGTATCTGGATATTCAGGTGTAACAGTGCCATTTATTAAAAAGATTAATCCTTCTAATTAGGAGATAGATGGCCCCAGGCTGAACAGTTTCTCCCCTGTGGACAGAAACTCCATAAAGCAGGATGATGGAACAGGCTGGGTTCTGCCCAGATAAGTGATAAAAGACCACATATTCTTGAAGTTAAGGAAACCTCCCTGCCTACACATGTGCAGAAAGGCTCACTGGAGGTCAAAAAAGATGGGGGTGTCACCTCATAGTAAGTGAGGCAATCACCCACAGGCCTCTTCACTAGAATCCAGCTTGGCTAAGAGATGCACATGCGCACACAGGAGGACCCTGAGATATACCAAATACAGGCTCAGAACCAGACACAGCAAAGTGATTGGCCAAAGAAAACTTGGAAGAAATGCCCCATAAAAGTGATTCAAGCTACGATGAGGGTGCGACTGTCTCTGAGCCCACCTGTACGTCTATCCACATGTGCTATACTCTTTTTTGTCCTAACAAACCCTTGTTTCACTACTTTTTATCTTTGTGGGAATTCTTTTCTGCAAAGTCAAAAAGTCAGGGCTTTGTCACTGACCACCAGTCTAGTGGCTAGGCTCTGGTACCCTGACTGCCTAGACCTGACCTCAATCTCTGGTCAGGGAACTGAAGCCTCATCTCAGGCCGCTGCAAGCAGAGGTCAGCCAAGATCATTTCCTCACTGAATGTTTTTGACGTCTTTGTCAAATCAGCTGTCCATAGAAACATGGGTTTATTTCTGGACCCTTACTGCTCTTTGACTAATCTCTGCTTTTACGCCAGGACCACAGCATACTGTTCTATTACTCTTGCTTCACAATAAGTTTTGAAATCAGGAAGTATGAGTCCTCCAACTTTGTTCTTCTTTTATAAGATTTTTCCGACTATTCAGCACCTGTTGAAATCCATACGACTTTAGAAAGAGGAACAGTGGCTGAGAGTGAAGGAATGAAGGAACTCCAACATTACACTAACACTTTAAAAGAGGCTCAGAACACACCAAGGAAACCAGAACTGAAAGAGACACGTGTACTCCAATGTTCATCGCAGCACTGTTTATAATAGCCAGGACATGGAAGCAACCTAGATGTCCATCAGCAGACGAATGGATAAGAAAGCTGTGGTACATATACACAATGGAGTATTACTCAGCCATTAAAAAGAATACATTTGAATCAGTTCTAATGAGGTGATGAAACTGGAGCATATTATACAGACTGAAGTAAGCCAGAAAGAAAAACACCAATACAGTATACTAACGCATATATATGGAATTTAGAAAGATGGTAATGATAACCCTGTATGCGAGACAGCAAAAGAGACACAGATGTACAGAACAGTCTTTTGGACTCTGTGGGAGAGGGAGAGGGTGGGATGATTTGGGAGAATGGCATTGAAACATGTATAATATCATATATGAAATGAATCGCCAGTCCAGGTTCAATTCAGGATACAGGATGCTTGGGGCTGGTGCACTGGGATGACCCAGAGGGATGGTGTGGGAGGGAGGTGGGAGGGGGGTTCAGGATGGGGAACACGTGTACACCCGTAGTGGATTCATGTTGATGTATGGCAAAACCAATACAATATTGTAAAGTAATTAGCCTATAATTAAAATAAATAAATTTATATTAAAAATATAAATAAATAAAAGAGGCTCACAGAAAACAATGACCTGTCCTTTAGTTCAGTTATACAAGATGTTGGAGGGTGAAGCCATCTAATCCTGAGACCACTTTTGTTTTTGGAACCTGCCAAGATTGAGGAGAAGACAGTAAATCTGGTTGACCCTGCTGTGGGTGACATTTTGGTAGTAAAATATAATGACAGGCTGAACTAATTACTCTTTATTTTCACATAACAGCTGGTGGTGGTGTAGTCTCTAAGTCGTGTCCGACTCTTGTGACCCCATAGACTGTAGCCCACAAGGCTCGTCTGTCCATGGGATTTCCCAGCCAAGCATACTGGAGTGGGTTGCCATTTTCTTCTCAACGGGACCTTCCAGACGCAGGGATTGAATCTGGGTCTCCGATACTTCACGCGGTCCCCTGCATTGCAGGCGGATTCTTCACTGACTGAACTACTAGGGAAGCTCACATAACAGCTACACAACGAGATATAACAACAGGCATTGTTGGTAAGCATACAGTATCAGTATTGATAGGCAAATGTATGGGAAAATACAAGCCTTCTATGCCTACCCCAAACTGATTCCTCCAAAGGTTAGGCGTATTCATCTTGTTACTATTGCTCCACCTGTTATATAGATGTACACTGAATACTCCAATATTTTGGCCACCTGATGTGAAGAACTGACTCACTGGAAAAGACCCTGATGCTGGGAAAGATTGAAGGAGGGAGGAGAAGGGGAAGACAGAGGATGAGATGGTTGGATGGCATCACTGACTCAATGGACATGAGTTTGAGTAAACTCTGGGAATTGGTGATGGACAGGGAGGCCTGGCATGCTGCAGTCCATGGAGTCACAAAGAGTCGGACACCACTGAGCGACTGAACTGAACTGAACAAACTGAACACGGAATTAGATGGCCAGACAGGTATGATTCTTTTGGTTGTAACAGATCCTTGGTGAAAAACCAGAGTGGTTTGTGATATAATGAAGAACATATCTGGTCTTCCTCTCCAGTTACTAGCACAAAGCTTCAAAAACCTTTGTAATTACCTAAGCAATAGGAATTTCTCTGTTATGCTAATGAGATAACTTCCAGCAGGGTCCCTAGATAGCTTCAGGATGGAGGAGGTTGCTCACCAGAAAAAAGAAAAGAAAAAAAAAAACAATTCAGGGACTTTCCCTGGCAGTTCAGTGATTAAAACTCTGAGCTTCCATTGCAGGGTGCGCAGGTTAGATCCCTAGTAAAGGAACTAAGATCTCGCAGGCCACGAGTGCAACAACAACAACAACAACAAAAAAATGCAGATGAAAGGGCTGGAGTTGGATTCAGTCATATAATTTATGATTTAATTAATCATGACTCATTGAAAAATGCAGGACAATGAGGCTCAGGGAGCTTCCTGGTTGGTGAACATACTGATGTACTGGGAAGGCACACCCTCACTCCATAGAAACGAGATCCTTCACTCAGAACCCTGCCAGGCCTTGTCCAATGTCGACTTAAAAAGTGACTGAGCACAGCACAGCTGAGTTCTGTAAGTCATTCTATCAAAGTATGGAAGCTGCAGAAGAAGCGTCTGAAGTTAGGGCAGTCTTACTGCAACTGTGTCCTCACCTGTGAAGTTTGGCCAGACTCTGGGGATCTCGTGACAGAAGCAATTTCATCCTACATGGAACATGATTCAGTCACAGAAAGGAAAGAAGTACTGATAGATGTGTTAGGTAGTTAGAATAGGAAACAGGAATCCAGATTGGCAGCGGCTAAAAGACAAGGAAGGGAAAAGCCCACGAAAATGGAATAAAGGAAGGTCCGAGGACCGGAATGAGGAACTCAGGTAGAACAAACAGTACTCCTGGCTAGCCCAACTTACGTAGGGCAGGCCTAGTGGGGAGGAAAAAATGTATAAAAAGAGGAGCCAAAGGGCTGGGGGTCTCTCTCTCCCGTGTGCTGGCACGCTCCCCCACTCTCTTCTCTTCGCATCTTTGGAACGGCATTCCCTCATGCCTCGAGGATGTATTTTCCTGCTATTTTCTAAACAAATAGAGCTGTAACACGGAGCTGTAACACTGATCTGTCTAAGGGCTATAACACGGTCTGTTTGAGACCTGAGAGCTATAACACGGTCCGTCCGAGAGCTGTGACAGGCCGAGGTCTCTAACGTCTGTTGCTTCAAATTTTTGTTGAGATGAGACAGAAGAACCGGAGAGCATACACTGGCCTGACAGATGCTACAAGCCAGTCACCAAAAGAACACATGTGAGTCCACTTATATGAAATGTCCGGAATAGGCAAACCTAGAGAAACAGAAAGTAGATGAGTGATTGTTTAAGGGTCAGCATAGGGTGGGGGTTAATGAGGTTACAGTAAAGGAAATCCAGTTTCTTTATAAAGGGATGGAAGTATTTTAAAATTAACTGTGGTGATAGTTATACATGTCTGCAAACATACCAAAAACCATTGAAACACACACTTTAAATGGGTGAATTATATGGTTTTTGAATTATCTCCCAATAAAGCTATCATTTAAAAAAAAAAGAGTGGTTATCTTTTATAAATACATACTGAAATAGCTATGTGTGAAATATAAAGTGTCTGGGAGATGCTTCAGAAGAATCCACTAGGGGTGGAAAGGAGAACAGATAAGACTGGCCGTTAAGTTGATGATGGCTGAAGCTGAGTGCTTGGAGCTTCATTAAACTATTCTCTTCACAGTTAATGTCTGAAATTTTCATAAGAGGAAAAAAAGAAAAATTCCATGCAACAGGCTGACTCACTCAGAAAACAGAGGACCGTCACTCCTTAGTTATTGTTTAGAGGCCCTGCCCAGAGCCCTCAGGTCGGGGAGATGAATTATTGAGGGGAATCTGAGAGGCACAGAAGCCATGGAGTGTGGAGAGGCGATGGGCACAGGGGCCCCTTTGGGCCAGGGCCCCTCAGCCCCCACAGCCCTCACTGACAACCCACAGGCCCAGTTGACCGTGGTGGTGGAAGTAGAGAGGACAAGATCTGGTAAGAAGCCCCCACACATTCATCTCAGAAGTAACACAGCCTGGGAGAGCCTCCTGGGAGGGGGGTAAGGCAAGATCATCTCACTAGGAAACTGAGGCAAAGGTTGAGGGCAGGACTCGGGGGTCCCGGGAGCTCAGTGTCCCCCAGGAGAGTTGACATGAAGTCCACTTGTCTCAGGCCCCAAGGAGACCTGCTTCCCTACGCTCCTCCTGGAGGGGGCCAAGAGCATCCGCCTACTTTGGCCTGGGCCTCTGGAGAGTCAGGTAGATATGGGCTGGGCTGGGGTGTGTGTGAGTACAGGGGAAGATGGCAGTGACACTGTTGACTCCTGTCCTGCTCACAGGAACAATGCATCACCTTTGATAGAGTCCTGGGTTCTGATGCTGCTCAGGTAGGGGTATCTGCTAGGGTGATGGGAGATGGTTGGGAGCACTCAGAACCCTTGATCCTGGGGTGCTGAGTGTTTCCCAAGCTCTTTGCTCAGGGCGGGCTGGGTCAGGGCACCTGAGTTGGGGGTGTGCCTGTGTCTCCGGCAGGAGGCAGAGCAGGAGCTGTTAGCACGAGTCCGGCCGACACTGGGCTCAGTGGGCCGAGGGTACAGTGTGGCCCTACTGCTTCGGGGTCGGGAAACAGAGGCGCCCCGGCTCGTGCCTCAGGTGAGTCCCAGAGAAGGCATCAGGCATAGCTGTTTCGAGGCTCACATGTTGCCTCCTCCAGGAGACCTCCGAGAACTTTCCCCTCCCCACCCTAGCTGGACTAGATGTCCCTCCTCGGGGTTCCTATAGCGCCCCAGAGTCCATACAGGTTGTTTTGCCAGCATCAGTCATGAAGCTGTTGAGAGGTCAGGGAAGGTGGGAGGCTGGGGTACATAGGGTGTGAGTCAGGGAGGGGTGATATGCAAACATCAAATACTCAGGCAAATATGATTTTCACTGTTCTTACTAATACTGATAATAAAGTTGAAAGTTTTGTTTTTAGGCTTCATCAGAATGCCCCCAAACTAAAATAATTGCCTCAAAACCTTGTCATGAGCCCCTACCCTTGCAGACACCAGGTCCCACTGAAAATATCTGCTCACTTGTCTGGCTTCCTATGAACCATGAGCCCTGGGGCTATTTTTGTCTTGGCCACCATGTCCATGGCACCTAGCACAGGGTCAGGCATAGACTTTGCCCTCGGGAAATGTTGAAAAAGAAATTAATCCTTTCTCAATCTGCACTGGACCCCTTTCTCTACTTCAGCTGCTACAGATGCTGTTTGAAGAAGCTCTGCCCCTCAAGGGCTCTGACGCTGTGCTTAGCACTCTTAGCCTAGTACAGGTGAGGCCCTGGGGAAGGGGAAACCTGGGGAACCAAGGCCATGGTGATGCTGCCATAGAGCCTGAGACTCGAGGGCAACCTGAAGGGCTTGGGTCTCTGCTGCTCACCAGTGTTGGCTTGCCTTGCTGGGCTCTCCTTTTTTCTGCCTGAAATGGCTGAATTTTGGTGTCCTGCTTGGCTCACAGGGCCCCAGTGGGAGAGTCATGTGAGCCAAAGTCTGAGTAAACATTTGGTTTGTAACAGATGTTGTGCTTGTGTGATCTCAGCTCAGCACCAGTGGGAGGATCCGGGACCTGCTGACTCCAGGGGCAGGGAACCTATCCGTGCTGGATGTGGCTCCTCTGGGCTTGTGAGTGTCCAAAGCCCAGTGAGGTCTGAGAGCGCTTATCTTTAGGCAGGACTGACACCCCAAACCAAGTTGTTGGAGACTTCTCCCCACTGCCACTCCAAGGAAGAGAGGCTCTGAACTTGGGGTCTTGCTTACAGGGCCTGGGTTTGCCCCCAGGACTCCCTCTCACAGTCTTCCCTTCATCCCTCTCACTCTTCTCTCCACCCCATCCACTTATACCTCCTCAACTCTGTCATCACCATCCCAGGTGACCTGAGCATCTCACTGAACAGAACTCCAGTTTATCCATCTATAAAACGAGAGCAATCCCAACTACCTTGTTTCCCACACTGGGCAGATAATAGGAGAAAAAAATAAGATCATGAGGATGAGAGGCTTCTAGGGGACATACTGAGCTTGGAGCCTTGGGGATGATTCTTATAGCCTCTAGGGATGCCCATGGGCTCCCCATGCAGAGATTCTGGGGGCTGGACAGAACCCTTGTGCTTAGGAGCTGAGTTCAGCCTTCCCTTCCTCCAGGGTGGTGGAAAATGCCAGTGAAGTGGAGGTATCTGACTCAAGAGCTGCATCAGAGCTGTACTTGCGGGCTGCATGTGAAGCAGGCAGGTGAGGACAGGAGAACCCCTGTCATCCCCCTCTCCACCCCCCCTGGTCATTTGGCCTGATCCTATGGTCTCCATCACAGGAGCTGCTCTCTGCTCACTGTCACCATGTCCTGCCTGGGGCCTGACCCTCCTGAGGGGCCTGGGACCCAGGGCATGTGGCAAGGAGCCTTGCGGATCCTGCAGCTTCCAGGAGAAGTGTAAGTCTCATGGAGGTTTTTAATAGCTTTAGGGAAGGGTTGGGGAGGGGGTGGCTAAAATATGGATGTAGAGGCCCAGGGCAGCATCAGAGTCTCCTCTTTCCCTCACCTCTGACATGCTCAAGGATTTGCTCCCTTTAGTATTTCTTGTAAAGTAGGTCTACCAGCAATGAACTTCCTCAAATTTTTTGTTTATCTGGGCAGATCTTATTTCTTGCCAGATGTAGAAATTTTAGTTGACAGGTTTTTTTTCCTTTCAACATTTTAACTATGTTATCGCACTGCCTTTTGGGATCTATAGTTTCTAGTGAGAAATTGGTTTTTAATCTTATTGAAGATCCTTTGTACATAGTAAGTCTTTTATAAGTTTGGGGGTAATTTGGGAGCATTATTTCTTCAAATATTCTTTCTACCCTTTTCTCCTCTTCTCCCTCTGGGTCTCCCATTATGTACACGTGTGTACACTTGATGGCAGCCAACAGGTCTCTCAGGCTCATTTTCCTTTTTTTTTTTTTTTTTCTTTCTGCTCCTCAGACTGGATAATTTTATTTGACCTATCTTAGAGAAGGAAATGGCAACCCATTCCCTGGGAAATCCCATGGATAGAAATGTCTGGCAGGCTACAGTCCATGGGGTCACAAAGAGTCAGATATGACTTAACAACTAAACCACCACAACCGCACCCAGATTTACTTGCTCAAATCTGCCCTCTAGTGAATTTTAAATTTCAGTTATTGTACTTTTCAGCTCCAGAATTTCTACTTGGTTCCTTTTTATAATTTCTATCCTATTGATAATGACTGAGATCATTTTCTTGATTTAGTTTTCTGAAAATATCTAAGACAGTTGATTTAAATTCTTTGTCTATTGAATCCAGTGTCTGCTTCCTCAGGGGCAGTTTTTATTCATTTCTTTTTCTTTTTTTTTCCTTTGAGTGAGCCATATTTTCTTATTTACATGCTTAATTTTTTTTCCTGGAAACTGACCAATCTGAGTATTTTTGTGAAGACTATATTATTTACTGTGCTGGTCCCTTAAGTCTCCATTCTTTTTCCTCAGTGCTCTAACATTTTAGACATGATAACCTGGTAATTGTGAACGTTGGATTCTCCCTCCTTTCCAGGGTTTGACTTGTCGCTTACTGTGGGCATCAGCCATCCATTTACTAAGTTACTTTTCCAAACAATTTTTGCAAAGACTGTATTCCTTGCAGTCACTGAAATCTTCATTCTGTTATCTCAGTGCTTAGCCAATGACACAGAATTCCCTAACCTCCAAGAATGCATCCCTACCTCAAAAAGAAGATAGGAAAGGGAGGAAAAAGAAGAAGGAAGAGAGGAAGGGGAAAGGGAATGAGGAGAGAGGAATGAAAGGAAGCAGGAGGTGGGGAGGAGGATAGGAGAAATAAAGGAAGAAAGACAAAGAAAAAAAATCCTCTAGGTTTCTACACACTGACTGTGTGTTGGGTCAGTCCTTCAGTGCTTAGCCAGGCCATTTACAGCTCTGCCTTAGCTTTACATCCTGCTTGCACTGAGCCCTAAGTCAGCCAGAGGTGAAAGCCTATGGTCTTCTCAGCTCTTTTCTCACCGTGCACACTGCCTTGGACACGTGTGTGACTTTCTGGGTCCCCTAGTACACACGGCAATTTTTCAAAAACTCTTATTTCCCCCAAATTTCACTACCCAACTTTTCTGCCCAGTCTTTTCATGTGTCTACTACTTGCCCTGTTATTTATTTCTTGTTCTTTCATCTCTCAAAGTTTGGAGGGACCACCCTCTGGCATAGCTCCTCTGCCCCAAGGAAATTCTAAGACAAGGGAAACAAAGGGAAACTCCTTTGTCAGTCCTTTGTGTGAACCCGGACAGTCAAAACAAACACAATTCCTTGGGAACGAGATCTACTCCGCTCTTTTCAGAACCAGGTACCGCCATCAGAAATGTGGGCTGTACTGGGGAGAAGGTTGGGGGTAGAGTAACTTAAAAACACCACAAAGACCTCTTACCATAGTTAAGTTGCTTTCTCCTGGTTAAACTTCACTTGATTGCTGTAAACCTTTGACTAACTCCTAGAGTTTCAGTAAGGTTGATTCTGACCATTTTTTTGCCAGATGGTTCTGAGGAGGGACAAAGCCCTAGAGTTCCCTATTCTGCCATTTTTGTTAATGTCACCTTGCTTTGCCATTTTAAAATTGGGTTGCATTTTTATGTATGTATGTATTTCCCCCCTGCAATGGAAGCACACAGTCCTAACCACTGAACCACCAGAGAATTCCTCAAGTTGTACTTTCATTACTGAAGTGTAAGAGTTCTTTATATCTTCTGGATACAAGTCCCTTGTCAAATATACAATTAAATCCTTTTTTACTATGAGGATGTATTATTTGTGTAACCTAAAAAATAATAAAATAAAGATCTATACAAGGTCGCAAATCTGTCTGGTGGTACACAAAAGTGACTGGAAATAGTCAACCTTTCATCAGAGTGTGATCTGAGCCAGTTCTCTCCCCATCTATCAGTGGGCATCTCTTTTCTTTCTCCCTCCCTCCCTCCCTCTGGCAGAGACTGTCCCCTGCTGCAGGTACTAGCTGGCAATGTGGCTGGTGAAGAGGTGGAGGGCTCTCTGACCTGGATTGCCTCATGGCTTCTGGAAGGAAACAACTACAGTGGCCTTCTTCTTCGCCTGGATCCTCAAGGTGGCTTGGGGTAGGGTGTGGTTTCTTTGGGAAGCTCTAGGATCTGGCATTATCTGTCACCCAACCAGTTGCAGCCCCAACCCTAGCAAGCCCAGAAAGGGATGGGAGGGCCAAGATTCAGAAAAGTCCCAGAAGGGTTCAGCTGCCAAAGCCTGGAAAGGTAGGGCCAACAGTAAAAGCCTCACCCTTTCAGTGGCCTTCAATGGTGTACCAAGCATTTTTATGGTGACTAAAACCTCTGATTATTACCACAACCTCATGAGGCAGATCAAATCCATGGGTGTGGAAAGGAAGACAGGTTTAATTTATAAATGAGGAAAGGGAGGATCAGAGAAGGGGAGGTGCTTGCCTATTTTCACACACTCTTTAAAAGATCAGGACTCTGTGAAATATGATGTCAGAGATATGGAAGAGGTCAAGTGGAGGGTATAGAACAAACAAGAATGGTCTTAAGTTGATAACTGTTGAAGCTGGATGATAAGAGAATGGACCTCCCAGACTCTGCATATGTCTGAAATTTTCTGCTAATAAGAGTGGGAAAAAAAAAGTCTGGTGCTCTGTCTCCAAAATCAACAGACATACATTCATTTGGCCAACGTATTCCCAGACCTCACCCTATGTCAGGCCCTGTGGAATAAGGAAAATAAGCTGGGGCAGTTCACATTCTCAAGGACAAAGCAGGGAGTGAAAGAAGTGTGTTTATGTACAGACCAGTTTGGGATCATGGTTAAGGGCACAGGCTTTAGTGTCAGACAGAACCTGGCTTGAGTTTCAGCTTTGCCATTCACCAGGAAGTTGTTTGACCTCTGAGCTCCAGTTGCCTCATCTGGAAAATGTGGAGGGAGGCAGAGTAAATCAGAGTTGCTGCCTCATTGGAGCATTGTGTGTATAAAAGGAGACAATCCACAGAAAGCCTTAGCACAGTACCATCAAACACATGTAAATGCCTGATAGGTGTTAGCTATTTTTATGAACAATACTCTTAATAAAAATTAAAAGTATTACAAACAGTGTGCTTTGGATTTCAGAGGAAGGAGAGATTCATTCTGTGTCTCCCCTTACTAGGCAACCCCCTGAGCTTGTTCCAGTCTGCTTTGTTGGGGGCTGCAGAAAGGAGGAGGAAGGTGAAACATGTGAGGCCCACCCTGTGGGATGCAGTAGAAGAGGCCCGGGCCCGCCGAGCTGGTCTGAAGAGCCTGCGATCAGGCCTCCTTGGGGACGCCCTGACAGACAGTGGGCTCAGTCAGCTGGGCAGGGCACTGCGGGAGCTGCATGTGAGCAAGGTGAGGCCTGGGGGTGCCTGAGCCAGCAATGGCCAGAGCCTACCCAGAATCCTTTCTCTGTAGGTGGTAAAAGCCTGGAGCCAGCGCTGGGGAAGCTGGATGCTCAAAGCAGTCAAAACTGAGGCTGTGGGGCTCCCAGAACCACAGGTACATCTTTTCATCCAAACTCTTGGGAGCCCTAGATGTCTGCTGCCTTATTCTGTCTATAGCACACTGTAAGGCAGCCCTTCCTTCATTCATTAATGTTCTCATTCTCAAACATTTACACTGACCACTCACTATGTACTGGGTATAACATCATGCAGGCCCTGGAAAACCCCTGTCCTCATGGAGTTTACAATCCTCTGGAGAGAAACTATTACTCCGTGATCAGTGCTCTTAAGGGCTTATCCGAAGGGTTCTATGCAGGCACGCAAGTTAGTATTGGCAAGAGAGGGAAGGTGATCTCATGGAAACTTGAAACCTGAAGGAAGTGACTAGCAAAGATGAATGAAGGACATTCCAGGCAGAGAAAATAAGAGGAAAAGTCTCAGAGGTAAGTCCTTGGTCTCTTTGGGGGACTGCAACCAGCTCAATCTGCTGGAGGATAGAGTTTGAGGAAGAAAGTCCAGGGAGAAGGATTGGTGAGTGAAGCAGGGGCCTGGTCATGCAGGTCTTTGTAAATATATTGAGATGTTTGGACTTTGCCTTGAAGGTCAAGGGGAAGCCACAATTTATTTTAAACAAGGATGACAATACTGCTCCCACTTTTCAGCAAACGGAAACTCAGAGAAGTGATGTGAGTAATCCAGGGTCTCTGGGGTCATCAAAGGCAGCAGAGGTGCAGACATCCAAGTCTTCAGACCCAGAATAGTGCTTTCATTCTCTTAGGATGCATGGCCTCCCTTGGGCAGAAGGTGGCACTGTCTTCCATGATTTGTCACAGGGTGGCTAGAAGGTCGCCTCTGTCCAACTTCTGGTCCTTCCCTTTTCATAATTACTTAGTACTCATTTTTTACAGCCCTGGGCCTTGGGGATTAGGCCTATAAACTCCAAGTTATTGAACAGAGCTGGCCACTGCTTAGTGCTTTGGGTGCCTTTTCTCATTTAAGGCTCTCTACAACTTTTATCAGCGCCACTTCATGGATAAGAAAACGGAGGCTCAAAAGACTAGCCACCTGCTTGAGGTCATATAGCTAAGAAAAGGGGGTGGGGTGGGGCTGGGACCCTGATCCTGGGAGGAAAGGTACAGACTTCTCACTCATAATATATTCTCAGCAGGTGACACATTCAACAGCAAGCCCCAGCCCAGGTCTCCAGAAGGAGCCTCAAGGTGAAGCTGGTGCTTGGGGTGGAGCTGGAGGTCTTCTCCATCTTTGGTTACTTAACTGCATTCTCCTCCAGTGGCAGGAAGAACAGCATCTATAGGACCTGATCTCCACCAAATGCATCCACTCAGGGACTCTGAGGAACAGGTAATAACACCTCATGTACCCCAGAATAACTGGAAGTAAAGAGTCACAGAGTGCCAATAACATGTCTCCTGCTTACTTTGCCCTAACATCAGGGAAAAAAGCAGAGCTTCTGGCAAATAAAGGGCCTGTAGAGCTATTGGATTTCTAAGGATGGGCATAGGAAGGGGCTGTTTCCCTACTAGGGCCTCCATGGCACCTCTTGGCAGAAATTGGTATCTCTCCTCCTCCCTCACGGCCTGAGTCTCTGTCCAGGGCACAGGTTCTTCCAGGCCAGCTAGCCTCCTGATGCCATTCTAGGGGCTGCCCTGGTAATGGGGCTCTGCTGGAAAGGTTGGGCCCTTTATCCCAAGACTGTGTGCACACATGGGCTTCTGGCTGAACCTAGATCGATGTCACATAGGCCCAGCAGGCCCCAGATGTGGCCCTACACTTCTTCCTGGCTCAGGCCCAGAGGCACAGACTGCGAGAACAGCACCAAGTGTGGATCCAAGAGGAGCTGAAGCATATGCAACAGGAGGAAGAGGTGGTGGCAGGTGACCAGGTCAAAGGCCTAGTGGCTGAAGAGGTGAGGAGGGCCCAGTAGGGCCCAGTAGGGCCTAGTAGGCCAGGGCCCTGGCCAAGCAGAGGGCTGGGGGCTGGGATCTAGCCTCAAAGACTGGGCGACACCCTCTCTCATGGCCCTCACAGTTTTGTGGGGACAAATGAGGCAATTCTCAGTGCTAAGTGCTGTGAAAGAGGGAGCTAGTGACTCACTGGAACAAAGAGGTGTACCTGGACCAGGCTGGAATGGAGCAGAGATGGCATCTAAGCTGAGGCTTAAACGACAAACAAATCAGCCAGAGAAATGCACTAGATTCAGATCCACAGGGCAGTTTGTGCTCATCACATAGAGGCATCCGGTAAAGGTAACTTGTTTAAACAAGAAACAATACATGTGTGCACAGAGGTGGGGTCAGGGGAGGTGGGAGACATGTTTTGAGAAGAGAATTCCGTAGGAGCAAAAGTCCAAAGGGAAGCAATGGCAAAGTAGGTTCTGGATGTTGTGTATTTTCCATCTGGCTGGAGCCTGGCAGGTGTGCCGTCAGAGGCAAAGCTAAAGAGACCACCTGGTGTCAACACTCTGGATTTGGGCTTTACACCGAGGATGATGGTGAACTGTTGAAAGGCATGTCATCTCAGTCCTGTCCCTCACTAGTCATGTGAATTTGAGCAAGTTAGGTCACTTCTCTGATCCACTGTTTCCAAATCTATAAAATGGCAACTACCTCAAAGGTTATCATTACCTCAATTAAATCATAATATAAAGTACGTAGAGCCGAGCCTGGCACACAGGCTGCACTCCACAGAGAGCATGTGTTATCACTGAAGGACTCCAAGGAGAGGCAGAGATGGCACCGGGAGCAGACAGTGCTGAGATGTCAGCTGGAGGCCCTTCAGGCAGAACGGGATGCCGCAGAGCAGGACCTGACAGCCCTCTATGACCTACACGTGCAGGCTGCCCGGGCTCAGACATGCCATGTGCTGCAGGTCAGTTGGGAGAGACAGGGGGCAGGCCTTGAGCTGGTCCTAAGGCTACCTGACTGATGGGAATCTTGGAATGTGGGCACAGGTATTTCGAGCCTGGCGGGGGCTGTGCGAGGAGCAGGCCATGACCACAGAGCATCACTACCGCAGCCTGCTGGCCGGCATCTTGCAGGACTCCATCAGCTTGGCCACACAGAACCAGGAGCTCCAAGCCCAGAATAAGCAACTTCAGCAGACCGGGCTGGCAGAGCTCGTACTGGATACCTGCCCTGAGGAGAAATCTGGTGATCAGGAATCCAACAGGGGCACTTTCTTCTCTTCTCATTTGTAAAGGTCCTAGAAGGGAGAGGCAGTTGGGACACAACAGCCAAGCTTACCTCTACTAGATAAATAATCACATCACTAACCAGGGTGCAATGTGCCAGTCCCTTGCTAAACACCTAATATCCATTTGATTTAGAGATTTCCACTACCCTATATGGAGATGCAGGAGACATGGGCTCCATCCCTGGGGGTCAGGAAGATCCCCTGGAATAGGAAATGACACAGACAAAGGAGCCAGGAGGGTTACAGTCCATGGGGTCACAAACAGTCAGACACAACTGAGTGCGCACATGCACACATACACACACACTACCCTATATTGTAGTAGGTATCATTCAAGCTGCATTTCAGAGATAAGCCTATTAAAGCTAGGAGAGGTTAAGTGACTGTTCAAGGACAGTCTGCTAATAAGTGCTGGAGCCAAAATTAACACTCAAGCCTGGTTGGCTATAGTTCTACACTGCAGGCAGTAGTGGTTCAAAAGTAGTGTCCATCAGAATCACCTAGGGAACTTACTGAAGAGAAAAAAAAGAAATAAAAAAAGATTCCCAAACCCCAATCCCTAAGATTCTGCTTCAGCAGGACTGGGATATTATCCCCTCTACAAGCTTACCAGGTATTTCACCACAGGAGTGGGGCCTGACATCCCTCTGGTCATGAGAAGAGACGACAGGCAGGAATACCAGTGAGGGATTCAGAGAATGAGAACCAAAACTACCTTGAGTCCTAAGAGTTCTCTAGCCTACAGTCTATAATCTGTGGGCTCGCAAAAGAATTGGACATGACTTAGCAACTAAACAAGTTTTGTACTTCAGAGAAATTTCCAAAGCTCTGTGCCAGAGAAAATTCGGCTTCACAGAGCTCTCAAAGGAAATTACCATGTTGGCAAGAGCTGAGAGAAAGCAGCCTTTTCTCTTAATCTGTAAGTCACCCCAGGATTAAGACACTCAGGGAATCAAAGGAATGAATTATGTTTGAGAGGAGCTATGCAACACAGAAGACACAGGACAATCATGACCAACTGTAGGAATCACCTACATCCCAGAGCACTTTATTAAGACCTTATTGCATTTAGACACTGATTGAGTTAAGCAAGTTTCCCTGTGCCTGGTCCCAGGCCACTCCATGTAGAGTTTCCCCAGGCAGATGGGAGCTGGGTCGCTGCGAGCAAAGGGCAGGACCCAGAGAGGGAAGAATAATACCTCCGAGGAGCTTCAGAGGGGACAGTGGGCCTTGAGAGAGCCCTTAGGGTGAGCAGAGAGATCAGGAGTGTAGACTCAAGCCAGGGTCCAGGAGCAACATTCCCTGAGATGAGTCAAGCCCCAGTCCTCTCTGAGGATTCCAGAACAAAGGCTAGGTGTGGAGAGAGCAGGGGGTGTTACCTCCAGATGCTGCTGGAGCCACGGAAGCATGGCAGAGGCCTGGGTGATGAACATACACAGAACCTTCGGCAACTGGGCTTTCCTACAATGACTGGGAGATGAGCTATGTTATGGGGGAGCCATGTACCATGGTTGGGCTGGAGCAGCCAGCACCAGGCCTGGGGGGCTATGGGTCTGCTGGGGTGATCACAGCAGGCAAGGAGAGCCAACTGCATTCACGCAGGATGAAGCAGCATGCCTCCTCCATCAGCATAGGATAACTTCTCAGGCCTCTGAACGGATGCTCCCCTAATTCCTTAGTCCGGAAGTAGTTGTGGGGGGTGGAAGAGTTTTCTTAATCAAACCCAGCCTTCAAGTCTCCCAGGGATAACCTACCTCCAGAGACTAACGTGGCTGCTCCCACTTCCCCCGCTTTTCTTACAAGGCACTTGTTACAGGGCTGCTGAGGGGAGGGGTCAGCACTGGGAGGTGGCTCTGATGGTGGTGCCCAACCTACAGGTCAGGAGTCAGGATGGAGGTGGTGAGGGGCTAGCGACTGCCGTAGTACAGGCGTACTGCCAGGCCAATGAGCAGTGTGGCCAGGAAGAAGGCAGCGGTGAGCTGAAGCCGCAGCAGGGCGGCTGACAGCACAGCGTTGACCACTAGAGAGCAGGACACGACAAAGAGGCGTGTGATGCTGCTGCCGTGTTTCATGACGGCCGACATGAGCAGTCCATTCAGTGCCTGGCTCAGCACCACGAGTGCCATCCATCCCGAGAAACCCTCCAGGAGGCCCGGGCCGGGGCCACCACCTGCATGCAGACCTAGGTTCAGGAGCACACCAAAAGAGTAGAGGAAGAGGTTTTGAAGGGCCAGCGGCAGCCGCTGCCGCTTCATGAGCAGCTCTGTGTACACAGAGGACAAGCCGGAGATGAGGCAATACAGGATGAGAAGCAGCAGTCCCAGTGGAGTGATGTGCAGGGGCATGGGGCTCGTAGCAGCTGCTGAGGGGGGCCCCGGAAGGGTGGTCCCTGGGTCCTGGAGGCCCCCGGCTGCATAGCAGGCTCCGGCGGCCATCAGCAGCAGCAGCGCTAAGCCCTGGCGTGCAGAAAGGCGGTGTCGGAGGCAGAGGCAGTAGAACAGGGCTGTGCTTCCAATCTTGAGATTGCTCAGCACCTGGTAGGTGCTGGGGTCCATGTAACGTTGCAGGTAGATCACCAGGTTGTTGTTGGCGCCGTATAGCAGGGCTGACAGTGCAAACGGGGCGGCCTGGCGCCAGGGTGGGGTCCCCTGGGGCCATGCTTGCCAGCCCACCAAGAGGGAGAGGGCGCAGAGCAACAGCTTGGTCAGTTCAGTCAGCAGTACAGCCGAGGAGGGTCGGAAGGGCACACGGCCGTCCACGTGGCACAGTGCCAGCAATGGGGCATGGGCACCATACATAGCAGTGGACAGGAGCAGCATCAGGGTCCAGCGGGCCTTCCTGGGACGGCCCAGGCCTGGCACACCCCCGTCCTCTACACTCATGCCCAAACTAGACCCTGGGTGGCCTGTGTAGCTAGCAAGGCGGGGTGTGGTGGGCTGGGGGTTGTGACACGTTCAGGGAAAATCAAGTTATGGAGCTGGCTCCCAGGAGGGAGGAGCCTTGAGAGAGAATACTGAGAGTCAGAGTTAGCTGCAGACTCCACAGTAAGGGCTAGAAGAGGAAGGGTGGATAGTCTTGGGGCCAGTCCCATGGGGTTATGGAGGCAAAGGGTTCAGGGTGTTGGCTGATGAGCCACTGTCCAGTCTCTGCAGGAAAGGAAGCAAGGCTGAAGGTGGTGGGAAAGCTGGAGACAGCAAATGGGTGAAAGCCAGGGTGGCCAGATATGGCATCTGTGGCTGAAGGCCTCCACCTGCTGCCCCCAGCTGCTCATCCTGCCTCCCTCATGGAATCCAGAGCTAGTCGGGCCCTTTGCGCAGTGATCGAAGATAGTCCCTCAATGTCTTCTCCACATTGGGCACAGCATATGCCTGAGCTACATATATGCCAGTGCAGGTGCCCACGGCAAAGCCCAATACTGCTGATGCCCTCAGTTTGGCCACCACATAGCCAGCCAGGAAGCCCTTGAGGAATGGAGAGGACAAGAATGAGGCATCCTGTAGAGGAAAATGTAGGAGAAAAGTCAGCCTGGCTTTCCCCTTCTCTACCTAGAAGCTACTCAAGCCGAGCTTAGCACATCCCACTAGCTACTCCTCCTTACTCTGGAAAACTGTAGTATGCTCCCCGAAGTTTTTCAAGATTCTGGGGCAGAAAAAGAACCTAGGAGTCATGACCACACAATGTCAGAACCCTGAGGTCTGAAAACTCTAACCAGAGAAGCCCACTGAGAGAGATGTCCCTGATGAATCTGAGCCCTGCGTGCTTCTCCAGTCTTATTTCCTAGAATGCTGCCCCTACTGCAGCCAGACCAAACTGCTTTCACCTCTCATGTTCATCATGCTACCTCCCACTACAAGGGTTTTGCCTGTGCTGTTCCACCTGCCTGGAATGTTCCCTCCTCCCCTCTTTACCCTGTTAATCCCTATTTAAGATTCTAGTTCAACTGCCATTTATAAGGAAACATTCTTTGGGGTCACAGAGAACAGGAACTCAATAAACAACAACTTGCTGAATAAATCTCTACCACCCATTCAAAAGCATATTGGATAATAAAGCCTAAGGGGGGTGGGGTGGTGGTGGTAGGCAGCAGGCACACCTTTCTTTACCTGGCCTACACCACTGTTGACTTCATCTTCCACACGCTGCTGCAGGCGTTCCAGCTGGTTCTTGAGAAAAGCCAGGTCCTTAAGCTTGGGAAGAGAATCCTAGGACAAAGAAGAGGCTGGCTCCAGAAGGCTGACACAGCCCTCTACCCTGCTCAAGTCTGAGCCTGAGAAACCTCTTCCTATAAAACTTTCCTGATGTGATAGTAGTAAAAGAAGAAAGGCATTGAAAAATAAAGAATTCACATGAGGAAGGGATGACAGATGGGATTTGCATTGGTAACTTACAAACACTTTTACAGGAACTTTATACAGCAAGCAGTGTATAGGGGAGGAGAAGGGACAGCTGCTGCTGCTGCTAAGTCACTTTAGTCATGTCCGACTCTGTGTGATCCCACAGACGGCAGCCACCAGGCTCCCCCGTCCCTGGCATTCTCCAGGCAAGAACACTGGAGTGGGTTGCCATTTCCTTCTCCAATGCATGAAAGTGAAAAGTGAAAGGAAGTCGCTCAGTCGTGTCCGACTCTTAGCGACCCCATGGACTGCAGCCTACCAGGCTCCTCCGCCCATGGGATTTTCCAGGCAAAAGTACTGGAGTGGGGTGCCACTGCCTTCTCTGAAGGGACAGCTAGGGGACCTTTAGTTAGGTTTATCAGGAGAGCACCAGTCAGTGAGTTAAGTGTGCATTCTTAGTCTCTCAGTCGTGTCTGACTCTTTAGACCCTATGAACTGTAGCCCTCCACGCTCCTCTGTCCACAGGATTTTCCAGGCAAGAATACTGCAGTGGGTTGCCATTTCCTCCTCCAGGGATTTTCTCCATCCAAGGATTGAACCCAAATCTCTGGCGTCTCCTGCACTGGAATCTTTACCACTGAGCCTCCTGGGAAGCCCATTAGTGAGTATAAGCTACCTGAAAGTCTGTCTCATCCAGTGTGTTTGGAGGCCTAACACAGGAACTGCAGATACTTAGTAAATGTATGAGCGGTGCTGAACTTCCAGACTAATGGTGAGTAATGGCCTGAGGCAGTTCCTTGGACAATTTGGGGGTAAACCTGATTTCTACCTAGGCTTCTCCCCCTTCCTCCCTAAAGCCACCCCAAACGAAATGTGTGGATGTATGAGCTGGAGTTTGGTGAGGAGATAGGGAAGGTGGATGTCTGCAGGAGTATGAGTAAATGAATTCAGTGATTCTGGTCGTATGTAAGTATGAAATTAGTAAGTGCCCAAGGAATGTGATAGAAAACGGATGTGTCTCTGTGGTCTAGAAACTTCCCATCTCTAGAAGGAAAATTTCGGGGGTTAAGGAATGGAGTAGAGTTAGGAGTGTCTGCAAATAACTTAAGAATCGCTATGGTCCAAGAGTGGAAGGTGGGGGGACACTTGGGAGAATCCCTGGCTCTGCTTGCCTCGCGTAATGCTGTCACCCCACTTCCCTTTACTGAGGCAGTTGACAGGAGTAACTTCCCTTGTGGGCTTCCCTTGTGGCTCAGCTGGTAAAGAATCCTCTTGCAATGCGGGAGACCTAGGTTCGATCCCTGGATTGGGAAGATCCCCTGGAGAACGGGATACCTAGAACGGCTACCCACTCCAGTATTCTGGCCTGGAGAATTCCATGGACTGTACAGTCCATGCGGTCGCAAAGAGTCGGACACGACTGAGCAACTTTCACAGGAGTAAAAGTTTGCCCCCAGAAGAAACAAGGGGCACCCTCATCCAGGAGCCTTTCCAATTGTCGCCTCTCCCCAGGACTAAAAAGGCGGGAAGCCCACCCCCGACTGCAGACAATCCTGATGTCCACTCACCTTGTCATCCGCCATCTTCCCTGCAGAACTTGTTGCGCAGGCGCAGCACCGCCTCCCTCCTGGCAAACGCTGCCGCCATCTTTACTGAGGGCACAGGTACTTCCGGGGCATTTCAGGAAAAGGTGGAGGCGCTTTCCTGACGGTCCTCTTTTCGCAGATACTCCCACGTGACCTCTCTCGTTGAGCTGCACCCCAGCCGCGCCAGGCTTCGTGAGCGCGTGCGCAGACGATCTGAACGCGATGATCTCACTTGTTCGCGTGTACGTTCTGCGTCCATTCTCCTGGAGGATCTTCCGCCGCTTGATGAGCTCACTGTTGAGCGGTGACGTCACCTTGTGCGCCGCGGTCCTTGAGCCTCCCCTAGACTTTCGGACGCGAACGCGCAGCCACTGGGAGATCTGGACGTCTTGTTTACACGCGCCACCTCTAGACTCCAGGCGCTACCTTGGCGGGTCCTTTCCCGCCCCTAGGACCCGGCCTCTGCTCCTCCCTGTGTTTGTGCGGCGCCCGTTGGCCTGGCGGATTCCAGCGCAGAGAGGCTGGACTTGTAGGCACAGCAGCTCCGGAGGCGTGCTGGGCTGAGTGAGGGCCGGCGAAGGCCGGCGGGAACGCGACCAGGGCTATGCTGGGCAAGGATTACATGCTGGCCATCATTCTGGTCAACTGCGATGGTGTGCACAGAGGGTCCAGATGGGAGGGTCGGGAGCTGAGGGAAAACGAGGGAGCGCGAAAGGCTACCTTTGGCTCAAAGACAGGGAGCCTGCCTTTAAGTTACTTGCGTACGTTATGTCTTGGGATGAGGACCAGGGGACAAATGAACCCAGATCTTTGTAATGCAGTATCCAAGGTTGGAAGCGCAAATATGGGTTGGAGGAAGGGTTATGACAGTGTTATTCTGAGTCCACAAATAAGCCCTCCCTCTCCAATCCTACGTTCCTGTAGACGACTTGTGGGGGGACCAGAGTCTGGAGGGGGAGCCAGGCCTGCCCCCTGGCTGGAGGAAGATCCGCGATGCTGCAGGTACTTATTATTGGCATGTACCCAGCGGTAGCACTCAGTGGCAGCGCCCAACCTGGGAGTCAGGAGATGCAGAGGACCCAGGCAAGGTAGGTGGAGTGCGAGGAGAGGGCTTGAGCTCATGTGTGGACCTAAGCTTGCCACACTGACCTATCCCTCTCTCTACAGAAGACAGAGGGAATTTGGGGACTTCGGCCTCCCAAGGGGAGATCCTTCTCCAGCCTGGAGAGCTCACTGGACCAGAGGTAAGGGGGAGAGGCCAGGCAGAAATGAAAAGCCTGGGGTTCCATAGCACTCAAAGATGCAGCTGGACCTGTTACAGTCTGCTTTCCAGCCCAAGTTCTGGGGTGGCACAGTGGTAAAGAATCCACTTGCCAATGCAGGAGATGCAAGAGCCGTGGGTTTGATCCCTGGTTCAGGAAAATCCCCTGAAGGAGGAAATAGCAACCTGCTCCAGTATTCTTGCCTGGGAAGTCCCATGGATAGAGGAGCCTGGTGGGCCACAGTCCATGGGGTTGCAGAGTCAGAAACTACTGAGCCACTGAGCACACACACATACACACTATGTTCTTGGTTCTGTCCCATATTCTTGATTCTCCCAGTGTTTCGTTTCTTGATCCAAGCTCTGTTTTTTGCTGTATGGTTGTTTTATGTATTCTGGGTCCTGACCTGTCATGTTCTACATCTTGCTGACTACCCTACCTTCTGTCCATGGAGGTTCCTATCCTGTGTTCAAGGGTCTTCTTGTCCTGATTTGGGGCACTGGTCCACATTTTGGACCCTGCTGCATGTTTGTAAGTTATATTCTATGTCCCGTGTGTTGAATTTTTCCTCAATTTTTAAGCCATGCTCTATATTACACTTATTTAATATGTCCTGGGCCCTGTCTCCCTCTGAGTTTACATTTGGGACTCTATATTCTGCTTCTTATCCCACATCTTGTGCCCATCAAGTAGTCTGGTTCTCACCATTGTGCCTTCTGTAGGAATTGTGATCCTTTTATGAGCTCTGCTCTATTCCAGTAACTCTCTGTCCTGGTATGGTGAAGAATCCTACATCCAGAGAATGGAGCCAGGGGCTAAGGTAGTGACTTAAGCCTGAGGGCCAGCCCAGGACTTTGGGGAGGGTCCCCCAGGGAAAGGTCAGGGGTGAGACTGGGCTGAGCAGAGGTGATAAAGGGTAGAGGGAGGTCTCCAGAGGGTTTATATATGTGGAGCCTGTGACACCCTGCCCACCCTTCTTGATCCTGCTTCCCTTACTCAGGGGCCTTCTGTCCTTTCCTTCAACCCGTCAGTGCTTTGCAGTCCGCTCTCTGGGCTGGGTGGAAGTACCTGAAGAGGACCTGGTACCGGGGAAGAGCAGTATCGCTGTCAATAACTGCATCCAGCAGCTGGCCCAGACCCGAAGCCGCAGTCAGCCCCCAGATGGTGCCTGGGGTGAGGTGAGCTGGTTGACCCTTCGAGGTATTCAACCTAGCATCCAGCAGAGGTGGCTGTCCCTGAATTGCCTATTCCCCATGGCAGCCACCTTCATCTGAGCTCCGGCCTGACCTCTCCTTGGCAGGGCCAGAACATGCTGATGATCCTGAAAAAGGATGCCATGAGCCTGGTGAATCCCCTGGACCACAGTCTGATCCACTGCCAGCCTCTGGTGCACATCCGTGTATGGGGTGTGGGCAGCTCCAAGGGCCGGTGAGGACCCCCTGCATCCTTACAAGTGAGAGTTGCTTCTCCTTCCCCCTTGCAGGCTGTGATCCCCACTGATGCTCATTCCCTGTATTGAACCCCCGGACACAGGTCCTCTGACATGGACCCAAGCTCTGCCTCCCCTGCCTGATCCAGCCCTGGTTGGGGAGGGTGGGCTCCAGCCCAGCAGGGACAGACAGGGGAGAGTCTGAGAGGCTGGGCTGATTCTCTCCTGTGCTCCCACATGCTTCTGGAACAGTGACAGGTGAGTGACAGCCAAGTGCCTTGAGCTCCAGCCCTGATCTCCCTGTTCCATCCCTGCGTTAACTCTGACTTCCAGCCTCCTGCAGACACTGCAGGGCCCCCACCCCTACCCCAGCCCCATCTCTAGTCCTGCCCTACCCCCATCTCTGACCCTGCCAGGGACTTCGCTTTTGTGGCGGGTGACAAAGACAGCTGTATGCTCAAGTGCCATGTATTTCGCTGTGACGTCCCTGCTAAGGCCATTGCCAGTGCCCTACATGGGCTTTGTGCCCAGGTAAGGGCCAGGAGTCGGGTAGGGAGTGTGGGTATGGAGCTGGGTCTGAAGCTGCTAAGGTTGTTGGGTTAGGGTGGTATTGGCTCCCTTACCTCACTTCCCCCTCCCTTCACCGCATGCTGTCTACACTGTGTTTCAGATCTTGTCGGAGCGAGTGGAGGTCAGTGGTGATTCCCCTTGCTGCTCACTAGACCCCATTACCCCTGAAGACCTGCCTCGACAAGGTATGGGGGGCGGGGGGCAGGGCTGCAATGCAAAAACAGACTACTTTGGTGAAAGATGGGGAGGGAGATGTTTAGTACTTCTCTGCAGATAGAGGACTTCTGAGGTATCCTTTCCCAGGGATCCCAAACCCTAAATTGGAGGAACATCCATGGCCTTTTTCCTATTTGCTCCAGTTCCCTTAGAAGGGTGGAGAAAGGGGTCATTGAGAGAGTACCCAGACCAACTTGGTGTATGTATTTCAGTGGAGCTACTGGATGCTGTGAGCCAGGCTGCTCAGAAGTACGAGGCACTGTACATGGGGACCCTGCCAGTCACCAAAGCCATGGGTGAGAACTGAGTGGGCTGGAGGGCTTGGGCTGTGTAAGGGAAGTGGAAGGTAGAAAAGGAAGGATCTACCACCATTTCTCAGAGTGCTCCCATGGCCTTCTGTAGCCTGGGATGTACTGCCGTTCTCCACTTAGGATTTGAAGCCTGATCCCAGCTATTCTGTTCCCATCTCTCTGAATCCTAAGTCAGTGAGAGGGGCTTAGACACTCCTTTGCAGATCCTTCTTTACGCCTGGGAGACACTGAGGTGGGCATGTCCCCCCTAGGCATGGATGTGCTGAACGAGGCCATTGGTACGCTCACCACCCGTGGGGACCGGGACACCTGGGTCCCTGCCATGCTCAGTGTGTCTGACTCTGTTATGACTGCACATCCCATTCAGGTACCAGCCAGAAAAGGGTGAAGTTGGGAGCTGTGGAGGGGTGGGCGGGGATGCTAAGTGGTTATTGCTTGCTATTGGAAGTGGTCAAGGGGTCCAGCTAGTATCTGACCCTTCAGTGATTAGGCCTGATTTGGTCAGGCAGAGGCTGGTGCAGAGGAGGAACCACTGTGGCAGTGTCCTGTGCGCCTCGTGACCTTTATTGGTGTTGGTCGTGACCCACACACCTTTGGTCTCATTGCCGACCTGGGCCATCAGAGCTTCCAGTGTGCAGCCTTCTGGTGCCAGCCCCATGCAGGGGGACTCTCTGAAGCTGTGCAGGCGGCTTGCATGGTGAGTCAGGGGTGGGAATGGGTGGGTGGGATTGCCCTGCAGCTGCTCTATTCTGTTCACTGGGGTTCAGGATTAGCAGCCTCTCCAGAGATCACAGACCAGCACGCCAGGGCTGACTGTGGTTCGGGAGTATTTTATTTAACCTTCACCCTGTTTTTAGTAGGTTTTAGTTGTCAATATTTAAAGGCCAGGATATTTCACATAATAATAGCTATTCCTGTTTTTCTTTAAATGTCAGAAGCTCTGACACTTGGGTCCATATGCGTACATTTCAGCAAAATTGTGTAAGGGCTGTGCCTTATAGGGTGAACATTCTCTTTCCTGTTTTCTCTCATTTAGGTTGTTTTCTGGTATCTGGGCATATGAATGTGGGATATTTGCACTCAGTTCAATTCACTTACTCACTGAAATATAAGTAGTTGCTAGAACTCAACCATACTTGACCCTGGGAATTCAGTGGTGTGGAAAGCATGGTCTTTTCCCTCACAGAACAGTTAGGTTAGAGCAGAGATAGATGAGAAGGAAGTTGCACATCACAGGATGATGGATGCTTTGGCCCCTTCAGAGGTTCAAGGAGGCTCTCTGAAACAGGTGATAGAAAACTGAGAGTTCAAAGTCCAAAGAGGAAAGTTATCCAAGTGAAGGGGAGTGGTTTCAAAGATGTGCTGTCAAGTACAGGGAACCACAGTGGTCAAAGTGAGAGGGATGTCAGTGTCTGAAAGAGTGTAATTTACCTGGAATACACCAGTGGGGGTAGGGTTGGTGGGTGGAGGAAGGATGGATGGAATGAGAGACAGGGGCAGAAAGAATGGCAGAATCCAGGTCACAGAAGAACTTACAGGGTCGGGTGATGAGGTTGTTTCATCCTGAGGCACGATGAGTCATTGAAAGGTTTTGAGCAAGACAGTGAAGTCAAGTTTGTGGATTTGGAAGATGACTTAAACTACAGTACAGGTTTAAGATTTGGAAGACACCAGAGGAGTAAGAAGACCTTGTAAACCCTGTTGAATTCAGGAGAGAGAAGAACAGGGCAGTTTTGCACTGGGACTGGGTTGTAGAATGTCCCCTTGACGAGGGATTCCACTTTGCCAGGGGCCAGTCCACTGTAAGGAGAGAGAGAGAAAGCCAGCATAGTGGTAGGTATGGTTAAGAACACAGGCCCTACAATCAGAACTAGTTTTGAATTCCATCAATTTCTGATTCTGTTTCCTTGGGTAAATCATGTATTCTCATTGAATCTCACTTTCTTATTTGCAAAATGGTGATTATAACACCTGATAAATAACTGGATCAAGTAGAGTATGCAAAGAACTTAACACAGTGTCAGGCTTTCCTTAAATGCTCAGTAAATGCCAGGTTTTAGACTTTTTGTTAATGAGCTACCTGTAAATGTTGTAGGGGCTCCAGACATGGCAGGTTACCCGCTTCTTTCCTCCTGAGGCCTTGTCCTGCGGAAGCTTTCAGGGAGTCCAGGGGCCAGAAGGAGCTGGATCCTCACATTCCTCTTCTCCCTAGGTTCAGTACCAGAAGTGTCTTGTGGCCTCTGCAGCTCGAGGCAAGGCCTGGGGTGCCCAGGCCCGCGCACGCCTGCGGCTCAAGCGGACCAGCTCTGTGGACTCCCCAGGAGGTCCCCTGCCACTTCCCATGCTCAAAGGAGGGGTTGGGGGTGCAGGAGCAGCCCCTCGAAAGCGGGGTGTCTTCTCTTTTCTTGATGCCTTCCGGCTGAAACCCTCTCTGCTCCACATGCCCTAAGTTAATTGGGGAGGACTGGGGAAGGAGGCTCTGGGTCCACGCCCAATTCTGTACCCCTTCTTTCCCCAGGGGCCTGTAGCTCTCACCTTTTGGAGCCTTCTCTGCGTGCCCCATTGACACTTGCCCACCCTCTATTGCCCAATTCATTGTATGGGTGACTGAGAGGCCCTGTACCACAACCTAGGCTGCAGGCTCTCCTTTCCCTGGGTCCCTGTGTTCCTTGCCCCTGTCCAACCCTGGACAGTTGGCTCTACCTCAGCAACACTTTATAGCAAAATCAGTACAAATAAAAATCCCTCGGTGACCTCACTGGATGTAAGTATATTGGGCCTGGGACAGGGTTGGGAGTTAACAGCCTGTATGAGATGAGGGTCTGTATCTGTCCTTGGTGTTGGTGGCAGCTGGTAGTCACATAAGGGGATGGGAGAGTTGGAAATCTGACTTCATTTAACAAGTATATTTCTGAAGGACTTCTCTGTGCTAGGCATTAAGTCGGCATTGGAGGTATAATCAAATAGGGGCTCCACCTTCTGAGACTGTCAAATAAACGAAAGTCAAGGACTGAAGATAACATGCAGTACAACTGGGAAGTCTCAGAGGGTTGTGGGAGCTCAGGTGAGACACCTCAGAAGTACCTGGTCTGAGACACTTTAAAGTGTACTAGGCTTCCAGATAAATATATTCCAACCAAGAGAGTGTAAACGTTCAGGGAAGTGGACAGAAGTTCTGGAAGTCCACTTGGCTAGATCACAGTGGGGCATATGTGGGGCAGGAGCTTCTGGTGGTGTAAACTTGCTTCTGAGAGCAACTGTGATTTGGAGAGGGAACCCACAGGGGACTTAAGCTCCTAGAGCAGCACCTCCTGGAAAATAGCCCCATTTCGTACCATATAGTCAGCACTCCCGACTGTTAAGTAGCTGAAATAGACGGAGTTGGAGCAGGGTCTCGACGGCGATTTTCAGCGTTCCTGAATTGTCCATCCTGGAGGGTCCAGGAACTCTGCCCTGTCGGGGGCGTGTCCTAGCCGGCTGGGTGCGGCCGCCCCGGAAATGACGTGATGCCCCGCTGGCCGTGCGGAAGTGGAGATGGCGGAGCTGTATGTGAAGCCGGGTGAGCGAGGCGGGTGGGCTAGGGAGCTGGGTCCTCCCCTGGCCCAGGCTGGGGGCGGTTACCGTGTGGGGTGCGGACCCTCTGTCGCCCCCTCGGGCTCGCTTCACGTCTTCTCACTTTTGCAGGCAACACGGAGCGCGGCTGGAACGATCCGCCGCAGTTCTCCTATGGGCTGCAGACCCAGGCTGGCGGACCCAAGCGCTCGCCTCTCACCAAGAGGGTCGCCGCTCCCCAGGATGGATCCCCCAGAGGTGCGTGAGAGCCCTGTGTGCCGAGACCCCCCGAGAATGGGCTGTGCCGGGATAAGCTTGCCCCGCTAGCCTATTTTTCTCTTCTGAGGACTTACTGAGGGAGAGGTTGGAGTCCCAGAAAGGGGCTCGGTTCAGGCCTTTTTCTGAGCTCCTCTGAATCGATGGACGTGGATTTGGGTGGACTCCGGGACTTGGTGATGGACAGGGAGGTCTGCTGTGCTGCGGTTCATGGGGCCGCAAAGAGTCGGACACGACAGAGCGACTGAACTGAACTGTCTGTTGCCCAGGTTTGTCTCCAAAGAATCTGCTTTCGTTCTAGGTGACCTCATCCAGACTTACGGTTTTTAATGTAGTTTTTGTTACCAAATTATTTTCAAATTCTGTTCCAAACTTGGATCTTTTCTCGGAACCCCATGGTGGTACATCCATTTGTATGTTCTACCTCATCACTGGACTGTATGATAAGCATCTCAGACTTAACGTGTCATTCATGTAATCAGTATCATCTACTGAGCACCTGCTGTGTTTGAAGGCAAACTAGACAGCAGTGAACAAGACAAAAAGTTTTGTTTTCTTGGCGAAAGATGAAACTTTGGAGAAAGATGAAATGGTGGTAAGGACTCTGCAGAGAAATAAAACAGGGTGATGTGAGAGTCATTGGGTAACTAAGGTATCCGAAGGGCTGACATTTAAGCTGAAACCTGAAGGATTAAAAAGGCAGTCATGCAAAGATCAGGTGCAAGAGTATTCCAGGCATTAGAAACAGCTAGTGCAGAAGCCCAGAGGTAAGTTTGGCAAATTTAGACTAAAGGAATATCTGATGGCTAGAGCATAGTGGGCTAGGGATAGAGTTGAAGATGATCTGTGGCACTTTAAGGGCTTCCCAGGTGGCACCATGGTAAAGAGTCTGCCTGCCAGTGCAGGAAATTGAGGAAACACAAGTTCGATTTTTGGGTCAGGAAGAGCCCCTGGAATAGGAAATAGCAACCCACGCCAGTATTCTTGCCTGGAAAATTCCATGGACAGAGGATCCTGGTGGGCTACAGTCCATGGGGTTGCAAAGAGTGGGACATGATTGAGTGATGACTGATGTGACCCTGAATAGGGGGCTCAGATTCAGCTCTTTTCATCCCTCTATTATCCACACCTATAACATTGCAGAGTTACGATATAAATCAGTTTCTTAACCTTATCACTACTGGCCTTTTGGGCCAGATCATTCTTTTTTGTGAGGGATTGTCTTGTACATGTAGGTACATTGTAAGATGTCTGCAGCATCCCTGGCTTCTACTCACTGGATGCCAGTAGCACCCACCCAAAGTTGTGACAGTCAAAAGTGTCTCCAGAGGTTTGGAGGCAAAATCTCCCCAGATTGAGAAACACTGACTGACTTACATGTTTAAAAAGATCACTGTGTTTGCTCTGTGGAAAACAGATTTTAGGGAAGAAGTGAAAAAAACTATAACACAGGTAAAATATGATAATTTGGCCAGGGGTAGGAGTACTAGAGGTAGTAGTAATTGGATGGATATGGACAAAGTCAGTAGGAATGAGTAGATACAATAGGTGAGGTGAAAGAAGAGGCTATGTAACTTACATTTTTTCACTTGAGGAACTGGATGGTGTTCATTGATATGGGATAACTGGGTTTTGGCAGGGTAGGAGAAAAGCAAGATTTCTGTCTTGGCCATGTTGACTTTGGGCTGCTACTTTGGGGAGAGCTCTGGGCCTGAATTATAGAAATGTGTCACTATCATATGAATAGTATTTAATGTCATGAACTTGAGTGCAAAAAGTAAAGACAGGACTCAAGACAGAACCCTAGGGTTCTCTAGCATTTCAAGGTTGAAGAGAGAATTAGCAAAGGAGGCTGAGAAATGACCAGTGAAGTAAGAAAAGTAGAATTACTCTCTGGGAGAGAGTAGTATCTTGATTCAACCCTGATGAATGCTGCTGAGAAGTAAGTAAGATGGAGAAAAGGGACCACTTGATTTGACAGACGTAGCAATCACCAGTGATCCTAACAGAAGCATTCAGGAGTGATGAGAAGTAGGGCAGTACCTGAGGATGGAATGTGAGGTAAGGGAGAGTTCTGCGTGCTGATGGGATGGCTCAGTAGAGGGAGAACTGATTGCTCAGGGGAAAGGGATGACTGCAGGAGCAAAGCCCAGAGAAGGCAAGAGAGGTGGGTAGAGCCCAGCTGGAGAGAGAGCCTCTGGGAGAAGCGGGAGCCTTTCATCTACTAGAAGAGAAAGGAAAGTAGCTCCAGGTGCAGGTGGGTAGGCAGAACTGGTGGTGAGAAGATGAGTGTTCCTGTTTAATGACCTTTATTTTCTCGGTGAAATGTGAGGCAGGGTCAGAAGTAGACATCAAGGAAAGGAAAATAAAGGGAGAAGGTAGAAAAGTTTATAGGCGATAAGATGTGGAAATAATTGTTCTGAAGAGGAGAAAAAAGAGGCAAAGTATAGGATTTTCAGGCAGTGTTAGATGTTTTTTAAAATCTGTAGCTATGAATTTAAACCCATGCTCCCTGCAATTGAAGGTGGATTCTCAACCAGGGAGACCACCAGGGAAGTCCCTGTGTTGCTGCTGCTGCTGCTAAGTCGCTTCAGTCGTGTCCGACTCTGCGACCCCATAGACGGCAGCCCACCAGGCTCCCCTGTCCCTGGGATTCTCCAGGCAAGAACACTGGAGTGGGTTGCCATTTCCTTCTCCAATGCATGAAAGTGAAAAGTGAAAGTGAAGTCGCTCAGTTGTGTCCAACTCTTAGAAACCCTATGGACTGCAGCCCACCAGGCTTCTCCGTCCATGGGATTTTCCAGGCAAGAGTACTGGAGTGGGGTGCCATTGCCTTCTCTAGGCAAGTCCCTGTAGCTATATCAATTTAAAGGGAGTGATTTTAATGCACCTTGAAAATCTGAGTAACTGCGCTAGAGAGTAGGAGGGGTGGACACTGTTGTTGAGAACAAGGCAGATGATGAGATGCTGAAGGAGAGTGGTCACTGGAGGTGAGGTCAAATTGACAGACCAATTAGATGAATTATCATCCATGTGCATATTAATACATGAAAGTAATTTTTGACTTTTCTTCTCCAGTATTCTCATTTTTCATAGTGATTCTGCCATCGTGTCATCAAAGTCAGATACCAAGAGTCACTCTTGGCTCCTGTCTTTCACCCCCATTCCATCAAGATTTGTTCTGTCTCCTCCTAAATAAATCAGACCACCCCATTTCCCCTTGTCTACTCTCACTCTAGTCCCTGCCAGCCTTCTCTTTCCTGGACTGTTGTTAACCTCCCAACTGGTATCCCTGCCCTTCTTTACCTATTCTCATCGACTTTTCACAGACCATAAAGAGTGAACGCCATAAAACACAAGTTTAGTGACATTACCCCCTGCTTTTATAAACCTGGCAATGGTTTCCTGTTACCATTAATGGAGTAATAGCTCAAAACTGGGCTTCCCTGGTAGCTCAGCTGGTAAAGAATCCGCCTGAAATGCAGGAGACTCCAGTTCGATTCCTGGGTCAGGAAGATCCCCTGGAGAAGGGATAGGCTACCCACTCCAGTATTCCTGGGCCTCCCTGTGGCTTAGTCGGTAAAGAATCCACCTGCAGTGCGGGAGACCTTGGTTTGATCCCTAGGTTGGGAAGATCTCCTGGAGAAGGGCATGACAACCCATTCCAATATTCTTGCCTGGAGAATACCCATGGACAAAGGAGCCTGGTGGGCTACAGCCCATGGGCTCGCAAAGAGTCGGACATGACTGAGCGACTAAGCGCAGACAGCTCAAGACCAAACTCCTCCAAAGTCCTGCAGGGTCTGGACCCCTACTTACCTCTCCAGTGAAAGCTCATAATTTCTGTGTTAAGCATTTCTAGCCACACAGGCCTTGTTTCTGTTCCTTGAACATCAGGACTTTTCCCTTCTCTTGGGCACTGCCGTTACCTATACCCTCGTACTTGGTTCCTTCAACTCTTAATGACTGCATCTATCTCATCCAAGTTCTTAACTTTGTGAGCACTTTTTGCTACTCACTTTAGCAGCTGTACCTATATTCTTACACTTAATCATCGTAACCTTGTGAAATAAGTGCTGCTACTGTAATATCCCCATTTTATAGAAGAGGAACCCAAGCTCAGAGGTTAAAAGTAACTTGCCAGATGTCACATTGTGTTGAATTAGGGCAAACTTTGACATCACCTTAGAAGGCCTTCCTTGAACAGTCTAGGTAGGGTCCTCTACTACTATTCTGCTTTACCACAGCATCCATTTTTATTTCTTTGTATATAAGCCATATTTGCTTGATCCTGCTTTATCTTTTCAGTCCCTACCTCAGAGACATCTCCTGGGCTCCCCCCAATGGGGCCTCCACCTCCTTCAAGTAAGGCTTCCAGACCCCCCCAATTTGTGGGGAGCTGTCCTCCCTCCAGAACGGAGCCCATGGATTCCCCAGTCGTTGAGTCTGAGACTCTGCTGGAAGATGTACTGAGACCTTTGGAACGGGCATTGGAGGACTGCCGTGGCCACATAAAGGTAAGTGGGAAAGCTCCCATCAACAGCCAGATGCAGGTGTGGCTCCCAAAGGTAGACCCTCTGACCTGATGAGCAGTCTTAAAGCAAAGTAGAGTGGTCTTAGGCCCTTAGAATCCCATGGAGAGAGGAGCCTGGTGGGCTACAGTCCATGGGGTTGCAAAGAGTTGGACACAACTGAGCGGCTGACACTTTCACTTTCCTTATTGTAAAGCAACACTATAGAATTAATTTTTAACCATCTGAAAAACTCCAGAAATTTAAAAATTCTAGCCATACACACATTTTCCTTGAAAAGAGATCCATAGATTTCATCAGATTCTTAGTGGGGCCTCTAATCTTTTCGTAAAGAACCATAACTCAGATTGAGTATAAAGTTCCTGGGCCAGACAGAGCATGTGCTGCCTACCCTGCCCCTGCAGGGCTGGCAGCACTGACTTGGAGGGTGCTTCTGTCTCGCAGAAGCAGGTATGTGATGACATCAGCCGACGCCTGGCTCTGCTGCAGGAACAATGGGCTGGAGGGAAGCTGTCAATGCCTGTAAAGAAGAGGATGGCTCTGCTGGTGCAAGGTGTGGTGGGGTCCCTTGGTATAGCCTAACCCCTCATCCTGCCATGGTTGTCCGAGTTGGACTAGGTGCTGAGATTTTGACTGGGGGAGGGGGGAGGAGTGGCAGCTATATCTTTGGCTCCAGGTTGCTTGCTCAGCCCCTCTCTCTCCTCAGAGCTTTCAAGCCACCAGTGGGATGCAGCAGATGACATCCACCGCTCACTCATGGTTGACCATGTGACTGAGGTCAGTCAGTGGATGGTGGGAGTTAAAAGATTAATTGCGGTAAAGAGGAGTCTGTTTTCAGAGGAGGAGGCCAATGAAGAGAAATCCATAGCCACAGCTGAGCAGAACCAAACTGTACCAGGCATCCAGCATGACCTGTGATCCTGTGGGTTCCCCAGACTCATCTCACACCATCTCCTGTGCCTTGGCATGGGAGGCTTCTCTAACTTGACTCCTTTTTACCACTGGGAAGACGGTCTGCCCATGGGAAACTCTGGCCTGACCCATTTCTGGGGGAAGAGGTCTCACCTGGACCGCAACGAGGTTGCTTTATCATACCATATGCATTTCAATAAAAACATCTCAATATAGTGGGCCCTGGGTAGGAGAGATGAGCGAGCCCTTCATATGTTCCCTCTGGTGTCCTTGACTGCTCTGCTTCTTGTTTTCCTCTATTCATCATGAATGGCCTTGCTAAGCATGAGTAGATTATCACCTGGCACTTTCCCCCAAATTACATGGAAACATACATCCCTTTCTGGGCTGAGTCATCTATGTTTGGATGACTTTGTTTCAACATGGAAACAAAGGCTCAAATAGCATGGGGAGATTTTTTTCTCTTAAAAGGAGGAGACTGCTTATTTGCATTGCATCACCCTTGATGTATGCAAGTGCTACAGAGATTATAACATAGCTATATAAACTGAAGGTGAAAAGGACCAGATTGTTGCAATATGGGAACATGATTTTTCCCCATGGGGGCAGGGGAGGGGGAGCAGGATTATGACTCTTTATCTGACTCACCAAATAAGCTGCTGCCTCGGTTTGGGCCCTAAGGTCTTCTAACACTTTGAGGACAACAGAACCAGGTGGAAGGGGCCAGGAGGTTCACATCATGCTGTGAGAAGGGAGAGTACAGGTTTTCAGTGTTGGAATAAGGTTGGTACTTACAAGTAGGAGGCAGAAAAGGCATGGGGAGAGACCAAAGAAGGCTGTAGGCTGGGGCAGTGCCTCTTGTTTCCTGCTTTGAAACAACTAGGGAGGGACTGCTAGAGAGGCTGATTCCGGGAAGGGTGCTTCCTGGAAAGGCTTGAACTGCCCTCGGCAGGGGTCAGGCTATTGCTGTTTATGGTTTGGCAGCTCCTATGACCTGTCCCCAAAGTCTGCCTCAGGGTCTAATTGCTGTTCCAAGTGGGCCCAGAGGGAGCTAGGAAGGGACCTGGGACCTCTAATCCTAACCAGGTTTGCTGGGGCCCTTACATTATGGCTGAGCTGGGAAGATCAACATTGAGGAGAACACTGGAGCCAAGACATTTCTTTGAATGTTTACTAAGCAGTCAGAAAGTGACATTCTCCATTCCCCTGGCCCAGCCTCAGCTGTAACCAAGTGCCAGGGGTTGGGAGGAGTGGCTACAGACCAAAGAAAGTAGAGCTAAGGGCTTGGCAAGTTGCCTACTCCTATCCCTGGTCTAGCTGCCTCAGACCCAACATGGAGGCCCAGAACCAACATATCACCCCCTTCCAGATTAGATGAGGCCAGTAGGCCTTTGGATACCCCAGAGAAAGGAGGTAGCGGCAGCAGCGTGACGGAATCCTCTCATTCCACATGTGGTCATCTGCACTGGATCAGATGTCCATTCCAAACTGTTCATCATCTGGGGAGAGAAAGGGCAGGACTGGTTGCTGGGCTGGCAGTCTGTGGCTTCGGTGTTAGTTCAGACAGCCCCCTCAGAACTGACCCCCACCCCCAATCTACGTAATTGGGGCTTTTGGGTTCAAAGCCATATTAAAATTTTAGGGCCTGCTTTCCTTACCGGGTATCTCTTCCTCTGTCTCCTTCTGCTCCGTCAGCTCCTCTAGCTTGGGGGGTGGGGCTGTTGGAGGCGCTGTGACCCCGGGAATCTGGGGGAGGCAGCAGGGAGGCCTCCGGGCAGTGGGCGAGTTCTTGCACTCCAGCAGGAACTTTAGGTCGTAGATGATCCTGGTGCCTGTCAAGGGGTAGGGGCTAGGTAAGAGGCAGGAGCTTGGGTACAAAGCTGTTTGGGACCCCCAGACACAGGTCTTTTAGGTGCCAAGGGGTTACATCTCCCCTTTTCTTAAGGGCTACTGCTCTGCAGCCCAGTCAGGATCTCAGCTGACTAGCTCTCATAGCACTTGGAAGGCTTCTGGGCCTAACCAAGATGTGTCTGAGCACCATAGAGCAAGTGGGGCATCCCAGCTGGTCTAGGCAGGGTCTTTTGGTTTAGGGGAGCTCCAGGAGCACCACCAGACTTGGAGCTCAAGAACTTCTGGAGGTTCCTGTCCTCTGCTGGCTCTGAACTTCACCTATTTGGTTCAAAAGGTAGGGCCTAGCCCTTTAGCCCCAGGTGGATGAGGAAGCCGAAGAACAGATGTGAAGGCTAGTGCTGCCACCTGGGCTTGGACAGGGAGGGGCAGTGCTCCTCCTCTGAAACCCAGGGACAGGCTCTTCTCATCCTGACCCCTCCCAAGTCCTGTCAGGCTCAGCTCAGCCCAGAGGACTTGGCCCCTGCCATGTCCTCACAAGGCCCTACCTCTTCTCACTCCTCCCCTTTGCCTGCGTGGCAGGAACCCCTAAGTAGGTGTGATTCCAGGCTGCTCCACTAATCATGCACCAGGCAACCCAGCCAGCACAGCGGCCTAAAGCCCCTGCCCCCGACTGCCCCCACCTCCAGCCCCCGATCCCCACCATTTGCAGCTTTGCAAAACCCAGTTGCTTCCTGCTGAGGCCACACAGCCAAGGGGCCAAAGCTCCTGCTATAACTCCCAGGCAGCAATACTGGCAGGGGTGGGTGAACAAGGAGCCCAGAACCCAGGCCACAGTGATGATTTCCGCCCAGAGTCACCCGGAAAATAGGCAGAAGGCCATGTTGCATCACTTCCAGGTTTTAGGGAACCGAACATAGGTTCCAAGAACGCACCCCGCTAAAAGCTAAAATATGCAAGGGGGCCTGCACACAACTCCAGTCCCGCACCTCCCCGCCCACGTTCCGCGACAAGCACACGCAGGCCTGCCTGCTGCCTGTCGACCCTGGCCCGGCCCTCTGACCTCCGGGGGTTGCGGCGTATAGCGTGCCCCCGGCCCGCCCCCGGCGTGCTGCCGTAGCAGTCGGGCAGCCCTTCCCTGCCCCCATGAATCGGGCAGCTGGTGGATGGGGCATAGCGAACGGAAAGAGCAGGAAGGCAGTGGCTGGTGCTGAGGACGCTGAGCGCAGCCTGTCGCGGACTCTGCCTACCATGTGCGGTCGCAGCCACAACACCGGGACGACGTCACGGCGGGGGCGGGCCGGCCGTCACTCAACCCGAAGATCCCGCCCTACCCTCGTGGAAGCAAGCCCCAAACTCAGCGAAAGTTTGAGAGTGTCCCCGGACCTGCCCTGGCCTCCAGTTCCTCCTGGCCCCAAACAGGCCAGCCTGCTTTTGCCTATGAGCGCTGCAGTCACTCAGTCATTTACTATTTACTATTTCCAGCGGGTGCTGGGAACGCGTGAGGTATGGCACACGTTTTTTGCTTGTATTCATCCATTCCTCTCAACAGTTGGATAGTAAGACACTATTATTAGTTAAGTTACAAGTGAGGACACCAAAGCCCAGAGAGGTTACGTCATGGTTGGAAGTCATGGATCTTGTATTAGGAACAAGTATTCATACTTGAGTGTGTCTGATTTAAGTGTGTGCCCCTAAGCACAGCTATTATGCCCCCCATTAATCAGTTTCAGTACAGGGTTAAAGTGCCTTGATGGCCTGGTGCACAGACATTTGTTGTGGAGTAAGTGGACTGATTAAAGGATGAATAAAGGTTGGAAGATACAATAGGCCTGTTCTTTGATCTCTGCCACAGCTAACCTCAGTTCAGTTCAATCTCTCAGTCGTATCTGATTCTGCGATCCCATGGACTGCACGCCAGGCCTCCCTGTCCATCACCAATTCCTGGAGTCTACTCAAACTTATGTCCACTGAGTGAGTGATGCCATCCAACCATCTCATCCTCTGTCATCCCCTTCTCCTCCTGCCTTTAATCTTTCCTAGCTAACCTCACAACCTCAGAAAACTAAAGAAGGGCTGGGGGCTGGAGAGGAGGGCTTGGTTTTTTAGCCCTCTGGCAAGACAGAGTCTGGCTTTTTTTTTGGCCAAGTCTCCAAGCATGTAGGATCTTAGTTCCTCAATCAGGGATGGTATTCAAGCTCCCTGCAGTGGAAGCACTGAAGTGTGGAGTCTTAACCACTGGCCCAAGAGTGGCCTCTTAAAGGATTTTTTGATGTAGGCATGGTGATGTGAAAGAAGGCATGAAAGAGATGGTAAGAGAGTAAGTACTAAATTGAGTATACTAAAAATCTCAACTTGATCTAGTTTGCTGTTTGGCTTCCTCAAAATCAGTATATCCTTCACCAGTGTCCCCCTTCTCCTCCAGCCAATTAATTACAGGCCACCTGATTTCATGCATTTATCAGTATTACTTCAGCTTTGGCGTCACCAAATTTTCCTTCAGCTCTGATTTCTTTATTTATTAAAAAAAAAAAAAGACTATTTTACAAGTCACTGCTTCTCAAATTTTACTGTACACATAAATCACCTGGAGATCTTACTAAAATGAAGATTCTGATACAGTAATTAGAACTTGAAATTCTAGGCTTTTAATAAAATCCCAGGTGATGCCGACCCTTAGGTTTGCATGTCCTTAGAATCACACTTCAGGTAGCAAGGATATGAATGTTGTATTGTTCCAAAAAGGCTTTTGAGCCTCTTATAAAGTGGTATATACCTGAAAGAAGTGTTTTAATAATAAGTGCTGGAGCATAAGGCTTGGGATCAGATTGCGAGGAACTGTCTATGATAACTCAACTTTTAAGCAAGGTAAGTAGTCTAATGAGGAGAGTGGGAGATGGGATGGAGAATACTAAGACTGAAGGTGAAGACTCCAGCCTAGTGAAATGGGGTGGGCAAGAAGACAGTGGCTGCAAGGACGGAGAGAAGTGAAGGGGATCCAGATACACAGAGGAGTAAGGATAAGGTGACTGATTTAAGGGTAGGGTGGGAAGGAGATAAGCTAGGATAAGTCCCAGTCTTCTGACTTGAGAGTCTTGGTAGTTTATAGTACCAACTAATATAATAAGATGGAGAAGGCAATGGCACCCCACTCCAGCACTCTTGCCTGGAAAATCCCATGGATGGAGGAGCCTGGTGGGCTGCAGTCCATGGGGTCGCTAAGAGTTGGACACGACTGAGCGACTTCACTTTCACTTTTCACTTTCCTGCATTGGAGAAGGAAATGGCAACCCACTCCAGTGTTCTTGCCTGGAGAATCCCAGGGGCAGGAGAGCCTGGTGGGCTGACGTCTATGGGGTCACACAGAGTCGGACACGACTGAAGTGACTTAGCAGCAGCAATATAATAAGGAAAACAAGGGGAGGGGCATATACTATATTGGGGAGTATAAAATGTGTGTGGAATGTTCAGATGGAAAACACTGGAGAATGTTAAGTAAGGAGCCAGATGTACAGGTCTGAAGCTACAGAGGGAGAACTCTGGGCTAGTGATTCAGATTTGGGTGGAGTAAAATCTAAGGCTGTGGGATAAGATTCCTTGGGGAGAAGATACACCAAAAGAAGAGACCTGGGCACATCAACATTTCTTTAAGGGGTAGTGGAGGAAGAGGATTTCACCAAAGGAGACTGGGGAAGACCAGTGAGAGCAGAAGAACTACAAGACGAGTGTCAAAGGCTGTCAAGAAGGATCAGTATGGAAGTGAGGTCTCCCATCTATTAATCTCTTCTATAAAACAACAGCAGCAGTTACTACTACTACTATAAGACTACCACCAGAAGCTTACTTTTCTTGAGACACTGTGTGCTACAAGGGTTGGGGAACTAGAGAATAGGTAGTTGGATTTTAGAGAGAAAGCCAGATCCATTATCCATTCAACCTGCATGAAGGACCAAGAAATCAGAGGATTTTGTCAACACTTACTGACCATCAGAGTACAGGAGCTTTAAAAAGAAAAACAACTTAAACTCAGAGATCTGATTAAACCTGTAGGGAAATACCAGGTCTCTGCCACCAGGCAAATTACTGTGAACTAACATCAGAATCATTAAAATAAAACAGGAAGAGATGAAAAGCAATCACAAAATAGGTTTGCAATCTCATCATTAGATTTACAATCTTGTTTTCCAAATTAGGTCTTTAAGCTTAGGCTCCTGCCTTTATTGGATGTGGTCTTAACATACTTAAGTTTTGGATACTCAACCATTTCCTATCAGAGAGAGTGAAGGCAAAGTAACCTGTCAATAACATTGACACATGGTGACAAATCTTTGAGCATGAATAGAAAATGCAGCATTATTACAGTCTCTCACCCCAGGACAGGGTCCACGGGGAAGATGTCACAACCAGCCACATTTCTTGGTAGAAGAACTCCAGGGCTAGAGAACAAGATGTTCAGAGGCTGTTTTCATACAGTTTGTCTCTTCCTAGGTTTACAATGTGGTACAAAGGTCTTAAAACAGTGGGACAGAACTGTGTATACTAAGTAGTCCTCCCTGTCTGGCTTGAAACTCTAATATGATCAGCCTTTCCCCTTCTAAAAGTCACCTCAAACTAAGGATGGTACCTCCTATACTAATTTTGAGGTTGGGAAGACTTGGTGAGAATTTACAAGATGGAAACTATAGTTCCAGGTCCTGAGATCTCTTACCTCTGGTTGGGAGAGGCCACCATTGGCTGTCCAACTCTCTTCTTCGGTCTGGTTAGCTGAGGTGATGAAATTTCCCCTTTGAGAGCAGGGACTGAAGGAAGCAGACTGGCCTATAAAAGGGCAAGTCAGCACACTGTAGCCACAATAGGTTTAAAGGGTCTTAAAAACATCAATACTGTTATTGGTGGTGGGATTTTATTTTATTGAACACTACTTGAAATAAGTAGGTTCAGAAACCTTGATGATACAGTTTTATTTCTTGAATGAGCTGTTATTCACAGGGTTTGATCTATGCCTCGGCAGGATGTTCCTTTTATTTTTTCAGCAGGATGTTTCTTAATGACTTGAGGGCTCACTATGGGTGTGTAAGGTTTTCTTCTGCCTCCACTAAATCCCCAAAATCAATAATGGCTCTCACAACAGCAGGCTTTTGATTCCATGTAAGAACAAATAGTAGGGGCTCTCAAACCTCAGCAATGCATCAGATTCTAGCAGTCCTATACCGCATATTCTCATTCATGAGACAAGTAAATCTGTTAGAACTAGGAGACCCTTTTGAGTTCAGTTATACTAAATTTCATTTTCAGATGAGGAAAGTGAAGCCCAGAGATGAGAAATGACTTGCCTAAGGTCACACAGTATTGAGTAACAGAAATGAAAAGAGGATTTAGTTTTCTGAACTTGTTCCACTCTACCCACTCTGCCTCCCCACAAATCCCTTGTATATTTGAAAATAATTAAGTTCTTACCTGAGCTAGGTTTAATCCAAGGTTCAGGTTGGTAAAATAGCAGTAAAGTAATGCCAGGAAGAGGCAAGACAGAGGAAGAAGAGATTATAGCAGGCAAAATGTAGTGGGGAGTAGGTTACTGGGATTCAAATAGAAAAGAAGGCAGTACAGATAAAAGGACAGGAAGGAGGGTATCCTAAATAGCTGCTACAAACTGCACAGCTGCTATCTGTTCCTAATTCTCCTAGGGGGTTTCTTATAATTGTATCTTCTTCTTTTGGGTTCTAGTTCCTGACCTGAGATAAAGTTTCTCATTCTGTTGTCCTCAGGGTGTAGAAGATATTGGAAGAGCTCTTCCAAAAATTCAAATGTACTTTAATTAGTTAAGATAGAACACCACTTACTTTTTGTCCCACTGAATAGTTTACTTAATATTATCTCTCACTATATGTTTCATCAAGAGTAGTTCCATTCATTTCACTAATATTCGGTGATTTTTTTGTGGGGGGGGTGGTGTTATTAGTGATAACTGGATACAGCAAGATATGCAGGTGATCCTAGGGTTCCTTTGTTCCCCTCAAGGTGAGGAGGTCTCTTGAGACTACCTGATGTGGTTATTAAGCATTACAAAGGCAGTAGCTTCAACACCAGTGATAGTTTCTAAATCCAATCAAAATAGAAAATAAGAAATCTTTCATATGTAATATAATATAGAAGACAAAAGAACCAGGTATGTCTAACATAGAACAACATTGTGTATCTCATCTAGTGGTGGCTCTAGGAGGAAGGCAGAGAAGATTAAGAACTCCTGTTGGTATGAGAGTAGAAAAGTGTTTCTGGTATGGCTGTGCTCCTAGTTACTATTTTTCTGTGCAAGCTTCTTTGCCTTAAAGTGTGTTCTGGCTTCTCTATCAGTCTCCAACATTTTGTTTTCTTTTTTAGATTGCTTTTATCTAAGACCAAGTAATTCAACCACGTTACAACATGAACAAGTTGATAACTGTTCTTTTCATTTGGATAGTTTTTTTCTTCTCTATTGCATCAGATTCTTGGCATAGCCTATAGTTTGGCCAAAGCAATCCATTCCAGGGTTCCTGAGTTTAGTTTGTTGACCATATTGGCTCTTCATGAAACTAAGCTCAGAATTAGTCACATATTTATAAACATTCAGCTGATTTGACAATACAACAGAATTACATGAGTCACCCCACCCCCTCCTATGTCCCAACTCAAAACTTAAACACCTATAACCAAAATAAATCTTTAGATTAAAAAGTCAGGAAGCACAAAAGGAGTCTGAAGGGTGATCTGGGTGTCTTAAGTTTGTTCAGTGTCATCTGACTGAAATCCTACTGTTCTTATTAACATATTCATGATCCACAAAGAGCTAAACCTTTTAATGGCCTATCTGCTAAAATCAGATAGGATACATTACAGGGGCTTGAAACATTCTCACTTATAAAAATATATGCAAGAAAACCAAAGAACAAGGAAGTTTAACAGAGTAAGTATACAACTTATTCTAAAAGTGCTTTTGCAAGGCAATCTAAGAATGAACTCTAAAGTGTAAAATGTGAGAAGACTATTACAAATATAGTATTAACAACTTGGTTCAATATGATTGTGGATTGGGCAGTACCTGCATGACCACTGAAAGGATCACACCCCACTTCTAAACACTGTTCATCTTTTTATTGAATATCTGGTAAATATTTCACATTAATACAGGCTACATTAAGTAGAGCCACTATATGACAAGAAATTTACTCAACTTTTTCCTTTTAAGTATGTAAACAATTGTACATGTATTTACCACCCTAAAAGGTTGAAATATGTAATCATCTAATTCTTTTCTGCATACAAGTAGCATTCAGTATGTTTAGCCCAAAGCACTAATTTCAAAATGGCTAAACTAACCAGAGAACATAATCAGGTGGTTAGGAAATCAATTTGTTCTTATACAAGGGGCAATCAAATTTCCATTGCTAAAGCCTCAGAGAAAATTTCTTAGGCACATTAAAAAAAAATCCCCAGGGTTCTTCCAAGGTCAAAATTTCTCAAACAAGGCTAAAGAGTAAGACCTTCTAACTTAGTTGACATATTTGAGATGCATGTTTCCAATATGAGGTGCCCACGTGCCAGGCCAAATCTGAAAAGGGGGAGGAAAAATTGGAATTTCTAATTAGGAATCTTTAGACATTTACAAAACGAATATATAAATGCAATGGCAATTCACTGTTTCTGCCTAGAAAGAATACAGTACATGAAACAAAATGTTAAGTAGCATTATCTTGATACTGAAAAACTTAATTCAGATCAAGGTGGTAAGATGTCTTGACTTTTGATATTCAGAACTTGTATTACCCAAAGAATTAAAAGGATGACATGATAAATCTGAAAAATAAAAGAGCATTAAGTTCATTTTACCTGCTGGGCATCAGTGCATTCAGTTGAATTTTGAATAACTTTTATCATAGGGTTCCAAGAAGGATCTGGGTTGTGAAGTCCATTAAACAGAGGGCCTCCTGGAACATCAGCAAGCTGAGGATGGGAGGGTATTATGGTGCCTCCATACATGGAAATTGGTAGACCCTAAAACAGCAGAATGGTGTAATCATAAAGTGACTGTAAATGATGATTCCATAATACCAGCATAGATCTCTCTCATTTCCCTTCATTCAAAGAACTCCAGAGTATGTACAGCACCATTGTACAGTGTTGAGAAACCGAAAGTAGTTATCTACGTCAGCAACACATTTTCACTGAGAATAGAGAAAACAACTAAACCCAATATTCAATGATTGGGAAATTTCCAATATTTTATGAACATATAATACCCCAACTTTTCCACATTTTAGATTTACTTAAGCTTGTGCTAAGAAAAGGGAATTCTACACGATAGCTTGCAGCCACAGTCTGGCTTTACGGCAACCTGGAAGCTCTCAGAGCAGACAAGAGCGCAATGGTGAGCTCAGAGCCAGCTTTCCAGAGAGGGAGAGGCCTCCCTTCTCAGCTGTGGCAGCCAGATGCAAAGCAGCAAAAGTCAAATCTTCCAGGTTTGGAAAGAAGATGGCAGCATCTTCAGGATAGTTCGAGGACAAACTAACATAAACAACATAACCCACTTTTGAAAATAGATAAAAGATCTGACAAATTCATAGAAACAAACTAGTTATAACCAAAAACGAGAATTATTTCAGTACAAATTACTCCTTAACATGTGACTACATTGGCTGGCAAAGTGTTAAACAAGTACAATGATGTTTGTCAACTCACTTTAGAAAAATCCACAAAACTGCTTGCCATAGGCTGATGAAAAATGTTAGAGGGGGCTACCATTCCAGAATCATCTCTCTCCATTGGCTGATGCTGAGAGAATGTGCTTGGGTCTGACAATTGTTGATGCATTGGATGGTTCCCTATCACAGACTGTGACCAACCTGATAACCCTTCTATAAAAAGAATTGAAATCAAGAGTTAGATATTTATCTGGATAAAATAACAAAACATTACCACTGGAGTTTTTCATACTAAATTTAATCAAAAGCATTCCTTTGATAGCTCAGGACACATTCATAAAAATCTTTGCAATCCAAAAAAAAACCAAGTTCCTGTAACTGGATGTAGTCTTCGGAATATCCCAAACACTCTACCTTGTCCTTCAAAAGATTAAATGCTATCTGAAAGAAATCAAATGATTGTCCCATTCTCCAATGAAAAGCTTAAGAGGGAAAGGAAGTATGCTTTGAATTTTTAATTTCTAATTAACTATTTATTATATTTATTACTATCATACACATTACATCTATTATTAATATATAACCCAAACTAACATTCCAGACTTTGAGACTGGACTGGGCTCCTCAAAGGTTTAAACAATCCTACTGGTTAAGTGTAGGAATTAAGCTTATTTAGATAAGGAACTAAGTTTAAAAGGCAAAATCTCACAATTTACTCGATATCCCTCCAGACAGAGGGCACTATAACTGTACCTGACATGGCATTGACACCAAATGACCAGATTCCACTGTGTCCAACAGGAGCGACAAAACCGGTTCCCACAGGGGCTTGTGCGACAGACCCTCCTTGTCGAATTCGGGCTAGTCTCTCTGTTCCAATGGGGGGAGGGATTTTTCGATCCTGACTGGCACTGCCTCCTTTTGGTTGGCCCAATGTTGGTGGGGCAGAAGTGGCTGAAAGAGGTGAAGATGATCCCGAAGAAACAGATGGAATAGGAGAGTCACCTGGTGGCAAAATATTTCTCTATTGTTTTATTACATATAAAAATTCAAATTATAAAAATATGAGAAACCTTGTTGGAAAGATCTATTCCACAATACAGGTTCTGGAAAGAAAATTTTCATTTTGCAAGATCATTCAAATGAAAATATATGAGTTATATATACATTATCCTATACTACTACTGCCTGAAGCAAGTACAAATAGTCTAAATTTTTTTTTTTAATTGAACTGAACAAGGCTAGAAAGGAAGAAGGCCCTATTTATTCTTGCTGTAGTTCTTTTGTCAAAGGACCAATATTCACTGACTACCTCATGATGCTCATTAAAAAAAAAATCAAATCCTGTTCACATCCTTTTAGAACTTCATCTATTCTAAATATTGAAATAAGTCAGAACAGGGGAATATTTTTACTTATAAATGGCAATACAGTTTCCTCAAATGTAAAAATAAATGAGGAATCATACCAAACTGATTAGATATTTAAATACAACCATTTCACAATACTGTCCTCAAAGCATCTTATAAAACTACTTCCCTTTTTTTTTTTTTTTTTAAACTCAAGGCAGATATACTGAATGAGTTAATAACAAATGATGCTTAGATTGCTATAAAGTAACTAGATCCTTAGGTGGTGGTTTGGATACTAAAAGAGGTGACTCTTGATAAAAATGCCATGGTTCATCAGAAAATAGAGGATACAAAAAAGCTGAACTCAAACCAAGAGGGTAAGCAGCTTCTTCCTCAGTTTCTCTCTTTTCTTTGTACCTCTTTTCTTGATCCAAGTCTCAGTGTAACTTCAAGTCTGGCTTGAAAGAATAGCCTGACCCTTCTCAAGTTTTCTATCCTATAAACGACTGATAATTTTTGACATGACTGCAATACAAACCTTGGGTATTTGCATATAACTTAGATTACTTAAAATTACAATATGGTGTTCCCTATAACAAATGATTTAATAACTTATTAGAGATTCTTTGGGACGATTTCCTCCAGGATTCCTACATGAGTTTGAGGCGCTCGTCCAAGGGTGGGGAGAAAAATGTTGTCTGTTGAAACTAGGGGTCCCAACAGGAGCTGGCCCTTGCAGGAAAACCCGAGTTCCTGGTATGCTGGAAAAACTTGTCAGAGGAGCAGAAGAGGAAGATGGGGAGCTGCCTGATGGGTCAATGGACGGTAATCCTGAAATAAAACAGGTCCAAGAAATCAAATTAGCTAAGGCTTTAAAAAATGAAAGTCCAAAGTTTACTTAATTCCTCTTTAAAAAAGAAGAAAGCACACAGTTTATTCTGTGGATCACAGCAACAAGAATCCATTTATACCACACTGTATGTCCCAAACCCATTTTTTTTTCTTGCAGTCGAGAAGAATACCTCAGGCAACACTAGATATAGAAAGTCCAGTGTTTAGGAATGGCAGTTACCTGGAGTATGTTTCAGATAAATCTCAAAGCCTTCATTGGAGGGGATATGAAATGACAACATGTTGTGACTAAGTGTTACCTATTACTTGGAAGAATAGCTGTTCATCTCTATAATTATAGTCATTCCCTATGCAAAATGAATAACAATCTACCAATTTTTTTCTTCCTGACAAGGAGGAAAAGCATACTATTAAACTAAAGATAATTTCAGAACTCCATCTTACCAAAAAAAGAAAATCAAAAGTTGCAAACTACATCAAAATTTCTATCAATATCTAGTTTATATAAGTCTGAATTTGATAGTCTTCTCAAATTCCATTGCTTTCTCTGGAGAATATAGTAGGGAAAGAGGGCAAGGATCTGGAAAAGGATTATAGGTGCTCATTTCATTTCAGGAAAAAGTAGTTAACATCAACATAAAAAATTCAAAATTCTCAGGCAGGTCTTTAGTATATTCACTGGGTTGTACAACCATCACCATAGTCAATTTTAGAACATTTTTGTCCACACTAAAAGAAAATGTATGCATTACCTGTCACTCTCCATCCTCCTTTACCTGATCCATATCTGAACCTTTAAGCAACTACTAACATTTTTTTTTCTCTCTAGATTTGCCTATTCTAGAAATTTCATATAAAAAGAATTATACAATATGTGGTCATTTGTGACTGGCTTCTTTCACTTAGCAAAATGGTTTCAAAGTTTATCTATGTTGTACCACAAATAACTACTCCATTTCTTTTACTTTATCTCATAATATCGAATATACATTATACTGAGAATAATATCTTCTTATATAGATACACCACATTTTGTTTTCCATTCATCAATTGATGGACATTGGATTGTTTCCACTTTCTGGCTATTATGAATGGTGTTGCCATGAGGATACCAGTTTTTGTGTAGGCATATGTTTTCTCTTGGGTATACATAGGAGAAGAATTACTGGATCATATGGTAACCCTTTTTAATTTCTTAAGGAACTATTTTTCCAAAGTGGCTGTAACATTTTAAATTTCTGCCAGCAGAGTTTGAAAGTTCCAATTTCTCTACATGCTTTCTTGTTTTTTGAAAGAAGGTCAACGAAAGAAACCACCCAGGCAGTTAAGAAATGAAGCCAAGCTTAATCAATCCTGGACCCTGGAATGAAGGTCAAGGATTAATGCTTGCTTTAAAAAAAAAAATTGTTTTTTAATTAGTAATAAGTAATTTTGATGTTACAGATCTGAATAATAAGGATCCCAAACCTGGTTTACTACCAAATTAGATGGATGATTTCCTTGACTTTCTTTCTTCCAGCCATTCATAATCTGTACATCTTCTGGGATATAGTATTAGAGTGCAAAGAGCTCAAACACTGGAATATGAAAGATCTCAAGCTCAACTCTAGCTAAGGCATCTAAATTCACATATTAGTTACTGCCAGTCACGTGAAGGACTAATTTAAAAATTAATTAAATTTTACCACAGTCTGAGCATTGGCAATGAGCTCTTCTTTCATCCTGGGGCCTCTGAAAACTTTATTAGTTTTGACCAAAATGAAAAGTTAAAATAGCACCTATTTATAGAAAAAAAAATCCTGGAGAATAATATTTTTGGACCACAGATGGTCTTATGTAATATTTATTTTTATTTGAAAGATGATATAACAGCTATGTTTTCCTGAAAAGTAAATGGAAACGTATCTGATAGAAATGCTAAGGCTCACAAATTTTAGTAAACTCACAAAGTTTAGTAAACTCACAAATTTTAAACAACTTAGATCAGTTTATAATTAATAAAATGGAAATGGGCTCTGGGAAGTTTTCCAACTGGAAAAAAAATGCTAAATAAGTGGCACTATCACTTCTTACCCCCATTCTAGGTCAGCCACAATTTCTAATTTGTTTTTTAGCATTTATTAGAGCAGATTGGACTAAATCAGAGCATTATAGAGCAAACTGGAACAAAATTTTGGCCCTTAGACTCTGGAAAATAGATTCTGGCTTTCCAAATATCTTTGAACCACCACTAGCCTCTTATCTTTCCAAATCTTTCTTATACTGCTTCAGTAGCTAATTTCTAATTTCAAGGAACAAAGAGCTGATTTGAAATTGTTTTTTAAAAGTAAGAGCGCATACACGACTGGATCTCTTCAAGCAGCTCCATCTACTATAAATAAGATGGGTTAAGACATCATTTAATATTCATTCTGAGCACCCATGACTGAAAACAAAGAATGTAGATTATGAATTGTAATCCAACATTTTTAAATCTAAGAAATGCAAACACTCACTTTGATTTAAAAAATGTCTGTGAATTTGGAATCCTTGAAGCATCCTATGGGTCCCTTTTATGAATATCTTATATCAATTCTAAGAAAATGAACTGACATAAGGTGTAACTTCCTTGATAACAGGTACAGAGAGATCATAAAAAAGAATATAAAGCAGTTCATATTTGAGTGACTAACCTACAACTAGTTTTTTGTCCACTCAATCAGCAGTCATTAAGGGGTCTTTACTGTTTATGATAACACCCTTATTTCTTCATGATCATGCAATAAATATTATGTATAAAATAAATGCTTTATTATCTTTGGAAGGTTAGATTATGTTGTTAAAGCCCCAAATTGCGCAGTCATGATAGTTACAATAACTTACCAACTGGACTAGTAGAAACTCGCTGGGAAGGTGATCTGAAGCCAGGTGCCTTGGAATTGTCAGGGTGCACGTTCTCCAAGTGTCCAAGTACAGAGCTACCCAGAAATGCTGACTGAACAGTGAAAGAGGCATCTGCAGCAACTCGTGAGGACAGAGGACCATCTCCCCAACCCTGGTTAGCTGGCACCTGACTGCTATCAAAGAGACTACTGAAGTGATTGAAAAGCGTGGCCGGGCCAAACGTAGGTGGCAAAGATTTATTTGCTGGGTTAATGTGCATCTGAGAACCATTCATAATGTTCATGGCTGAAGAAAGCTGCACTGTAGCTGGTGGGCCTTGAGGTGGTGTTAAAGGAACTGGATTTGTAACAAAAATGGACTGGGGATCCTGGTGTATAGTTGCATTTGGTACCACTGAGTAGAAAGAACCTCTGGGTTGCAATCGATGAGAAACTCGAGGTGCTGGTACAGCTAACTGAGGTAAATTACTGGTATCCTGATTATCAGCAGCAACCAATCTAGGTGATGCTAAAGTCAATGGAGCAGGTTCTGAATTAGATGCAAAAGGCATTGACATAGGACTTAAATCAGACACACTGGATGGCTGTGCTTCCTCCTGTGTGTTATTGGACAGAGGAGTGGGACTACCAGATGGGTGAGTTTCTGGAGCTCCTGGGGTGTTGCTGGCAGAGCTACTGCAGCTGTTGGCAGTTGAAGAGGGGGGACACAGGTTTGCCGTGGACTGGTCCTGTGTTGACAGTTTCTCTTTGGGGGCAGGCATGGCAGAGAAAGACTCCATCTTTTGTGAAGAAAGCTGTGCTTGAGAAGTACTTGCAGGCAGAAATGTGGTGGGAACTTGCCCACTAGTGATAGGTGCAGAGGAGACTGAAGGCAGGGAACTACAAGTGCTTGTCATAGAAGTAATCACTGTTGCTGGAGGGCTTGTCTTAGGCACACAGGCAAACAGCTGCTTTCTGACTGATGAAGGAGTCCGGGTATTAGTCACACACAGTTGCTGACTGGCAGCAACTACAGAAGAGACAGTGATAGGGCAACTGGCAGTAGCTAGTCCAGTAGACTCTGACGGTAGAACAGTTCCGTTCTGGTTAGGTAGACGGCCTGTATTATTATGCTTTGGAGAGCTGTTTGTGTTGCCAGGATTCACAGGTCTCACTGGGAATGGTCCCCAAGTGTTAGGAGAGGGTGAGAAGGTTCCTCCAAACTGGGCCATGGGTAAGCGAGGATGCCGAATCTGTTGCATGGTTTGAGCAGCCAACAGGGCAAAATGCGGGTGGGGATAAGCTAAGGGCAGAGAAACTGGGAAAGAAGAACGTACATTTGCTGGAACGTTCTTATTAAGTTTATTAGTGGGCTGGAACGTAGATAATGTTGTTGCCTGTGAAGTTACCAGACTTGGAGCACCCAAAGGAAATGCATTTTTACTGGAAGCTGCTGTGGTGCCTACTCCAGATGAGAAGTTTGCATGAATGGCTTTGATGCTGGCAGGTGTTCTGATATGGTTTTTAGGAATCAAGTCTTCCAGTTCCTTAGCAGGATCTTGAATAAGTGCATTAATAAGTTGAACTGCAGATCTTGTTGATTCTGTACCACCCCTGGGGAGAAAACAAACAAAAAACAAAACAAGATCAAAATCATAAAAAACTAGGTAATCTTTACCACGAATTAAAATTCTGATAGTACCATGGCTAAGAATAATGTGCTTCTAATACAGTTTAACTTCCTCACAGAACTAAATATATATATATATATATATATTTCATAATCACCTAATTGTGATCATTCTCTCGCCATTCTTATCTTTTTGTTTATCCACATCAATGTGGGCACCAGTAACATCTTGAATTGCAGTGATGTTGCATCCTCCTCTTCCCATTATTCTGGAAACCACTGAGGCTGGAACAGATAATTTTTTTGACCTATAAAATGAAGACCACATACATGAGCATATGAAACAAAAATATTTATTAAAAAAACATGTCTCAAAAAAAAAACATGTCTCAGTAAGTATGTTCATGAGTATCTGGAGAATAGTATTTATCAAACCTTAAAGAGGAAGTTATTAGAGGCTTTTATTTAGAAACTGACCTCTTATACTGAATTTAATTTAGTAAAGATGAAAAACACATTGCCATTTGAAAAAAATTATACTTAAGTCACTCACGATCTCAGCATTCAAACTATCACATGTTAACTGAATGGCAATGATCATATATATTGATACTTTCAAAATTAAAATAATGCATACCACATTGTTAAACTCTATATGAAAATGAGTACAGGCAGGTTATCAGTTTCAACGACTTTACTAAGCAATAAGCCTCGGAGTTGAATTACATAAAAAACAACTCACAAGTGTATGAATTCCACTTGTGTGAGGCATGCGAAGAGTTGATTCATTGGAAAAGATCCTGATGCTGGGAGGGATTGGGGGCGGGAGGAGAAGGGGACGACAGAGGATGAGATGGCTGGATGGCATCACTGACTCGATGGACGTGAGTCTCAGTGAACTCTGGGAGTTGGTGATGGACAGGGAGGCCTGGCGTGCTGCGATTCATGGGGTCGCAAAGAGTCGGACACGACTGAGCGACTGATCTGATCTGATCTGAGGCAAGTGGAACTAGAGAGAACACCAGAGGCTGACACTGGGATCTGACAAGATGGCCTGGGTCTCTTGCAGGATTATTGTGGAAACTCAGTGTTTGCTGGCAGAACCAAAGGAAAGCAACATCCATTATTTTCATGTGGTCACTGCTGACTGTCAAGATTACCCCCTTGAAGATTCCACCCTCAAACTTTGAACTATACCGTCCAGAAGAATACCCAGTTGCAGACTCTAAAATACATTTCATGATCAAAATTTAATATCCCAATGTAGACAAACTGGGAAGACTAGACATTTTGAAAGCTAGAGCATAGACTAGGCCATAAATAGTATAATACTTAAATCAATCTAATTATTAAGTGCACATCATTTCTCCTGTTCTGCCAAGACTTCTTCCTTTTTTGTTTGCTTCTAATGGACAAAAAGTCTTAGAAAAATTATACAATAAAACTTCAGACATCTTAGTCCTTTGGTGATAAAGTGCACACTAGTAAATCTGTGTCTTGTCCTAATTCCCTGTTGTAAAGCATGAGCAGAGGCTTGAAATACCTTCTGGATTGTGTGAAACATTTTAAAGCACTGGTCCCCCTCTGTTTTTATTCATCATGGTTTAAGTATAGAGCAGTGTGAATAAAGAGAGTTGTCAAAGTTAGCTGCAGGGGTGTTTCTATTTGTCTTTATTTTTTTGAAGGAGAAGGAAGTTTTAATTTTATGAGCTCTTTCCCCACCTTTTACAGTGATCTAACTGCATTAGTTAAAAGTAGACAACGATTCTTTAGTGAACTCTATGTAGATGAACAAACTTGCCTGACTCAAAATGGGACCATTAAACAATATCATAGCCCTAATAACATTGTGACTTTGCTGTCAAGTGAATCTCTCTTAAGAAGTTTGTGACCTTTTTGTATGATTTGTCTGTAAACTGTTATATCTTATGCTTTAATAAAGTATTTTTTGTTTTTCCTAAAGCCAACATTTCTTGTATCATATAAAATATACATATAAAATTTACATACTGTTTCTAATTTTGCTTTAGTCCACTCTGGATATAGTATGGCATTATAGTTGAAAATAATAGTCACATTCAAATTACTCATTAATTAACTGGGTAACCATCTCACAATAGGAGAAAACGAGGAGATAAGTTAAAAAGATGAGACTAATTGTACTTGCCTTCGGACAACTTCTTTCCATCCTTCCTCTCTTTTTTGCCCCCTTTTAGGGCTAGTCAGATTCAGCTTTATGTTTGGAGAACTTAATGGCAATGACACTGACTTGTAGGTTGTTGATAAGGAATTAGGATTCACTTCGCCTTCAAGTCTAAGAGAAATATCAAATCCAATAAAAGATAAATTTTAAGATAGAAGCTCAAGAGATTTGCTGAAATATTTGAATTAAAATTTGGCACATCAAATTATTAACAATTCAGAAAAACAGAAATAGGGCAAAGAATCCATCATTTATTTTAGTATTAAAATGGATTCAGAAGTCAAAAGGACTATATATAATCAATAAAATGACATAATTAAAGTAAAACCAAGGTATGCTAACATTTTCAACTTCAAAATTAAATCTTAAAAGTTCTAATAATTTCCTTTCATAACTAGCACACGATTAGGAGGACACCGGTTTTAAATGTTTCAGTTTTAAATGTTGAAGACAGATAATGTGGTAGACTTAAATTATTTAACACAACTTGTGTTACTTCAAGTTCTTGTGCCAGGTATGCAAAAGGAAAGGTAGGTACAGAGTTAACAAGTCAGAAAATTTTACCGTGTTGGAGTTTTGGAAGCAGCGGTACTTGTCTTTTCCTCCTGGGAATGGAGTAGCAGTAGGGGGTATCTCCTATCGCTAGAAGAATTCACATCCATAGTGAAATTTAATTCTTGGCTTTTACCACCACTGCTACTCTCACTGTTGCAATCTGTGCTGTCCAAGTTATCTGAATCACTATTCCCACCTGCACCACCACCTTTGCTTTCTCCGTTTATTTTATTCTTATCTGCCTTTTGCTGTGCTAAGGATATATGTTGTTCTGGTAATATTAAATGTGCAGTGGGAGGAGTCTCTTTGGTTTTGTTCTTCTTATTTTTGCGGTTGGTGCTAGGAGTTGTCACAACATTGGCCCTTTTTTTCCCAAACACATTTGTGAATGTTGCAGATGTTGCAGAGATTCCAATTGTGGTGGTGGTAGTCGCACTAGGAGGTTCTATGGGAACTTCTTGCTCCACTGTGAAAAAGGATATAAATCACACTGAGCGCCACGGATCTCAAAACAAATTGTGACAGAATATACCTAATAATTCATAATTCACTCTTAGTCATAATTTCCTTTTATCAGTATTCACTAGTAAATAAACAAATCTTTACAGTTGTGAGAATGAAAGTATCATATTTTGATGTCTAACTCAGTACAAAAACATTAACAGTCTTAAGCTTTGAAATGCTAGTCTCATGAACTAACCAAAAATCACAATACAGATTGGATTTAAGAAGTTTTTAAAATAGCATTTTAGAATTAGAATTCGAATAGAGCAAAATCATTTGCCTATTACTATAACTGCCAGACTGTACAATAAACAATTCTTTGAGAGTAATGGGCCCCAGTGCTATACAGCTTCAACACTAAACCTTAGTTAACTGAGGAACTAGACCTCTCCCCAGTTTCTAACTGGGGAATGAGAGAGTAAGGAAGAACCTGAAGAAAAGCTGGCAAACCTCTTATGGTATCACTTTAGGACATACATAATGTTTTTACAGGGAACTTAAATTACACCTGAATGTCTTCCCCTTCTGTTTGTCTATGTCACTTTACAATGTGAAATACTGAATACAGAAGTCAACTGTCAATTTCAGATTAAAGTAATTGAATATTTAACTAGAATTAGTTTTGAGAGCAAAAAGCACTCAAAATGAAGCTGCTGCTGCTGCTGCTAAGTCGCTTCAGTCATGTCTGACTCTCTGCGACCCCAAAGATGGCAGCCCACCAGGCTCCCCCATCCCTGGGATTCTCCAGGCAAGAACACTGGAGTGGGTTGCCATTTCCTTCTCCAGTGCATGAAAGTGAAAAGTGAAAGTGAAGTCGCTTAGTCGTGTCCGACTCTTAGCAACCCCACAGACTACAGCCCACCAGGCCCTCCGTCCATGGGATTTTCCAGGCAAGAGTACTGGAGTGGGGTACCGTTGCCTTCTCCCAAGCTGATAAACACAAAGAATTTTTATCATTAATTCAGACGGTCCATTTCTCACCATCTTCCTCATTCTCCTCTTCATCTTCATCTTCCGGTAGTTCTGAATTCTCCTTAGGTTTGTTTTCCTCGTCTTCTTCCTGCTTTCTTTTCTGCTCCTCTTTTTTCTTCTTTCTCTTTTCTTTTCTTTTCTCTCTTTTAGCTGCAAGAGCTTGCTTTCTGCTCTCCTCTCTTGACTGTGAATAAAATTGTTGTTTTAGTCACTAAGTCCTTCCCGACTCTTTATCTCATCTTAACAATAATGCAATGATTCAAAATAAATAATGAAATGATGCTTTTGTTTATGATACATGGGGTTTCTCATGTATGTCACTCTTAACACACATTTATAAAAGCAACGAAAGAAGAAACAGATATGCTGGATATCATCAAAATTAAAAGTTGTTGTGCTTCAAAGGGATCATCAATAAAGTGAAAAAACATAGGAAAAAATTTTTGCAAATCTTACATCTGGTAAGGGTTTTGTATCAGGAATTGATAAAGAACTCTTATAACTCAATAATGAAAAGACAAATCAATCAATTAAAAATGGGCAAAGGATCTGGAGACATTTCTACAAACAATATACAAATGGCCAATAAACACAGATGCTCAATATCACAAACCATCAGGGAAAAGCATATCAAATCACAATGAGACACCCATTTCACTGTCACTAGGATGGCTAATCAAAAAGACAGATAAATCATGGTTAGAATGAGAAGAAACTGAAGACTTCATTCACTGCTGGTAGGATTATAAAATGATGCAGCTACCTTGGAAACAATCTGGCAGTTTCTCAAGTGGTTAAGCACAAAACTGCCATATGAGCTAGCAATTCCATTCCCAGATATATACCCAAGAGAAATGAAAACATATTCATACAAAAACTTGTATGCCATGCTTGCTTTGGCACCAAACTTACAAAAAAAAATTGAATACAGAAGGTTAGCATTACTCCTGCATAAGAATGCCATACAAATTCATGAAACATTCCATAATAAAACAAAACAAACAACTTGTATACCTATGAAGTGGAAACAAACTAAATGTTCAACAACTAATAAATGCATAAACCAAATGTTGTGTATCTATATAATGGGATATTATTCAGCAATAAAAAAATGAAGTAATGATATATGCTACAATATGGATAAACCTTAAAAACATGAAGCAAAAGAAGCCAGTCACAGAGGACCAAATACTGTATGATGATTCCAAATATCAAACGTCTGGAATAAGCAAATCCATAGAGACAGAAAGTAGATTGCTGACTACCTAGATTTATGTGGCATTGTTTAATTAAAATGCAGCTGTTACAATCTTTATAAGATATTAACAAATTTCACTATGAAAATGTCCTTAGGAGGCCATTATAGAAATTATTTATTTTCAGAAAGGGGAACATGACAGTGGTTGCCTCACATCATAAAGAAAGCTTGAAACAAACAGAAAACACATCAAATTACTCACATTTCTATGGAAATTATCTAAAAAATCCTCACCATATGAAACTGACAATGAAGTCCAGTTGTCCTGGTAAAGCACTTTCCTCAAAACTATAATTTACAATTCTAAGTCACAAATAAGCTATTTTTAACATTTTTATTTATCCAAAACTAGGTATCAGCAAATTATGGCTTGAATGCTAAGAATAACTTTTACATTTTAAATGGTTGAAAAAAATGAAAAGGTAAACATTTCATGACATGCAAAAATATCACAAAATTAAAATTCTGATGTCCATAAATAAAATTCTACTGGAACACATTCATTTAACCACTGTCTGTAGGTGCTTTCATACTACCACAGCAGAGTCAGAGAGTCATGACAGTTTGTATGGCCTACAAAGCCCCAAATTTTACTCTTCTGCACTTTATAGTGTGGCCAAAGAAAGAAAAAAAAAATAAAGTCTCTAAACTGCCTATGTAAATGAGAAAGGGTCTGAGGACTGAAAGAAGAAACTGCATATTCAGTTAACAATTATTTTATCATTTTTGTAGCATAAGAGCAAAATGGCTGTTCAGGGAATTGCTGACCATACCCCTGGGTAGTTACACAAAAATAAAATTACAGACATGGAAGGAACCATAGAAGTCATCAAACTTTAAACTTCCCTTTATTTTAAAATGAGTATTATTTTTTCCACTTGTGATTTTAACTATAATCAAGTTTATCATGGAGGTATTAGAATTTACTTAATTTCCTAATGATAAAACTTTAAGGTTTTTACCTTTCCCCTTATTATAAGCTATTTAACAGTGAATGCATCTTTGAGCATCTGTCAAAGTATTTACCTTAGGCTAAATTTCTAAAAGAGGAATGACTGGAGTAAAGGTATGCTCTCTTTTTAATTTGTCAAATCATCTCCATTAATAATTACACTAATTTATACCATGTATCAAAAGTCATACCAAAGTGCTAATTTCTCCACATCCTAGCCATCAACAGCTATTATCAAACCTTTAAATGTTTTTTCCCCAAACATTTAAATTTTGAGTTTCCCTAGTCTGGCAAAGGAAATTTAAATCACTCTTTCACTGTGCATTTCTTTGTTTATTCATGAAGCTGTGCCTTCTCCATTTATTTACTGAAAATTTATATTTCTTTTTCTGTGAATTGCCCATGAAATTATTTTTCATTCTGGGCAAGTTATCTTTTGTCTTATTGATTTTAAGCAACTTTTTATTCTTTTTTTTAACAAGTTTTTTTTTTTTTTTTCCTAAACAAACTAAGAATTGGTATCAAAATTTTGGCATCTCTAAAATGATTTTTCCCCTTTCTTTTATCATCAATGAAATATCTTAATGTTAAGCTATCTCACACATTCTAACTCTACTTGATTATAGTATTTATTCTTTTAATATAACTTCTGGGTTCATAAGAACACCCTCATTTTCTGAGGCACACTGAGCCTCAGAAAGGTGATCTTTTAAAAAAAATTTTCCATTATATTAGCACATCCAAGGAAACTTAGACATTTACTCTTTAAGAATTTAATAAACAACCGATACCCCAGATCTTATAATAAAGAAAGATTTCCAATGTCTTAATAAATTTCTGCCTACACTAATGGTAAAACAGCTTAGGCAATAATATCATGTAGAAAACTGTGACGTGTTTAAAAACTAATTCTTCACTTATATGGTTAAAAATATGTTTTGTATAACAGGTCAGAATAAAAAAAACTGATGGTAGTTTGATAATTTATCATTTTATAAAAAGAGATTTTGTTAAGATTATAGTCCTATAAGTAGCAAATGTATTCTACTAGATTTTCAACCAGTTCTAAAAAGGAAAATTATATTTCTCACTCACCTTTTCCAGATCAAGTTCCTTTAAAAGAATACTTGCATTCTTATTTGCTTCTGCAGCCTGTTGGTCTTTAGCCTTCACAATTGTCTCAACACATTGGTGACATTTTTTCAACAGTTCCTATACCAGAAATGGAATTATATAAATATGGAAACACAAAAAGAGGCCAATAAAACTTGAGTTGGTAAGTACACCAAAGTTCAGGGCTTAAAGCCCAAATTATTGAATATTTACTAAACCAAATCAAGTTATCCTTTGAATCTAGAGTTAGACTGAAAAATCAAAATAAGCTACCATTTTCTTAAAAAGTTTATGTGTTCTTAGAAAACTGTCTAATCAGACTAATAATCTAATGATAAAGTTTAGATGCAGTTGCTGTAATTACAGTCTGTATTAGGCAGAAAATCTCAAAATAATTTATAAATTATACTCATTCTTCATTTGCAAATGGAGAAACTAATCACTGAAAAATCAGGTTATCTGTCTTATAAAGGATGAAAAGAACAGGCTGTTAACATATACTTTGGTATATAATTCCATAAAGAATAAAAATGTGCTTCAACAGCATATTAAACCTACCTTATCAGTGATTGTTGCTATGTATCTCATGCATTCTATATCAGAAGGGAACTGATTGACTTCCTTAACCAAATACTGAACAACTTTTACATGACCCTGTAAAAAGTACAACAAAAAGTACACAAAAGAAAGCACTGAAAGCTGGCCCATATCCTTAAAAACTTAAGAGTAAAAGGTATAGTAACACTTCAGAATTTACTAAACTTAACAATTGAAACTATGAAAATATGAACAGAGAGAGCTAAGTACAACATGATGGGAAATACATGGAAGACCAAATGACATTTCTCCTAAATTTAATTTGCTCACATCCCACTGAAAATAGAAATACTTTTGAATAGAAATAGAAATAAATCTATTAATAAAATAAAAACTGGTGATGTGAAATATCTCTCAATATAAAAGGGAAACTAGATCTAAAAGAGGATATTCTAAATTCCAAAGCATTATTTTGCCCCTTTTTGCTTTTTCTTACTGTTCATGGGGTTCTCACTGCAAGGATAGTGGAGTGGTTTGCCATTCCCTCCTCCAGTTAGAACAACAGTTAGAACTTTACATGGAACTGATAATTTTGACTGGTTCAAAATTGGAAAGGAGTACATCCAGGCTGTATATTGTCACCCTGTTTATTTAACTTATATGCAGAGTATATCATGCGAAATGCCAGGCTGGATGAATCACAAGCTGGAATCAAGATTTCCAGGAGAAACATCAACAATGTCAGATATGCAGATGATACCACTCTAACCACAGAAAGTGAAGAGGAACTAAAGAGCTTCTTGATGAGGGTGAAAGAGAAGAGTGAAAAAGCTGGCTTAAAACTTAACATTCAAAAAACCAAGATCATGGCATCTGGAATCACTGGGGACAGTGACTGCAGCCATGAAACTAAAAGAAGCATGCTCCTTGGAAGGAACGTTATGATACACCTACACAGTGTCTTCAAAAGCAAAGACATCACTTTGCTGACAAAGGTCTATCTAGTCAAGGCTATGGTTTTTCCAGTAGTCATGTACGGATGTGAGAGTTAGACCATAAAGAAGGCTGAGTGCAGAAGAACTGATGCTTTTGAATTGTGGTGCTGGAGAAGTCTCTTGAGAGTCCTTTGGATTGCAAGGAGACCAAACCAGTAAATCCCAAAGGAAATTAACTCTGAAAACTCACTGGAAAAGACCTTGACTGAAGGCAAAAGGAGATGGGGGTGGCATAGGCTGAGATGGTTAGATAGCATCACAGATTCAATGGACATGAATTTGAGCAAACTCCAGGAGACAGTGAATGACAGAGAAGCCTGGCATGCTGCAGATCATGGGGTTGCAAAGAGTCAGACACGACTTAGTGACTGAACTACAACAACAACTTTGGCTCTATCTTACTAAACTAAACAAGGTGGACTGTCATATTTATCTGAGTCCTATGACTTGAATCTAGGTGAAACATTTTCTAGATGGTATTATCAGAGGCTTGATGATCTGTAATCATTAAAAGTACATCTATTTTAACAACCAAACTTGCATAGTTTCCCCTAATACTAAGGTTCTAAAACATCTTCAAGAAGTAATCTGATGGGGAAAATTCCCTGGTGGTCCAGTAGTTAAGGTTCTGTGCTTCCAGTGCATGTGTACGGGTCTGATCCTTGGTGGGATAACTATAAATAAAATCTTGCACGTGCCATGGTGTAGCCAAAAAATAAAACAATAAAAAATAATTAGTCTGATGGTGGCAAAAGCCAGAAAAGTAGTTGCCTCTTGGGCAGGGAATTAACTGAGAATGGGAATGATTAAAGTTTCTAGGATTATGGAAGTAGTTTATATCTTTATGGGATGTGGGTTACATAGGTATATGCATTTATTAAAACTCATTAAACTTAGCATCTTAGATTTGTGCACTTTTAATATATATAAGTTATATCTCAATTTAAAGGAAAGAAAAAATCGGAAAAAATATTTAAGATTTTTTAAAAGACAGGTAACTTACATTGCTTTCATTCAATAGCTATTTACTGACCATCTAGTGTGTGTCAGGCACTGTGCTGAACAACTAGGTATAAATAGTGGTGAAAAAGACAATCATGAATCTTCACCTTCATAGATCTTCCAGTCTAATTAGGGAGTGAGAGTGAAAGTCACTCAATCATGTCCAATTCCTCACGACTCCATGGACTGTAGCCTGCCAGGTCCCTCTGTCCATGGAATTCTCCAGGCAAGAATCCTGGAGTTGGTTGCCATTTCCTTCTCCAGGGGATCTTCCTGACCCAGGGATTGAACCTGGGTCTGGGGCAGATTCTTTACTATTCAAGCCACCAAAGGAAGCCCCTAACTGGGGAGAGGAGCATTAAAAAACTAATACATGTTTGCATGTATAATTACAAAATGAGATAAGAAAATAATGGTGAACTATAAAACAGAACAAGAGAAACTTTTCAGATTGCAAGTTAGGAAAGGACTTTCTGAGAAATTATATTTAAGGAGTGGACGTAAAGAATAACGAGAAGTGAGCAAGGTGAAAAGCAAGTGAAAGAATATTTCAGGAAAAGAAAGTGAGCAAAGGGCCTCAGGAAGTTAAAAATTTAGTGAATTCTAGGCCAGTGGCTGAAGTGTAGTGAGCAAAGGGGTACGGCAGTAGAAATGACTGGTCTGAGGCTGGCATGAGCCATATCATACAGGGCTTTGTAAGCCATGTTAAGTAGTTTATAGTCTATCACAATTTTAATGGGAAAGCTTTGTAATATACAGCAGAGAAGTAAACCTTAATGTATACAGGAGGTATAATAAATTTTTATGAGAGTCTACTTGTTTTTGTTCCTCTTAAACATCTATCTACCCGTAATATCTGCCCTGAAATCTCATGTTTTATGTACAAAAATATAACAAAACTCTTCAAGATATGAAGTTATTTAACAGCAAAGTTGCTTATAGGGAACTACCATACAGCTCTTAGATTTGGCCATAAAGAGAGTACAGATAGCAGGGGTGTGTATATAGAAACAGCGTCAATTCCTCAAGACCAATTTATCTTTCTCCTATGACTTCAACTTAAAATTCAGTAGTTTTAAACAAATTCTGTCATTTTTGTCCACATCAAGTTACCTTTCGAAATGCTGACATAAGAGGTGTGATTTTCCGGTTATCAGCTCCATCCACATCAGCACCTGATCGCACTAGCAACTGCACCACTTCAAAATGACCACCATTGGATGCCAACCAAAGTGGTGTGTTTCCCTTCTTGTTACGAACATCAATATGGGCTCCCCTGTACAAATCAAAGAATGTTAGTATAGCTTGCTTCCTATGAGAAGTGGCTAACTTTTCCTTTTTTTCTCTAATTTATCTTTTCTCTTTTATAAAGCAGCAAATACTCTGTTCTTTTAAATGTCAAATAAAGTAAAACAATTTTATTAACTGTAAAGGCTCTGAAAAGTGAAAGGGATCATAGGAAATTTTTACAAATATAAAATTTACCTACCTATTAATCAAGAGCTCACAAAATTTGTAGTGACCTTTGTCCGCTGCTATTGTTAAAGCAGTGTCTCTTGAGGAAGGCACAGGGGGGGCATTGACATCTGCTCCTTTATCTAGGAGAACTCTTCCAACCTCTGCATATCCCCCAGAAGCAGCTTCCATCAAGGGGGTAAGACCAGTCTGTTTAAACCAAAAAATTATGTGGGTAAATTACATTGATTTCTTTAAAGGACTGAAACAATGACTTATAAGTGGATTCTATTTCTTATTTTCTCTCCCAAGAGAGCTAAGCAAAATTCACTCTTAAGCTTTACTAAAATAGCAAGTGAAAATTGTTAGATTCTGTTAAGACATGCTAGACTAAATTAACTTATACTACCTTATGGTAATAAAAAACAGTTCATAACATCTCTGTTATTATAAATCTACATGAGACAGTAACTGTCTCTTTTAAGAAATAAAAAAGTGATAATCAGGGGAAAAAATAAGAGACTTTCATTCAGACATTTTCAATTTGGAATGACTACTAAATTGACCATTGTCTGGTTATAAAGAATTATACATAAGCTACATGTTTCAGGGGGTCTAAGTACCTAATAGTGCTAAGAAGAGAAATTATAAACACTGACATACTAACTCCTACTTTCTAAATGCTACACTGTCATTAAATTGTCATAATCTGTTACAAGCAGATTATAGTTGCCTCAATTTTAGTTCCCTCAGTTTTGTAATTTATAAAGTAATTTTTGATTGAGATTTTTACCAATGGTAAAGCACCTGTCTCATTAAAGGAGATCTTAGCTGTCCTTAATAAAGTTAGGAATGGTGACAGTGTGTCAACGACCACTGGATAGCACTATTCTACAATCCTGCACTGGGGCAGGAATTTCCTAATTTTAACTTAGAAAAATTTAAAATAGCACATTCAATTTGAGTGTGCTATGCTATGTTATATTATGCTCTTTCTATTAGAAATATGTCTGAAGTAGTTGACAAGTTATAAAATGCTTACCTTTGCCCTATGTTCAACATTGGCTTTTCGGTCCAGAAGCAAGCTCACTACTTCCGCTCGGCCTTGGAAACAGGCCAAGGTGAGAGCTGTGTTCCGATTGGTCTCTATTTGGGCATTAATATCTGAACCCATATCAAGCAGCAGTTTCACTGCAGGAACATGTCCATTCATTGCAGCCAACATCAGGGGAGAAATACCTAGTTTACTCCCAGTCCTAAGGGGGGAAATGTGCTCAGAAAATTAAAATAATATGTTGCCTGTTGTTTTTTTAAAAGCAGAGAGAACATAAAAAATGTAAAAGTTTCAGTGAAAAGAAAGCTTTCTAACACCAAAGAATAGATTTTATTTGTTTAGTCTCAAAATTAGAAAATCTCATAATTAGGAAAATCTCACAATTAAAAACACAACCCCTATTCAGAGGCTATAAATTTCTAACTATATATAACAGTTTTCTGAAATGAAACCTCTTTGAAAACAGCCATGTTAGCTGAAATAAGCTCTGATTACTATAGGAATAATTGTTGGCCTTGCAATTTTAGTATTATCTTGCTTAAAAATGGCATCTGTCTAAATATTTAGGGGAAAACACTTAACTCTAAGGTCATAATTTATTAATCATGAATAATAAAATGAACAGGTGATAGATACCTTGAATTAATTTCTGCCCCAGCATTAAGCAGAATCTTAATGATATTAACATATCCTCCAGATGCAGCTAGACTCAGCGGTGTATAATCAGACACGTTCCTATGTTCTTTATTTGCACCCCGAGCCAACAGCAAGTCTACCACCTACAAAGTAAAATAGGAACAGAGAAATCTAGTTTACACCAAGGGTTCATCTTATAATGAATGAAGCACAAAGAAATCTTTGTGCTTCTTTAAGTTCTCTAAATATCTAACATTTTAATCAGATAGTAAATATTCAAATACCAGTACTAGATAAATGAATTCAATTTTATATCAAGGAATTCAGACCTATGAAATCCTAATTATATTGAAATAACAAGTTGTTACTCTTTCACTTCCTCAATTATTAAGTGACAAATTTGCATTTCATGTGTTACGATTTTGCTCCATTCAGAATAGATTCTTTAAAAGGACATTTACTATTCTCACTAAATTTAATATAAAGAATATCTCAAAACGCATGCAAGTTTTATTCATGTAGCTAAACTACTAAGCACATGCATATTTAAAATACAAATAAAATGTTTACAAAGTGAAAATAAACATCAGCATACTTCCTGACGTCCACCAGAACATGCTAATGAAAGAGGAGTATCCTTAGTTCGTTCAGATTGTGCTTCTATGTCTCCACCTTTATCCAAAAGGATTTCAACAACTCCAACATGTCCTGCTGTTGCTGCCAGGATCAGTGGTGTGAAACCTAAATCAGAAAATAAAAATCTCAGTCAAATTTGTGTTTTTTACTTATTAAGCCACTGTTTTTTAATTCTCTATTGTTTTAGGAGGAAGAAATCTTTAGGACAGATACTTAAAATCATTTAACATAAAACTGCTTTAAACCTTAATTTGTTACTGACAAAACCCCATAAATACTTGATAAAAAGAAAATGCTAAGTCAAAGAAAACTATTCCAGCTTATAATCATAATAAACTTTGATACCTTTGTATGCTCTACTTTTGGACCAAGGAAAAAGCAAACACAACTTGCTGTACTTCCCTGAATTTCTGAATAATAATTTGGCTCTGTAGATGAACAAATATGGATATACTTAATTGAAATATGCTAACCCATCTTTCCACTAAATAGTCCAGGAACTACTTACCCATAGTGAAAAAGAAATTGTTTTCTGACACTCAAGACTTTATTTCTAACACTTCTTACCTTTTTTGTCTCTGTGTTCAATTTTAGCATCTCGTGCTATGAGTACAGATACAAGTTCTTCATGGCCACCTGCACAAGCTAGGGTTAATGCAGTGTCATGATTGCTCTCAGTCTAGGAAAAGGAAAAAAAAAAAGAATTAAACTTTTTTCTGTTTATGGTGGGGTTATTGATTGAAGAGCAAATAATGTTAATTTCCACAATTAATGTACAATGAATCTTTTCCTTTCCAAAGAAAATTGGAATATGCAAAAAATAAATATAAATAAAGCAGTCTACTTACATGTGCATCAATGTCAACTGAAGGATACACAGGGGGTATAGACTGAGAAGCCACATTGCTTGGAGACTGAGAACAGGGTTCAGGTGTAAGACATTCTACGTTTTGAGAAGAGCTGTTTGAGCCAGTGGGCACTCTGCTACTCACAGCTGAAAAACAATATTCATATTGCTGAATTCTACTTAAAAGTAAAGTCATTTGTATACAAAAAAACACAGAAAACAGAATATTCTATAGCAGTAATACAATGTAGTAGTCAAATCACAAGCTTTTGAGTCAGATGGACATATGTTTGAATCCCAGTTCTACCAATGACTTTCTGATCTTGGGCAAGTAATTTAAACTCTCAGAACCTCAATTTCCTTATGTGTAAAATGGGATGATAAATATAGTACCTCCATTGTAAGGTTGTTGGGAATAGAATACTGAGCATGGTACCTGGCATTTAGTGAATACAGAAGAAATAGCAGCCTTTTACAGTGTCAGTAGGAAGAAAATAGTTTCCAATTGAAAAAAAGAATTGTAAATCTTAGTTTATAAAAGGCAATTAGATAAAAATATCCTGAAAATAATGCAAATTTTAAAAAAAGAAGAAGAAAAATAGAAGATGTAGAAGAAGGGAAAGAACAAGTCAGAGTATCTCTCTCATAAATAACAGAGAGTATGTATTTTTAAAATTCAATATTTACTCTGAAAATTTGCTAAAATGAATCAGTGTCTGAAATCAAATTGCTTTAAAAATGAACACTGGAACTTTTATTTGGGACCTCAAAATCTAGTGTCTGAAACTGAATTAAATGAAATTTTATCTTTGTGGCTCTGCATATTTCTTTTCTTTCATAAAAGACAAGAGTTTGCCCCATGGAGGGGGAAACAGGACCCATCTCAGAGGGATATTGTGAATTGTCTGTGAGATAATGTATAAAAGAAGCATTTAACAAGTGTTTGGTACGGTAAGTGCCCAATATATGTAATTATCAGATATTTTATAGGACTTCAGTTACTATCAATCACTGCATTGAAAAATAAAACATTATAATTCACTCAAGAAAGAAAAAACTCAGAAAAAATATATAATCAATAATATAGAAAAAGACAACAAAGTTTCAGTGATGGCAATTAACTTCCTCTTACCCATGCTAAAAGTCAATCAAAAACACATAAGTCATAAAGGAAAATGTAAGCATTTCAATGGTTGGAGAATGTTTTCTCTCTAGAATTTTGATATGGCTGAATCCCAATCAAGGATACGTATGACCACAAGTATGAAAGATTAAGTGTAGTATGCTACTTCTTTATAAATAATAGCAAATTTTAAGGATGTTTCTACATGAGCTGTCCCTCCCTCCTCCCAACCAATATATATAAAATCATCTTGATCATATGAATTTCTGCAGCTTCTGTTACCACATAAATATACACAAATATTTAGCCGTATGGTTATAAATAAAAATGATTATAAACATTTGTTTTGCCTTACAAGAATGTGCATGAAAACAAAGCTTTAAAAATCTGTCACTGAATGAATTAAAAGCACATAGTATTTTGCTGCCCCCCTCAAAACAGCTGATAAGATTGGAAAAAAGTTCCAGAAACAAGACACTAAACTTTGATATATAGCACCTTTGTAACACTAAGATTTTAACAACAGTCTCATAATCATTAACACGTTAATAAAGAATTACTTTTCTATCGTTGTTAAATTTATTCATGCTATCTCTTTTTGTGATTATGAAAAACAGATATTCAAAAAAATTTAAATAGTTGACTACAGTGCTATGTCAGAATGTGATGGTATAAAAGACTTTTTTTTACAGAGTTGGTTTTTAAAAAATACTTTTGTACATTTAACAGCTCTATTATCAAAAAAGTGTTGCTACGTTGATTGTACATTTTGGTACAGCAGTACCCTAGGAACATTTTTTTCCTCCTTATAATAATGACAATCAGAAACATTCCACAGAAGTGACATTAAAAGGATAAATTACATATGAAAAGTTCTAAAGATAAAACTAGAAAATAGCAAAGATTTTAAAAGTATATGTGGAATAAAGGATTTATTAAGATAAAATTATACCAGGACTATAACAATTTCAAAAATCCTAAAATGCTTCCTACGTCTGAACAAAATGCCTCTGAAAATGACCAAAACAGATCATTATCATGAAAGTCACTACATAATTCAAATTAAATTTATGTACTATCCTAAAATGGGGTGATACTTTACTTACTTCTTTATAAAATTTAAGACAGTTTTGTAGGCAATATGGAAGACAGTAATGTTGCAAGGTCTTAAGACATTAAATCACTGTAATCCAATTTAGGTAACAGTAACCATATTAAATATTTCCATATAAATAACAATCTATAAATAAAATATTAACATCTACTAGAAGAAATGATTACTTAAAGATATTTTATTGTAAATTCCCTCAAAGATAATTTTCCAATTACTTCATTCTAAAACCTAAATTGACTATCACCAGATTGCTTGAAGCAAGATACTTTTGAATTGGTACATGTTGAGAGCCTATTAAGATGCCAACAACATTAGCAATGTTCTAAAGTCATAAAACTGTGTTAAACCTTATATACAAATCATATCTTAACATAAAAAAAACAAGGGAAATTGTTATTTGATACAATTTAGAATTCTAAGAAAATAATATCTTAAATATAAACTCAGAACTTCCAGTTGAATCAAATGCATGCATATTATATCTAAGGTTCTTAAACCTGGCTGAATTGAGTTTGAATCTTAACATTTAACTAGCAACTTAATTTCCATTAGCCTCAGTTTTCAACAGAAAAATAGATGGGAAATGGACTTATTTTTTAGTATTACTAAATAGCTCATGAAATTACATATATAAAAGCATTTAGCACTGAGCTTGGTAAATGGCAAGTGCTCAATAAATGTAAATAAAGAGGTATTAGTTGATTTTTTTTAACTAAGGAACTTTATATATTAAGAATGAAAATTTTGCTAGATGTTTCTAGAAGTGCTCAATGGTCAAAGCTATTTTGAATTTCTTTAAATTGCTGTTTATTTTTAGACCTTTATTCTAGACATCTGAACTGAGAATCACTTGCTATTATGATAACCTCGAAAGCCCAGCACTTATTTTCGGAAGAAATGGACCTGAAGAACCATGTTTCCAATCTGAGAGTAAACATATATTCTGGTTGGGACTATATCAAGTATGATACATCTAAGACTATATACTAAACTGCTGTCAGTCAACTAGTGAAGTTATGACATTAATAAATTATGTATCTAACTAACTAGCTTTCATGACAAATATTTTGAGATAGAACAGCAGTTAAAAAAAAAAAAAAAATCCTGGGACTTCCCCAGTGGTCCAGTGGTTAATTAAGACTCTGCCTTCCAATGCTGGGGGTGAGGGTTCAATCCCTGGTCAGGGAACTAAGGTCCCACATGCCTGGCGTGCTGGGAAAAACAAAAAATAAAAAAACCCTTCTAAGAGTAAAACTTACTGCCATTATCTAAAGTAAAATCTTAAGATGTATTCTCTTTTATTAATAAGGCATGATTCATATAAAGGCATGATAACTAGATTTGATATAGGTAAAATTAATTACATCTTTGGCCTAACCTATAATTTTACTGACATATTAACATATTGTATAATCATGGAACTAGGTATTTACCTAATTCATCCTTATTTAATTTTTTTCACCTTCAATTAAGAAATTAAGAGAAATTCAGACTTAATAAAATAACATTTTAAATTTTGAGGCAAGTCACCCTTTTTGTTATATATTTTAAAATATAAGCTTCAACAAAATGAAAAGCTTTTAAATAAAGATAATTTTTAGGGAATTCCCTGGCAATCCTGGAGAATTCCCTGGACAGAAGAGCCTGGCAGGCTACAGTCCATGGGGTTGCAACAAGTTGGACATGATTGAGCAACTAACACTTCACTTCACTAGCAAGCCAGTGGTTAGGACTCTGCACTTTCACTGCTGGGTGCCAGGGTTTGTTTGATCCCTGTTCAGGGAACTAAGATCCCACAAGCTATGCAACATATAATTTTTAATGTATTGACAGATTTATACTTTAAAGCTTATTAACAAAAGAATATTGTACAGTATGGTGGGCCAACTGTGTCAGGAGACATTAATGTCTAAAAGAAATTAAATTTTATTCATTTAGATTAATGTTAAATATAATTAAAAGATGTTTTCTAAACTGATTTTTTGAAGTTTCATGTGAACTTTATAAAAGGTCACTTCAATTTAACAAATACTTCATGGAATAAACAGAATTTGACCTCCTCCACAAGAAATAGCCTTAAATACTACCATAAAGTTAACACCTACAAGTACCCTTTAGAGATGTTTTCTCCATTCTTTAAAAATAAAAGGACAGGTCCTAAGTTCCAACAAACTAAACTGATCAGTAATATGGGTTTCATAACTGCAAATGGAGTACTTAATTAGGAAGATTATAATGATATTTATAGAACCCTAAGTCTTAAAAATGTTCCTTCCAGGTCATGAGTTTCATTATTATTAATCCTAATCATACTTTACACTCTAATATCTGCTTTAACCAAATTAGAAATCAGAACCATAAATGAACTATAAAGTTATTCAATATTTATAACAACTTGCAATGCTAATAACACAAAGTTAATCTGAGTGAAGTGGCTATGGGCTGAAGATATAAAAAATAAAATTAAAGAATAAAGAATCTAACTCCTTAAAACATTTCCTAGCATTTTAATTTTCTTTATGAAAACTAAGACATTCCTCCTCTGCACAGCGATACCTATTACATATCAGAGAAGCCTCAAAGGCACTCTTACAATAAACACTGGAAGTCATACACATGCCCAATAAAATTCCTGAATTAAGTAATTTTATTCCACATTTAAAAGATTCAGTAAAGATTAGGAAGACTAAAGGCTCACAGAAGAAGAAAGGAAACTGGGAAAGCATAACTGGGATGAGAGGAGGGGAGGAGAATATGACAAGAAGAAACAGACAACAGTAAAGAAAAAAAAAATGTTGCAATCAAGAGACAGAGGACTGGCCTGCCTTTGAATATCACTCCAGCTACATCTTAGTTCTTGGTCTTCATCCACTGTCAACAGCCATTCTGGCTGCATTTCTGAACTGCGCTCTCATGGAGGTGATACATTCACCAGCCATCTTTAGGAAGGTAAATGATTAATTGCACTGTTTTCCCACTGCTGCAAGGACAATGAAAGGGAAAGTAAACTTGTGCACCTCATTTCATATCTAGTTGTAATTTTCCACACAACAATAAACAGAAACATATACTTTAAGTTTATAAGGCTGGTCTCTTTTTTGCTTTGGTGATTACCTCTGTGTGTGTTTGAGTGTGTGTGTGATGTCTGTGCGCTTTCATCAAGACAGTTACTACAAAAAGCCCAATCTCCAAATCATTATCAAATGGACAATACTTTCAATGTACATTAGATCTTCTAATCACACATATTTTAACAATATGGAATGCTTATGGTTTTTTTCTGAATATCCCTTTTAATTAGAATGTTTAAATTGATCTAATAAAATCATAAAGAAAAGCAATGTGATTTAGAGTTCTCATTTCCAAATATGAAAATCACCAATAGGAAAATTAAATGTCTAATCTTATATGATTATCTCTAAAGCCTGCAAAGAAATTCTATTTTGAGATCTCCTACCCAAGACATGAGACAGGGTGATTTTGATACCAAAGGTCTAAAATAAAGGATCATGACAACTTTATTTCTTTGCTTTTGCAAATAATGAAAAAGAAGAGGGAAAGCACACTTTTGTGTTTTAATGCTGTTGAGTTTAGTTAAAGTCACTTCCAAAACACCTCAAGAAATGATTTTATAAACATAGTTCTAAGGAAAAATACCAAGTTGGTGTTTTTGGAAAGTTGTGTAAAGAAGTTGAGCACAAAAATTAAAGAGAAATTATTATAGGTATATTTCTTAACCCACCTGCTATCAGGTCATCAAGAGTGTCGGTAAGCGTCTGGGCTGGAGTTGCAACCATTAGTCCATCTGGTTCTTGCACTAACAGCCCCTGATCATGTCCAGTAATAGCAATCTGAGGCTGTCCTATAATCTGATGATTACCTGATACTTTCTGAAGTTCAAGAGAATTTGTCCCATTAGAACCTAATTCACTGGAAAAGTTACACTGTGGAGATGATAAAGGCTGGACTGGGACAAAATCAATTTGTTCTGCCGATGGTGGAGACTGTTGCTCATCATCAACATCATTATCTTTAAATAAGATTGTGTCAACCTGAGGTAACTCTGAAAAGTGATCCTCTGGGAGACTACCATCTCCTTCCCCTTCTGGGAAGACTCCTCTATGAGAGCACTGCTGGTGTAGAGATACTGTGTCTTTCTGACCTTTGGTTTCCAGATATTCTTTGGTAAATTGCTGCTGTGTTTTCATCTGCAACTGCCTTTCCACTTTCTGCAGTTCTTTCAGTATTTTCTTCTTCTTCTGGACTTGCTCTTCTCTGTTCTTTTTAAGTTCTTCTATCTTATCTTTGTTCAGAGGTTCACCTTGAATTAACTCCAATGATTTAAGCTGTGCTTTTTCAATAGCACTAATTCTTTGTCCCAGTTCATTCAGTTTTCCTTCAGTCTCCTCTACTATGCACTCCAAAGGCTGGTATGGGTGAAAAGGTGGCAGTACGTCCTGATCTGCTACCTGCAGGGAACTGGACTTCTGCTTGGATGTACCTAAGCACATGAAAAATGTTTGAAAATGTGCCATGCTAAAAAAAAAAATAAAAATAAAAAGAAGAAGAAAGAAAAAAAAATCCCCACCCTCTCCCCACCCCCACCCCCCCCACATCCTCCCTCCCAAACCCATATAACTAGCGCTGCAGACGAACGCTCAAAGATTCACACCAGTTGTAGCTAATGACCAGACTCTTCGATTTTACATAGCACAAACAGGGATGTTGCCAATTCAAAAAAATGTGACTTTTTTAAATTTAAAAAATGCAATATTTAGGATTGGATGATTTTGGAAAACAAGACAGGGGTAGGGAGAAAAGGAAAATCAAAGAGGAAAGAATCTCAAAATTCTGCTTATTAAATTGGACTTTTTAAAGAACATAAAATCTAAAGCAGAACCAAAATAATGTTGAGGGTATCATAAATGTTAGCTTAACTGACCAATTTTTCTTTTTACAATATTAACTGTGTACATACAGATTACTGCAAGAAATTATAACTTGTAGATCAAAGTGGGGAAAAGTGTTTTTCAAATTACCAAAATGTTTCTTTTATTATTTTAAAATATAGGTTGAAATTAATTAAGATATAACCTTCTAAATTGTTCATTAATTAAGTCAAATACTTCCATAAGTGTTTAAGTTCACTACCTGAACACTGTATTAAACTTATATTACAAAGGACAATTATTCTGAGTTTAAGTAAATACTTCACGTAAAAATCTATGAGAGAAACAATGAACATTACCTGGGAGAAAATCAGACTTCCCATACAGGAGTACTCATATTGGCAGTGTACATTAAAAATGAAATAATTATACATTTAAGTGAAGGTTTTCAGTCACACTTAAACTTACTCCCCAAAGGCAAAATAATTATCAATAATCCTAACATGGACATAAAATGGAAGAAATATATAATAACCACTTTGAGGCCAGTTTAAGGTTTAATCTTATTTAGGAAGAACTGGGGCTATTCTACAGTAAAAAGGAACAAACTACTGATATATACTACAACATGGATGAACCTTGAAAACATTATGCTAAGTGAAGAGTCCAGGCACAAAAGACCATATATTGTACAATCCCATTTATATCAGATCTATAGAGAAAAGACAAATCTAGAGAGACAGGTAAGGAAAATAGTGGTTGCCTGGATTACAGTCGTGAGAATGCAGGCTGATCACAAAGAAGCATGAGAGATTTTTTTGGAGTGATGGATCCAAAACCAGATGGAGGTGATGATTACACAATTCTGTAACTTTACTAAAAGTCATTGGATCGTACATTTAAATGAATTTTATGGTATGAAAATTAAGCAATATTAAAGTTGTTAAAAAAAAAACAGGTGAAAAATAGTTGTCTATTCTCAAGGATTGTGGTCAATATATATGAATAACATATGTAACTTCAGAGTTTTAAAAACTAGCTCATCCAATGCATTCAAAATGAGTCCTAGGTCCAAAAGGAAAAAAAAATAATCCTTTAGATGTTTAATTGCTCTGAACTGCCAGAGATCGACAAAACTACTGGACAAAACAATCAGAGATTTAACTGCTTCTTTGTTAGAACTCAAAACTGCAGGTAGCTCAAATAACTGCAACATGTTATCATAAAAAGCCTAACAGATTTTCCCCTAAATACTGTCTTTAACAAGGTCATACAATCACAGTTCCAAAATCACTATGATAATTACCCATATTCAATTTTATATTTCTATCTGAGCAAAGTGGTGGGAAGAGATTTTATCCTTAAAGAGCAAAAGCTGTTAGCTTGTAAGATAATTTTCTACCTATTTCCTTAAGATTATATGGAAACCATGGTTTGCTTTACTTGTTCAAAGTACCTCATGACAATTAATGGTAGGAAAAAGGAGTTTAACTGCCACAGAATCTGCAAGCTCAGCAAGGAAATTTTCAGTTGTGTAACAAATTCAATGACATCAGCAGAGTAAATTCTTAAGTTCCGCAAGCTCCTCCAACATTATTTTAAAACACCCTTGTATAGTTCCTATGTAATTTGTATTTAAGATTAAGAAAACTAGGTTAAGAGTTCAACACTAAGACTGGTAATTAATTATGACCACTTTGGACATTCTCAGATTTAAAATCTTATATAAATAGTAAGATCCAAAATAAGACAAGAATTTTGAGAATAGTAACAGAAAGAAATGGCTCTAACTTGTTAACAAAATACAAAGAGCAGAAGATTAAAAAGAGTAACGTATTTAACTGAAATTGAGACGAAAAGCCCTAAATTTAGGCAGCAGGAAAAGCAGAGGATGGTGAAATTAATGCACAAAAGGCAGTTCTTCCCCAAACATCCAATGACTGAATATCAGTAACCATAGAAGTGTGCGATTGCCTAGATACATATCAAAGCACTAATAAAAGCTATAATATCATGAATAAGTCAAGTTGGTGAAAAACAAATTATTCCTAGAAGCTGAAGCAACTCCTTCAATTTGGAGGAAAAGGAGAGAATGTTAAACAAGTGTCCTTTTAGCAACAAAGTTTTCAGTATGTAGGAAAGTAGCAGCGTAAGATGTCAGAATATAAAAGAGCTCCTTCTTCCTCAAACATCTTGTACAGTCAGAGAGAAATAAATAAATCTATTCATTTGGTAGCACTGAGTGATTTCATAAATATTTAGGAACATAGGTGAAGTTACCATCTTATCTCTTTGGCGTGGTTTCTATCCTACTTCCTCAACTTTCACTTTTCCTCCGTTAATTAAAAATGTTTCCAATAGGAAACTTTGATACAGAGAGAGCTTGGAATGTGGCCTTTATTTTTTATTGGAAGTGAGAAAATGAGGTAGATTATATACTTGTCAAATATTTGGTTTACTACAGAAATCAGTTTAATTCTATTAATCATTTTTGTGTCTAAACAATTAGTCCTCTGGGAAACAGAAAAATAATGGCCAAAGGAAAATAATGAATGACCTACAACCACCAAGGTTAAGCAAGTGTCCAAAAATAGAGTATCTGTGTTATATGCCAATAGATTAAATCAACTGCTTTTACTATAAGCAGTTATATGTGAAAAGATATTATTAAATTTGGGCAAATGTAAATCCATACTGCCATGATTACTAATGGAAATCTACTACAGAATATTATTAGTAAATCTTCCAGAGGAATATTCAACCTCATTTACTGTACATATACTTTTTCTATATAATTTTAATGCTTTGCTATTAAACTGAGAACTTTTCATGTTACCTACTCCAATAAACAACTCAGGGATATAAAGCAGTATGTTAACCTAATGCTTACTTTTCATGTATATTTGTTTTCAATCTTTTCCCTACAATTTAGAATACTCCGGCTTAAGTTCTTAAACATCCTGTTTAAACACAATGTTACTCTGCTTAAAAATTCTTAATAATTTTCTCTTGCCTTCAGAATAATCTATATTCTTATCCTGGCATTTATTAACTTATTCAACAAATATTTAACAGCTAGTACAAGCAAGCCACAGTGGACCATACAAAGACGAGCAACATAAACCCTGCCCTCAAAGAGCTTACAGTCTAAAAGGGGAGATAAAAATGTACAAACTGAAGCATTGGCAGGTATGGAAATGCAATGGGGTGTAAAATATAGTAACCTTACCAATTGCTGGTGGGAGTGTAAACTGCTGTAGCATTCTAGAGAGTGAATTCATAGTACTTTGTCAGATAAACATTATGGTTTTCTATGACAGGCAATTCTGCTCCTGAGTTTATCCCAAAGAAATTCTCATACAGATCCATAAGGGGACTGTACCAGAATTTTCACCATAGCATTGTCTGTGTTGGTGGGGAATGAGACACAATTTGGGTACCCATCACTGAGAGAAAGGACAAGTGAAAAACAGGATATACAGGATAAACACTATGCTACAGGTAGAAACAATCTAGAGGTAGACATATGGATAGATCTTAAAAACTGTTGGGCTTCCCTGGTAGTCCAGTGTTTAAGAATCTGCCTTACAGCAGGGGACATGAGTTCGATCCCTGGTCCAGGAAGATCTCACATGCTGTGGGGCAACTAAGTCCATGCACCACAACTACCAAGCCCACATGTTGCAACTACTGAAGTCTGCACACCTTGAGCCTGTGCTCCTCAATAAAAGAAGCCACCTCAATGAGAAGCCTGAACACTGTAAAGAAGATCCAGTGCAGCAAAATATAAATAAATAAAAATAATGTTGAAAAAATAATATATGAAAAAAGTAAAAACCAAGCAGGACATACAACATAATATCACTTGCGTAAATTAAAATATACATAAAGAAGTGAACATTTTATAAGAACTTGTAAGAACAAAAAAATCTACAAATTAAACACATTAGAAGGACTGCCTAAGGGGAAGTATGGGTGTGGAGAGAGGGATAAAAAGGAATAAAGTAAAACAAGACAGGAACCATGATGACAAAGTCCAGGAATTAAGTATGATTAACTCAACCTTCCATACTTGAAGTTCAAAGGGGAAGTGAAGGTGCAGGAGTGACCATAAACAGAAGGAAGATCCAATAAAGTACCACAGGAATTCAGAGAAAAGAAATGACTCCTCAAGAGGAACTGAGGTGCACACAAAAGAAGTGTATTTTTTATCTTGATATCATTTTAATGTTTTGCAATAGATTAGTTAGTTCTAAGCTATACAACTACATAGAATCATCAGACTCACAATTTAGGATCTCAGTAGAATCAGTTACTACAAATAAATTACATGCAAGAAGTGGCTTCAGTCAACAAATTTCTTTACAAAATTAAATTTGGGTGGTGGTGGTCCCTGGGAACCAATGTTCCCTGATGGTCCAGTGATTAAGAATTTGCCTGTCAATGCAGGGAACATGTTGATTCCTATTTGGGCAACTAAGCCTGTGTATCACAAGAGAAAGTACTGCAATGAGAAGCCTGCACGCCGCAACTAGAGTAGCCCCCATTCACCACAGCTAAAGAAACCCATGTGCAGCAATGAAGACTCCTCCAGTGCAGCCAAAAATAAATAAATAAATTTATTAAAAAATTAAATATGGAAAGACAAAGGTTTGATATTACTTATATATCCTTTCCCAAGTGTACTCATAACTATAGATGACAAAGCTAAACAATGCTATGAAACTGAGCATATCACTCTTACCCAGCTTCATTTCTTTTTTTATAAAGGTATTTCTGAGGCCTCTATCAATGTCAGCTAGGATCTCAAATCTTTGACAACTAACAATGGATAAGTGAAATTAGTTGCCTAAACCAGGAGACTATAGTCAAGATGGATGGAGCCTGGACGAATGGTGCACATGAAAGAAGAATGTTTGAGTAGAATATATAAAAAAACACCTGGGTAAGACTTATGGGCATGAATATATTTTAAAAGGATGCAAATATGCATAAAGACTTCAGATAGGAGTAAAATGTTATAAACTTGAAAAGATGATTGCTAAGAGGAAAAGAGTCCTAGAGAATAAGAATCCTCTCTCCATCCCTAGCTACATATGCAATGCATATATCTATGGACTTAGAAAAAACAAAAACAAAAGGATCAAACAGCAAATTCAACACTCAAAGGAACTTCTCCAGAGACATAAGTGAGAAATTTTAGGAAGAAAAATTAAGGAGAAAATAATATATCTTTAATAATTTAAGATAGCTTTTTCTATCCACACAGGTGTACTTTTACATCATCAATTTATTTTTCCTAATTTATAATCATATAATATTCTATGATGCACTCAAACACAACGCATTATTACACCTTCATCCTGCAAAAATAAATGTTGGGGTTGGCAACACCGCTTGGTATCTGGCAACAGCAAGTGCCAAGTGTCTAGATACAAGTGTTAATTTTTCCTGCCCTAATAATTTAGTAAAATGAAAGATTCCGTAAAAGGTAGGTTCAGTTTAATACTATTCAGTAAGTAATAAAACATCAAAGTGAAGAAAATAAGTAGATATTAGTATAAGAAGATATTTCAGTAAGCAAAAATACAATTACTCACTTAAGTATCAACTTAGAAATCATGACCCAAACATTTCAGTTGACTTACATAGTAGATCTAAATTTAAAATGCCTTACTTCCTTTCTGTACATACTGTGTCCTTCCTAGCTCATTTCTTGGTTATTCTGTGGCTCTGTGTCAATAAATATTTTTTCAATTATTTCTTACGTAGTACTGAATTTCCCTACTCAAAGTTACTACAGTCTTCTATAGGATATAGTCAAACAAAAAAACAACAAAAACTGAGGCTTTTAGGTTCAAATACTTTACTAAAGTCTATTAGCTGGTTAGGATCCTCAGATTCTTAACAAGTACATGCTTAATTTGCTTTTTATTTCTTAAGACTAAAAATAGCAGTCTTCATTTTCTGAAGTTAGAATAGCTCGGTAGCCAATGGAAAACTGCTAGAATTAGCTTAAGTTGGAGAGACTGCAGGTTATTTTTGAAATTAATAGTTTAGAAATGAAGTAATCCTTGGTAAAGGCACTCAATACTCTAAATTACTAAAACTGACATTAAATTTGAAAGAAGTTTCTGTTTGGTGCTGTACAGTCGCCTTACCAACTTTACTTAAAGCTATATTTTTTAAAAAAGTTGTATTAAAGATACTGAAACCTACTTACACACTTGATTATGATTTCAAACATCTAGAACTTGTCATATAATGGATGAAATATGCTTATAAGTTGGTTTTATCTGTAGTAGTTTTTAATACTTTACATACTACCTATTTATTTCAGAGAACTCAGATATGACAACCATACATGATTATCAAGTGAAGGTACTTTATATCTACAAATGAAAATATAGCAGAAAAAAAACAGAGCTCATAAACTTGAGTCCTTTAAACAGTGTATCCTCTTCAATATTCCATTTGACTGTTTTTCATATACTTTTTAATAGTTATTTGTCTATGTTCACATACTGACAGATGTTAATCCATTCAGTGAAATGGATTTCATGAAAGAAACTAAATATAATTCTTAAATTGACATTCACTGAATTGCATCAATGATACTAGGACTTGACTGACAGCAAACACATATTTTCATTCCTCATATTATAGTATTATTTAGCTAAAGCATTGTGAAATGAAAAATGAATGCCTGATACATTTTTGCTACTTTAATAAAATGAAGTACTTGGTATATGCTTATTTTTGGCATTGCCAGATGAAAACTACACCTGGAAGTATGTTACCATTTTAATAAATCATTTTCCTAGTACTTCTGTCTTTCCTATTTTAAATGGTATACAAGATGATTAGCATTTGTCAGAATTACCTACCTCAATTCTAGATATACAGTAACTGTGTACCATGAAAGTATCTTTATGAATTCATACATTAGGTGATAAAAATGCCCATTTTAAAGAAAATAATTCAAGAACTAACCTTTTTGTACTCCTAAAACAGCAGGAGAGTTCTCCTGTAAAGTTCTGTCAGGTTCCTGAGGAGGTACAACCATGGCAAGTGTATGCATTGGCACACGTGGAACCTAAAAAATCAACTCAGAAAAAAATGATCTCAGACCAAAGAATAAAACAAAGGTCCATACATGAAACAGAGATCTTGTTTTAGATTTTCTTCATATACCACCCAATGAAACAGAGATCTTATTTTAGATTTTCTTCATATACCACCAAATTAACTTTTTTGTTTCTTTAAAAGAATAAGAGGGAAAGGAAGATGAAAAAGAAGGAGCAGCAGCATTGTTTACCAAGCAATAATTTCTGAGAATACTGATAGGGCAAATTCAGGCAATCTACACATAGTCCATGATTTAAGCTAAATGGAATTAATATCACTCTCTTGTTAAGGAGACAGCCTTGCTGGTTTTAATTATAGCTAGGAATAAAAGTAACATGATCAACTGACCAATTTACCCTTGTTCAAATTCTATAGGGTCAAAAGAAAAAAATCCAACACATTTCCCAAATTAGTGTATTTTAGCAGTTCTCAGGATATTGTTGTAGAAAAGAACTTAAGACATCACTGAACTTTGTATACTTATTATACTCTCTACATACTCTCTGTATTTTTAGGTAGTTTTAAAAATTAATGAATTTTTGGTGCATATATCACTCACACTTTCCTGGTTGATAAGAGTAGCTATCTTTAGAATATCTCTAGAAAAGGTATTTCCAGTATATCTCTTAAGAGTCCTTTGGACTACAAGGAGATCAAACCAGTCAATCTTAAAGGAAATCAACCTTGAATATTCATTGGAAGGACTTCTGCTGAAGCCAAAAAAGACTTTGGCCACCTGATGTGAAGAGCCAACTCACTGGAAAAGATCCTGATGCTAGGAAAGAGTGAAGGCAAAAGGAGAAGCAGGTGGCCCAGGATACGATGGTTAGATAGTGTCACCAACTCAATGCACATAAGTTTGAGCAAACTCCAGGAGTTTGTGGAAGACAGAGGAGTCTGGCATGCTACAGCTCATGGGGTCGCAAAGAGTTGGACATGACTTAACAACTGAATAAAAACAACCAGGATAATTAACAGTCTTGGGAGGTACTAAGGGAAAAGCTTTCTCTTGGTTAACAACTCTAAAGACCTAGCTGAATAAAAGGACAACTTGGAATGCTTATATGGTATTAAGTGTGCATTTTTTTTTTTTAAACCAAACACTATTTTCAGTAAATAAAGACAATTAAAAAATTTCCATGTACTTTTCAAGAAAATCTCAAAAGAATTTAGGACAAGATTTATTCAAATTTTAAAAGAGAAATAAGCCTATTTTATCTAAGACTAATTTTAAACAAAATTTCCAATTTGAAGAATATTTATAAGTTTAAATTCTATTTTATATTACCTGAGATTGATCTTGAGAAGGTGGGGTAAGCTGAGACACATCTGTGGTAGGAACTGACAGAACATTGTTTGGATAATCCAAAAGATAAGAAACAACATTAGTATGACCACCTTTTGCAGCTTCAATGAGCATTGTTGAGCCATCCTGAGAAAAATTGATATTGTAATTAATTGTCAGTTTCTTTTAATAATATGATTACTAAACAAATTTAGTTTCTTAGCTCATATAAAATCAAAACTTAAACAGTAATGAATATTAATAATATTAAGCACTAAAATATCTGAAATATATTTTAATAATGATATATAATTTCCTTATTTTGAAGTAGAATACCTTGAGACGATGAGTAGGGTCAGCCCCATGAGCCAAGAGTAGCTCCACCACTGCCAGGTGACCTCCTGCACATGCCAGTGACACTACTGTATGATCATTATTGGCTGTAGCCCTATTCACATTAGCACCTTCAAAGAAAAATAAAAAAGCAATCTTAGCAAAGCCAGCTCAGACAATATGATTTTTGAAACATTTCTGAAATACAACATAGACATAAAAAAGTACAAAAATCATACGCGTATACTTTGAAATATTTCTCAAAGTGAACATAATTGTGTAACCAGCACCCAGATCAAGAAACAGATTATCCACATACCAGAAGCCCCACTTTGTGTACGCTTTCAGTCACTACCCACCCCTCCAATGATAAGTACTATCCTGACTTCCAAACTGATTTTAGGTTTTGAACTTCATATGAATGAAATCACACAGTGAACTCTTTTTGTGCCTGGCTTCTTTCACTCAGTATAATATTTGTGAGAGTCATCTACACTGTTGCAGTCCATTCATTCAATACCACTTCTAAGATGAAAAATCTAGATTAATAAATATATATAGTTTAACATATATACGAGCACCAAATAATACCATTGTATGTAACTCTTTAAAGACATTTTTGATCTACTTCTAAAATGTGGCAGTATAGCCAGGTCTCAAGGTAGAGAACTTTTGAAACAATACTTAAGAGAAATATAATTTTTCATATTGTGTATTTTAAAAGTTAGAGACCTGGATATGAAGAGAAGACATAAGATCATCTGAATATATTAAAAGGCAATTTAGTAAGTTGTTCAATAGCTCTGTACAATATAATCTAAAGAAAGTCTAAATGCAAAATCTTTTCTTAGCCTCTTTTTTTGGTAAGTTAATTTTGATCGCCAGGAAAAAAAGACTTTATTTTTAGTTCAACTACCTTTTAAAATCCCAATGGATCCAATTAGATAAGACTACAGCAATGTTTGGTCCTCCTTCTTCCTTAATACCAGATTTATTTTATGAAAGAAAAATAAACCTATGGGAAACTAATAATTATTTAATTTTCAAAACTACCCAGCTGAACCTAATCCTAACTTACATTAAAGTACATTTAGCGGGGAGGGGAAAGTACATTTGGGAAAGGCAAGGTACATCAATAAGCATCCTTACATTAGCAACATGAGATTATTTCTAAAGCTGTTAATACAGCTGACTTAACTATATAAACCATAAACAATGGTAGTAGACTTTCTCCCCTCTATCCTTCCCTATTTCCAGCAGAACTGCCTTAAGTGCTGAACAATACTGTATCTACTATACATAGCTGGACATTTTACATTTGACTTTTCCAACTTTTGGGAGTAAGTATATACTGTTTGGTTGATGAAAATTCAAACTTGAAACTAATAAAGATTCCAGCAAAGTACCTTATGAACTCTGCTTCCTAAGAATATACAGCAATAAGAGACTAGAATTCAATACGTAGACTACAGGTAAAGTAGCTTTAACATAAATTACAACAGTTTAGGAACTTTTTACAGAAGTTGCAGCTTCTTGAAAATTCTCATTTGTACTTTCTTTACCTTTGCTAATAAGAAACTGCACAGTACACAAATGACCAGCTCTTGCAGCTTTCATTAAAGGTGTTCTTCCACCTTCAGATTCATGCTCCTAAAGAGACATAAAATAATCCGTTAGTGCCAATTCATTAACCATCCATCTTAAATACTTAGTAGCAATGACATAAGAAATAATGAAGATTTAATACTCAGTCAATGCAATCACTTATGCTGCTGCTGCTGCTAAGTCGCTTCAGTCGTGTCCGACTCTGTTCGACCCCATGGACTGCAGCCTACCAGGCTTCTCCATCCATGGGATTCTCCAGGCAAGAACACTGGAGTGGGTTGCCATTTCCTTCTCCAGTGCATGAAAGTGGAAAGTGAAAGTGAAGTCGCTCAGTTGTGTCCGACTCTTAGCGACCCCACGGACTGCAGCCTACCAGGCTCCTTCGTCCATGGGATTTTCCAGGCAACAGTACTGGAGTGGGGTACCATTGCTGTTACCTACCTCAAATCCTGGAAAATACAGGATTAATTTCAGTCCACACTAGTTAGTGTAACTTTCTAACAGCAAGTTCAGTTTTGCACACCAAACAGTAACCATTAAAAATTAGACTTATGTTTAGTTTGATTCCCAAAAAGAAATAACTGCATTTTTTTTTTCCCTAATACTGTTTCCCTAATTATTCATCTGAACTCTGAAAAAGGAACCTTAATTTTATGAGGTGATTATGAGGATCACATCATATCAGAAGCCAGTAAGAGTTGTATCAAAGGTGAGAAACCAGTCAAACATTGTGGTATTTCAGGAGTAAAGGGAAAAGGAAAAAGAAAAACACAAATGAGCAGATTTTTTTAGAGTAAAATTAAATGCTTGAACAGCCAAAGGCAAAAGAAGCAGTCTTATAATAGCAGAAAGATTGTGTTCTTCCTAGGAAGTTTACCAGCAAGAAGAATGAATGATAAAATAGCTTCCAACCATTCTTTATTAACTCTAAGGGCCCATGGACAGAGGAGCCTGGACGGCTGCAGTCCATGGTGTCGCAAAGAGTTGGACATGACTGAGTGACTAACACACACACACACATGAAGAATGCATAACTATAGACAATGCCAAAATAATGTGGTTTTAGAATGGATTTTGAACTTGAAAATTCAAGTGTAGATAAATGTAATATTCCGGCCATTAACTTCAAACAAAACAGAATACACATCATGAAGAGCTTACTCAGAAAGACATAGAAAGTCATGTCAATACACTATACACTGGAATTCTATCAGCTAAACACTGGAAAGAAAGTGCTCCCTTTAGCAACTGCTATTTACCTTCTGTCTCAGGGCCCTTTTCCTTAAGCTGCTATCTCTTCCCTATAACACTTGTTAGCTCCTTTTCATCCTTGATTGTTTCAAGTGTTGTGTCCTCAAGGAAGATCATCCTGAACCTTCTTAACTAGATCAATTTTCCTAATATCAACTTATAAAGAGTTCTACGAATTGCTCCTTTTTAAGTTTCAAACACATATTAGTTTGTGTAACTATTTAGGGTTACATGTCCACCACTAAAATGCAAGCTTCATAAGAACAGCAATCATGTCCATTTCTGCTTACTATTATATACCTAATATCTAAAATGATTAAGTACTTGAATACTGTTTACCAAGAAGGTACCTAAGCATAACTGACCTCTCAAATCTTCCCTCTCACAGAAATGAAGCTTGAAGTTTAAATTTTCTACTAGGTAAATAAGAGAAAGAGAAGTTAACAATAAATTAAAAGTAGTAGCTAAAATTAGATTAAGAAATTGATTATCTGCATCAGATAATACATTTTATTAGATCATGGGTGGGCAACACTAATGTCGTTTTTCCTTTTTTGGGGGGAGGCTTTCTCATTTCTTAAGCTTGGCAGTGACATCCATCAAAGCAACCAGATCCCATGAATAGTGGCAAAGACAAAAGATTTTGAAAGCCCTGTTTAGAATAAACTTTTAATTAACTGTTAATTCTGTATATTTAAAATATTCCCATAGCTGTTAAAAATAAGAAATCAAAGAGCCTCACCTCAATTTTGAAATTTCAAAATTCAACATATTAATAAAATTTTGGAAATAAAAGGTGTTAAAAGCTGCCTATTTTATTTTCCTCCCTATAAATATACATCCATTCCTTTGGTTTTGAACAATTATGTTTGAGGAAACAGCTGATAAGACAATGCTGCAACTTTATAATGGATTTACACTTCTTGTCCTAAAATTAAAAATGTATATCCCACAACCTATATCACTTGACCCAAAATATCTGATCACTAAATCTTTCTTTTAGGATAGAAATCAAATTTGTTTATACAGTTGACCCTTGAATAACATGGGGCTCGAACTGTGTGGGTCCATTTATATGTTGATAACTAAGTACTACATTACATGATCTGTGGTTGGTTGATCACAGGGATGCAGAAACCAGAATTACATGGGTAAAGTTACATGCAAATTTTCCACTACACAGGTGGGCATCCCTAACCCCCATGTTGTTAGAAGGTCTGCTGGCTACTTAATGAATAGTACTACTATTCACTTACGAATGTTGGGTTTATTATTTCAGCCAATATTTGTTCAGTATCAATAAAATTTTAGAAAAGAAATCACGATTTTCCCCTGCATATACAAAATTAATTTTCAAGGCAACAAAATTACTTTTCAAGGCTACAAAGTTAGATACTGTGCAGTTTAACTTTTCTTTCTCTTTTGAAGAAAACTAAAAAATAAAGGGATTATCTATTCTTTGAACTTTTGGTAAAGCTCACTGATAAATCCTTCTGGGATGCTCTTACCCTTTTAGGAGATGGGTGGTTTTGAACTACTGACTCAATTGTAAAAGTTATTGTTTTATTAAGGTATGTGATTCTAGAACTTCCTTTTTTTGCGCTGCACAGTGCAGCTTGCATGATCTTAGTTCATCAACCAAGGACTGAACCTGGGAACTCGTCAGTGAAAGTGCAGAGTCCTAACCACTGGATCACCAGGGAATTTCCTGGAATCATTTTTGATAATTTATATTTATAGAAAATAATCAATCATTTCATCTAAGTATTCAAACTGATTGTTCATACTGCCCTATAAATTTAGTCCTCTACTATATCAAAGTTATAACTCCGTTTAAGTTTATACCATGTATCTGTGCCTTTTGCCCCTTTGAAAAAAGCTGGTCTTACCTACTTCAGAATTTTTTAAAAATCAGCTTTTATTTTGCTGTTTACCCCTATTTTTTAAACTCTTTTTTTGTTTACTACTCAATATTAACTTTTTTTTAACCTTATATCCTTCCTTCTTTGTGCTGTTGTTCTTTGAGTAGATTCACTTCCTTTCATTATAGACACACACACACACACACACACACACACACACACAATTTTCCTTCTAGGGACCACTTTAGCTGTATCCTCTCTCCCAAGTTTTAATGTGTAGTTTTGGTGATAACAACTATTTTGTAGTTTTTACTGTGATTGCCTTTTAAACTCATGAATTATGTAAAAGTATATTTCCTCATTTTCTAATTGTATGGGATTATTTTTAAAAAGGTTTTATTGTCAATTTGTAATTTTAAAACTACAAAAGATTAGAGAATGTAGTTCATAGCATGAAGAAGTTTGTTTTAAAAACTTTTTTTGTGGGCTACCATGTATCATTTTTATGTATATTCAATGCACTGGAAAATATATTCCATATTTATTGGAAACAAAATTATAGCTCTCTATAAGAACAAACTTGATTTTTCTATTCTTAGCAATTGTTTTATCTGTCAGTTTCATGGAGAAGTGTGGGAAAAAAATCCTATGAGCAGAAATGTAGAACTAATTTTCTTGTAACTATAATTTTCTATTTTAGTTGGAGGGTAGATGTTAAGATACTGATAAGTGACTGATTGTTATACTAATGGGAGGAGCATTTATTTATCTCTAAAAATAATTTTGGCTTAAAATTCCATTTTGTTTGATATTAATATTGTCTTACATAACGTTTTCCATTATTTTGTCAATCTTTTCCCTGTCATTTTGCTTTAGTTCTTTCTCCTGAAAACAGAATTCACTAGATTTTGATTTTGAATCTAATTCAAACTTCTCTGCCCTTTTAACAAATGAGTTGAATAGATTTGTATTTGTTCTGATTAATAAATTTTTCTTAAAAAAAAAAAAGATTCTTTAAAGTTATTCAGTACCTGATTATTCTCTCCAGAACAACACAAGAATTCTAACACGGTTTTTAAACTTTCTAACATATCCTGCTGAATTACATACTATTTCTGTCTAGATTTTAGCACTACTTTGTTTTTAAGCATAAAAATTTAAGTTTTATACTCACAAATTTGTATTTATAGTTTACCAGCTTCTGTGCCTACCAAGGCTTCTTGCATCCCACACCTTCCTCCAGGGTTCTTTTTTCTTCTTATTGATGTACATATATTTTAGTAGTTCTTTTGGCAAGGGTCTGAGGTGGTAAACTCTTTTATTCTTTGTAGATCTGAAAATATCTACATCTGAAAATATAAGTATGTCTTCTTCTTTGGAATGCTAGCAGAGTACAGAATTCTGTATCATGCTATTATCTTCTGATATTTGGAGGATATTACCCTCTGTTGTTTTCTGTAATTATTATTGTTGATGAGAATCTATTGTCAAAAAGGTAAATGGTCTTCCTTTGAGAATAATTCATTTTTCCTATAATGGCTTTTAAGATTTTTTTCTTTATCCTTAAAATTCTGCAGTTTCATTTGTTCTTCTTAGTGATTTTTTCAACCAAGGATTCCTGTCAGCCTTCAGTTCTAGAAAATTCTCCATCAGTATCTCTTCAAGCATTTCTTAGTGATTTTTTTCTAAGACTCATGTCAGGTTTCAATTCTAGAAAATTCTCCATCATTATCTCTTCAAGCATTGCCTTTGCTTGCTATTTCTATTTTCTCCTTCAGCAACTTCAAATAAATATATGGTAGAGCCTATTTCATTTCTCTCAATTTCTCTTTTATATTTTCCATCTCTTTATTTTTGTGCTGTATTTATTTATCATTTGATTAAATCTTTATTCAACTGTCCAACATACTGTTTATCCTATACATTTTTAATATAAATTTATTTAAATTGGAGGCTAATTACTTTACAATATTGTATTGGTTTTGCCATACATCAACATGAATCTGTATCCTATACATTTTTATTTTCAAAAAATTTTTTACCTGAAAGTTTAAGTATTTCATATCTACCTGACCTTAATTCATAATTATCAGCTCCTATTTCACTGCCTCTCATTCTTTTATGGCTACTGTTCATAGTTTAAGCATGTTTAAAATCTCTGATTAAAGTCTTTTATTTCAATTTTCTTGGGCCTATATTCTCCTAGTTTGCTGGCTGTTTGCTTGCATTTTGACTATCTCTCTTGATGTAGATTTGCTCCTGAGCTTTACAATTTTTCTTATTTGAAAAAGTTCATTTTGCATGGGAGTTGGTTTTTTTTTTCTTTTATTTCCATTTATAAACTTATCCCTTCTCATCAGATGGTCTGAAAGTTACCTTAATCTGGTCCGTTTCAGAAGTAGACCTTTACCTGGCAACTTAAGCTTCTTATCCCATGAGGTTATTTCTGTTCTTCTTTCTTCTCACTATATCAAATAATGATGTCCTCCAAGTTCTTAGCTACACTGCTGTCTTTGCCTCTTCCCTCTATGAAGAACAATCTGCTAATTTCTAACAGTAATCCTGGGCAGTTCTTTGAGTTTTTTTCCCACCCTGCTTCACAAGCTGGGCAATAATAAATTAGGTACCACTTTCATGCTTCAATCAAGTAGACTAAATCTATTGGCCTGCTCTATGTGAGATACATTCAGTTCTTATTCCCTTAAAGATGAAATTCAAGCCCCAAATAGCTTCAACTGTAGATCCAGAGTCCATTTTTAGTCCACAGTTCTTTAACCTTGTTTCTGAGTATAGCTACATGTTTTTAGTTTAGTTTGTTACCCTCCCATATTTTATTTACTGTATCTATGTACTTGACACAGAACAGAGAGGTTTCAAAATATATTAAGAGACTTTACCCTCTTGAAAGGAAGTCATTTGTTACTTGTATTTAAACAAATTTGAGACAGGATTAATTCAACATACAATAGGAAGGAAAGAGAAAATTTTTTTGGCCTTTAAAAAAAAATTATCAGGAGCTTTGTGTATTGCACAGTTTAGAGATCAAGAAAAAATTGATAAAAGTTTTCCAGCTTTAAGTAGTAAAATCTTAAAATATGTATATGTTATTCCTTAGTGAAAAGTTATTTAAAAACTGGGAGGTCCTATTTAGTTTATTAAGGTAAACTAACCACTAATACTTAAAATATATTGATAAGTAGATATTTAGAACTTACAAGTCTGCTACACTTTTTTTCATAAAAAATGTACTGCAAAGTTCTGGTTCTGATGCATAAATACTATGAGAAAAAAGGTACAAGTTTTTTTCTACTTGACTTAAGATAACAAAAATTTTAGATTAAGGTTTTTTTCCTTTAAAATAAGTCAATTTCCTTAAAAACCACAGTCCGGGCCACCCAAGGTATTTGTTCAAGATTGTCACTATATCACAGAGACAGTGCTTCTTGGAGTTGAAGGTGGACAATGTCTTGGGGTAAGGACCAGAATCAGAGGGAGGAAAAGGAGATTGTTTATACTATGTTATGTACTAAAGGATTCTTACATCTCCCTTAGTGAATATGCTCTTCCAACCCACTACTCTGTATACTGATCATTACCTTAGCAATTTGTTACTGATCAGATTCATATCCTTCAATAGAACTGAGATGGAGAAAGATTAAGAGGCACCATATTAGTGCTTGTATTTAGCTCAGTTTCTAAAAACATGTAACAAAGACAAAAACCAAGTTCATTCAGTTTGGATGGAGGAAGGATGATAATAAAGCAAAGATGAGAACAGAACTCAACAATGATGCAGAATAATCTACAGACTCTACAGTATAGACAGCAGAGTCTCTACAGACAGATAGCAGTGTTTCAAAGTATGGAATATAAAGGACTTAATGAGAATCTCCTGGTATATCATCTAAAGTGCAGACTCCCCATTTCAGAGCTGCTGAATCTGAACCTCTAAAAGGAGGGCTGCAAACCTAATTTTTAAAATTATCCTCCAATAAATAATAATAATAAAAATCCCAAGTCTTAAGACTTACAGCTAGAGATAGATTTATAATCACATTTCCTTTAACAAACCCAGAGAGAAAGAAATAACTTTATGTGAACTAACACTCAGTTTTACATTCTTGACAGGAGCCAGAGTTACTACATAAACTGAGCAAAAGTTTACATTTTCACCTAATATTTTGTGAAAGAAATTTATTTACTCTATTCCAAATAGAATGAATATATAACAACTTCTTGTTCCAAAAGCCAATAAAGGTGATCCTTAACAAGCATTATGATTAAAAGTGGCTTGATACTGAAAAATTTATTTTAGATGGCCTAAATTGTGATACAATCACAACTCACTCTTAATTTAAAAATTAAGTACTGCTCCTGAGTGTAAACAAATCTCTCTGAATTATAATGGATATTAAATTTGCTTGACTTTTAAAACCATTAGGGCAAAAATTCCACACATTTTTTTCAAAAGAAAAGAAATGCTTGTTTATAAACAACAATTTCAGAATGAGGCTACATGAGAGGATATTAAGAAAATTTTAATTTTACAGAAATTAGGGCATCAGCTAGTAAATGTGTCACTATTTTTTGTTGTTGTTGTTTGAGGATTATATAAAAAATAATCCACTGTATCACTCTAAATCTGAGTTTCAGACTTTTGTTGAACAAAGCTGAATACAAAGGGCTTTATGACTGAGGGATATCTTAACTCTCTCAATAAAGGAGAATGCAAAAGAACTATCTGAATAGGAAAAACTATTTTCACCTAAGAGGTTTTTTAGGAATACTACATAGATGAATACTAAGGAAGCAAACCTCTAGTAATATAAATCTCTTTTTATTGGAACTTCATAATCTTTTTCAATTGAAGAGTATTTCCTTTGTCACCCAGCAGGGTCCTGGAACTTCTTGGCTGGAATTCAGATACCCAGAGTTCTGGTTACCTACATCATCTATTCTTTATGTAGTAGCTTACAAGCATCAAAGGCCACCCTCACCTGATGCTTGGCCGGATCTATGCCCTCCAAAATAGTCTTCATGTCCTCCTGCTTGTCCTGTGAAAGGAAAAAGAAGAACTCACGGATCTAATTCCAAAAATGAAAATCACATTTGGCCATGAAGACCTTGTGACTGGTACTTCAGGTGCTGGGCTTTGTTAACTTAGGATCTTCAGCTAAAAAGATTCCCATATATAGAGACCATAATCTCATGAACAGAGTATTATTTCTTTAACAGCATGATAATATGGTCTCTACCAATATAATTTTAACATAAACCTTAACATATGCAGACATAATTCTGCTAAATGTCTAGAATTCATACCTTTGTCTTCAAATACAACTAAAACTACAGGAAAAAAAGAGCAGTATCTTAATATCTAACCAAGGGAAATAATTAAATTGAAAGATCTGTGAATATCAGAAACTGAGAGAAAAAGTAGGGAAAGTATTGTAAGATGATTAAACAGTTCTGTAGTACCTCCTCCTCCCATTATAAATGCAGTCAGTCCTCACACTTCAACTAAAACAGGAGACTTGAAAGAACTTGAGAGATGGAATATCTGTATTTTCTCTAGATCTTAGACTCCAGATAGGAAGAAAGTTCTTGCAGATGAGACAGGAATATAGCTGAAGAAACAGCAAGGAGCACTGCAATCACTGACCAGAGTCAACTATATCTCCAAATAAAAGAGATGTGGCCTAGAGAAATCTTCACTCTAAGTCACTCCTACCTCCTACCCTGGAAGATGTGCTTACCTAAGAAGGTGCATGCTCCTATGGCAAAGATTTAGTGAGAAAATATTCTGAGACAACTATATGATATGAAGAAGCTGACTGTTAAAGCTCACTTGTTCTTCCTTTCTCATCCACATATGAGTTTCAACAAAAACAAGTCCCATTCAAATATGAATAGATAAGCACAAAGTATCCAACACAGAACATATTAAGAAGTTCTTAAAAAAACAGAAAGAAAATTTAACCCAAATATTCCCTACACTTTCAAAAAATTAAAGGGAATACAAATGCTTTAAACAGTGGGACAAAGTGATATAACAGCAAGAGGAAATTTAAAAGTGAGTTGGAAGAGCAGAAGATACTAAGTAATGAGGAAACCATGAAAACCACATTAGAAGCAGCGACAACTTTGCAGAAAAAATAGGGCCCTGATGGATGATCCCTATTAAGAAAGAATACAGAGGAAAAAAAAAAAGAAGTGAAAAGAATCAGACATAAAGATAATACAAATAAGGGAGATTCAATATATGGATAATAAATGTCCCAGGAGAAAAAAGAATAGAAAAAGAAGTGTTCTATAGAAGAAGAAAACTGAAGAAGAAGAAAACTGGAAGAAGGATGATACTAGAAGAAAACTGGAGAAGGATGATAAGGAGGAGAAAGAAAAGGAGAAAGGAAAGAGGATGAACTAAAATCTTCAAATAGAAAGCATTCATGATTTTCCAGGAAAAACTATTATAAAATAATACACACCAAGATACATCCTGGAGAAATCATAAACATTTAATATAATGAAAGAATCTTATGATAATCCAGGCAGAAAAGAAGTCGCTTACATATACTTACATACACTGGGGAATATTCTAGCAGGCTTTTGCAATATTTAATACCAGAAGATAATAGAACAGAGGGCTTAGAATTTTGAGAGGAAAAAACCCAGTGATTCAATAATTCTATATATGGCTACATGGTGGGTCAGTGGTAAAGAATCCGCCTGCCAATGCAGGAGACACACAAGACGCGAGTTTGAACCCTGGATTGGGAAGAGATTCCCTGGAGGAGGAAATGGCAACCCACTCTAGTATTCTTGCCTGGGAAATTCCATGGACAGAGGAGCCTGTTGGGCAATAATCCATGGGATCTCAAAGAGTCAGACACAACTTAGTGACTGAGCATGCACGCACGCACATTCATTTATAAATACAACAAACAATAGTCCTAAAAATGCAAACACCTGTAAACTTTTTTGGTGGAGGAGAGTAAATTCAAAACAAAATACTAATATCAGCCAGCCAAAACTTGAGTCAAGTTCAGGAAATCAGGAATTCAGAATCTATATAATATGAAAGACTAGTAAGGTAAACAATGAATCCACCTAAATATACAATTAAACAACTTTGAGAAATAGGATCATAAAACAGAACATAAATGTTGTAAAATCATAACAATGTAAAAATAAAATAACTCATGAAAATTCTATAATGTAAGACACAATCTCCTCTTCAGAATGGAGTTAATAAATATTGTCTAAATATTAGATTTTTTAAAAATCAGTTTTTTAAAAAGAAAGTAACAAAATATTTCAAAATTTGCACTTGTACATGATGTCTGAATACTTCTCCAGGAAATAACTTTATATCTGTGTTTTACATAGTTCACCAAAGCTTTGGGAGCAATTAGTGAGCAGCTAACAGGGCTACTTGGAACATTGTGATTTTTTAAGATAAAAGAACATGGGGGCTATGATCAGAGATTAGAATATTAAATTATAAAAAAAGAAAGGAAGGAAGACAGAAGAAATCTAACTCATTTTAAGGAGAATTAAGAATCTGGAGACCTCGACTGCTAACAGAAGTGTAGACTGGTTCAGCATTTTTGAACAATTTAGCAACAGCTATCAAATTTCTAGATGTGGACCCTCTGATAACCAGCAATTTCACTTCTAGGAATTTACCCCTATAGATAAACTCACAAAAGTAGCAAAGATATATAAATGTACATAACAATATTTGGTGTAGCACCATTTGTAATATTTAAAGATTATAATAACTCAAATGTTTATGAATAAGTAAGTGGTTAATCAATTACACAGCACACAGGAAACCTGTGAAAAAGAGTGAGAAATCTTAGGGATTGATAGGAAAAATATTATATTAAAAAGAAAAATGTTTCAGAACAGTATACGTGATAACAAATCTATTCATATAAAAAAGAGACACAGCTCACAAACACAGAATATATACATGCTTGGGTGTACAGAAATATCTAGAAAGACACACAACATACTGCTCAAGTTAAAAAAAAATCTTATGAAGATTTCTATTTTGTAAGATTTAATACAGATAACAAACTGATCTTTCAAAATTTTTGTCTTTTAAGATAAGTCCATATCAAATCTTAATTTCCAGAAGTAAGAAACCAGAGGGTGCTAATATATCCACAGTCAAAATACCCAGTTTCCACTAGTTCAACTATTCTAGGAAATCCTCCCCCAAAGTTCATTTGGCTGGTAGAATAGTCTAAGAAAAGCCAACAGAGGTCAGAGAGCTTACTTTCTATGGTTAGGGAGGAAAATCAGTGACAGGCCACTACAATATATTCAAGGGGCCCAATTTACTCAGTGCAGAAGTGCTTCAATTTTTACTCCAATGTTAAAAATAATAAACCTTAAAAGCTATGATCAACTCTACAAAGAAAATCAGTATAGTAAAAACCAATTTTCTATTTAAGTAAGGAATTATACAAAGCACTAAGCATTAATTAGAGTATGTATTTCTTTCAATATGTGACTTTTCATCATATCTATATAAAATATCTCCAGAAGAATAGAAGGAAAGAACAACACTGATTGCTAATAGAGAGGAAAACTGGGTGCCCATGAGACACTTTAAAACATAACAAGTTTTGAACCATGTAAAGGCATTACCTATTTAAAAAATAAGAAAAACTACAACTGATTTGCGTAAGACCAACTATTACTCAATACGGCAAAGATGCAGAATTAGCAACATTGTGTACCTACTACACTTCTTTAGGTTGGTTCTACTTATTTTCTTTGATACTGCATCTATAGCAGATTATGAACATAAAGAAAGAAACCATGTCCTATCTTATCCCTGGAAAAACTTGTCTTCCACCCTTACTTTCAAGATGGTGAACATCTTGAAGCAAAACAGTATTTCTAAATTCCCAGCCACTGAATATGTATCTTAAAGAAATTTTGAAAAGTTTGAAGCCACATAAGATGAGAAGAGGATGTAACAAAAGTTTATTCTGCTACCTGAAATAAAATTTAACTGAAGGAAAAGAAGAATAAATTCTTAATTGAATAATTCCAAAGATAACTGGAGATTTTATTCTTAAGGAAACAATTTACTTAAAAATTCATGTCAAGGAAACTCTTCCTACTTCTTTGACAGTATTTAAATAGGAAAAAATATTGATAGTAAAAAGACAGGGTGGAAGACATAATGATTTAGCATTGTATTGCCAAATAATCCTTACTGGGGTGGCCTTGCCAAGTTACTGTATTTTCTAGGGATTGGCAACTTTTATCTATTAAAATATTTTATAGTAAGCTAAATCTGCTAATTATTAACTATAAACACCATCCAAAATTAAATAATTTAATACATTTAATATACACAAAGATTTCAAGAGATAGAATCATTTGTGTAACATATCACTGCTCTTAATGATGAGTCGCAACTAAAATTTCATTTTCTTCAAGAATCCTATAGCACTTTACACATTCTTGGGCTAAGCACTCATCTAGTCCATTCAATACCTCCAAACAAGTAGCTGCTTAACTTGTTCTTTAAAAAAACATAAAATTAGATTCCTTAACACACATCATTAAAGATCTTCTGGTCCAAACCCCTCATTAAAAAAAGGAAAGGGGGGAGAAGAGGAAGAAAGAAAAAAAAAAAAAAAAAAAGCCTAGGGAGTCTCAGTGATTTGCTAGCACATTCAGCAGAACCAAAGAAACAATATTTACATGACTTGGGTAAAATAGTCCAGAAAATAATACTAGATTTCATTTTACAGATGAAATTATTGAAGCAACTATTTACTTAAGATCAGTGGTTTTATGGCTATAATGAAAATTTAGGTCTTGTCTAATGTTCAGAGCATCTCTAATGAAGACTTTTTTCTAAATAACCTAAGTGTAGCCCTCCATTTAGATACAGGATTACAGGGTGCTTTCTGCAGGTACTTCTACCTTTTAGTTGATTTATTTTCAAACAGCAATGAAGGCCTATAACATGCTAAAATAGATCATAAAAAATCTTTACATGAATACAACTAGAATGTATTTACTTTCTCTAACATCTATGTCAGTTGTTTATTATGGGAAATACTACTTGAGTTCCTCTTCTAAAATGAAAGGCCAAGGAGCTGGAGACAAGGAAGGAATACTAATTTATATATTATTCTCCCTTTCCAACCTTAACTTTGTGAAGGAAAATTCTGTAGATGACAAGTATTTCTTTTATGTTAACAAATGTATCAAAGCTTTAGTGTTGAAATTAACATGCCATGATGAAAATAGAAAGATTCCACCATCTTCACAAATGGTTTGAAAAACACAAACACACAAAATCAATGTAACTCTTCACAGACTTCGACTTATAAGTAAGTACTGGGAATGTATTATACAATATGGTAAATATAATTCACACTGTATGTTATATATGAAAGCTGTTAAGAGAGCAAATCCTAATAGATCATGTGACAAGAAATAAATTTTTTTTTCTATTTCTTTAACTTTGTGTCTACATGAGATGGAGGAGGGCATGGCAACCCACTCTAGTATTCTAGCCTTAGAATCCCATGGACAGAGAAACCTGGTGTGCTATAGTCCATAGGGTTGGACACAACTGAAGTGACTTAGAACACACAGTATATGAGATGATATATGTTCAGTAATTTATTATGATAATCCCAAATTAAATTTATACAATGTTGTATGTCAAATGTATCTTAATAAACCTGGAATAAAATTTTTTTAAATAAAACACAATAAAAACTCCTATATATAGAGATAAATATATATATTTTTAAAAATATATATAGATAAATATATATATTAAATATATATATCTCTCTCTCTCTCACTTAAAAACAGAAAAAACAATACTGACATGTTAACCAACACAGTGTTGCCACCTAAACATACTATTATTAGGGCCTTTGTAAACTCTGACCTGACGCAGTCATCTCTCATAGACATGGAACAACTCTCTAACAATAAAATGGTTGGACATGGAAGCCAGGAAAACAAAGATAACAAAGTAAGTCAAGATTAAAAGTAATCTTTTAATCTTTTAAAAGTAAGCAAGCCAAAAAATGAGAAAGAAGCAGAATAGTGTTTTACAATCCAAATTATACTGTTGAATAGTTCATGCAAATTCTCCACCTTGAACATAAAAGTAATAGTGAACAGGGAGCTAAAGGACTGTGGTAAAAGAAATCAAGCCATGTAAGTGCTTTAGCTGAAGTAAGCTATCAAGATACGAACAAGAATGAAACATTAAAACTCTGTCTTCTGGTCTAAAAACCAGTAAATAGGGAGAAAGGCCTAGAGTAACAACTATACAGGACACCAGGACAGTGACTCAAAGACTATGGAACTGAATCAACTTCAGTTTTTGTTTTTCTAATACTGTAGATGTTGATTTTAGTTTTACTTTTTACTTTTTGGCAGCACAGCTGTGGGATCTTAGTTCCCCAATCAGGAATGAAACTTGTCCATGTATGCCCCCTGCAGTGGAACCGTGATCTTAAGCACAGGACCACCAGGGAAGTCCCTCAACTTCAGTTTTGAAATGGTATTTATTAGTTATTTTTTGCCAAGTAATTGAGTAACAAATTTGTAAGGACACTGATAGTACATTTCTTTTCAGAGAAACAAGATTAGTTTTCAAAGGCAGGTGTCTTCTCTTTTTTAAAAAATTCCTTTTAGATTTTAAATATATTACAGAATGCTAATGTTTTTTAATAAAAAACTTTCTTACAATGGATTTACATCATATTATACCTGTCATTATATCAAATACTAAAAACAAATTTGGGCCCAATAAAAGATGCTGTGCTGAGAAAGTAGCACATAAAGGAATACTATCTTTCAGTATACAATGATTCCCATTACAGTGGTAACAAGAGGTACAAACAGCAGGGAGATATGGATTAGGTGATTTGTTCAAGGCTCTCTACTTATTGAGTAGTTAAAATGATTCTGCATGTTAATAGGGAGAATTTTCAAAAAACTCTGCAATTAACAGACAGTTTTTATTTCATTTAATTTTTGATTTCTAAAAGGAACATTTTAAATGGCTTATTTAAGACTACTAATCTCATTCAAAGGTTTTTAATAATGGACTATTGACATTTATGTAATTATTACAAAGTTAGACAAGTTACATATCAATTCATAATCTTCTAAATATGATGGATATTCAGTGGTTTTTTTATTAAAAATATCTATAAATACTTTTTCATTTTAAATATTTTTAAAACAAGAAAAAAATCAAACCTCAAATAACTAAGATTCAAATGAGAATATGCACATATTTTGAGGATCTACCTGAAAAGCTCAAGTATACCATCAGTTCTGGCTGAAGATTTTTTTGAAAGCATTAAATAAAAAACTGTCTAGATTTCCTTTAAAACTAAGTTCTAAAGTATACCTCCTAAACAAGTAGAGTGAAAAGCCTTAAAAACTCCCAGTTTCATCTCAGAAAACAATAAAAGGAATTCAAATAGTTGCATTACATTTTTATAAAACTATAATTAACATCCTGATTCTAGTATAGAATATTTTAAAGAATGAGAGACAACAGCTTTTAAGCTCCTTTAAAAAACATATAATAACAAAGCCTTGAATTGTGGCAAAAGTTAAGCTCTAAAAATCTAAGAAAACATGAGGTTAGTCCAGATTGAGTTTCAAACACTGACTTGTGAGTTCTTATTTAAAACTGAAGGTAAAAATAGTTACCCACAAAATGAAGATTCTCAAAAAAAACTATTTACCTTAAAGAACTACCAAACCTAGACATCGAGAACACATCTATGGGATCCAGAAATGTTAAACAACTCAAGTCCATGCAATAGGAGTATAGAGTTTTTCCAATTCCAATCCACAGTCCTAAACAGACACTAGGAGATGACAGAAAAGAATGAAGGACAAGAAAGATGCTGCCTTTTTAGGTCCAGTTAGCAAGAATTATCAGTCATTTTTTCCTCAGGATTCAAGGACTGATCTGCCTGCACTTCTTGTTTTTCAGTAGGTCGTTCGTTGCCCACCTCTGGCTTATACTAAATCCTGAAATTATTTATAGGTTTTAAATATCAAACTTACTATACTTTTCCAAACTTTCCACATTTTCTATAAAGAACAAGAATTGCTTTTTACAATCAGGAAAATAACATTAAAATTGAAATATCTTTCCCCAGACAGCAAAAGCATGAAACAGGAACAATTTTTTTTCAATGGAAAATTATATATGAAATAATTCAAAAGTAGAAAAAAGGAAAAAGTTATGCACATGAAATTATTAGATCTAATAATTTACAACAGTGAAATATAAAAAGTAAAAGTTCAATAATAAGTGAATGATGATGGCTCATCAACTTGATGGAATATTATGGACAAGTTACAAACATAGAGAATATGTAGGAATAAGGAAAAGATTATGATAGAACACACAGCTGGAAATTGTAATTTAATTATAATTACATATAAATGTGAATACAAAGATGGTTTATAAAGTAGAAAACAATTATGTTAGAATAACAGCATTAGCTCTGTACTTAAGATAAATATTTATCTAAGCCATTTTTTAATCTTATATTTTGAATGTAAACATATGACAAATGAAAACCTATCTGCTTGTTTAATGAAATTCTTCTAAGGAACTTTAATCACAAGCAACTGACCTAATTACAGAGGACTATAAGACATTTAAAAATATTTCATAACAAATTTTTAACTGTCAAAATCAGTAAGTTTTGCTATACTTTATACTGCATTTAACAGGTAATTTTTCTTTTTCCTATTTAATATTTTTAGAAGAACTCCTAGCAAATAAATTAAGGAAGTGACTTTGCTATGGAAAAATGGAAGAACAATGAATTTTATAAGAATTCAGAGGATAAGAATATTAAATTTGCTTCTAGTATCTAAGCTTTTATGCTCTATCCTATTTATTTCAAGTGATCAAATACTTCAATTCTTAATTTTTATAGATGACCCAAAGCAACTCTTAAGGAAGGCAGAAGATTAAGATCTATTTAACATACCTGTCATAATTTTCAAACACAAAAATTACACCTCTTAGAAATTCTAACTGGCAGAACCTCATTAATGAGAATGAATGCTAGTGTTATCATTACCATAGTTAGTAGTAGTAGAAATCATGATAAACAAATAGCATAATTACACTATATTCTTATTTTAGTTAATAACTATTTTCCACAATGTTCTGAGGGATTTTGGGAGGAACTGCTGTTACAAGAAATGGATTAAAAGACAATACTTAGAAAGTTTTCTCTATATAAGGGAAATTAGTAAAGTTGATTGTCTACAACATTTATTAACTATGTGTGCCTCACATAGATTTTTAAGAAATACATAAAGGAATTGTGGAAGAAACCTCAGAAAGCAGTTTAAAATACTCTCACAAAAGGCAAACATTTCAGCAAGAAGCATAAACCTTCTAGTGGATATTATTTTACAATTTCCCATTGTTGTAAGGATTATTATACTTATGAACCTGCCATCTAATTTGAAACTTTAAAAAGCCAAAATAGAAGATATTAAAATAATAGAAAAAGAATGAAATGCTCTATAATGTTGTTAGGAAGATGACAGTAGTTTTATTTTAAATGTCTAACTGATTAGAAAAACATAAGAAAATCACTCAGTGATTTGAACGGTTATTCTATTCTATAAACAAATCATTGCATTATAACTCATACAGGGCAGTTAAAAAGGTTCAGGAATGTTAAATGGGACTGGGGTGAGAGAAAGAAAGAAATAAATGGTTTTACCTAGAAAAAAACAGTATGCCCTTTTAAAAATTATTTTCAAATACATTTAACAAATGCAACAACGAAGAACAAGTAGCCAGATTTTCAAGTTATTTTATATAAAGCATGCGAACTATTGATCTGCTTTACTAGTGTTTTCTAAATGTTAAAAATAAAGGAATTAACATTCATACAAAAATATGTGAAATTAAAAATCTCTTACTAAATCGGCCCCTGCTTGAAGTAAAACATCTGCAACATCCGTGTGTCCATTTTCACAAGCGTAGGTTAAAGCTGTGTCTCCTGTTGCTGTTGTAGCATGAACATTAGCACCTGGCAAGCAAAAAAAATTACACATTTATTCTGTGAATTTTAAAATTATATTAGATAATTTGATTTTATAATTTGGTGAAACTCATAAACTCTAAATATGAAAACATCAGAATATATTTTAAGAATCCTAATTTTCCTTTAAAAATGCTTTGAAAAAATGCTTTTAGCCATAAAGAAACTATACCAAACAACTAAAAACTATAATAGTCTGTCTATATATCCCCAGTAAGATATACTCTAAGAAATAAAAGAGCTGCTAAAACAAAAAATACAAAAAATATAAGTTTTCAGAAATCATATCGGCAGTAGTTTTAGTTTCTTCTGAAAAATTTTATGAATACTTTTTATGATTACATAAAAAGTGATTCTCAAGCCACGAGACAGTTTCATAAACTACCCACTTCAAATTAGCAAAAGTTGCTAAATGTGAGAATTAATGGTGAGATGATAGAAAAGACAATGTCAGGAGCTCTAAGTTCGAATATTGGCCCTGTCACTTATTAGCTTGATTTGCTTAGAGAAGCTATGTAACATGATTGTACATTAGTTTTTGTATCTATAAGATGTGTGTAATATTTCTTAACAGACCAGTGGCCAATGGTAATTAATAGAGAGAACACATGAGCTGAGCAGAATGTCTGATATCCAGTGATTTCTTAGTTAACATTATTTATTCCTTTTTTTAAAAGTCCTTTAACAATACCATGACTACTTAGAGGGATGTGGGAAGAATGAAGACTGGTGAAGAAAGACTCTTAAATAGGACACAGACAATTACAGAAAATAATGAGAGAACAGTAACTGAATAATATACATACATATACTATCTATAGCAAATAATAATTTTTGAGCCAAGGAAGAGGTCAGCTTGTATGGTTGGTTTGTGCAATGGTTCAAAATCTAAACAATCATTCAAACCATTAATGATCTGGATTAATAAATTATTTTAATAATAATTCAAAGGAAAAATTGATGCTGGTTATAATCAAATTAACAGTGAAAGCCCAAAAAGGATCAATAAAGTTTTGCTAATATTTCATTTCCCTTTATACATTAATTTCCTTATACATCAAGTTTTAAACAATTTACTAGACATGGATTTAAAAAAATTACTTTCAAAGGAAATATAAAGGCTTACATCTGCCTGGATCAATATATATATATCAATTTTTTGATATATTCTTAACTTGCTCTATATAAAACTATATGTAAAAACACTGATTTCTTACTACTACTTCACAATATATAAAGCACAAATTATTTTATATAAAGACCAAATATTTCTGCCAAAAAACAATTTCCACTTTTTCATTCATTCTTTTTTTTTTGAGAAGTAAGAAATGTCAAGAAATGACATTGTCAAATGTTATAGAGGTTATCAAATTATAACCTCTATGTCATCCCTATATTCTCTCACTGAAAGACTGTAGAAGGAGCTAATTTCTCCCCTTCAGAAACTACAAATCATTCAATGGAAAGAGAAGATCAACGGGAAGTCTTACCATCACTAAGCAAACATTAACTACTTTATAAAACTTTTTTTTTTTTTTTAAGACATTTTTGGAGATTTAAAAGCCTAAGACGAGAGTTAAATTGTGGAGCTGTTTTTCAACCTTTGTAGAAATGAAAAAAATAGAGTTAATTGTTAAAGTTATGAAAAGCAATATAAAATTCTTTCTCCAAAAGGCGTTATTAAAGCCACATACCAGCAGCCAGTAAGTATTTAACCAACTCCAGGTGTCCCTCCTGAGAAGCCTCCATCAGAGGTGTGGAACAGCCGAGTTCTATGTCAGCCCCCGCCTTAATCAGGAAGTCTGCAACTTCAGAAAAACCTCCACAGCAAGCCAACGTCAGAGCAGTTTCTTGGGTTTCTTCTGTCTGAGCATTTATATTTGCTCCTGGGAAAAGCATAAAAATAGATAAAACTATAATTACAAAAGACTTACAATTAAGTGTTCTGATTTCTGATAATTATCTCTTATTTTTTCTGTTTCTGGTGTTCCACCCAGGGTGTTGAAAACTTATTTTATCATCAATGCAAACAATATCTTAGTTGTAATAAACTTCAGTGATACTGACACAAAAATTCAAAGGAAATTGATTTTTTTAATTAAAGAAGTAGAACTATTTTACCTTGCGCTAAGAGTAGTGCCACCATCTCTTCATGTCCCTCCCGAGCAGCTTCCATCAAAGGAGTATATCCTTCATCATTAACTTCTTCAAGATTTGCTCCCCTTTCAATAAGCAGAGCTGCCAATTCAACATGTCCTCCACAGGCAGCCAGAGTTAACGGCGACTCGAATGAATCCGCAGGCATATTCACTTGAGCACCACTATCCAAAAGCAAACGTGCTACCTCTACATGTCCATCCTGCAGATTTTCAGAAGTAAAACAAGAAGAAAAGAATTTTTGTTTTGATATTTTTTAAGTGGGAGAAGAAAAGCAACAGATTGTGGAAAGACAGGAGGGAAGAAAAGGAGAGGCAGCTTAGATGCATATATATTATCATACACATCTGAGAAGTTTTGAAATCTGTCTTATCAAAAGTCCATTAAAATTATTTTACCTTACTTTAGAGTAAGCCCAAAATTTTCCATAAGAATCAAACTTGGTACATACAGTTACAATTTCAAATAATTTTTAATTTCTACATTCTCTGAAGTTCAAAAAAGTATTAAATCCATAGTCATCAGTAACTCAAAATAAAATAATTACTATTTATACTACAGCCAGGGTCAAATGTAGCTATAGCCTCAAACTTAAGTGTCATGTTTAAGTGTAGAAATTGTGTTAGATCTATTTAAGAAACAAAGACTGAGAAAAAATAACAACAAATTCTGTGAAGTCATTATCATTTGGGATTATATCACCAAGGTAAATCCCTGTGGACTGATACTATCTTATATTTTTTCTTATCACTAGTTTGTTGTAATAAGGCAAAGAATTTTACAAAGATGCAAAAATTACTCACTTGTAAATAATTTTACCATGAGCCTATCTGCATAGATAGGCAATTAACAAAATATTCTCATGGAGGTACCCATTCTACCCCTTTATCATCATAAATACATTTCTTTAATTTCAAATTCTTTGCTTCAAAATTTTATGGGTCTTAACTCCTGTGGAAAATAAAGATAGAGCTGGTATGTTGTTCTTTATTTTAAAAAATGACCCAATATTGCTAATGAAAAGTAAACAGAATAGAAAAATAAGGTTTTATAAGGTTGGGAAACTCTTTTACTGAAGAACTAATGAAAGAAACCTTAAATATTAGGTTTCAGTATCTATCTAGAGTTTTATTATACTTAAATAAATAAGTTAGTTATAATCACTTTAGCTTTAATATGAACAAATACTTCACATTAAAATAAAACACATTTTTACCAAATTCCTATATTGAGTTATTTGGTATCTGAAATATACACCTAATTTAAAAGAAAATAAGGGTTTATAAGTGTCCACAAATCAGGGAACTACTATTGCACCCAGCTTCTTTAGGTTCCCAAGAAACTGTTTTGTATGAATTTAATTTTTGAAGATTCTTTGTATATTGTGCTAACATACCTAGAGTACAGACCTTAACAGTGAAATTGTGCTAAGAACTTTTTAAATATTAATGTGCAGTATTATTTCTAACAAAGGAAAAAAGAATACGAAAATAAAATTAAAAAAGAATAATCCACTCTTTAAACAAAAATAATTTGACCATATTTAACTGTACAGTTCAGCAGCACTAAATGCATTCACATTGTTATGCAACTCTCATCATCATTCATCTCCCAAATTTTTCAATTTCCTAAAATGAAACTCTGTTCCCATTAACCACTAAGTCCCCATTCCTCCTCCCACCTCCCCCAGGCCCCTGGGCATCTAACAACGTACTAAGAACAATCAACTCTTTGGCTTCCTTGATGGATCAGTGGTAAAGAATCCACCTGCCAGTACAGGAGACATGGGTTCGATCTATAGTCTGGGAAGATCCCACATGCCACAGAGCAACTAAGCCCGTGTGCCACAACTACTGAGCTTGTGCTCTAGAGCTGAGGGGCCACAAGTACTGAAGCCAGAGTGCCCTAGAGCCCATGTTCTGCAACAAGAGAAGCCACGACAATGAGAAGCCCACGCACTGCAACTACAGAGTAGCTCCTGCTCGCCTCAACTAGAGAAAAAGCCCGTGCAGCACTGAAGACCCAGAGCAACCAAAAATAAATAAATAAAATAATAATAATCCACTCTTAAAGGCCTAATATCAATATTAATTTTTTTTTTAATTCTAAGAATTCAGTCTTAGCCATTGAGCAGTAGCTGGGATTGGCCTTACCCTCCTATCACAAACTATAAAAATTGGGATAAAACTACTAGAGGCACTGGACAGCAACCAAGCTAGGGTTAGAGTTATAATCACTGAAAGAAGGAAGCATATGAGATAAGTGCTACATTCACTCTAACTTTTTCTCTTTAGGCATCTTCCAAACCATGGCCCAAGGAAATAAAGCCTAAACAAAGAATGAACATCTTTAGGACCAAAGAGTTAAAGACCTAGGAGTAAAAGCGATGCTGAAATTAAGCCTCAATAGGATCAGGGTGATTCACTGGTAATTTAAGTACCTGATAGAACAGAATTTAACAGTCTTAAAAGAAGGACAGGATAATCCAGAGCCTTGAAAAGGGATCATCTACAGCATATGACTTACAATAAAAAACAGTTAGACAAATCAAGAAGCAAGAAAAGGTGACTGACCTCAAGACATAAAATAATAAAAATTGACCCAGAATTGAATCAGATATACAAGATAGAAGAAAAGAACTTCAAAACAACTACTACACTGCCTGTGTGCAGCAATGAATACTCAGCACAGCCAAAAATAAATAAATAAAATTTAAAAAGAATAGAAAAACAGAGAAAAATCAGTGAAACCAAAAATTAAAGGCTCATCATTACGTTCATATGCAATCTAAAGGAACCCTGAATAGCCAAAACCAACTTGAAAAAGAAAAACAAAGCTGGAGGACTCATACTTCCTGATGTCAAAACTTAAACAAAGCTACAATAATTACAACTTTGTGGTTCTGACTTAAAGACAAACATACAGGCCAATGAAAGAGAACAGAGAGATTAGAAATAAACCTTGCATGTACAGTCAAATAATTTTTGATAAGAGTGTCAAGATGATTCAAATGGGAAAAGTCAGTCTTTCTAATTTTGATGCTGGGAAAACCAGATAGTCACATGCCTAAGTGTGAAATTTAACACTTAACCTAATATCATATATAAATTTACTCAAAATGGATTAAAAACCTAAAAAAAAGAGCTAAAACTATAAGAAAACACAGGACTAATGCTTCATGAAACTGGATTTGGCAATGACTTCTTGGATATGGTATCAAAGGCACAAGAAACAACAACAAAAATAGATGAGATGGACTTCTGAAAAACAAACCAACAAAAGCACAACTTTTGTGCACAGAGGAGACTATGAACAGAGTAAAAGGGCAGTCCATGAAATGAGAGAAAATATTTATCATATATCTGATAAGGAATTAAGATCCAGACAATATAAAGAACTTCTAATATTCATCAACAGAAAACAAGCTAATTCAAAAATGGGCAAACGATTTGAATAGACATTTCTCTAGAAGATATACTGCCGTAGAAAACAGTATGGTAGTGGTAATCCTCTTAATTATACTTATGACATGTGTATTTTACCATGATGAGAAAGCTGGAAAGAAAATAAAAGTACATGAGTGTGCTGGAAATAACATAGCTAAGGCTGCCTTTCGTATGATTTCCTACATCAATAGATTTACTATGAAAAGCTAAACACTGCACACATCCCCTTCAGCCTCTAATAACGTACAAAATTTTCAGATTCCTCACCATCTCATAACAATTTTTCCAAAAAATAGTAATAATTCTCAAAGGCTTAAATACATATGACTCTTTCGTCCCATATAATCTCAAGTGCAATTTAAAATTACCATGCAAGCCTCCATTAAGGCAGTGTGCATCTCATCTGTTTTGTGCTCTTGATCTGCACCAGCATCAAGCAGAAAGCGAACCATGTCCAAATGGCCTTAAAAAAAGAAGAAAACAAATTTTAAAACTATATTTCTCAAGAACTATCAATTTAATATATAAGTATTAAAATGGGAAATATTTTTCTTTCAGATGTCTATACAAAAATTTATAAGAGAACTTATTTTGCATTCAATAAATCAACAATTCTACAAAGCCAATCCAAAATAGTAAGCAGGCTCTCATCAAGGTCTTATCTAGGTTTTAAAGATCAAATTAGTCCAAAGCACATTAATTCAAGCTAGGTAAAGCAATAAAATGGTAATACTTATACTTTGATTTAATCTATATAAACTATAAATCAAAACACTGAAATAAAACAGAATGCCAAGTAAAGTACGTTTGGATCATATTTTTCAGAAATAAAGCTTTAAAACAATAACCATAAACTCACTGTGGCAATGAGCAGGCACAGAAAACTCCACTTAAAATAATTTCAACCTTCTTGATACATTTAGTATATAAAAAGCCTTAATAGTCAATAAGAAAAAGACAAACACTCCAGTAGAAAAATGGATGAAGGACATGAAATGGCAATTCAAAAAAAAGAAATGAAAATGAATATTAAACTGATGAAAAATATATTAAACCTTCCTACTAAACAAATGCAAATTAAAATGAGACACCATTTTTTACTATCAAAATGGCAAATATTAAAAAGAATGATAATACCCAGTGTTGGTGAGGGTGTAGGGTGGGGTAAAGGGCACTCTCAAACACTGCTGGTGGGAGTGTAAATTGGTTCAACCTTTCTAGAAGGCAATTTGGCAATATGTATCAAAAGCCTTAAAAATGTCCATACCCTTTGACCCAGCAATTCCACTTCCAGGAATTTATCCTAAGGAAATAATCAGAGATTAGGCAAAGATGTCTGCACAAGGATGTTATCACAGTGTTTTTAATAATAGTGAAAAACTGGGAACAATTCAAGTGTCCAACAATAGGCAGTTATGGTGCATCCATTTGATGTATTTGGCAGAGATTGCTAATTCCCTACCCAATATCCATTCTTTCATTTTCATCCTGATTTCATCTCAGTGGCAACATGCCTGACTAAAAGACTACATTTTCCTGTCTCCCTTGCTGCTATGTGTAGCCAGTGGGATGTAGGAGGGACTTACAAGGCAGAACTTCCAGGAAGACTCCTTAAAGATAGCTGACGTTGGAAGGCATTTCCTCATTTTGCCCTTACCCCTTGCATCCTTCCTAGAATATGGACTGCTGGAGCCCTAGCTACCATCTTTGAGCACAGATAATAGGTAACCTTGAGAACAGAAACCACACACTAGGATGGGTGGAGCAGAATGCTGATATCTTAATAAAAATGGAACTGCCTTTTCAGTTCTAGATAGCCTATTTTTGTAACTTAAAAAAAATTTTTTTAATCCACACCACTTGCAGGATCCTAGCTCTCCCACCAGGGATTGAACTTGGCACTCGGCAGTGAAAGCATGGAGTCCTAACCACTGGACTGTCAGAGAATTCCCAGAATTGTTTTATATAAATGAGAATGAGTTTCTCTTTTGTTCAAATCATTATTAATTTAGGTTTTGTAACAAAAGCAGCCAAATCTACTCCTAATTAAAATAGTGAAATACCATGAGAATATCAAAAGTTGTACTACAAAAATACTTATTGAGATGGGGAAGTGTTCGTGATAAGCAGACTATAAAAGTGTTAGAGTATGACCATTTAGTTTTTAAAATGTATATATACATTTTGACCTGTGGACAATGTGGAAGGTTAGGGTACAGTCAAAAATCCACATCACAGTTGGCCCTCTGTATCCATGGTTCCATATCCGAGGATTCAACCAGCTTTGAACTGTTTAGTACTACAGTACATATTTATTGAAAAAAATCCATATGTAGTGAACCTGTGCAGTTCAAACCCAAGTTGTAAGACTCAAGTGTGTATACATTTGTTTATAAATATACCTAAAAAACACGCTGGAAGTAACTATACTAAAATATTGTTTATATGCTTTTTAAATATTTAGATGGTAACATTATATGTCATTGTAAAATTTCTTTACACTATTCTGTTTTTTAGGATTTATATATCATGTGACTATTATTATTTGAGTGTGTATTATTTTTGAAATAAAGATTGGAAAAATCATATAAAACAAAAGTTATTAAAGAATGGAAACCCTCTAAGTCTGTGCTAAGAATTCCGGTTGACTTTACAGCTAGTTGAGTAAATTTTGAATTAAAATAATAAGAAAACATATACTATGAAACTATACTATAGGAAATACAGGCTAAAATGGACTTTCTATATAATGTCTCAGAAGCTAGATAATTTTATAGCACAGGGAAAGTATAAACAATAAAAAATTAACTCATACTCAGTATCCAAATATTTAAATATTCAAAGTTATTATGAAAAAACTCTATAAACATATATACATTTATAGAGTACCTTTGTAGCATGCAAGTGTAAGAGCACTTTCTTTGAATTCATTAGAATGAGTGTTGATGCCTGCCCCATGATCTAGAAGAACTCTTGCAACTTCCACATGACCTGCACTGGCTGCTTCCATTAAGGGGGTATGTCCATTTTCATTATGATCTTCTATATTTGCGCCTTCATTAAGTAGCACTTTCACAATATCAACAAATCCTCCAGCACAGGCATAAGTTAATGCAGTGTTGCCTAACAAAAAGAAATTAAAAATTATGATAAAACTGATACAATTCCTATTATACTACTGCTCTAGTTCTATTGCTTCAATTACCTTACATAAACCACTACAATTATTATCTCAAGTTTTTCATTGTATTGGTTAGAAGCATCATCTGAATTTTATCACTAATTAAAAGGTTTATTATAAATGAGCCAATTTACCTCTCTTCATATTTCCTTAGCTTGTAAAATAAGATTGTCATCTTGAAAAATTACTTCAATATATTTTAAAATAAAATATTCTAATGTATCAAAGTATTGCTTTTTCTTACAACACTACACAACTTAGAAACACTTAACATTTTCTATGTGTATTCATTTCTTAATTTTCTTTTACTTCTCCTTTATCTTTAAACATTTATTCATAACACAATTCATTGTTCTAGATACATTTTCTTTCTGAAATATATGTTTAGCCTACATTTATGAGACCCAAGGAGACAGAAATAAATCTCCCTCAGCTTAACTCCTTCAAAATAAAAATTTATTTAAAAGGTCATTATTCTTTGATCTGCTACTTATTTCTTTCTTGATTTGTTTTGAGGACTTTTATTATTAAAGGGAGTAGGGAAATGGTTTAACTACCCAATAGTATGAGACTGAAGAAGACTGTTTTAAAGGCTCAGCAAGAAAATTATCATTTCAAAGCCAAAGTTGTTCAGAATTCAACTGTTTTAACAGTCTCAGACATTAAGGATATTAATTTTACTACAACTATGGCAAAATGGTCAGCAAAGTGACCTACAATCCCTTCTAAGAAGTCATGGTCATTTAAAAATAAATTAGGTTGCATTTAACATTTATTTAAGTATGCTAACATATACTCAAATGTCACTTAATGGAACACTGATATGTTTTCATTATTGAAACTGTTTTTTAAACCATGTGCTTGCTTGAGATTTAGGAATCTCATTACTAAATGTATATTTTCTGCAACTCAAGACATATGCGGAGAAGGCAATGGCATCCCACTCCAGTACTCTTGCCTGGAAAATCCCATGGACGGAGGAGCCTGGTAGGCTGCAGTCCATGGGGTCGCGAAGAGTCGGACACGACTGAGCGACTTCACTTTCATGCATTGGAGAAGGAAATGGCAACCCACTCCAATGTTCTTGCCTGGAGAATCCTAGGGACGGTGGAGCCTGGTGGGCTGCCGTCTATGGGGTCGCACAGAGTCGGACACGACTGAAGCGACTTAGCAGCAGCAGCAAGACATATGACCAAGAGTAATAAAGAACCTTACTAGAGTAGCTTTCATGTTGCCAGGAAAATACCTTATTAGTAAATGCATTCTGTACACTTGACATAAAAAACTCTATAAGGTTTTGACTCTCAGGTTAATATATACAAGGTAGTTGCTATTTAAATGAGACAAAGAATTGTGAAAGATACAGTTCATTAATTTGCCTCTTGAAAACATTATATATCATTGTGGCAAAGAAATTGTCTCCAGCAGAAAAACTGTCAATCCTGATCAAACAGAATGTAAGAGTATTCCAAAGACTTCTGAAGATAACAAATTAATCTATATTTTACTCAGAAATTCTAAACAATGGCTACGATTTTTCTGTATATTTACAACCAACTATCCCTAGGAATCAAATTTTTTTCTCTCTCAGGTTATAGTTATTCACATCAATTTATTTTCCTCAAATGAACACATCACTTTCGACATACCTGTTGCAGACTGTGAGTTGACATCTGCATCATGAAGAAGCAACAATTTCACAATATCTAAATAACCTCCACTAGATGCTGCCATTAGGGGAGTTATATCTCCTTTATTCCCTCTGTCTTCAACATTAGCATGCATAGCAAGCAATACCTTTAAAACACATAGGCACATGGAGAGAAACTGTCAATTCTTACAATTAATAGTACTCTAGGTAATATACTGAATCTGGGAAGATACTCTTTTAGAATGGAGACAAGTAAAAATAAAAATAATCACCTTTGGGGAAAATATGCTAGTGTTCACTGCTCAAAAAAAACACTGGTTAAATGTTATATTTTATAATACCATTACATATTATCTCTAAGTAAAGTAGGTAATCATATAACCATCCAATTATAAAATTTAACTGCTACTGTCAAAAAAATTGTATTATGCTTAGGATTATCTAGCAAGAGAACAGCAAACCTATTCACAAGACAGAAACTAATTGGTAAACACGTGGCTATTTCCCAATATTGCTCTAACAGAAAAAAAAACTAAAAAGAATTGGGATAATCCAGATGGAATGAAAGTAAATCAACATTTTTCATTATAGTTGTATATTATTTCTAATGGCAAGTTTAAAATTTACTATTATTAATATTATCTCTATGTGGTTTTTTTTCCTTTCCTTTTTTTCCCTATGTGTCTCTCATTCATTAGGACTATTTTTGAGTAAGTGGCAGAAAAAATGGACCATGACAAGTTGCATGCACAGAGAACAAAAATTAATTATGTATCAGTTTCTATTTAACCTACTGCCAAAAAAGGAAAGACCCTGGTCTCTAATGATGATTTTTTTATTAATGATAAAAATAAATAAAACATCAAAATCTTCCACAATTCTGATCACTAAAGATTACTTCTGCTTACTTGTGCTAATTCATAATACCCAGCTGAACAAGCCAAACACAGCAGGCTTTCTCCTTCTTCAGTATGTTCATTTACACTTCTGCCTTCATCTAGCAGTTTACGAACAGCATTCACATCCCCATCAGAACAAGCTTCTGCCAGACTGCGACTGAAAACAAACCAACACAGAAAAACTCAAGGTCCTATGATAATGAATTGTATTAAATATATACAGTTAGTTATACCAAGAAAAATGCTGATATTGTAAGAAAAAAATTATTTGAATATTTATTTGCATACTAATTTTTCATGTATGTGGACCAAGCCAGAAAGCAATAAGTAAATGTGAAAACAGCTGTCATATTGTCATGTCATATTAAGTTTTAAATAAACTGTATAAAGCATTAGATGAACAAGTTTTTAAACTAATGTTATGATTCCCAAAGACGTATTTATCTTAAATTTTACTCGGTAATAGTGAGGTAATAGAAGATGAAAATCTGAATAAAATTTTTATTGCAGAATGACTAACAAAATCGGTGAGTCTCTAACTCTAATGTGCATACAAACAGCCCATGTTTCTCGTTAAAATGTAGATTCTGATTCAGTAGATCCAAGTGGGGTCTGAAATTCTACATTTCTAATAAGTTCTCAGGTTATGCTGATGCTGCTAGTTCCAAGTGCCATGTTTGAATAGCAAGGACCTAGATTACTGCATTAGCAACCCATTTCATTTATTATTACTCAGGCGGTCAGTTTAGAGTTTCAACTATAACCTTTGGAGTAAGTAACTTCATTAGAAATGAAAATCAGATACAGAATTGAATACTCAGCAGAAGTCATTAAACACATACGTGTCTACTTGTCCTGCACTGTGACTGTTTTCCGCCCTCATCCGCGTCAGTGCAGCGGCAGCTTCATCCAGTGCACAACTTACTGAGGATGTCAGTCTTCGGAGTACCTCAGGATCTGCAAAGGCTTTACCATCAGCAGTTGACAATTTGCCAATTCCTTCAGTGTGCATCAATTAGATGGTGCAGGGAAAGAAGAAGCATAAATGTATAAATTGTAATTACATTTCTTAACACTATTATCTAGGGCAAAATGCATGTGTAAGGCTGACAATTTAAATTTTGCCACTAACATCAAAAGGCCATTCATAACTACCTATGTTTTAGTCTTTTCATCTTTACAATTCACATAACACTAATTTGTCCTCTACCTAACTCCAAATATAACTTAATGCTTACTGTAAAAAAATGGATGAGATTTCTATCAAAGTATAATTACAGCATCAGATCTAAAGTATAAGATCCTATCTATCTATTGATATTTTTAGTAGTAATGAAGGAAATATTCTTTAATATTACAACAAACAATCCAACAGTTTTTTCCTTTGATTGAACAGCCACCTAGAACCATTTTCTGGGTAAACATGGTAAATTAAAATAAATTATCATATTTTACATTTATTATGTGCTTTTAAATGTACCAGACATAAAGGAATAAAACGTAGCTCCTGTCCTTACAGAGCTCACAATCTGGTTGGTCTAGGCTGCCAATAAATCTTTTTCTCTAGATTCAGTGAGGAATCAGTAACAGAAAACTTTGTTGATAATATCACCACCTGTTACTGCTGAAAATGAGAGGAAAATAGCCAATAAAAATTTATAGAACAAAAAAAAAAGAAGGGAAAAATTGCACAATAAGAGAAAAAATAGACATTGTGATGCTCTCCAATTAAAACAGTATGATAGTATGACACCTGCACAGAAAAATAATTCTATCAAGGATATATAATAGAGCCCCCAAGATCCTGGATTATTTGTGAACTCAATATATGACAAAGGTGGCACTTCAAATCAATGGAGATAAGAGAGCTTATTTCCTAAACACTGTTCAGAAGTTGGCTATTTGAAAATTAGGTAAGATCTCAAATTCATACCATTTACAAAAATAAAAACCTGGTAGACTTAAATGAAATCTGAAAAGTACTATTATACTATGTAGTATTCTTCTATTGCTGATGTTAAGGAGGATTTTCTAAGCATGAGACCAAATCACGAAAGCTATAAAGTAAAAAATTAGTAAATGGGATACTAAACATGTTTATTTTCAATAAAAATTTCTATATAATTAAAGGCACTATAAATAAAATTAAGGCAAAATAAACACTGGAAAAATTAACACACAATTAATTTATATCATTTATAAAGAACTACCACACAACTTGTTGATAACATTGACTGAACACAAACTATGAAACTGACCAAAAGAACAAAGGTGTGAGACCCTTTCAAACAGTTGATAGGAAGGTATACTGACATAAACTTGACATTTCTATTGATAAAAGTTATCAAAATTTTGAATGCAAAAATATCCTCTGACCTAGCAGTATCACTTTCTAAAACTCTGTCCTATGAAGATACTTGCACAAGCAAGAAAAGTCATGGATATATATGGATATAAACTATAGCAGTATTTGTGATATAAAAAAATTGGAAATAACCTAAAAATATCAACATATAATGTTATAGAAGGATGAACACAATAAATTAAGTGAAAAAAAGTGAAGTCGCTCAGTCGTGTCTGACTATTTGTGAACCCATGGACTATAGCCTACCAGGCTCCTCTGTCCATGGGATTTTCCAGGCAAGAATACTGGAGTGGGTTGCCATTTCCCTCTCCAGGGGATCTTACTGACCCAGGGATCGAACCTGGGTCTCCCGCATTTTAGGCAGACACTTTACCATATGAGCCACCAGGGAAGTCCAAAAAAGAAAAGTTAAAAAAAGGAAAATTATGATTTGTTAATATGAACCTATTTAACTTAAAAAAAAAATCATGTATTTATAAAACTACAAGTGAAAGTCTGAAAGTATATGTAAATCCTGACAAGTATACATAAACCTTTACAATCAAATTAATACATCTCATTCTGTTTTCAGTCAGTTCAGTTCAGTTGCTCAGTCGTGTCCGACTCTTTGCAACCCCATGGACTGCAGCACACCAGGCCTCCCTGCCCATCACCAACTGCCAGACTTTACTCAAACTCATGTCCATTGAGTCGGTGATGCCATCCAACCACCTCATCCTCTGCCGTCCCCTTCTCCTCCTGCCTTCAATCTTTCACAGCATCAGGGTCTTTTCAAATGAGTCAGCTCTTCACATCAGGTGGCCAAAGTATTAAAGTTTCAGCTTCAACATCAGTCCTTCCAATGAATATTCAGGACTGATTTCCCTTAGGATGGACTGGTTAGATCTCCTTACAGTCCAAGGGACTCTCAAGAGTCTTCCCCAAAACAACAGTTCAAAAGCATCAATTTCGGTACTCAGCTTTCTTTAGAGTCCAAAGCTCACATCCATACACGACTACTGGAAAAACCATAGCCTTGACTAAACGGACCTTTGTTGGCAAAGTAATGTCTCTGCTTTTCAATATGCTGTCTAGGTTGGTCATAACTTTCCTTCCAAGGAGTAAGCATCTTTTAATTTCATGGCTGTAGTCACTATCTGCAGTGATTTTGGAGCCCCCAAAAATAAAGTCAATGGAAACACTGTTTCCATTGTTTCCCCATCTATTTGCCATGAACTGATGGGACTGGATGCCATGATCTTTGTTTTCTGAATATTGAGCTTAAGCCAAAATTTTCACTCTCCTCTTTCATCAAAGATTCTCTTTAGTTCTTCACTTTCTGCCATCAGGATGGTGTCATCAGCATATCTGAGGTTACTGACATTTCTCGCAAAAATCTTGATTCCAGCTGTGCTTCTTCCAGCCCAGCGTTTCTCATGATGTACTCTGCATATAAGTTAAATAAGCCAGGTGACAATATACAGCCTTAACATACTCCTTTTCCTATTTGGAACCAGTCTGTTGTTCCATGTCCAGTTCTAACTGTTGTTTCCTGACCTGCATACAGGTTTCTCAAGAGGCAGGTCAGGTGGTCTGGTATTCCCATCTCTTTCAGATTGTCCACAGTTTATTGTGATCCACACAAAGGCTTTGGCATAGTCAATAAAGCAGAAATAGATGTTTTTCTGGAACTCTCTTGCTTTTTCCATGATCCAGCAGATGTTGGCAATTTGATCTCTGACTCCTCTGCCTTTTCTAAAACCAGCTTGAACATCTGGAAGTTCACCGTTTATGTACTGTTGAAGCCTGGCTTGGAGAATTTTGAGCATTACATTACTAGCCTGTGAGATGAGGGCAATTGTGTGGTAGTTTGAGTATTCTTTGGCATGGCCTGTCTTTGGGATTGGAATGAAAACTGACCTTTTCCAGTCCTGTGGCCATTGCTGAGTTTTCCAAATTTGCTGGCATATTGAGTGCAGCACTTTCACAGCATCATCTTTTAGGATTTGAAATAGTTCAACTGGAACCATCACCTCCACTAGCTTTGTAGTGATGCTTTCTAAGGCCCACTTGACTTCGCATTCCAGGATGTCTGGCTCTAGATGAGTGATCACACCATGGTGATTATCTGGGTCGTGAACATCTTTTTTGTACAGTTTTTCTGTGTATTCCTGCCACCTCTTCTTAATATCTTCTGCTTCTGTTAGTTCCATACCATTTCTGCCCTTTATTGAGCCTATCTTTGCATAAAATATTCCCTTAGTATCTCTAATTTTCTTGAAGAGATCTCTAGTCTTTCCCATTCTATTGTTTTCCTCTATTTCTTTGCATTGATCATTGAGGAAGGCTTTCCTATCTCTCCTTGCTATTCTTTGGAACTCTGCATTCCAATGGGTATATCTTTCCTTTTCTCCTTTGCGTTTCACTTCTCTTCTTTTCACGGCTATTGGTAAGGCCTCCTAAGACAGACATTTTGCTTTTCTGCATTTCTTTTTCTTGGGGATGGTCTTGATCCCTGTCTCCTGTACAATGTCATGAACCTCCATCCATAGTTCATCAGGCACTCTGTCTATCAGATCTAGTTCCTTAAATCTATTTCTCACTTCCACTGTATAATCATTAGGGATTTGATTTAGGTCATACCTGAATAGTCTAGTGGTTTTCCCTACTTTCTTCAATTTAAGTCTGAATTGGGCAATAAGGAGTTCATGATCTGAGCCACAGTCAGCTCCCGGTCTTGTTTTTGCTGACTGTATAGAGCTCCTCCATCTTTGGCTACAAAGAACATAATCAATTTGATTTCAGTATTGACCATCTAGTGATGTCCATGTGTAGAGTCTTCTCTTGTGTTATTGGAAGAGGGTGTTTGCTATGACCAGTGCATTCTCTTGGCAAAACTCTATTAGCCTCTGTCCTACTTCATTCCGTACTCCAAAGCCAAATATGCCTGTTACTCCAGGTGTTTCTTGACTTCCTACTTTCGCATTCCAGTCCCCTATAATGAAAAGGACATCTTTTCTTTTCTTTGGGTGTTAGTTCTAGAACATCTTGTAGGTCTTCATAGAACCATTCAACTTCAGCTTCTTCAGTGTTACTGGTTGGGGCATAGACTTGGATTACCGTGATACTGAATGGTTTGCCTTGGAAACGAACAGAGATCATTGTGTCGTTTTTGAGATTGCACCCAAGTACTACATTTTGAGACTGCATCCAAGTACTACATTTTGGACTCTTTTTTGGACTATGATGGATACTCCATTTCTTCTAAGGGATTCTTGACCACAGTAGTAGATATAATGGTCATCTGAGTTAAATTCACCCATTCCAGTCCATTTTAGTTCGCTGATTCCTAAAATGTCGACGTTCACACTTGCCATCTCCTGTTTGACCATTTCCAATTTGCCTTGATTCATGGACCTAACATTCCAGGTTCCTATGCAATACTGCTCTTTACAGCATCGGACCTTGCTTCCATCACCAGTCACATCGACAACTGGGTGTTGTTTTTGCTCTGGCTCCGTCTCTTCATTCTTTCTGGAGTTATTTCTACGCTGATCTCCAGCAGCATATTGGGCACCTACTGACCTAGGGAGTTCATCTTTCAGTGTTCTATCTTTTTGCCTTTTCATACTGTTCATGAGGTCCTCAAGGTAAGACTACTGAAGTGGTTTGCCATTCCCTTCTCCAGTGGACCACATTTTGTCAGAACTCTCCACCATGACCCATCTGTCTTGGGTGACCCTATACAGCATGGCTCATAGTTTCATTGAGTTATACAAGGCTCTGGTCCATGTGATTTTGTATTATATATTACATTTATAATTTAGAAAAGAATTTTAAAAAATTCTTCTTGAAATGGCCTTAATTCTCAAACAACCTTAAAAAATATTTTCAACTTTTTTTTTTCAGTTAAAATAGTGTCAAGGATTCTGTCTTTAGTGCTCATTTCAGCAGCACATACACTAAAATTGGAACAATACAGAAAAAATTAGCATGGCCCTTGTGCAAGGATGACACGCAAATTTATGAAGCATTTCATAATTTTAGACCTATATGTAAGACTAGAAACTATAAAACTCTTAGAGGAAAACATAGGCAGAACATTTGATGATATAAATAAAGGAAGAGTCTCTATGACCCACCTCCTAGAGTAATGGAAATAAAAACAAAAGTCACGAGTGGGATCTAATTAAACTTAAAAGCTTCTGCACAGCAAAGGAAACTATAAACAAGGTGAAAAGACATCCTTTAGAATGAGAGAAAATAATAGCAAATGAAACAACTGATAAAGGATTGATTTCCAAAATATACGAACAGCTCACACAACTCAATACCAGAAAAACAAACAACCCAATCAAAAAGTAGGAAAAAGACCTAAACAGACATTTCTCCAAAGAAGATACACAGGTAGATGGCTAACAAACACATGAAAAGATGCTCAACATTGCTCATTATTAGAGAAATACAAATCAAAATTACAATGAGATATCACCTCACACTGGTCAGAATGGCCATCATCAACAAGTCTACATACAATTAATGCTGGAGAGAGTGTGGAGAAAAGGGAACCCTCTTGCAATGTTGGTGGGAATGTAAATTGATTCAGCCACTGTGGAAGACGGTATGGAGATTCCTTAAAAACTAGGAATAAAACCACCATATGACTGAGCAATCTCACTCCTAGGCATGCCCTGAGGAAACCAAAATTGAAAAAGAAACATGTGTCCCAGTGTTCACTGAAGCACTATTTACAATAGTGAGAACATGGAAGCAACCTAGATGTCCACTGACAGATAAATGGATAAAGAAGTTGTGGTACATATACACAATGGAATATTACTTGGCCATGAAAAGGAACACATCTGAGTCCGTTCTAATGAGGTGGATGAACCTAGAGCCTATTATACAGAGTGAAGTAAGCCAGGAAGAGAAAAATAAATATCTTATATTAATACATATATATGGAATCTAGAAAGATGGTACAGATGAATTCATTTGGAGGGCAGCAATGGAGAAACAGACATAGAGAACAGACTTATTGACATAGGATGGGGGGAGGAAGGAGAGGGTGGGATGCATGGAGAGAGTAACATGGAAACTTACATTACCATAATTAAAATACATAGCCAATGGTAATTTGCTGTATGTCTCAGGGAACTCAAACAGGGGCTCTATATCAACCTAGAGGAGTGGGATGGGGAGGGAAATGAGAGGGAGGTTCAAGAGGGAGGGGACACGTGTATACCTATGACTGATTCATGTTGATGTTTACAAAATCTGTGAAGCAATTATCTTTCATTAAAAAATTAAAAAATTTTTTAAATATATTTATAAAGGAAAAAAACCTATCTTTAGAAGTCTAGTAATATTTAACACATTCTCATAATTGAAAACAAACATAAGTCTAAAAATTCCTCTTAAATGTTATAGGCTCATGCAATGTACAAAAAAACAAATGAAAATACTAATACACAAAAAGAAAGTATTCATTAAGCAACTGCCTTGGACAGGGCTTCGAAAGTACATTTTAAAAAACATTTGATAGGGACTTCCCTGATGATCCAGCAGTTAAGAATCTGCCTTACAATGCAGGGGATGAGAGTTTGATCCCTGGTGGGGGGACTAAGATCCCACATGTAGGGTACCACAACTATTGAGCCCAGGTACTCTAGAGCCCTTGTTTCACAACAAGACAGAAGCCCGCATGCAGCAATGAAGAGCCTAGGAGACCCAACAAGACACCGGAGCCAACAGAAAAGGAAAAAACACCTGTAAATTCTTCTAGATTAAATTCTTATGTATGTGTAATGTACACATGTATTTACATTAAATAAATATAGGGATGAGATTGGATGGCATCATCGACTCAATGGACACGAGTCTGAGCAAACTCCAGGAGATAGTGAAGGACATGCAAGCCTAGCATGCTGCAGTCCATGGGGTCACAAAGAGTCAGACACAACTAAGCAACTGAACAACAACAACAATAAAAGAAGGGAATATCATACAAAGTAAACATATCTCAAAAGCAATATACAAAGATTAGAAAAAGATAACTTCCCTCTTAAAACAATTTTAGGAAATGAAAGGCTTTCATTACAGTGTGATGGAAATTTTGTTAGGCAAATTGTGAGAAGGTTTTAGAATATAAAATAGTTATTTATTATAGAAGTATATATTACTTTGAGAAAGCATGCTTATCACAGAATTTATTTTTCTGTTGCTTCAAAACAAGAAATTGACAGAGTTTGGTAAATTCTGGTCCAATTTTGTGTTCAATTTTTACTTAAATGTCTTCGAAGTTAAAAAAAGCAATCTACAATTAAGTTACAGACTAAAGTCAGTAATCATGTGCACAGTTCCCTAAATCAGCTAAAAGACTCATAATTTGATGGATTTAATTTACCTCACGCATTTTAATTTTACAATGTAACTGGTAATAAGTTTTCCTTAATAACTAGCTACTTATCTAATACTTTAAAAATGCTAGTGTTATTGTACAGCAGGGAACTATATTCAATGTCATGCAGTAAACCATAATAGAAAAGAATACATATATATATATGACTGAATCACTTTGCTGTATACCTGAAACTAACACAACACTGTAAATCAACTATACTTCAATTTTAAAAAAAGTTAGTGCTGAGCCTAGAAATCACTCATTGAGAACTTTCAAGCAAGAATTTTTTAAACATAAAATGTGAACATTTTCTTTAGGAAATTTTTAAAAAACCATAAGTTTTACAGACTTCAAACTTTATATAGTATATAATTTGGTGATAATCTTGTATAACTTTGAATAGAGATGGAGTCTTTTTTTTTTTTTTGCTGCTCACAGGATCTTAGTTCCTCCACCAGGAATGGAATCTGGGCCCTTGGCGGTGGAAGTGTGGAGTCCCAACCATGACCACCAGGGAGTTCTCTGGAGTCTTTTAAAGAGATGAGAAAGAGAAAAGAAAAAATAAAGTACCTGCTGCTTCCAGCAAGGCTTCTAGTCGTGCCTGTGTCTCTGGATCCACAGTGCGTAAGTCTGCTCCTTCTGCAGTGCTTGATAAGAATATCTCTGATGTTGTTTTAAGCACTGGGTTATCCAAATCTTCTTGGTCCAAAATAAATGATTCAACCTGTTTATGAATTAAAGATGCAATATTCATAAAGCTGATCTTAATATAGTTAGAATACTACAATTGAAGGTCATAGGACTTCTGATTTGGAATTTAAACATAACCAAATAAATTACTGCAAAAACAGGAGATTATGGGGAAGGACTTTTAGGGAGCCTCTTCAGACACACCAGATTCAAGTTTCCTGGAGAGCAATGAATCTTCTGTGCCCACCACAGAGCCTGAAAAGCAGCATTTTTTAAATGAAACAAGTACATCAACACAGCCCCTAGGAAGACATATACAGGACTAGATAGTAAAAAGATTAGATAGCATAAACAGGTCATTGAGGTATAGTTTCTCCTCTTTTCCAGTCAATATAGTCAATTCTGACTCTTACACTAAAGAAAAGAATATTTAATCTACTGTCAAATATCTTAAGTGCTCTAGACAGGAAAACTTTATTAGGTTAGGAATCATAGCCATTTGTTCACTGCTCTATCCTCTGAGCCTATGAATATCTTGTTATTCAATACAACTTTGTTGAATGAATAGCATAAGTAAAATTAACTTATAAAAATAAACATGCAACCCTATAATTTTAAATTATTTCTAAATTTTCTTACCAAATAAAATATGTACAACCTTTTGGGGAAGCAATTTGGAAAAATGAATCAAAATGCTTTAAAAAGTACTTCTCTGATCCAGTAATTTCATTTAAAGAAATCTCTAAGAATCTACCTGGGCTTCCCTGGTGGCTCAGTGGTAAAGAATCTGCCTGCCAGTGCTGGAAATACGGGTTTAATCCCTGGTCTAGTAAGATCCCACATGCCGCAGAGCAACTAAGCCCTTTCGCCACAACTACCTAGAGCCGGTGCTCTAGAGCACGCAAGCCACGACAACGGAAGCCGCGCGCTCTACAGCCCATGCTCCACAAAAAAAGAAGCCACCACAATGAGAAGTCCGAGCCTGCGCCAACTAGCGAGTAGCCCCTGCTCAACCACAACTGGAGAAAAGCGTGTACAGCATCAAAGACCCGGCACAGTCAAAAAAAGAAAAGAATCCGCCCACAATGCGGGAGACCTGAGTTCAGCCCCTGGGTCGGGAAGATACTCCGAAGAAGCAAACAGCAACCCCCTCCAGTATTCTTGCCTGGGAAATCCCATGGACAGAGGAGCCTGGGGGTCTGCAGTCCATGGGATCACAAAGAGTCGGACACGACTGAGTGAATAACACTTCCATTTCCATCTTTAAAAAATTATCTGAATGCTAGGAAAAAATGCGCAGGGATGTTCATTGCAGCATTAACTAAAATTCCAAAAATGAAGTGAAAAAAACAACAGGGGATTTGTTAAGTACATTTTGTATATTCATAGGATGGACCACTATGCAGTCATTAAGAATAATATTTTTTGAAGCATGTTTAATGGCTCAAGTCATAAAATTAAGTGAAAACCACAAGATTTAAGAGTACAATCTTTATTTTGCAAAAAGTATGTATGTATATGTATGCAAAGAAGATCATATGAGTACTCATGTATATATAATCATGAATACATATTTATATACCTATATATGCCTATAATATATAAATATGTCTAACCAGGCAGGTTAACATACTTGTAGACAGAAAAACAGGAACAGAAAGGTTAAGTACTTCTCCAAGGCTGCATAGCTAATAAATGGCAAAGTCACATTTCAAACACAGGCCATGTGACTCTTAGACATTAAGCAATAGATAGTAACACATTCATAAACAAAGTACCACAGTATTTGGATTACATTATTTGGAATATTTGACTAGTTGGTGATCAATTTTCACAATGGATACCAAATAAAGATATCCTAATAAAGACAGTAAAGTTAAAATGATGTTGATATATTTTTTATCCAATGATGTGCTTTAAAGTAAATCTTTAACATCATATCCAATAACACTGAGCCATGTACTGTGTTTTAATACAACTTCTTTAATATGTAATTATAGACAAAGATGTCATTCTAGATCAAAGCCAACAGATAAATGTATACTATCAGTTTTCCAGTGATTTGAAAGGCAACTGCTCATACAAGAAAGAGCTTGTTGCAAGCACAGGAAATTATTACATATTTTTAGATACATACATCTGCAGTTGTAAGGACAGTTAAAACCACCATTACAAATTCTGAAATTTATTAAAAATTTTTTAAAAATTTAATTTATTTTTTAAAATTTATTAAAATTCTGAATTTATTAAAAACAGTATTTAGATGCTAATATGTCTATTTTATAAAAGCACTGGTCTCATACACCATTACACATATTACAAAGATAAATACAGATTACATCTATCATGTAACATTTTAAAAATCCAAATTAAGGATATCCAATTTTCTCCCATTCATTCTCCAATATTTACTCAAGTCCTGTTTTATACAAACTACTATGAGAATACAAAAATGTGGTAGAAGAAATGTCAAAGACACCAACAACTGTCACAAAAGGCCTCCAAGAGAAATAAACGGTAAAACTATATGCATTAAAGAGAGAGAAATCACTTCCTGCCCCAGTACTCTAAGTAGACTTTGCACAAGTAGAATCTGAACTAGGCTTTGAAGGCTGCATAGAATTGCACAGGTGGTCAGACATGTAGGTGGGGACTAAGGGAATGAAATTAAAAAATGGACTTGAAGATGCATTTAGAAAGTGACGAATGATCCACCCTCAAAAATATAAGGTCCTTTGTACACTGTTAGTAGAAGCATAAAAGATGAAGTGCCTGTGGGACAGTGTTTGGCAGTTCTTCAAAAATTAAACACAGAATACGACCTAGCAATTCCACTTCTATGTATACACCTAAGAAGATTGAAATGTACATGTTCATACAAAACTTTGTACACAGACATTCATAGTTGCATTAAGCATAGTAAACAAAAAGTGGAAACAACCCATATGTTAACCAGTAAACTGATAAACAGAATAATAATATCCATACGATCGAATTTTATTCAGCCAAGTTCATGTGCTTAGCATGAACAAAGTCAGATGCAAAAAGTCACATACTGTACAAATTCGTTTATATGAAATGTCCAGCACAGGCAAATCCAAAGAGACAGAAAGATTAGTGGTTTACTGAAGAGCCGGCAAAAGAGGAATGGGAATGACTGCTAACAGTATGTATTATGAAATTATTACCACAATAAGTTAACATCTATCACCTCACATAATTACAATTTTTTTTCCCTAGTTAGAATCCACTTAAATTTTTAAACATAGTTTTAGGCATTTTATATTTACCTTCTGACCCAAAAGATCAAATTTTAAATATCTGTAACACTTGTGGGGAAAATCTTAAGTTCCCAGAATGAGTTATACATAACTAGACACAAAAATGTCTTGAATACATTTGTGCCGATTTGTGCCAAAAGGTACTCAATTCTCATACTTTTCTGCCCTACTCTCTGTAAAATCTTAATTGTCTCAGGATTTCCCTGGTGGTCCAGGGGTTAGGAATCCACCTGCCAACACAGAGGACATGGGTTCAATCCCTGGTCGGGGAACTAGGATACCACAGGCTGAGGGGCAACTAAGCCCATGCACCTCAACTACTGAGCCCAAGTGCTCCAACTACTGAAGCCCTCACACCCTGGAGCCTGGGCTCCACAACAAAAGAAGCCACCACAATAAGAAGCCCATGCACCACAACTAGAGAGTAGCCCCTACTCGCCACAACTAGATAAAGACCAGGTGAAGCAATAAAGAGCCTGTGTGTTGCATCAAAGACCCAGCGCAGCCAATTTTTTTTTTAACTTAAATAAAAAAACAAAAGCCTGTCTCAACATGCGATCAATAAAAGGATAAAATATCCAGTTATGCCCATTACTTTGGGACTATTTGGAGGACTGCTTTTGGCAGTTCATAAATATCTTACCTGACAAACCTGCTGAAGCACATACTGTTGCAATGCAAATTGCAACAGCATTACCTCAAAATGTATCTGGCCAGTCAAGATGGAAACCATTTTCAGAAACATGGAAATGTTAATTAAGACCAATACCATACATTTAATATAAAGGCTCAATGATATAACACAAAAAATGTCTAAATAATAGATAAGTTCAAAGTAATGTTATATCTAATGAAATTAGTCTTCATTATGCAAATGATGAAGAAGCAACACACAGCTTATGGATCAAATACAGCTAAAGGATCACAGAAATTTCCTTATTGCCTAAAGATAGAAAGCTCACCCCTATCCAGCAGCTACATTGAGCAGCAAACATAATGCAACAACCTACAGTGGTACTGTTTTTATAGTAATGGCAAAAAAGTTTATTTCCAGTCTTAAACATGGCAGATTTCTTTTCCTACTTCTGATTAGGTACAAAAATAAAAGGTGGAAGAAAAAGGATGTGAGGAAATCTGGCCCACAAAAAACTACATGTTTTTTCCTTACATATAGGTTTTTTTCCTTACGGGCATCCTTGGTGGCTCAGACAGTACAGAATCTGCCTACAATGCAGGAGACCTGGGTTTGATCCCTAGGTCAGAAAGATCCCCTGGAAAACGAATTGGCAACCCACTCCAGTATTCTTGCCTGGAGAATTCTATGGACAGAGGAGCCTGGGAGGCTACAGTCCATGCGGTCACAAAGAGTCGGACACGACTGATTGACTAACACTTCCACAACATCTAAACATCTTTCATCTAACATCTTTCACAACTATCTCATCTAAAATGCTAAAGGCAAACTCTTGAGGTCTTCCTCGTCAAAAGTCTTTCTTATCCTTCCCTTTTTCTAAAAAAAATATGTCCAGTTTTTAGCTTCAACTAGAATTTAAATAATTCTAGTATTCTTGCCTGGGAAATCTCAGAAGAGCCTGGCAGGCTACATACAGTGCATGGGTTGCAAACAGTTGGACACAACTTAGCGACTAAACAGCGAGAAGGGAAAAGAGCGGAATAAGCATTTTGTCCCATATGACATTTCAAAAATAAACCACTGGATGGCAATAGTTACTAGGGAGAATAACCACAGACTCAGCTATTATCACCTAAAATAAAACCCAGCAACCCTAGCCAAAATCTAATTAGAAAAAAACCATTAATTAGCCTAAGCTATGATTTAGCCAAAACTTACTTCCACCAGAAAAACAAACAACAAAAAAACACAATTTCTATCAAGTAAATAGTGCTAAAATTAACATTTTCAATAATATTAATATGGTTTAAGTCATATGACAGCAAAATAAAATCTCACCTGTACATTTGTTACCTTCTCTAAGGGTAAATTTCTGGAAATAGTGAGGGCTAGTTAATAGAGGAAATAGGTTAGTAAAAAACATTCTATCATAAAACAGGTATGTAACATTTCTGTTTATATATTCTCTAGTTATATGGTCATATCATGCAAAAAGCAAATAAAGAACACCAACAAATGCCTTTTCACTTACAAATTATGAAATTTTTAACATGTTAAATACATTTGTTTTTTGAGTTATGGACTGAAATATTAGTAGTCACAAATATTGCTTCTGGCAATCCTTAAGAATAATCATCACTCCCATGAATTCCCACCAGAGCTATTTAAGAGAAGGGGCTAAATCTTTATTTTTCACTAACTCTTCTTACAAACCTTTAAAAATAAAGCTTCCTTAAGAAATTCAGATTTGATCATTAAAAATGAAAATGTTTAAATAAAATATTTAAACATCCAAAATATTATATATATGTTTAAATGTATTTGCTATTACTTCTCTTCTCTCTTGTTTAGTTTGTATCTGGAGAGATAAACTTGTCTTACCTTTTCCCACCCAAAGTAAGCCCTCAACTAAGTCAGAATCACACCAATTTTAGAATGCAGGTGGCTTAATACTGGTTTCTACTTGGAGCAGCAAAAAGGATGGGTCAGCATTCCCAGAGATAATTATTGAAGGACACAGTAATTCCTTTTTGCAAAAAAGGTGGTACTCCAAACAGTCACATTCACCACAAACATGCTCCAAGATCCATTCAAAAGGAAAAAGTAATACAGTTGCAATTTGAGACCAAATAATGACAAATTTAGCAAAGAGTTTTGCTAATACTGTTAAGGCCCAATATAATCAGCAACACTGGAAATAATGGAATGAAAAGACTATCCACCCTGCCACAAAAACTTCAGATCCACAATCCTCTTCTCAAAAAAACATCAATGTTATCTTGGGATTTCTGAAGTTAATTAACTTCAATAAGCACAAGAGAGAACCACCAGGCTTTTCCTAATTCTCAGTTAAAGCTGAAGAAAATTAACTCCACTTTTGTGGTGATTGTTGTTATTTAGTTGCTCAGTTGTGTCCCACTCTCTGCGACCCCATGGACTGTAGCCTGCTAGGCAAGAATATTGGGATGAATTGCCACTTCCTTCTCTGGGGGATCTTTCCACCGAGGGATTGAACCAGAGGCTTCTGCTGCGTCTCCTGCATTGCAGGCAGATAGTACTCCACTCTGGTCAACCACAAAAACTTCATTTTTAAACCGTATCTTTAATACTGAATCTATTATTTTTTAAAGTTTCTAAACATGGGAGAAAGGAAATAATAGCTACCATTAAGTGCATTTTCCATATATTATTCCACTCAATCATCTTTACTACTCAATGAAGTAGATTAACATCTTCATTTTAACTGAAATTCAGAAAAGTCAAAGAGACTTATCCAAGATGACATAACCATGAGCAGATCTGAAGCCATGTACTTCAGACTCCAAAGTTCACACCATTTTCACCAGACTAAACTGTATTAAGGGACTTCCCTGGTGGCCCAGTGGCTAAGACTCTGTGCTCCCAAAGCAGGGGGTCCCGAGTTCAGTCCCTGGTCAGGGAACTAGATCCCACATGCTGCAACTAAGATCTGGTGCAGCCAAATAAATAAATATTTAAAAAAAAAATAAAAAAATAAACTGTATTAAGTGACTGTTCTAAACATTGGAGTATGACTAAAACAATTACATACTAACCAAATATGTACTAAACAGAGAATCTACAAGTATCATAATGTCAAAGTTTAAAAGTAAGAGCAATGTCAGGAAAAAATCTTTAAATGTGATAGATTATCAAGCCACAAAGAGTTCTTACACAGACAAAGCATGATTTTATTTAAATACTTCTGGTAGCTACAACTACATTATTTCTAACAAACAAACATATAACAAAATTTGTGCCACAACAGGTTTTTTTAAAAAAAGAAGCTTGCTCACATACTCACTAGGAAAGTCACAAGGAATGAAGAACCTGGCAATCAAGTCCAAGAAAATCTTAATGTTGAAAATAGAAACATCGTATCTGCCCTATCATAATAAATGGGTAAGACTGAGGTTAGAGAGAAGTCCTGGCTTCTACTCATTACTCTAAATAAAAAATAAGCATCAAACACTCCAAAGAAATACTTGATTTGAGTAAGTTAAAAAGAGCCTCAAACACCCATAAACCTCCAATTCATACCAATAATGGGAGGAGAGCATAATGACTAAGAGCAAGGAGTCTTAAAACACTAGCCCACTGTTGACAGTGCCATCTTAGCTAACTCGTTTTACCGCTCTTAGCCTCATTTTCCTCAGCTTATAAAATAAGGATAATAGTAGTAACCACATCACAGGGTTATTGATGATTAAGCAAGACACTATACCTAAAACTGCACAGCAGTACTTACTTAACACCTGGTAATCACTCAACAAAAAATAGCTGTTATTACTATTACCTTTTTTATTATTAAGGTCAGTTTATCTCTTACTCTCTACTCCACAAAAATATAAAATCCCTTACACTGTCTTAGGCTAACAAGTAATCTGAGCATATTAAACACTATACATATATATTCAAGATACATTGGCTTATTAAATCCAACATTTAATAAGTACCCACTATGTGCCAGACATTCTACTACATACAGGGAACATAAAAATAAATGACATGACTCCTGCTCATAAGACAGATAATCAAATAAATGCAATAAAGTACTAAAGATGCTGTTTAACAGGGAGTTATATATGGACAACATGGGAACACAGAGGAAGGAAGAAATGGTCAGTTCTAGCTGGGGCAGTAATGAAGGAAATCAGAGTTGATGAAATGGAACAAGAAAGTATCCAACAGGATGGGGAAGAGGGCCATTGTAACAGCTGCAGAGTAGTAGTTATAAGCATGGGTTTTATATTCCAAGAAACCTGATTCAAACCCTGGCTCCATTATTACTAGATGTATAACTTTGTGCATATTATGTAACGTCTCTAAGCTTCAGTTTCCTCATCTATAAATTGGGAATATCACTTTCTTCATATGATAGTTGTAAAGTTTATTTTAGAATATAAAGGTAAGCATTTAGTTCACTGGACAATAAAAACTTAGCATGTAGTAACTATTATCCTGATACTAGAACCCAAAGCAGTGAAGTAATTCACTCCGGACGTTTAATAGCTTGCTATGTTCAGAGAACTACAGCAAATTTGGTATGGCTGAAATATAAAAAGCAAATAAAGGAGGATACAGCAAGGAAAGAAACAGAAACCAAATCCTAAATAACCTGGTATGCCACACCAAGGAATTTGATTTATCCTTTATCTAAGGAACGGGAAGGCTTTTTGCCAAAGGAGTGACATGACTGAACTGGCATTAGACAATTTACTGTGATAGCAGGGTAGAGAAGAATTAGAGGTTTAATCATAGAGGTATTGAATAGATAGAGCCAGGTATTACTACAGTAAGTGTAAGTCAAAGATGATGGTTTGATTTACAGCAGAAGCAATGAGAATACAGAGAAAGAAACAAATAAACAAGATGTTAAGAAAGAAACTACAGGGTTCAGTGCCTGTTTGGATGTGTGTGGTAACAAACAGCAGATGCAAGTTCCAAGGTTTCTAACTACACTGACTAGTTTTAGGGCAATGCAATTTACAGGTGGGGAGAGGGCGGGGGAGGGGGAAAGCGATGAGTTCAGTTTTAGGACTTGAATCTGAGATGTTTATGGAACATACATACAGTAGGCAGTAGGAAATGCTCTTAGACTACTAAAATAGGTAAAAGAGGGAAACCATACAGGTATCTAAGAGAAGAAAGCTCCTATGAGAGTGAAGTACAAATGCCAAAAGCTCTGGAGCAGAACATGCTTGGAGAGTTGACAGAACATAATGTAGTAGTTGTGGTTTTGCTCAAATGTCTTATGCTAATGAAATTTGTATCCTTTCATTTTAAATCACTGCCCCTTTAAACTTGTCACTTAAAGCCCATCAAACTCTTGAAAACACTCAAACATCAACCTTTAGAGTGATCATCCAACTAACACAGGGCAATGATCCCTATACTGCGGTAAGGATTTTAGGCTGTCACAAGACTAGGAAAATATTAAATGAGGTTATGCAATTAAGGTACACACGCCTTGAACAAACACTCAAATATAATCTGTTACTATGTAAAAGTAGTTTAGAAGGGGAAATATAATTTGTATAAATAATTTACCTTGTTTCACATTTCTCTGAAATGTTCATGTTCCTGAAAAGCCTGATGTCTTTAAGGGTAGGCACCATATTTTTTCATCTTTGTAATCTAATCCTAAAGCCCAGAACAAAGCTTAACAAATAGCAGGTTCTAGTTAAATTACTGTGGAATCTGCAATACCAATCAGAATTCTTAAACAGAGTGCCAAGGGTTCTAATCTCTGAAAGATATAATTTTATTATGTAAGATGTGAGTTCATGAAAGAGGCCCTACCCCAAACTAAACATTGATTTTCCTCAGTAGAGACTGAGAACATGCTTTTAACAGACTAACAAGGAGATAATACACAGTAGTAAGTACTTTTGATAATGTATTTTTATATTATTCAAAATTTTGTGGGGGAAAGGGTGGTAATAGGTCAAATCCATGCTCCTGATTTAAGTATAGCCTTAAATAATAATCTCTTCAAACCAAAAGAAAATAAACTTTTCTTTGTTGTCAGTCAAGTCCCAAGCACATCAGGTACTAAAAGATAGTACACATTCTCACTATTCAGAGCCAAACTAACTAGTAAATTAACATAATTGAGACCATTTGGGCAGTAATATCTAAGATTTGTTTGTGTAATAACACAGGTGATAACACTGGCTTGGGTGTCAAGCGAATAGTATGTTACTCAAATACTGAATTCATACCTCTTAAACAACTGTCAGAAGATACCAGATGCAAACACTCTAATTGACATGTTTTACACTTTATTCTAGTTACCTGTTTATTATTCTGGAAAAAGAAATTCTGTCCATATTCCTCTTGAGGCTATATATACAGTCCACATCAGACGCACTTAGACTACAACTATTCAAACTAACCACCTCCTTCCTCCTCAAGTTAGTCTCCTCTCAAATATATACCCAGTTTCTTTCTGGGAGGGGATGCATAAAAAGACACTACAACAACTTGTTCTTCTGATAGCTTGCAAACACAGGTTTAATCATAAGAGTTCCCAACCATCCACCTTCAGTGTATACAAGAGGAGCAGAAATTTCAAGAGATGAACATTATTAATGGAGAAGGGGTGGGTTTTGTGTGTGACCACAAATTCTGTAGCATACAAAACACCCTCTATTAAGCCTCTTCTGAAGACTAAAGAACAAGAACATATATAGTAACCCAGAAAGGCCAAAAGAATCTCGAAAAAAGAACAAAGTGGAAGACTTAACTTCCCAATTTCAAAACTTACTACCAAAAAACTGTAGTAATCAAGACAGTATGGAACTGGCATAAGACATACAGAACAGTGGAATAAAACAGAAATAAACATTCCAAAAATAAACCATTATATTTTAAAGTCAAACGAATTTTGAAAAGGGGGCTAAGACACTTCAATGGAGAAAGAAATGTCTTCTCAACAAATGGTGCTGGGACAATTAGATATCTACATTTAAAAGAATGAGGTTAGACTTCTATCTCACATCTATAAGATCTCAAAATGGGTCTCCCCTGGTGGTCTGGTGGTTTAAGCATCTACCTGCCAATGCAGGGGACACAGGTTCCATCTCTGCTGTGGGAAGATTCCAGATGCCACAGGGCAACTAAGCCTGTGTACCACAACTGCTAAGCCCACACTCTAGAGCCCCCGAACCACAACTACTGAGCCCACAAGCCACAACTACTGAAGCCCATGAGCCCTAGAGCCTATGCTCTCTGCAAGAAAAGAAGCCACCGCAATGAGAAGCCATGCACCACAACTACAGAGGAGCCCGCACTTGTCACAACTAGAGAAAGTCCACACATAGCAACACAGACCCAGTAGAGCCAAAAATAAATAATTTCTTCAAATCTCAAAATGGATCAAAGACCTAAATGTAAGAGCTTAAAGTATAAAACTCTTAGAAGAAAACAAGAGTAAATCTTCATAACTCAGAATTATGCAATGGTCTCTTAGACATGACACCAAATACACAAGCAACAAAAGAAAGAGTAGGTAAATATAAAAACTGGGCCCAACCAAAGATTTTAAATTTAATGGCACAATCAAGAAAGTGAAAAGATAGCTGACAGAATGGGAAAAAATATTTCAAAATCACGTATCTGATAAGGGACAGTATCCAGAATACATGGGGTTTTTTCCCCTAAAAACGAACAAACATAATTCAACAATAAAAAGATAATCCAACCAAGAAATGGGGAAAAGATTTGAAAAAACACTTCTCCAAAGACATGCAAATGGACAACAAGCACGTGAAAAGATACAACTTCACTAGTCACTGGGGAAATGCAAGTCAAAGTCACAATAATCTCCATACCCACTAGGATGGCTATTAAAAAAATGTTAGCAAAGATGTGGAGAAATTAGAACCTTCATATACTGTTGGTGGGAATGTAAAGTCATGAAGTTGCTATAGAAAACAGCCTGGTAGCTTCTCAGAAAATAAAAGTTATGATGTGATCAAGCTATACACTCAAGGGAAATGAAAAGATATCGTCATAAAAAACTTGCATACCAATGTTCATAGTATCATAATTTATAATAGTCAAAAGATGGAAATAATCCAAACATCAACCAATGAACAAAATGTTGTATATCCACAAAACATTTCAATTTAGTACTGGCACATGATAAAGTGAAAGTGAAAGTCATTCAGTTGTGTCCAACTCTTTGCAGCCCCATGGACTAGACAGTCCATGGAATTCTCCAGGCCAGAATACTGGAGTGGGTAGCTGTTCCCTTCTCCAGGGGATCTTTCCAACCCAGGGATTGAACCCAGGTCTCCAACATTGCAGGCGGATTCTTCCAAGATCAGACGAGATCATGTGTATTCAGGGTGGTATAGCCGTAGACTGCAGGTGGATTCTTTACCAGCTGAGCCACCAGGAAAGCCCGATACGTGATACAACATGTAGAAATCTTGAAAACAATATAATAAGTGAAAGACATGAACACAAAAAAATCACATATTGTTTGATTCCATTTATACGAAATTTCCAGACTAGACAAATCCAGAGAGGCAGAAAACAGATTAGTGATTACCAAAAGCTGCAGGGACAGCAGAATGGGAAATGCCTGCTAATGGGTACAAGGTTTTGTTTGGGGTGATGAAAATGTTTTAAAACAGATAATGGTGAAGGTTGTACAATTCTGTGAATATATTTAAAAACAACTGAAATTGTACAATTTAAAGAGTGAATCCTATACTATGTGAATTCTATTTCAATTTTTTCAACTTTAGGAATGTGAATTCAAATAATACTTTTGAAATTTGTTAAATTTCCTATCTTGATAAATAAATACACTGTGGTTATGTAAGAGAAAAGGCATGATGTATGCAACCTACTTTCAAGTTATGCAGAAAATAAATTTGAGAGACAGAAGGATACAGGAAAGGGATAAAATGAACACAATTGGTCTGTCTGGACAAAGGTTATATGGGGGGGAGTTCTTTGTACTATTCTTGCAACTTTCTAGTAAGTTTGAAATTATATCAAAATAAAAAGTAGCAAAAAAGAGGGAGAATATATCCTTGGTATCTGCTCTTTGATAATGATAGTTTGTGTCACATGTCATTGAATTAGCAACTGTATATTTTTTAAAAGGCAAAATCAGAAATTTAGCAGAATAGGTAAACATGAGAAAAAAAAGTCAATTAGAAGCTGATTAAGTGCTGCAAGTACAGTGTACCACTCAAGGTATCAACTGACATGGCCTTTACTTTCTGACTCGGATTTCATAAAATGCCTATATGAAAACTTTAAAATTCTACATTATTAAAGAAAATACTACAGGTTCATTTATCTAGATTTAATACCAGATCGAGATAATTTTTTCAAAACTGAACTCACCTCTAGTGATAAAAAGAATAAAAATTATTATTTCTAGCATTTAATCAGTATGTGAAGCATTGTGATCAGTCACAAATTAGTTAATATGAGGACAAACTGGGGAAAAAAACCCACCATATTAGAGGAACATCTACTTACAGCACAGTATTCCACGTGAACTGGATTCAATGGCTTTGGGAAGACATTAGTGAAAGTTCAGTCTTCCAATGTTTCGAATGTTTTGTCAATCTCAAGCTTTTTGATTTGCTAATATCAACTGTGGTGAATCAATTAAGTAAGATCTATACTCAAACTTGTTCTCATAAAGCAATCTATAGATTCAGTGCTGCTGCTGCTGCTGCTAAGTCGCTTCAGTCGTGTCTGACTCTGTGCAGCCCCATAGATGGCAGCCCACCAGGCCCCGCCGTCCCTGGGATTCTCTAGGCAAGAACACTGGAGTGGGTTGCCATTTCCTCCTCCAATGCATGAAAGTGAAAAGTGAAAGTGAAGTCGCTCAGTTGTGTCCGACTCTTAGCAACCCCATGGACTGCAGCCTACCAGGCTCCTCCATCCATGGGATTTTCCAGGCAAGAGTACTGGAGTGGGGTGCCATTAATCCCTATTAAAATCCTACAGCATTTTTCACAGAAATACAAAGACCAATCCTAAAATCCACAAGCAATCTTAAGGAAATGTGACATCTTGCCGCTGCTGCTGCTGCTGCGAAGTTGCTTCAGTCATATCCGACTCTGTGCGACCCCATAGACGGCAGCCCACCCGGTTCCTCGGTCCCTGGGATTCTCCAGGCAAGAACACTGGAGTGGGTTGCCATTTCCTTCTCCAATGCATGCATGCATGCTAAGTCACTTCAGTCGTGTCCGACTCTGTGTGACTCTATGGACAGCAGCCCACCAGGCTCCTCTGTCCACAGGATTCTCTAGGCAAGAATACTGGAATGGGTTGCCATTTCCTTCTCCAAAAACAATCTTGATAAAAGAACAAAGTTGGAGGACTAATGCTGCCCAATTTCAAAACTTAACTACAAAAACTACAGCAATCAATACAGTACAATACTGGTATAAAGTCAGTCATAAAAACCAAAGAAATAGAACAGAAAGTCCAGAAAAAACTCTCCCCCATATGACCAATTAATTTCAACAAGGATGTCAGGGCCATTCAAAGGAGAAATTATAGTCATTTCAACAAATGGTACAGGAAAAACTGGATATCCACAAGCTAAAGAATACAGTTAAGACTGCGATCTTACACCATATACAAAAATTAACTCAAAATGGCTCAAATATCTAAATGTAAGAGCTAAAAGTTTAAAATTCTTAGAAGAAAACATTGGGAAAAAAATCTTCAAGACACTGGATTTGGCAACAACTTTATGGATATGAAAGGGCTTCCCCAGTGGCTCAGGGGTAAAGAATCTGCCTGTAATGCAGGAGTTGCAGGTTCGATCTCTGGGTTGGGAAGATGCCCTGGAGGAGGGCGTGGCAACCCACTCCAGTATTTTTGCCTGGAGAATTCCATGGGCAGTGGAGCCTGGCAGGCTACAGTCCATAGGGTCTCAAAGAGTTGGACACAACTGAGCAACTTTCACTTTCACTTCCCAATTAGACTGGAAGATCTATGAAGGCCAAGATTCATGATTATTTTTTTCACCATTGTTTATACCCAGTTGTTCTGCACAGTGCCTGACATACACTAGATGGTCAGTAAATAGCTACTGAATGGAGAACAGTGTGAGACTAAAGCAACTTAGCACACATGCACGTTATGGATATGAAATCAAAAGCACATACAATAAAGGAAAAAATCAGATAAACTGAACTTCATCTAAATTAAAACCTTTCTAAAAATTCTTTTATTTATTAATTTGGCTGTGCGGGATCCTAGTTGGGGTGTGGGACCTACGATCTTTGCTGCAGCATGCAGGATCTTTTAGGTGCAGCACTTTTTAGTTGCAGTATGTGGGATCCAGTTCCCCAGTGGGAAATGAACTCAGGTCCCCTGCACTGGAGCTCAGTCTTAGCCACTGGACTACCAGGGAAGTCCCTAGAATAAAACCTTCAATCCCTGGTTGCAGAACTAAGGATCCCACGTGCTGCTGGGCAACCAAGCTCCTGCACAGCAATTACTGAGCCCGAGTGCTCTGGAGATCATATGCCACAACTACAGCAGACTTGCCCCAACAAAAGATCTTGCATGATGCAACAAATACCCCACGTGCCAAAACTAAGGCTCAATGCAGTCAAATAAATAATATTACAACTGTTTAAGCACAAAAGGACAACAGAGTAAAAAGGCAACCAGTGGAATATGAGAAATGTGTGTAAATTATATTTTTATATATATATATGATATGATAAGGGATTAACATCCAAAGAACTCCTACAATTAATGAAAAAACAACTCAACTAAACATGAGCAAAGGAGGAATTTCCCTGGCAATCCAGTGGTTAGGACTCAGCACTTTCACTGTGGGGGTGGGTGGGGCCAGTTCCATCCCTGGTCAGGGAACTAAGATCCCACAAATTCCAAGATGTGGCCAAAAAAAAAGGCCAAAGGATTTGAATAGACATCTCGCCAAAGAAGAGACACAAATGGCCAAGAAGCACATGAAAAGATGTTCAATATCACTAATTTTTAGGGAAATACAAATCGAAACCACACCCATTAGGATGACTAGTCTCAAAATCGAAAACAAGAAGATTGGCTAGAATATGGAGAAACTGGAAACCTTGTGCTTTGCGAGTGGGAATGTAAAATGGTACAGCTGCTATAGGAAAGCAGTACTGTGGTTCCTCAAAAACTTAAAAATAGAATCAACAGATGATCCAGCAATCCCACTTCTAGGTATATACCAGAAAAGAATCAAAAGCAGGGACTCAAAAAGGTATTTATACACCCATGTTCACAGCAGCATATTAACAAAAGCCAAAAGGTAGAGAAGCAATCCAAGTGTCCATCAACAGATGAACAAAAATGTTATATATGTAACAATAGAATAGTATTCAGTTAAGTTTCACACAAGCTTCCCTCCTCACTCAGAGGGTAAAGAATTTGCCTGCAATGCAGGAGACCTGGGTTTGATCCCTGGGTTGGGAAGATCCCTTGGAGGAGGGCACGGCAACCCACTCTAGTATTCTTGCCTGAAGAATCCCCATGGACAGAGGAGCCTGGTGGGCTACAGTCCATGGGGTCGCAAGGAGTCGGACACGACTGAACGACTAAGCACAGCACAAGTTTCACACATGCTGCAAACATAGATGAACCCTGAAGACGCTATGCTAGGTAAAATAAGCCAATCACCCAAAGCAGAAGAACTGAATGATTTCACTTATTTGAGATACCTAGAGTAGACAAAATCACAGAAAAGGAAGTTACTTGTGATTAAGGGGCTGGAGAAGGGAGGACAGGGCGTTACTGCTTAATGGGTACAGAGTTTCAGTTTTGGAAGATGAAAAGGTTTTGGAGATGGCTAGTGGTAATGGTTGCACAACAATGTGAATGTACTTATAACCACTTTAAAATGGTAAATTTTTTATTTTTCTGGTAGTCAGGTGGTTAAGACTTCTTGCTTCCACCACACGGGATGTGAGTTCCATCCCTGGTCTGGGAACTAAGATCCCACATGCTCAGGGTGACAAAAAAAACAGGTAAATTTTCTGTTGCACATATTTTAACACAATTTTTTTTAGCCCTTTTCCTTCTTTGTTAAGTGTGTAAAAAAGAGTCCTCATTTTACAAACTCAAATCAGACAAGTATATGAGGGTATATAATTGGCATATTTATAAGCTGGATCCAACAAAAAACTCACTGCACACACAATCCAAAATACATTTGTCTGTATATTTACACAGTAACTCCTACAAAGTAAATACAAAGTTACTTCTCATCACTTTAGTTTAGTACATATGTGATACATGTACTGAAACATATACAAACATATTTAAAACAAAGGAAGTTTTTTTCAACCAGAACATCAAAGGCAACTTTTTTCAACTCATTATTTTCTGCAAATATACAGCAAGGTTAATTTTAATGGTTCTGTTCAGCTTTAGTAAGTTATGTGTATGCTCCTGAAATATAGCCAAAGTTTTAGATTTTAATTTCCAAGGTAACAGTACTTGTGACTTTGTTGTTTAGTCACTAAGTCGGGCTCGACTCTTTTGCCACCCCAGGGACTGACTGTACACAGCTCACTGGGCTCCTCTCTCCATGGATTTCCCAGGCAAGAATACTAGAGTGGGTTGCCATTTCCCACTTCCTTCTCCACAATTGGGGGAAAAAAAGAAGGTTAAAATGGTGAATTTTGTTATGTTTTACCACAATTTAAAAAACTGTTCTCAACCTAACTGTCCTCATCACATAGCATCATAACAATTTAATAAACTGTTCTGTTCAGCTCTTTGGTTCCTGGGGCTAATCCCTGGGAGTTTACTTGCTTTTTTTAAAAACTGCAAACTAATGCAGGTGAATCAAAACATTAGGATACAGTGGGATATCTACATAAAAACAAACCAAAAAACCCATTTTTACTAACAAAAGCAGCATCCATTCAGCGGAAAACTTTGTGAGAACAGGAGGATATACAGTGGAGGAAGAGCATAATGTACTCTTGATAAACTGTTGCTAAATTTCAGCTTATCAAGTAAAAAAGCTTTATATACAACTTTGCTTTACTCCTGGTTTAGGTAAAGTTGACCAGAAAAAAAGGTAAACCTGTCAACCATCATAAGGCAAATGATCTTCATTCACAAGAACTGTACACTGTAAGTAACTATAAGACAGCACACAGATTTTAATTTTTATAAATTAAAACCAATGTTTCCTATTAGTGGCAAAGGTGCAAAGTTGGGTATCTGCCTTTCTATATTGGTACTTTTAATATTTAATTCTCTTAAAATGAATAATGAGAAGGCCTGAACTTTTCAAGTTTAAGCACAATGACAAAATTACCTTAAAGTTGTGTTACTCTGATCCCCAATGGTACATCTTTGACTGCCTTCTTAAAATAAATTGATTCACATGGCAGTCATCAATTTCATTATATAATATAAAAGCTTTTCAACAAGGTCAACTACAGATTATATGCTAGTTTGAGACATATGTTTCTTAAGTAAGTGTTAGTTGTTCAGTGGTGTCAGACTCTTTGTGACCTCATGGACTGTAGCCCACCAGGCTCCTCTGTCCATGGAATTCTCCAAGCAGAATACTAGACTGGGCTGCCATTTACTTCTCCAAGGGATCTTCCCAAAAGGGGCAAAACCTGGGTTTCAGGCATTGCAGGCAGATTGTTTATCATCTGAGCCACCAGGGAAGCTCATAGGCATTTCTTAAGCAATTAATTATTAATAAATTCATGCGTCAGAAAAGAAATAGTCAGCAGGACAATACAGCAGTTAAGTACAATAGGAGTCACGTGACCTATTTTCTACTATAAATTAGCTGTGTGATCCTGAGCAAGTTATTCAGATCAATGGTTCCCAGACTTTTGAGGCTTTACCCAGAGTCCTAACATGAACTTTCCAATTTGATATTTTGTCAAACACAGATATTTTAAAAATTAATTTTCATAACAGTACAAAGGGCATTAACTCAAAATAGAAAAAAAGTGGGAAAAGATTGCTTATGAGAATTTCACTACATTGTCCTTACTTTTCTGACTTCATTATGGACTTATAAAACTTCAATATAGATTAAGCAAGTAATTATTGGAGGCAGAGCATTGGTAACCAAAAACTCTGCCTACTTCTTAATGTGAAATAGCATGAGTTCTGGATTCAAATCCTAGCTTTATTGATTTCTAGCTGTATAAATAACACTAACCATATTTTATTGCTTTCTGGATTGATCATTTCTCTGAACCTACATTTATTCATCTATCAAAGTGTAGATAATACCCACCTCAAACGGATGTTGAGTGATTAAATAAAATAACCGAAGTATATACCATGGTGTGTGTGTTAGTCGCTCAAGTCGTGTCTGATTCTTTGGGACCCCATGGACTGTAGCCCACCAGGTTCCTCTGTCCATTGAATTCCCCAGGAAAGAATACTGGAGTGAGTTGCATTCCCTTCTCCAGGGTATCTTCCTGACTCAGGAATCGAACCTGGGGTCTCCCGAATTACGGGCAGATTCTTTACCGTCTGAGCCACCTGGGAAGCCCTTATATATATGGTATTGGACTATAATAAGCATTCAGTAAACGGTAGCAGTTACCTAAAAATGAGATGAGACAGGACTATCACCAAGATTCTGTGACTATATAGACAAGCAACAGGAGAGGAAAATTGTAAATAATAATGTCCAAGAAGATATATTGGAAGAGTTCATTTATAATGCACTGAAAAAAAGATAAAGAATTTATTAAAACTTTGGTTCTGTAGGAAGGTAAATTTCCAACTCAAGACTAATACTAAAATTTTATTTATCTTATCTCATTGAATCAGAAGACCAGAGTTGATTTTCAGAGGTCATCATTCTACCACCAGATAGGCTCAGAAAAGAATGTGCCTAAACTCATCTCCAAAGCTTCATTCTTAACATGTTTTATCACTTTGATTAGATAAAAAGTCTAAATTCTTATCAAATTCACCATTTAAAAATCTCACATGAATAGTATGTTATCTTTTGTATAATAATGGGGAAAATAAAACTATACATTTGTATTTCCATAATGATATTCTGATAGGACATCAAGACATTAAAAGTATAAAGGGCAGGTCAAGACCTTTTTACTGTGTTTGCATTAGTCTTATGAACTATGCAAATATAAATCACCTATCAAAATGTACTAAATAATAACCAAAAGAAAATCTCTACATACTTCAAGTTTCACAACAAGGTTTTCCTCTACCCATACCTAGTCAACTCTGTTTTGACCTGCCATTCATACAACTATACTCATCAATGAATGATTTTATGTAAAGTCCAAAGGCTTTATAGAATGAAACTTGTGCAAGGTTGGTACTCATGTAATATAAAAAATTTGTTATTGTCATAATACGTCATTTTTCCTTCAACTGACATTCTCATCTCTCCAAAATCTGCTCACTAGAATACAAAGGTATATTTCCTATTTTATCACTGTGTGTGTGTGTGTGTGTGTGTGAGCTCAATCGTGTCCGACTTTTTGCGACCCCGTGGACTGTAGCCCACCAGGCTCCTCTGTCCATTTGATTTTCCAAGCAAGAATACAGGAGTGGGTTGCCATTTCCTGTTCCAGGGGATCTTCCCAACCCAGGGATTGAACCTGAATCTCTTGCACGTCCTGCATTTGTAGGTGTGTTCTTTACCACTGTGTCACCTGGAAAACCCTGTTTTATCACTACTGCTGATAATTTATGGAATAAGGCCTTTCTACCTTTAACAAAGTCCCCATAAAAGTTTTTTAGAAATTCATTTTCATGGGCAATAAATGAATTTTTCAAAAACAACATAGCATTTTAAAGTTTCCTAAAATTATAAATTTATCATGGAAAATTTATAACATTAAACCTGTCAGTACCCACCCTCTTTCAATTTCTCTCTTGTTCAGTTATGAACATAAGCCCTGAGATGTTATTAAAAGCAGTGACTCACCTTGTTTACCTGAACTTTGAATATAGAGTACTGATGACAAAATTGCCATCCCAGATAAGAGTGGGCCTCTAGACCAGTGGTTCTCAGGGGTGATTTTGTCCCCAAAGACATTTGGCTTTGTCTAAGGTCATTTTGGGGCTTCCCTGGTGGCTCAGTAGTAAAGAAAGAATCCACCTGCCAAGCAGGATTCGATCCCTGGATGGGGAAGATCCCTTGGAGAAGGAAATGGCAACCCACTCAAGTGTTCTTGCTTGGAAAATCCGATGGACAGAGAAGTCTGGCAGGCTACAGTCCATGGAGTTGCAAAAAGACATGAACACAACTTAGTGACTAAACAACAACAAGGACATTTTTAGCTGTCACAATTAATTAGGTGTGTTCTACCAGCATCTAGTAGGAAAAGGACAGGGATGCTGCTAAAAAGTCAGGAGCGCCCCTCACAACAAAGAATTAATATAGCTCCAAATTTCGATACGTTTCAGTTGAGAAACTTTGCTCCATACAGTAGACTGTAAATAACCCTAAAGGAAATGATCCATCTCCTATTAGAGAAAATCAGAAGGAACCTCTGTATGGCTTGTGCGTTTGACTCTTAACATAATTTTCAGGGAAAAAAAAAATCCCTACAAAGCTTTTGCTATAATTTGCTATAAAATGTTAAACCCAATTTCCTTTTGCTTTTACCTAATTGTAAATATAGCATCTGCCTCAGATTAAAAAGCCTCAACAATGCTTTCTAATTGCAATGATTTCTAATTTATAATCTTTTAAGTGTGTATAGGAACAGGTAAACATATATGCATTGGCTTATATAGGCCTAGAAATTTTACTCAAAGGAAGACTGTAATACTCATTACCTCTAAGTGGGATCTGAAAGGTCAGTAGGGGTGAGGAGAACTTTTTACTTTTCATATTATATCTACTATCTACACTGTTGAACTTTTAACCATAAGATTATATTACTTTATTATTTTTTTAATTTTAAAAGGAAGATGTCACACACGTATACATACAGTATATGCATACATTCTTAACACAGAAAAATTAAAGGTCATAAACTTCACCAAAACCCTCTCTTTAGAACTTTATTTTCCTTTTACCTTACTTTAAAAAAAAAAAAATTACAAATCTAAAATTCTCTCTTTAGAACTTTATTTTCCTTTTACCTTACTTTAAAAAAAAAAAATTACAAATCTAAAATTAACATTTAAAAATTATTTTTTAAATAATTTTCAACCTGATTTCTATTCTGAAAAATGGGTACATTTCAAAGGAATCCAGGGCAAGTTCTGACTCCTCTGTTCAAGGCCCTTGACAGCTAATGAACATGCTCAACATGTCTGAAGAAATACAAAACAGGTATCCACCCCAATGTTTAAAGCAACAAGAATCAATTCTAATATAAGAAATTTACAAAAAGATCCAAGCTTCTTCTTCAAACTAAAAGGTCTTTTGACTCAGCCAGCAAGAGAAAGTACCTTGTTTTTTTTTTTTTTTTCCTCAGATGTAGGCTCTAACAATGAATAGAAAAGAAATCCTTAAAGTATTTATATCTTTGTATACCAAATATCTACTCCCTACTCAAAATCCTTCAGCTAATTCTAGAGCAAATGCTCTAAGCCTCCATATTTCTTATTCATTTCTCACCTACTCCTGCCCCACTTGGGGAACAAGACAAACTTCACTCACATACTCTTCTGAATGTCTACATTCTAAATATTTGGTTCTAAAACATCTAGAGGTATAACGAAAATTAAAATTCTACTATTATTCATCAAATGCCAGTTGGGTAAGTATTTTTTGAAGAATATTACTTATGATCTTTTTACACTAAATGAAACTCAAAGGTAATAATAAGGGAGAAGACTATGATCTTGTCAGAGAGAAATGAGAAAATCCAAGAAATCTGCTTGAGAAAAAAAGGTCATTTCACTCACAAAGGCACAGACTATACCCTACCACACATTCAACATACACTAGATATTCCAGGAATTTCTTTTTTATATGATATGGATGAATAGGACATAAAAACAAAATTTCCTTTCTCCTCAGGTTAAGAAAGAATCTATATGCATATTGAGCATTATCTTAGACTAGGCTCAAGTTTGTGGGTACTCTAGAAATCTCTATCCAAAAGTGATGTCTACCTATATACACTTAATATCTAAATCTTTTAAGCATAGAAAATTTAGGAGAAGAAGAAGTTCTTCTACCATTAGCCTAACTGGCTGAAGGAATCGTGAATAATTTCTATGATAACACCAAAGAAAATCACACAAAAGGTGTGAATTCTGCTCACAGCTTTTAACAGCCTAGTGTGAAGACTCCAAATGAAATAAGCTGTGTGTATGAACAAACCTTGCAAAATTGGTTACTTCAAAAGCTCATTTCTCCAGATATAACACAGAAGCCCATAGAGTTAGAGATTCATAACTATGGAGGCTCACTAGCACTCTACCTCTGACGAAATTTAAGACTACTACTGAAGTAAAAACAAATGTGTGATCTCTCACTTCATCAATGACAACTGTGCAAAAATGGTTCAGAAAATCAAGAACATCATCCTTCTATCACATTCAGACCAAAGCAAACTTTTTCAGTCTAACAAGTTTCAAAGAAAAACAGACTCTAATCTTTACTTCCTAGGTAAAAAGTAACTATATTCTAGGTTCATCTCTCATCAATTTTCATTCAAAGTCTAAATGAAAGCCTTCCACAAGCTCAGGAGTGGAAGTGCCCCAGAGACACTCTCCATAACTGCCTACTCAAAATCCTGTACCACCTTGGCTTAGAAGTTATTTCTCTTTTGGTGAAAATAAAAGACAGAGACATTCAAGGAACTGTCTCCTTTACAACCCACAAAGTTTATTCCAAGCAAAATACTGGGGTTAGAAAACACTAAAAGAATTCCTGTTCAGATCAAGAATGGTAAGACTGCACTAATTGTATTCTACAACCCATAAATACAGTTTCTCCTTATTCCTCTCAATACAACAGCCAGAACAGCTGTACATACACAGAAGCCCCTGTACTTTAAGACCAAGATCAGAGGTTAAAATAATTGGTCATAGGGGATGAACCAGGCACCTTAGAATCAAAATAGAATACTCTGAGCTCTTAGAACAACAGTCACCACAGGACAGAACTATAACAAAGCCATAGTCAGGGGGAGAAAGTACAAACGTAAAATATCTCCTTTAGCCCTAGAGCCCGAAAGTTGATGCCTCCCATTCCAGGTTGCCTAGACCTAAAAATGTCCAGTATGCGCCTAAGAGCTGAAAGGAATGAAGGTCCTGATAACAAATTTCCCTCACTGCAAAAGGTTTCCAAAGAGGATCTCATCTTCTCCAAGCCTAAAAATCTCCAGAGTTCAGCTATCCAGCTGTTGCGAAGCCCAAACGAGAACTGGAACCTTCTCTTCCTGTCTAACTTCACACAGTCCCAGGTGCAAGGACCCACGTGACTTTTCAGCGCAAAAGCAGAGAGCTCCTTAGTACTCACCTGTCTCAGACCAAACTGGAATTAAGAACCCTCCTTTAGCACACAAGTAAGGCATAAGGCAAATAATGCCCAATCCTTCAACTCAGAGAAGAGACACAGTACAGTGGCAACGTTCTTTACGCAAGCCAGCCCTCTCTGTCTGTCTCTCACCCTCACCCTCTCTCTGTCCCGCTCTCTCAGTACCAAGGGCAGGGACTCTGGCAAGACCCCGCCCCCACCCTCGTCTCCAAAGCGGGGTGGGCGGGAGGTGCCCGAGGAGTCCCGCTTCCCGCGCGAAGCTCAGAGACCAAAGGACTCCCTATTGTGGGTGTATGGATGGTGACGGGAACCGGTCCGACTCGAGCCGAAGAGTAAGCCGAGGGCGCACTAGGCCCGCACCGCCGCCACTGCAGCCCGGGAGCCGATCGCTGACAGTGAACGACTCCATCTGGGCAGCGGGAGGGTGGCCCGAGCCCTGCGCCGGCCCAGAGAGAATTCGTGTCTCAAGCTGTGTAGAAAGCAGGGGTCCTAGAGCCGTACCTCGGACACCTCGTCCTCGTCGCTACCAGAGGCACCACCTCCACCCCCGGTCCTCAGGACAGCAGCCGCCAACTTGAAATCCAGCGCCGCGTCCCCTCCGCCTGCACCGCTGCTGCCTCCACCGACTCCCGGAGCCGGCCCGGCCTCCCCGAAGAGTCTCACAGTGCGGATTCCCAGCCCGACCCCTCCCGGCGGAGGCGGCTCCGAGGCCCCGGCTGGGGCGGATCGCGGAGCCACCGAGTCCAAGTCCTCCTCAAAGGAGGTGCCGCCGCCTCCGCCGTCGGTCAGCATGGTTCGCACGCGGAGCCGGAGACGCTGCCGAGTCACTCGCGGCCGCGGCCACCGCCGCCGCCGATCCCGGGAACGAGAGAAGCAGCAGGAGGAAGAAGCGTCTCCTTCCCCCCGTCCCAGCAGCGCCACTAACTTCTCACTGCCTAACCTGCTGCCTCCCGCCCCGCACACTCGCCACTGGCTGCAGCTCCCCAGCGGCTGCAGATCATTGGTCAAAGTGACCCGTCGCTCAGGCTCTTCGTCACGCGCTGTTCGCTGGCTCGAGGCCCTCAAGCTGCGTTGACCAGCGCAGGCCTAGGCGGTTGCGAACACCCGCCTCCTATTCCCCACGCGCCGACTTCCGGTCTTTTTCTATGTCTATTGGCCAGTCTCTCTGACTATCGCCTCACGACCTTAAAGTGGATTAGTTGGCCTTGTGGTCAGTCACAGTGACCCCAGACAATGGGAAACTTCATTGGCGACATAAAGTGTCGGTCACTTTGTCACAGGACGTCGCGTGGTACAATTGGTCAGTAAGGATACCATTCATCCCGCCCCCATCTGAGGTGACGGGAAAGGGTTGGGGAATTTCCACTCTTGATTAAAATGACGGCTGCAGTGACGACCTGCAAGAATTGGTGAGATTTGGAGTGAATTCACCCAGGGCTTAGTAAGGCTCTTACGTCAAGTGTGCAAGAGGCAAGGAGGTAACGCAGCTCCCACCTGTCGCTCTCCGCCAGGCGCGGAGAGTTCCTGCACGGGGATTGGAGGGAAGAAGCTATCAGTCTCAGCTAGGCTCCACCTTCCTGCCAATCCCTGGTTGGAGAAGCGGTGCGTCAGTCACTAGAGAGGTCGCCTCCTCTGGGACAGGTGAGGCTGTGTAAACTCAGCTTCAGTCTCTGGGTGGGAGTGGGGGATTAGGACAGGCAAGTGAGCGGGGACGTTCCGGCTGCGTGCCACCAGCCTTTCCGAGCGGAGCCTAGACCGCCGAGCTGAGGGAACCAAAGAGGCTGCTGAGGATGACCGCCGGGAGGCGATTCGGCCAGCCTGCCTGCCTGGACGTGGCTGGGCGCGGCTGTTCTACAACCTGCGGGCGGGGTCGCCCCGCGGGGCTACGTTCTCTTGCCTGTTGAAGGCGGCGGGCCTCAGGGCTGGACAGCGCCATGCCTCAGTACTGGGAACTGTCCCACGAAGGAGGGTGGGAAGGCCGCGACAGCGTGCGGAATCACACCGCGGGGCAGAACGCAATGGTTCAGGGTGCGTGCTCTGGCGCAGTTTCGAGTTTTAGTGCCGCCACTTACTTGCTGTTGTGACCTCCCGGCGTTAGTTGTTTAATCTCTGTGACTTTCAGTTCGTCCGTATGCAAAATGCGGATAATATTAGTACCTCCCTGATTGACTTGTTGTTTTGAATAAATTGGTAACAACTTCAGGTTCTTAGCAAAGTGCCAAACTTATAGCAAAGACTCATTTTTTTAGTCACTTTTCCGGAGTCCTCCACCTACCCCTGGCAGCCAAACTAATTTTTGTCAGGTCTCTGATGCGAAACAAGGCTAGCTAAGGGGGTCTTCTACCCTTAGCTTTAAGGAGCGTTCTCTTTACCTCTATTATCTTTCTCTATCGCCTTTGTCAGTGAGGGCTTTAAAAGTTTGAATGGCGAATATTCTTTGACCCAGAGAATGTCCATATGAGTTTAACCATGAGAGACTGGCTAAAAACAAAAACTTTGGTATTGGCTACTCTCTTGCAGCTTTAACAAAGGGCTTTGTATATCTTGATTGTGTAATTTTTAAAATTTCACCTCCCTTGAACTGGAATCTAAAAATTCTACCAAAAAATTATTTTGAAAATGACTTTTAAAATAAATTCTGCCAAACATTTATTTAAAGAGCTTTTTGAAGATGGTGAACATTTGGTAAATGCTTGCTTTGGCATTTCACATGCCTAAAAGAGACTATTTTCCATGAACAGAACATTTTAGGTAAATATTCCTTCTAGATAGTACATCATAGAAAGTGGGGGAAAAGTACCTTTTCTTGAAAACTGTTTTGATGTAAAATGCCATGTACACTGGCTTTAGTTAGAATTTATGGAGCTTAATTACATTATATCTTCAGTAGGCATGTGTGACTAGGTCACAACTCAAATTAATAGCACCAACAAAAGAAACCCAGCACTGCCCAACCCACATCAAAGCTGGATTATCCAGAATTGGTATGGCTACATCCTTAGGCAAAAACAGGTATTGACTGGTGCAACACTACAAAGGAACTGTTTGTCATTCTTACCACTAATACAAATATAATTTCTGATAAAGCTCCCTGAACAAACTCTTTAAATTCATTTAAACAAATGTAATGAATCTCAAGGACTGACAGAAAGAAAATCTGGATATATACATTTCCCCCAGTATATTTAAAAAAGAAAAATACACTCTCTACTTAGTTCCTAACAACTTATCCTGAGTATAACTGAGAAAATATGATTGAGCAATGACCTTTGTTTCACCAAGAACTGTACCAGAGACACTTGTCAGTAGTTTGACAGTCAGTATTCGAGTTAGGACCTCTCAGTCTCCTAGATTTTGGTGACTGCTATAAAGAGTCTACATTAAATATAATTTAATATTTCCATATATGCAAAATTCTTGTGGTTTTACAAATGTGAAAACTAATTGAAAAATCATCATATCAAGTAACACATTTGATAAATAAATAAAGTCATTCTCAGGACTTCCCTGATGGTCCAGTGGTTAAGACTTTGCTTTCCAATGTAGGGGGTACAGGTTTGATCCTTAGGAGGACTAAGATCCCACAGCCTGTGCTGTGCAGCAAAAAAAAAAAAGTCTTATTCAGGGTAAAATATCAGTAAGTATTAATGTGATTTAATGGGTAACCTTGGTTTTGATATATATTAAGATGGTATTTACTACTGGGAAAAAAAAGATACACTGATATTTCAAATTCTGAATAAGTAGTGGAGTACAATATCCCTCTTAAAAGTATATTTGTTGGAAATTAACATTAGAATAAAATATTTCCCACAGAAAACCAGTGGGAATATTTATTAAGGTGTAGTTGTAATGTGTTGCAAAGCACTGTCTTCCTTTTGATCATCTTTCAGACAGAGAAGCAAAAGGGAAGACTGTATAGCCCAAGGGTTTTTTTTTTTTTTTTAAACTGCATCTTTTGTTTATTTATTTATTTGCTACACCACACAGCTTGTGGGATCTTAGTTCCCCAGCCAGGGAATGAACCTGGGCCCTCAGCAGTGAGAGTGCAGAGTCCTAACCACTGGACCACCAGGGAATTCCCCCAAGGGTTTTTTAAATTATGAGGTAATAAAAGAATTTATTCCTCATAAGAAATATGAGATTGACAACTGAATTGTAGATACAGGGCCTTTAGACACATGTAGTACTTTACCATGCAACTTGCAGTTTCTCAGGACATTTAATTTCTGCATATCAGTTCATCTCAGTTCAGTTCACCCATGTAAGGAGAGAAGGCTAAGTAAACCAACCAATTTGTTCCTGTTGGGTGTTATGTCATTTAACCTTTATAATAACCCTATCAAGATTTCACCCATTTTACAGATAAGAAAATTGAAACTCCAAAAAGGTTAAATAGCTTACCCAAACATATAAAGCCAGTATATTAAAAGGCTAAGATTTGAATGGGATTTCCCTGGTGGTCCAGTAGTTGGGACTATGCACTTCCACTGCAGGGGGTGGGAGTTCAATCTCTGGTTGGGGAACTGGGATCCCATATATGGCCCTGCTGCTGCTGCTAAGTCTCTTCAGTTGTGTCCAACTCTGTGCGACCCCATAGACAGAAGCCCACCAGGCTCCCCCATCCCTGGGATTCTCCAGGCAAGAACACTGGAGTGGGTTGCCATTTGCTTCTCCAATGCAGGAAAGTGAAAAGGGAAAGGGAAATCGCTCAGTCGTGTCCGACTCTTAGCAACCCCATGGACTGCAGCCTACCAGGCTCCGCCATCCATGGGATTTTCCAGGCAAGAGTACTGGAGTGGGGTGCCATTGCCTTCTCCGATATATGGCCCACCAAGGCCAAAAAATGAAAAAGGCTAGGATTTGAATTTATTTCTGCCTGCTCCTAAAACCCATGTTCTTCCCACTATATCACATTGATTCCATGGTACACTCAATGGCAGAAGAACTTCATCAATCAGGTAAACTGATATAATACTTCAACAATTAGCATGCTGCTGCTGCTGCTAAGTTGCTTCAGTATTTGATCTCTTTTTCGTAACAGTTGGAGACATTTAATTTAAAACTGTCTTCTGGTTTCTCCAACTATGTTAGTTTATTAGACCATGTAATTTCACATTAAAAAATCTGAGTAATATATTCACATAGTTCACATTTCAAAAAGAATTTTAAAAATGCAATGAAAGATGTCCTTTTACTTTATCCACTAAACACCCAGAACCCCTCTTGTAAGTAAACCATGTTATTAGATTTTTAAGTCTCCTTCTAGAAGTGTTTATACCTATATAAGCAATTATGTACATGTCTATTTTTTCCCTTTTTAACATAAATGGCAGCTTACAATCCACACTTCTGTATCTTGTTTTGTTCACCTAATATATTCCAGAGATATTCCATTATATATACTGGAATATATATATATATTCCAGTATATATAATGATCTCTGAAATTCTTGTTTACTGCTTCACAGTATTCTGTTAACCAGGGATACAATAATTTAGTGTTTATCCAGTTCTATATAGTGTTGAACATTTAGATTGTTTCCTTTTTTAATATAACTTTATTTATTTTTGGCTGTGCTACTCCGGCTTTTCTGTAGCTGCGGCAAACAGGGGCTACTTTCTAGTTGCACAGGCTAGTGCACAAGCTTCTCATTGTGGTGGCTTCTCTTGTTGCAGAGCATAGGCTCTAGGACCTTTGGACTTCAGTAGTTTCAGCAGTGGGCTCAGAAGTTGTGACTCATGGTCTTAGTTGTTCCTCAGCATGTGCAGTCTTTCCAAATCAGGGGTTGAACCGTGTCTCCTGCATTAGCAGGCAGATTCTTTACCACTGAGCCTTGGGAAGCCCCACACCCCTTTTTTTTTAACCAAACAATGCTGCTGCTGCTGCTAAGTCGCTTCAGTCGTGTCCGACTCTGTACGACCCCACAGACGGCAGCCCACCAGGCTCCCCCATCCCTGGGATTCTCCAGGCAAGAACACTGGAGTGGGTTGCCATTTCCTTCTCCAATGCATGAAAGTGAAAAGTGAAAGTGAAGTCGCTCAGTCGTGTCCGACTCTTAGCGACCCCATGGACTGCAGCCTACCAGGCTCCCCCGTCCCTGGGATTTTCCAGGCAAGAGTACTGGAGTGGGGTGCCATTGCCTTCTCCGAAAACAATGCTACTGATGCCTAACTTTCTAACCTACTGTCCATCCTCCAGGAAGTTCTGGGCACAACTTTGTTCAATTGAAAAACCATACAATTGCAACTAAATCGAAAGCTACCACTTATTTACGCCATAACTGAATATACCTGCAAGATGTATGAATCAAGCATATTTTAAAAAATAATGAGCTATGCCTGCAGCTGGACTACCCACCACACCGCCTAAGAAAATTATACCAAATTATTCAGAAAATTTACTGAGCCTACCCCAAAATGGGAAAAGTATATGTATGTATACACTTAAATACACTTGTGTGTGTGTGTGTGTGTGTGTGTGTGTGTATTTCAAACTTGTAAAACTATCAAGTATATAAATACCTCTTGTGGTAGAATCACTGAAGTTCTCAATGATGGAGAGAGGAGAAAACAGTTAATATCCATTTTCTTTCTTGGGATTCTGTCATGATTCCATAATCCTTAAATTGCTGGATAAAGGACAACATGTCAAGGAAAATATGCAGTAGGGTTGAGTGAAAGTAGGATTTGATGGGAGGGTCTCTAAACTGGGAATCAGAAATACCAAGTCTACTTCAAGTGACTAGTATACTTCTGTGTGTGATGCTATGCACCTTGACCAAGAAATTTTGTGTGTCCAGTTGACCTTTTGAGGTACACTTTATTTTTTATAGTTAATTTTTGTTCTCTTTTTTCTTAAATACTTTTTTAAAAAATATTTATTTTTAGCTGTACTGGGTCTTTGTTGTTTCATGGGCTTCTCTCTAGTTGTGATTGGCAGGGGCTACTCTCTAGTTGCAGTGCATCAGCTTCTCATTGTGATAGCTTCTCTTGTTGCAGAACATGAGCTTTAAGGTTGTAGGCTTCGGTAATTGTGGCATGTGGACCCAAGAGTTTTGGTTCCTGGGCCATAGGGCACTGACTCAATAGTTGTGGGCTATAGGCTTACTTACAGCATGTGGGATTTTCCCAGACCAGGGATGGAACTGTGTCTCCTGCATTGGCAGGCAGATTCTTTACTACTAAGATACTCGGGAAGCCCCTTGAGGTACATTTTAAAGGTACATAACTTAAGAGACATTCCATATTACAAAGCATAGTCATCACTTCCAATCAAATATCATACATGTATGGAAAAAGTATGATATGTTACATGTAAAACCAAGCTGTTAATAGTAATTATCTTTGGATAATGGAATTATATGGAGATTTAAATTTTTTTCTTTTTTGAATATTTATATTTTCTAGACTTTTCTTTTTTCCACAGTGAAGATATATTTTTTGTGTAATAAAAATTCAAATAAAATATTTCAAATTACTTTTGCAATTTTTCACATATTCATTCAACTCACATTTATTTAATTCCTGTTATACATGGTACTTTGCCAAATCTTTAGAGAAAACATAAAAGAAGCAGATGATTTAAAGTACCTCTTTTCAGTTACACTGATGAATATACATATTAACTAAGATTAGGTAGTAAAATGCAAGTGGGAATAATAGAGAATAGTATTAAACAACAGAAAAGCAAATTTGACTCCTGGATAAAGCACAAGCTGGAATCAAGATTGCCAGGAGAATTATCAATAACCTCAGATATGCAGATGACACCACCCCTATGGCAGGAAGCAAAGAAGAACTAAAGAGCCTTCTGATGAAAGTGAAAGAGAAGGATGAAAAAGCTGGCTTAAAACTCAGCATTCAGAAAACTAAGATAATGGCATCCGATCTCATCACTTCATGGCAAATAGATGGGGAAACAATGGAAACAGTGAGAGACTTTATTTTGGGGAGCTCCAAAATCACTGCAGATGGTGACTGCAGCCATGAAATTAAAAGATGCTTGCTCCTTGGAAGAAAAGCTATGACCAACCTAGACAGCATATTAAAAAACAGAGACATTACTTTGCCGACAAAGGCCCATCTAGTCAAAGCTGTGGTTTTTCCAGTAGTCATGTATGGATGTGAGAGTTGGACTATAAAGAAAGCTGAGCACCAAAGAATTGATGCTTTTGAACTGTAGTGTTGGAGAAGATTCTTGAGAGTCCCTTGGACTGCAAGGAGATCTAACCAGTCAATCTTAAAAGAAATCAACCCTGAATATTCATTGGAAGGACTGATGCTAAAGCTGAAACTCCAATACTCTGGCCATCTGATGTAAAGAACTGACCCCTTGGAATAGACCCTGATGCTGGGAAAGATTGAAGGCAGGAGGAGAAGGGGACGACAGGATGAGATGGTTGGATGGCATCACTGACTCAATGGACATGAGTTTGAGCAAGCACTGAGAGATGGTGATATACAGGGAAGCCTGGTGTGCTACAGTCCCTGGGGTCACAAAGAGTTGGATACGACTGAGCAACTGAACTGAACTGAATAAACTATTTTGCAGTATTGAGTAGATAGAAAGTAAAAGAGAAATCAAAATACATTAAGTTTAGGCAAAAGCTTTGATTATTATCATTTTGAACTTGGAACTAACTAAGGAAAATAAAAGTAAAGCCTTCCAAATGGAAAGGAATGGCTAAAAGACTAATTTGGTCAGTGCAGGGAAATCAGAAAGAGGATTAAAGAGAAATTAGGTTAAAGAAATGTTGAATACTGGACTAAGGGCTTTAAATTTTACTTCATAGTTATTGAAAAGAAAAAGTTACCAAGATAAAAATTGTCACAGGGAGATTACATCTTTTTGTTTTGTTTTGTTTGGGCTGCATTGTATGGTTGGGATATGTAACAAGGAGGTACTGGAGTCTAGGAAACAAGCAGTCTTGCTGTTGTGTTTAGTCCCAGTGTGAGGTAATGAAAGCCTGAATCGGGGGAGTGGCTTTCAGAATGGAGAGAATGGAACTGTCAACAAGCATAAAAATCAGCATGACTTGGTGCCTGATGAAATGTGGGGAACAATAGAGTTAGGAACAAGTTACTTCAGAGAAATAAGTACAAACTTTCTGAAGAGAAATGTGGCACTGTGGATCAAGATCCTTTCTTTAAATTTTTATTTCCTCCTATTGTTGTTGTTCAATTGCTAAGTTATGTCTAGCTCCTTGCAACCCCATGGACTGCAGCACGCCAGGCTCCCCTGTCCTTCATTGTGTCCCAGAGTTTGTTCAAATTTATGTCCATTGAGTCAATGATGCTATCTAACCATCACATCCCGTGCTGCCCCCTCTCCTTTTGCCTTCAATTTTTCCCAGCATCAGTGCCTTTTCCAATGAGTTGGCTCTTTGCATCAGATGTCCAAAGAATTGGAGCTTCAGTATCAGTCCTTCCAATATATATCAAGGTTGATTTCCTTTAGGATCGACTGGTTTGATCTCCTTGTAGTTCAAGGGACTCTCAAGAATCTTTTCTAGCACCACAATTCTTCTTTATGGTCCAACTCTCACATCCATATATGACTACTGGAAAAAAGAACTGACTGTACCAATTGCTGATAAGGATGCAAAACAACAGGAACTCTCATTCATTACTGATTGAGAATGCAAAATGGTACAGCCATTCTGGAAAAGAGTTTGGAAAGTTCTTACAATGCTAAACATGCTCTTTCTTACAATCTACAAGTGCAGTATTAAGTATTTACACTCATTTGAAAACTTATATCCATGTAAAATCCTTCACGGAGATGTTTATAGAAGCTTTCTTCATAATCATTGTTTCTGGAAGCAACCATGATGTCCTTCAATAAATGCACAGGTAAGCAAACTGTGATACAGCCATACAGTGGAATACTATAAAAAGGAATGAGCTGTCAAACTATGCACAGACCAAGATGAATTTAAAATGCAAATTGCTAAGTGAAAGAAACCGGTTTGAAAAGGCCACATACTGTATGATTCTACTTATATGATATTCTGGAAAAGGCAAAAGTATGGAGATAGTAAACAGATCAATATGCCAGGGATCGAAGTAGGGGAAGAGTTGAATAAGTGAAGCAGAGGGTTTTTTACAGTGGTACAGTTCTGTTATGATATTGTATTCTATATGATGGTGTTCATTTAACAAACCTATAGAACATTACAGTACAAAGAGTGACGTTTAATATATGAAAAAATTTTTTTAATCATTTAGTAGGCCAGGGGATCCCAGAATGGAATGCAGACCATGACTAAAGAATCTAATTGTATCACAGATGTGTGAAACAACCTCACTGAAGGGAGCAGAGGAAAATATACTGATCTATGTAACTTTGGAAATGAGTGGTGGCTGTAGGGCTGAGCTTCCCTGGTAGCTCAGTTGATAAAGAATCTGCCTGCAGTGCAGGAGACCTGGATTCGATCCCGGGGTGGGGAAGATCGCTTGGAGAAAGAAATGGCCACCCACTCCAGTATTCTTGCCTGGAAAATCCCATGGACAAAGAAGACTGGTGAGTGGCTCTAAGACTAAAAACAAAAGAAACAGCACATAAGCACTGTACTATTGTTGATCAAGTTGTTTCCCATGGAGATACACATTAGCAGTTTTGAAACAACTATGCATATGTACGGGAATTGAACAATTATGTAAATAGATAACAGATGGTAGGAGCCTACTTTCTCACTGTTGGAGTGGAACATGGCAGATAAACAAGCGGAATAGACTACAGTGATCTGTGAGGTGATGGCTGTCAGAGTTGGAAACATCAGTATGAACTCAGTTTAATATAGTTACAGGTAGATACATGTAGAAATATATGTAGGTATTTATATATACACAAGTTAGATACACACTTTTTTTCTTGCTCTGTCAGCTAGAAATGACATTCCAGTAGCAACATGCACACTTTATACCCAGATCTTGGTTTTTAATATCATGCTTCAATAAAAGGAACCATGGATGCTTAGAGAAATGACTGATTCTGGGACTGGGGCAGGAAATATACAAGATGAGCCTAGATCATCTCATAGTGCCAGAAAGTAAGAAAGTACTAATCATACACAAAATAATGAAGGTATCTCAGAGATACAGGAGCTAACTGAAAGAATTCCCAATGGCCAAAGCTGGGACAATTTGAGCAAATAAATAGTAGTGGATTATAACCCAAAGTATAAAATAAATATGAGTTCACATGAATATAAGTAAATGACTGAATAAATGAATGGAGAGAATAGATAAGTCTTCCATGTAGAAAAATTCCAAGTTTATGTAGTTACTTGCTCTCAAGGAGGTGAAGCATTCCCTTCTCCTTAAGTGTAGGTTGTGCTTAGTGACATCCTTCTAAAGAGTACAGTATGGAAAAGGGAGGGGGAACAGTAATTTTATAGTAGAGAAAACTGACAAACACTACTTCAGCCAGGTATCAAGACTAACATCAACAGTTATGAACCATGTTGATAGTATATATCCTTGACATTATGTGCAAGTAGTCTGAGAAATGTCAGTCAAAATGACACTAAGGAGACATGATGACTAAATGTAATGTGGTATACTGAATGGGATCCTGGAACAGAAAAAGGATATGAGGTAAACAAGGAAGAAATCTGAACAAAGTATGGACCTTAGTTGATAATAATGTGTCAACCAGCTAATAATAATATATCAGTGTTGCCTCATTAATTGTGACAAATGCACCATACTAATATAAGATGTTAGTCACAGAGGAAACAGGATGGGCTATTTGAGAACTCTGTACTGTCTTTGCAACTTTTCTTTAAAACTATTCCAAAATTTAAAGTTTTCATTTTAAATTAAATTTTAATTACTTACATTCATTTATTTTGTTTTTATTGAGTTTTTCCAGTTTTATTGACATATAATTAACATATAATTTTTGACACTAATTGTATTAGTTTAAGGTATACAACATAATGATTTGATATATGTGCATGCGTGCATGCTTAGTCGCTTCAGTCGTGTCTGACTCTTTGTGACCCTGTGGAATATAGCCCGCCAGGCTCCTCTGTCCATGGGATTCTCCAGGCAAGAGTACTGGAGTGGGTTGCCATGTCCTCCTCCAGGGAATCTTCCTAACCCAGGGATTGAACCTGTGTCTCCTTTGTCTCCTGCATTGCAGGTGGATTCTTTATTGCTGAGCCCAATTTGATATATGTATATATTTGCAAAATTATTATCACAATAAGTTTAGTTAACAAATGTCACCTTACATAGTTTTAGTTTTTTTCTGTGATGAGAATTTTAAGATCGACTCTCATAAATTTTTCTTTTAGAAAATGCTTATTCCTTGGACTTCTAGGAATTTAAGAGTTAATCAGACATGGCACAAAATATATAGCAAAAAAAAATAAAACCTAAATATCTAACAGGAATTGATTGATGTTAGCTGAATGTGGCTATACAATTTGATCCTATAGTCACTAAAAATGAAGTTCACATTATATTAAATAGAAGATAAAATTATAAAACAAAGGGTATGTAGTAATCCCAATACACTAAAATGAGTAGAATATTCCCATACATCAAAATCGCATACACCAGGAGAGAGATTATCTGTGGATGGTGGGATAATGGGTGATTTTTATTTATTTTATTTATGTTTTCAAATTTTCTATAAGTAATATATTACTCTAGTGATCAGGAAAAATTTAATAAAGTTAAATTGTGTAAAAAGTGTAAAAAAAATCACTTTTGGTATAGAGTCAAGTAACTGATCAAATAGGATATTTATTGGCAGTGTTAGAAAAATTAAGCAGGAATGATTCTTTTTCAGATGAAGAAGTCTGTTTGTTTCAGAAAGCAATGTGAGGAACTTAGCCAATATAGAACATTGCATGGTAAGTCAGCAAGAAACCCTCAAGAGAAATATACTGAACAGAAGCAGATGTAGTCTTTACCATAACTGGAAACAAATTTTTAAAAGATGTCAAGTTGTAGCTTTTCACAAAAGAAACATCTCTTTGCAAAAAGTCATGTGGTTAGCAATGAAAGTTAAGTCACTTACCCCTGAGGTGGGTCCTTGGAGAACATGTTTTAGGTTTTGCCTGTACTAAAAGATACATACATACTGCAAATGTTACTAGTAGCAATTCTGTGTGCTTCCCACCATCCTTCAGTACTAATTCAAAGGGAAAATCAAGAATAACACTGAGGAATAAGAACCAGCAAGTATGTAGGGGTTCTGGTTCAGCCGAGATGCACTAGTCCACAGGTGTAAAGTACATTGACAGGAACAGGGTTCAAAGAGAATGCAATCAATAGATGCCTTGGAGAAACCCAGAACCCTACCATGTGCATCACAATGAAGCTCCTACCTCTCCTGTTCCACAGTTAGAGAACCTGAGGCTAACCACTCCAAACATCCGCTTGTGTCCTACAGCTTGGGCAGCCACATCCATCCTCTCTAGAAGCTCTTCTTGGATGGTACCACAGCCTTCTTCCATAGACTTTAGAAAGTCCCAGGACTGGCAAAAGTTTGGAATCTCATGGTTTGAGCATAGTTAAGTAGCAACTGATGAGAGAACAGTTAAATAGTAACCCCCACAGCAAGAATCAACTTATTTTTCAAGTCATAGTGGTCTCATTCAGTTCAGTTCAGTTGCTCAGTCGTGTCCAACTCTTTGCAACCCCATGAACTGCAGCACGCCAGGCCTCCCTGTCCATCACCAACTCCTGGAGTCCGTCCAAACCCATGTCCATTGTGTCGGTGATGCTATCCAACCATTTCATCCTCTGTCGTCCCCGTCTCCTTCTGCCCTCAATCCTTCCCAGCATCAGGGTCTTTACAAATGAGTCAGCTCTTTGCATCAGGTAGCCAAAGTATTGGAGTTTCAGCTTCAACATCAGTCCCTCCAATGAACACCGAGGACTGATCTCCTTTAGGATGGACTGGTTGGATCTCCTTGCAGTCCAAGGGACTCTCAAGAGTCTTCTCCAACACCACAGTTCAAAAGCATCAATTCTTCGGCACTCAGCTTTCTTCACAGTCCAACTCTCACATTCATACATGACCACTGGAAAAACCATAGCCTTGACTAGATGGACTTTTGTTGGCAAAGTAATGTCTCTACTTTTTAATATGCTGTCTAGATTGGTCATAATTTTCCTTCCAAGGAGCAAGCGTCTTTTAATTTCATTGCTGCAATCACCATCCACAGTGATTTTGGAGCCCAGAAAAATAAAGTCAGCCACTGTTTCCACTGTTTCCCCGTCTATTTGCCATGAAGTGATGGGACCAGATGCCATGATCTTTGTTTTCTGAATGCTGAGCTTTAAGCCAACTTTTTCACTCTCCTCTTTCACTTTCATCAAGAGGCTCTTTAGTTCTTCACTTTCTGCCATAAGGGTGGTGTCATCTGCATAGCTGAGATTATTGATATTTCTCCTGGCAGTCTTGATTCCAGCTTGTGCTTCTTCCAGCCCAGTGTTTCTCATGATGTACTCTACATATAAGTTAAATAAGCAGGGTGACAATATACAGCCTTGATGTACTCATTTTCCTATTTGGAACCAGTCTGTTGTTCCATGTCCAGTTCTAACTGTTGCTTCTTGACCTGTATACAGGTTTCTCAAGAGGCAGGTCAGGTGGTCTAGTATTCCCATCTCTTTCAGAATTTCCACAGTTTATTGTGATCCACACAGTCAAAGGCTTAAGTCAATAAAGCAGAAATAGATGTTTTTCTGAAACTCTCTTGCTTCTTCAATGATCCAGCGGATGTTGGCAATTTAATCTTTGGTTCCTCTGCCTTTTCTAAAACCAGCTTGAACATCTGAAAGTTCACCATTCACATATTGCTGAAGCCTGGCTTGGAGAATTTTGAGCATTATTTTACTAGCATGTGAGATGAGTGCAATTTTGCAGTAGTTTGAGCATTCTTTGGCATTACCTTTCTTTGGGATTGGAATGAAAACTGACCTTTTCCAGTCCTGTGGCCACTGCTGAGTTTTCCAAATTTGCTAACATACTGAGTGCAGCACTTTCACAGCATCATCTTTTAGAATTTGAAATAGCTCAACTGGAATTCCATGGCCTCCACTAGCTTTGTTTGTAGTGATGCTTCCTAAGGCCCACCTGACTTCGCATTCCAGGATGTCTGGCTCTAGGTGAGTGTGAGTGATCACACCTTTGTGATTATCTGGGTCGTGAAGATCTTTTTTTGTACAGTTCTTCTGTGTATTCTTGCCATCTCTTCTTAATATCTTCTGCTTCTGTTAGGTCCATACCATTTCTGTCCTTTATTGAGCCCATCTTTGCATGAAATATTCCCTTGGTATCTCTAATTTTGGCATGTAGTAAATCAGCAGTTTTGAATCAGAAGAGCTCTTAAGGAGTCCTTTAGTCTTTTTAATAAGTACTCCTCCTTTTAATAAAGGAGGAACGGGAGAAATGGGTATTAGGGTCAGTATCTTCCAGGAAAATCTCTGGTTCCTATATGACCCCATCTATCTAACCCTCTGTTTCCTATAAAAATCCGAGGTACATTGTTGCTTACCAAAGTGAGAAGACAGCAAGCCCAGGATTCCAGCTCGGGGAGGAATTTTGGCTTACACGTGAGAACTGAGTCATTCCGAAGGCTGATCTTGGAGACTCTTGTGGAGTGTTTGAACTGAACTCAGTTTACCACACCCCTTGCTCATCAAGGCAGGCTCATAAATCAGGAGACGCAGCATGGCTTTCACCTGCAGGGCAGCTACAAATGCCACCTCCCAGATGTTCTGCCCTAAAGAAGTGGCATAGTGTCTGCTATGGCCCCGAAAAGATACCTATGGACAGTCTAGTTGAGACATGCATCTGGTACAAATTCACAGAAGCTACAAGAAAAACTGTTCAGGACTCTGCAATGAAACTTCTCACATAGAGAGCCCTCTTAAATCCTGGCATTGGCACACCAGTGACAAAAAGAAAAGAGCCAGAGTTGAACTTTTCCAGCAGAGATAAGTAGATGCAAAAGGTTTGTCAGTTGAAGAAGATTGCTTCATCAGTACAAGAGTTATGTGGGACAAATGTCTGAGAAGTGGGCAAGCCTGTCAGTGGCCTCTGGGGTTTGGCTAAAGCCCTTGATTGTCCCAATGCCTCTGCCCATAATCTGGCAGGGTTTTTATACAAAATTGAGCCATAATAGAGAATCCTAAGAAAGCAGCAATATTTATCTATCTAGTAGGGATTTTCGATGAGTATTAGGATCCCTGAAGAGTGACCAAAGGATTCAGAAATATTAAAAAAAAAAAAAAAAATACCCTGGAGAAAAATAGTGAGACCACTATTCAGACCCTGATTGTCTCATGTGAAGTGAAAGTCGCTCAGTCATGTCCAACTCTCTGTGACCCCCATGGACTATAGCCCACCAGTCACCTCTGTCCATGGGATTCTCCAAGCAAGAATACTGATGTGGGTTGCCATTTCCTACTTCAGGGGATCTTCCTGACACAGAGGTTGAACCCAGGTCTTCTGCATTACAGGCAGATTCTTTACTGTCTGAGCTACCAGGGAAGGTTTTTTTACACTTAAAAGTCCTATGTTGCTTTCTCATATACCTTTATCAGGTGTGTAGATTGATACAGTCTTTAGGGAAATCAGTTTGGAAATGCCTTCAAATTTTTAAATGTACATACACTGCTTGATTAGCAAGTCCACTTCCAATTCTGAGGGGTATAGTGCACAGAGACACTCACATATGAGCTCAGAAATATTTGTATAAGCTGGTTTTAGAAAAGGCATAGGAACCAGAGATCAAATTGCCAACATCCGCTGGATCATTGAAAAAGCAAGAGAGTTCCAGAAAAACATCTATGTCTGCTTTATTGACTATGCCAAAGCCTTTGACTGTGTGGATCATAATAAACTGTGGAAAATTCTGAAAGAGATGGAAATACTAGACCACCTGACCTGCCTCTTGAGAAACCTATATGCAGGTCAGGAAGCAACAGTTAGAACTGGACATGGAACAACAGACTGGTTCCAAATAGGAAAATGAGTACATCAAGGCTGTATATTGTCACCCTGCTTATTTAACTTATATGCAGAGTACATCATGAGAAATGCTGGGCTGGAGGAGACGCAAGCTGAAATCAAGATTGCCAGGAGAAATATCAATAATCTCAGCTATGCAGATGACACCACCCTTATGGCAGAAAGTGAAGAGGAACTAAAGAGCCTCTTGATGAAAGTGAAAGAGGAGAGTGAAAAAGTTGGCTTAAAACTCAACATTCAGAAAACGAAGATCATGGCACCTGGTCCCATCACTTCATGGCAAATAGACGGGGAAACAGTGGAAACAGTGGCTGACTTTATTTTTCTGGGCTCCAAAATCACTGTGGATGGTGATTGCAGCAATGAAATTAAAAGACGCTTGCTCCTTGGAAGGAAAATTATGACCAATCTAGACAGCATATTAAAAAGTAGAGACATTACTTTGCCAACAAAGGTCTGTCTAGTCAAGGCTATGGTTTTTCCAGTAGTCATGTATGGATGTGAGAGTTGGACTGTGAAGAAAGCTGAGTGCCGAAGAATTGATGCCTTTGAACTGTGGTGTTGGAGAAGACTCTTGAGAGTCCCTTGGACTGCAAGGAGGTTCAACCAGTCCATTCTGAAGGAGATCAGCGCTGGGTATTCTTTGGAAAGAATGATGCTAAAGCTGAAACTCCAGCACTTTGGCCACCTCATGCGAAGAGTTGACTCTATGGAAAAGTCTCTGATGCTGGGAGGGATTGGGGGCAGGAGAAGAAGGGGACGACAGAGGATGAGATGGCTGGATGGCATCACTGACTCGATGGACGTCATGAGTCCATCTGCTGGATCATGGGCTCGATGAGTCTGAGTGAACTCCGGGAGTTGGTGATGGACAGGGAGGCCTGGCATGCTGCGATTCATGGGGTCACAAAGAGTCGGACATGACTGAGCGACTGAACTGAACTGAACTGATTCATTGAAATCCTGCTTCTCTGTCAATAAGAAAGTGGCTAAAAAAAAAAAAAAGTGGCTAAATAAGTTGCAGTATGGCTATAAAATAACTTAGTATGTATTTGTTAATAAGAATGAGTGAAATCTGTAAAAATTTTAAAAATACATTTATTTATTTGGCTATGTCAGATCTTAGTTATGGCATGTGGGATCTAGTTCCCTGGCCAGGGATTTAACTCAGGCCCCCTGCATTGGGAGTGTGGAGTGTTAGCCACTGGACCACCAAGTTAATCCCTGTGAGTAATCCCATATTCATGGTAAACTGCTGAGTGAAAAAGTGCAATTATTTCTGCTTCTGAATAAAAATATTTGTACATTTATTGTTTGAATTTGTTTATGATGAGAATACGATACTTTTGTAATAAAAGATTTCCAAAAGCACTCCCATTACTACCTTAAAATTAAACTATAGAAATTGGTAGATGATTTTTTTTAATTTAAAATATCTTTATTGTTGTTATGTTACTTATCCAATAAATTAAACTTGGGGGAAAAGCAAATTAGTTAAAATTTAGAATGCACCTTTTTTTAGGTCAAATGTAGGGAATTATATTTAACTCAGAGAAATGTCAACTTAGTAGATAACTATTTTACATATATTTCCATACATACACACATGCATATATTGCCAGTTCTCATAGTATGGTTTATAGACTCCTGGAGGCCCCAGAGCCTTTTCAGGGCTGTGAGTCAAACTGTTTCCATTATCATTCTATACTACATTTCACCATGTTGACTTTCTGATAGTACAAAAGCAGTGGTGGGTTCAAACTGCTGGTGCCTTAGCACTATTCAAGGCAATGGTATCAAACTGTACTAGCAGTTACTGTAGTCTTCCCTAATCAGCACTCAAAGGGGAAAAAAGGCAAGTTTACTATGAATATCCTTAATGGAGTAGTAAAATTAATTTTATTAAAACTCAACCCTTGAGTATATATATTTTAAACATTCTACATGAGGAAATGGGAAATATACATAAAGCACTTCTATACATTGCTTGTCTACGATACATTGATTGCCTCAAGGAAAATCACTTAGGCAACTATTCCAGTTGCAAAGCTGAACTAACCACTTTTTCATGTAATACCATTTTTACTTGAAAGTGTGACTGACAGATAAATTTTGGTAATTCAGACTTGTGTGTTTGGCAGACATTTTCTGGAGCCTGCCACTTGAAAGGAAACAGCTGACAGTATCTGTTTCCAGTTATAAAATTCAGGCTTTGGGGCAAAAATGAGGATTTTGAAAAATTGTATCCACAACCATTGGTTTACTGTTTCCCAAAACATAAAGATTTTTCTGAAGAGATAATTATAATGTTAACAAATGTGGTTTTTTAAAATTATATTGTTAAATGTGTCAGTATTTCCAAGTCCTTCATAACTCAATGGACCAATATTTCCCGAATGATCAATATTTGATGTTGCAAACCCATAAATGAATAAAAGAACCATCCAAAGATAGACCAATGGATTTTAATGTAACAGAGCATGAAAACTTTATAGTTACCTTTTAAACATTTACAAAACTAACAGTCATTTAATTTTGGTGTGGTATTAAAGAAAATAACTAAGCTTATCTGGAAAAGCCATTAAAATATTTTTCCCTTTTCCAACTCATATCTGTGTGAGTCCAAACTTGCTTCCTATTCTTCAACCAAAACGCTATATTGCAATTGACTGAATGTGGAAGCAGATAAGAGAGTCCATCTGTCTTTATTAAGCCAGACATTAAAAATTCCACTCTTCTCATTAAATTCTTTTTGTTTTGAAAGATACATTTTTTCATAAAAAATATGTAACTAGTGTTCACATTTATGAAATCAAATTACAGATTTAAAAAAAATTCTCAGTTTATGGACCTCTCTGGCGGTCCAGTGGTTAAGACTCACACTTTAAATACAGGGGGCACAGGTTTGATTTCTGGTCAGGGAACTAAGATCCCACATGCCACACAGTATGGCTGAAAAAAAAAAATTCCTCAGTTTAAATTTCTGATACAGTAAACACTGATAGACAAAAATATCAATATACAAAGCCTACATATATAAATAAGAGCTCTTTGAGTCTGTAATAATTTTTCAGAGTGTAAAGGGTTCTGAGACCAAAAAGTTTCAGAGCTGCTGCAGCATTGTAGTATAGCAGTTCCAGTGGAGGCAGAAGAGTGGAGTAGATGACCTGTGGAGACTCTGCTGGGTTTTCAGTCTTTTCCCAATCAGCCATCACTCATCATTAGCCGAGCATGGGAATAAGAGGTCTGAACTGTGCTCTGCGTATCTTTGATATCAGTCTGTGAAAGGGAAAAGGTACTTCTTTCCCTTCTTCTCCTTGTCTAAGTCTCCAGATAAGACTTATGGGTTATGCTGAGTAAAGAGTCTAGGAAAGGGCAGATGAGAGTGATGCACCTTGACAGCCATTAAGGAGTTTATTTAGAAACCCCAGAGTTAGCCAGTAAAGACAAACTGTCAGGGGCCACATCTGGTCCACTTGGGTTCAATAGCATGGACAGGAAGGAGCCTGCGACATCCCTAAAGCAGTAATCCTTGGATTCCCTTCCTTCTGCTTTGGCCTATTTCTTAAAATGGCCTAAACCCTTTAATGACCCTCCCTGGTAGCTCAGCTGGTTAAGAATCTGCTCGCAATGCGGGAGACCTGAGTTCGACCCCTGGGTTGGGAAGATCCCTTGGAGGAGGGCATGGCAACCCACTCCAGTATTCTTGCCTGGAGAATCCCCATGGACAGAGGAGACTGGTGGGCTATTGTTCACAGGGTTGCAAAGAGTCGGACACGACTGAGCAAGTATGCACAGACCCTTCAATGGCCTTAAGAATGAACACTTCTTCTGGGCCATAGTACCACATAGTTAATTAAATCAAAATGGAAAGAAATCAAACTTAAAGAGGAAAAAAATGTAAACCAACACAATAGTAACTGCTACTTTTCCTTATTTCTCCCCTTCTATCTCCACATTCACCTAAGCTTCTCCTTTACCTCCTACCTCTCTCCTGGTCTGAGCCCTTCTTCCCTTAGGCCATTACTGATTCATTAGGGATATAGTCACTAGGATGGGGAATTTAGGCATAAGGCATTTCACCATGATTTGAGTCTCCTTTGTGCCATTAAGATAAGAGAAAGCCTTAAGTGAACAGTGCAAAGAAATAGAGGAAAACAATCAAATGGGAAAGACTAGAGATCTCCTCAAGAAAAAGAGACACCAAAGGAACATTTCATGCAAAGATGGGCACAAAAAGGACAGGAATGGTATGGACCTAACAGAAGCAGAAGATATTAAGAAGTGGCAAGAATATACAGAAGAATTATACAAAAAAGATCTTAAAGACCCGGATAACCACGATGGTGTGATCACTCACCTAGAGCCAGACATCCTGGAGTGTGAAGTCAAGTGGGCCTTAGGAAGCACTACTACAAAAAAGCTAGTGGAGGTGATGGAATTCCAGCTGAGCTATTTAAAAATCCTGAAAGATGATGCTGTTAAAGTGCTGCACTCAATATGTCAGCAAATTTGGAAAACCCAGCAGTGGCCACAAGACTGGAAAAGGTCAGTTTTCATTCCAATCCAAAGGAATGAAAGGCAATGCCAAAGAATGTTCAAACTACCATACAATTGCACTAATTTCAGATGCTAGCAAGGTAATGTTCAAAAAATCCTTCAAGCTAGGCTTCAATAGTACATGAATCAAGAACTTCCAGATGTATAAGCTGGATTTAGGAAAGGCCAGAAGAACCAGAGATCAAATTGCCAACATCCCTTGGATCAGAGAAAAAGCAGGGGAGTTCCAGAAAAACATCTATTTCTGCTTCATTGACTATGCTAAAGCCTTTGACTCTGGATTACAACTGTGGAAAATTTTTAAAGAGATGGGAATACCATACAACCTTACCTGCCTCCTGAGAAACCTTTATGCAGGTCAAGAAGCAACAGTTATAACCAACGTGGAACAACAGACTGGTTCAAAATTGGGAAAGGACTATGTCAAGGCTGTATATTGTCTATAAGGCTATATATTGCTTATTTATGTCAATGCAGAGTACATCATGTGAAATGCTGGGCTGGATGAATCACAAGCTGGAATCAAGCTTGCCGGGAAAAATATGAACAACCTTAGATGTGCAGATGATATCACTCTAAGGGCAGAAAATGAAGAACTAAAGAACCTCTTGATAAGGGTGAAAGAGGAGAGTGAAAAAGCAGGCTTGAAACTCAACATTTAAAAAACTAAGATCATGGTATCCAGTCTCATCACTTCATGGCAAATAGATGGGGAAAAAGTGAAAACAGTGACATACTTTATTATCTTGGGCTCCAAAATCACTGTGGATGGTGACTGCAGCCATAAAATTAAAAGATGCTTGCTTCTTGGAAGAAAAATTATGACAAACCTCGACAGCATATTAAAAAGCAGAGACATCACTTTGCTGACAAAGATCCATATAGTCAAAGCTATGGTTTCTCCAGTATTCATGTACAGATGTGAGAATTGCTCTTGAATTGTGGGGCTAGAGAAGACTCTTGAGAGTCCCTTGGGAAAAGACCTTGATGCTGGGAAAGATTGAGGGCAGGAGGAGAAAGGGGCAACAGAGGATGAAATGGTTGATAGCATCACTGACTCAATGGACATGAGTTTGGAGCAAACTCCTTTACTATCCAGGAAATAGTGAAGGACAGGGAAACCTGGCATGCTGCAGTGCATGGGGTGGCAAAGAGTCAGACATGACTTAGTGACTAAACAACAACTGTGCCATTTACTGGCTGTGTGATCATGCAGGTCAATTTCTTCTGGACACTCAGTTTCTGTATCTTTCAAATGAGATGATCTTCCAGCTCTGTGATCCTATAGTTATCAATAAACAGGAGATATGTCCAGGCTGGAGTTAAGGATTCTGAAATAAATATGTTGTCACTGAAAAGAGCAGAGGATCAAGAGAAGGAACATAGCTCTAGTTTGCATCACTACATATTATCCCCTTTGGACATGGATATATTCATGGGAGATGAACAAACACAGGTTTCTGAAAACAACCTGCAGAAACCTCCTAAGGCTATGGTTCTTCCCTTGGGCTCACTTAACTAGTATGTTCCTAGAGTTGGTATTGGAGAATTCCCCAGTTCTTGCCCAGCAGTGGTAATTCCTTTGGTCTTGGAGACCCTAGAGGTTTTCAGCCTCCTTGTTGTGACTCTGCTAATTAGATACCAGGTTCTGGCCCCTACCATTCTTTTTATTTTTAAACACCTTTATTGAAATATAATTCACATACCACATGATTCATCCAAAGTGTATAATTCAGTGACTTTTTATTATATTCACAGAGTTGCATAACAATCATATCTATTTCAGAACATTTTCATCACCCTTAAAAAGGAATCCTAAATCCATTAGCCATTATCTCTCAACATCCTAGGTTCCCAGTCCTAGGCAACCACTTGTATCCCTTTTGTCTCTATATATTTGCCTGTACTGGCTAGTTCATATAAATGGAATCATACAACGTGGTCCTTTGTGGTTAACTTCTTTCAGTTAGAATGATACTTTCAATGTTCATCAGTGTTGTAGTATGTATCAGTGCTTTGTTCCATTTTATTGCTGAATAATAGTTCACTGTATGGATATAATACATTTTGTTTATCTATTCATCAGTTTGAGTAGCTGGGTCATTAACACTGATGTACAAGTGTGTATTTGAGTGCTTGGTTTCAATTCTTTGGGGTATATACCTAGGAGTAGAATTACTGGGCCATATGTTAATCCTGTATTTAACTTTCTGAGGAACACAAACTGTTTTCCAGAGCTGCTATACCATTTTACATTCCCACCAACAATGTGTGAGGGTTCTAGTTTCTCCACATCCTTACCAATACTTGTTATTTATAACCATCTTAGTGGATATGAATGGTATTTCATTGTATTTTTGATTTGCATTTCTCTGATGGCTAATGATGTTAAGCATCTTTTCATGTGCTTATAGGCCATTTATATGTCTAAATGTTTACTTATATTCCTTGTCCACTTTAAAAAACATTTATTTATTTATTTTTTTTTGGCCATGCTGCACTGCATGTGGGATCTTAGTTCCCTGACTAGGGATTGAGTCCATGCCCCCTGCAGTAGAGTGTGGATTCTTAACCTCTGGACCACCAGGGATGTTCCCCCCTTGTCCACTGTTAAATCAGGTTATTTGTCTCTTTTATTATTATTTTGTAAGAGTTCTTAATAAATTGTAGATAAAAGTCCCTTAAAAGATATATGATTGCAAATATTTCTCCCATTCTATGGGTTGTCTTTTCACTTTCTGGACAGTGTCATTTGGAGGACAGAAGTTTTAAATTTTGGTTATGCCCAATTAATTTTTTTATTTTGTTATTTGTGCTTTTGGTATCATATCTAAGAAACCATTTCCAAATCCAAGGTCATGAAAATTTATACCTATGTGTTCTTCTAAGAGGTGATTTAGCTCTTACATTTAGATTTTTGATCCATTTTGAATTAAATTTTGCATATGGTGTGAGGAAGGGACCAACTTTATTCTTTTGCATGTAGATATCTAGCTTTCCCAGTATCACTTGTTGAAAAGACCATTCTTTCACCATTAAATTGTCTTGGCACGCTTATCAAAAATTAATTAACTATAAGAGTGAGGGTTTGTTTCTGGACTATCAATTCTGTATGTCTTTCCTTATGCCAGTATTGCATTGTCTTGATTACTGTAGCTTTGAATTAAGTTTTGAAATTGGAAAATGTGAGTCCCCCAATACAGTCCTTCATTTTCAAGATTGTTTTGGCAATTCTGAATTGGCCTCTCCTATTCTTACCCCAAGGGACAAGGTCTCACCAGCACTACTTCTTCCAAGGTATACATTATACCTACAACCCTAATCCTCAGACACTCCAGCTTCATCTTGAAATTTTCTCTCCCTCACTCCTTCACTCTAGATATATGGGCCTTTTCTCAGTCTCTCAAACATTCTGAAGTTCTTCCTGCCTGAAGGCCTTTGCAGTGATATTCACTTTGCCAAAAATGCTTCCCCTCTGTTCCCTCCTCCCTATTCTCAAGACTTCCTTTTTGTCATTTAGGTATCTGCTCAAATGTTAATCTAAGGTAGTCACTCACCCTCTTTATCACATTAGCTTGTATTATTGTATTTATCAGTGTCTGAAACAATCTTATGTATGTATATTTATATATTTATTTTCTGTCTCATCCTAATAGAATGGGTACTCCACAAAAAAAAGAGATCTGATTTAACAGTGAATTCCAACACATAAACACTACCTGACATAGGATAGATATTTAATACATACATATTTGTTGAATGAATGAATTGATGACTCAAGACCTGCACAGCCCATATACTGGGATACAACACCAAAAAAAAAAAAAAAGTAAGAAGCAGTGAACTTGTCCTCAAATCAGGATTAAGTACTTTCTATGTATTTATCTCCCATTTAGTACCAGTCAACAATTCCTCCTCCTTTTATTTGAAAGTTTCTGGGACTTCCCTCATGGTCCAGTGGTAAAGAATCCACCTGCCACTGTGGAGAACGCACATTTGATCCTTAGTCCGGGAAGATCCCACATGCCGAGGAGCAACTCAGCTCTTACATCACAACTGCTGAAGCTCATGTACCTAGAACCTGTGCTCCACAACTAGAGAGAAGCTCCCGCTCGCTACATCTAGAGAAAACTTGCTTGCAGCAACAAGGCCCAGTGCAAGCAGCCAAAAATAAATAAATAAATATATTTTAAAAAAGTTTTCCCCAAATCCTCCTTCTAACTCATGACTACATTTGAGAAGTAGATACAGACACATTCCTGCCTCTCCCAATAGCTGCTCTGAATGACTCTCAGAAAAAATGACCAAAAATGTCTCTGATCATAGTATATATAGACAAATGCGCACTCAGGTCCATTTGCAAAGACAAAAATCTGGAATAATGGGAAGTATGAGGCACAGGACAAGAGGACAGAAGAACACAGAACCAAGAAGATGAGAACCAGAACCTTAGGGAGAATCAGAACTTCAAGCAGACAAACAAGGAACTTGAAGTAGAGAACCCAGAAATTCACATTATAAAAACCTTTGATTTTAATTCCCATTGAAGTTTGAGAACCACTGTTCCATAGCTACGGACTGGAGAGAAGAGAACCTAGGATATGGAGACATTTTCCCTGGGGCTTGGGAGGCTCTAATAACCCTCTATGTAGCAGTAGGTCTTTCATCTAAAGAACTTAAAGAATGTTATAGGCATTAATTAACTCTTGTAGCACCCTAGAATCTAGGCTCTGGGCCCCATTTTACTGACAGAAAACTGTAGTCTGTGGGTTAGAGCCTGGAAAGGAATATCTCAGGCTCATATGGTCTGGACTGAGCAAGATAAGGGCTAAGTTTGAAGCCAGTGTTGACGGCAAAATCTTTGCTCTGTGACAGTGGTTCCCAATCTAAAGACTGTTGAGCTCTTGGGAATTCCCTGGTGGTCCAGTGGGTAGGACCCCATGCTTCCACTTCAGGAAGCACAGATTCAATCTCTGGTCAAGGAACTAAAATGTTGCCCTGGCACAACCGAAAAAAAAAAAAAGACGATAGAGCTCCTAAATTCATGTGTATGTTTACCACTCCTTGACTGCAGGCAGATAGTAATTTGACTGATTCTTTGTCACTCAGGTCTTACCTTAAGATCACCTCCTCAGAGAAGCCTTCCCTGAACATTCATCTTAAATAATGTCTTCTTCCCATCCTTATCATACTACCCTATTTGATTTTTATTTGCCATTATCTGAGATGATCTTATTCATTGCTTTTTACTTCTCTCCTTCACTATAATGTAAATTCCATGAAATCAGAAACCTTATTTGATAGGACACTGTGGACGTTCAGTAACTGTTTGTTGAATATTTAAATAAGTCTTAGTGAAGATGTTTTCTGGGAATCCCTTGGTGGTCCAGTGGCTAAGACTCCACACTCCCAATGCAAGAGGCCTGGGTTCAATCCCTAGTCAGGTAACTAGATCCTGCATGCCACAACTAAGACCCTGTACAGCCAAATAAATAAATAAAGATAAATATTAGGGGTTTTACATGGTGGTCCAGTGGTTAGGACTTTGCCTTCCAGTGCAGGGGGTGTGGGTTTGATCCCTGGTCAGGGAGCTAAGATCCACATGCCTCATAGCCAAAAAACCTAAAATTAAAGCAGTATTGTAACAAATTCAATAATGACTTAAAAAGAAATGTTTAAAAAATTTTTAAGCATTTAAATGAAGGTGCTTTCAACAATATATAGATGCTGTTAAAATGAACAAAATATACAATTATCTAAAGTTTAAATGATACTTTTGGTACATATTCTTTCAATCAATAGACACTTGGACTATTCTTTATAACACTAAAATAAAGCATCAGAATTTCCATTTCTGGCATTATATGGATTAAAATTTCCAAACAACCTAAACACTAAATGCTAGGTTAAACAAATATAATGCTAGGTTAAATATACTTTTTAACTTTAAAATTCATAGATGAACTGGTACAATAGTAAAGAGAATGATCCCCAAACAAACACGTCTCTGTAAAACATTTTCTTGCTACAAGAATGACACCATGTTCTTCTGGCTTTGCTTCCATGTCACCAGCCTCTCAGTCTTCTTCTTTCCCAGTTGCTCCTTAACCTCCTAACACTGGAGTGTTCCAAAATTTGATCCCTGAATCTCTTTTCTAAGTCCATTCCCTTGGCCATCTTACCTAGTCCATTTTAAATATACTTTATATACTAATAAACTTATAAATTTTTATTTGATTCAGACCTCCCCCACTGAACTTTTCAGATTTCCATGACCAGCTGCATATTTGACATCTCTGCCTTTTTATCTAAAAAGCATTATACTTAAAATATGAACTCAGTCAATGGCAATTCCATTCTTCCTGTTACTTACGTGAAAAACATTGCAGTCATCCTTAACTTCCATTTTTTTTTTCATATCCTAAACGAGCAGAGGGAGGAAAATGAAAAAGAGAAATAAAAGACAAGAAATCACAATCAATTCTAAATAAGAAAAGGGAAAAGAAACAGAGAAACAGAATAGAAAACCAACTATGTTAGTAATTACTCTAAATATAAATGTCCTGAGTTCTCTAACTAAAAGACGGATTGTCAAATTGAATTAAACTATCTGGCTATGTGCTATTTATAATAGATACACCTAAAATATCAAAACACAGAAAGACTAAAATTCAAAGACTGTAAATGTACAATATAGGTAAATTCTAACCAAAACAAAGCTGAATTAACTGTATTTTTAGAAGACAAAATAACTTTTAAGCAGAAAGCATTCCTAGTCATTACAAAATAATAAACCAATTAACAAGGAAGATATAACAATTAACCAGGAAAATATAACAATTCTAAACTGGAAAGTGCCCAATACCACAGCTTTTAAAAAGATATAAAAGCAAAACTTGACATGTCTACAAGGAGATATTAATCAATTTATTATCAGAGTAAGTATATTGAAATACCTCCTCTGGTATTTGATAGTTCAAACAGACCCAAAAAGAAGTTATGAAATACATAGAACATTTTAAACAGCACCATTAGTAGGCTGTCCTAATAGAAATAGATAGCAATTGCTCCCAAAAATTGGAGCATAAACATTCTTTTTCAAGCATCTATGGGAACATTTCCAAAAATCAACCACACACATAAAGTTAACCTAACAAATGTCTAAATGCAGTTCAGTTCAGTTCAGTTCAGTCACTCAGTTGTGTCTGACTCTCTGCAACCCCATGAATCGCAGCACGCCAGGCCTCCCTGTCCATCACCAACTCCCGGAGTTCACTCAGACTCACGTCCATCAGGTCAGTGATGCTATCCAGCCATCTCATCCTCTGTTGTCCCCTTCTCCTCCTGCCCCCAATCCCTCCCAGCATCAGAGTCTTTTCCAATGAGTCAACTCTTCGCATGAGGTGGCCAAAGTACTGGAGTTTCAGCTTTAGCATCATTCCTTCCAAAAAAATCCCAAGGCTGATCTCCTTCAGAATGGACTGGTTGGATCTCCAAATGCAGTTAAGTTAGATCAAAAAATGGGCCAAAGAATTAAATAGACATTTCTCCAAAGAAGACATACAGACGGCTAACAAACACATGAAAAGATGCTCAACATCACTCATTATCAGAGAAATGCAAATCAAAACCACTATGAGGTACCATTTCACGCTAGTCAGAATGGCTGCGATCCAAAAGTCTACAAGCAATAAATGCTGGAGAGGGTGTGGAGAAAAGGGAACCCTCTTACACTGTTGGTGGGAATGCAAACTAGTACAGCCACTATGGAGAACAGTGTGGAGATTCCTTAAAAAACTGGAAATAGAACTGCCTTATGACCCAGCAATCCCACTGCTGGGCATACACACTGAGGAAACCAGAACTGAAAGAGACATGTGTACCCCAATGTTCATCTAGCACTGTTTATAATAGCCAGGGCATGGAAGCAACCTAGATGTCCATCAGCAGATGAATGGATAAGAAAGCTGTGGTACATATACACAATGGAGTATTACTCTGCCATTAAAAAGAATACATTTGAATCAGTTCTAATAAGGTGGATGAAACTGGAGCCTATTATACAGAGTGAAGTAAGCCAGAAAGAAAAACACCAATACAGTATACTAACGCATATATATGGAATTCAGAAAGATGGTAACAGTAACCCTGTATATGAGACAGCAAAAGAGACACTGATGTATAGAACAGTCTTTTGGACTCTGTGGGAGAGGGAGAGGGTGGGATGATTTGGGAGAATGCATTGAAACATGTATAATATCATATATGAAACGAGTCACCAGTCCAGGTTTGATGCATGATACTGGATGCTTGGGGCTGGTGCACTGGGACGACCCAGAGGGATGGTACGGGGAGGGAGGAGGGAGGAGGGTTCAGGATGGGGAACACGTGTATACCTGTGGTGGATTCATGTTGATATATGGCAAAACCAATACAATATTGTAAAGTTAAAAAATAAAATAAAAATTAATTAATTAATTAAAAAAAGAAATCAGCTATAAAAAGATAAGGGGAAAAAAGTCATATGTTTGGAAACAATTTTTTTTTTGGCTAATCTGGGCTCCACAGCCCATGGGCTCAGTAGTTGTGGCTTGTGGGCCTTGTGGCTCGTGGGATCTTAGTTCTCCAATCAGGATCGAATCCACATCCCCTGCACTGGAAGGTAGATTTTTAACCACTGGACCACCAGGGAAGTCCCTGGAATTTTTTTTTTTTTTTTTGTATCTTCCATCTTTTATTTTCACCTCTATCATCCGAAAGAATGACAAGAAAAGATTTCCACCCATTCAGCAGATTGGCCTGCTGTCCAAGCTTTATGAAAGTGATTTCTGAAAAAGCTGAAGCACTTCACCCCGTCCCTCAGTGGCAGCCATGTGACCCATCTGCCCTCAGTCGTGGAGCTTCCAATAGGGCAGGAAGAGTCTTAGGAACACACCTGACACTTGTCTCGTTCAGCACAGGCTGTTGCTGGCTGTGTCCTGGTGCTGGAGAGGGTCTTCATTTAATACATGTTTATGGAGGAAGGCAGAGTAAACTGAGAACGGTTACTAGAGCCATTAAGAGGCTAACTATATACCCTTAGAGTCTTCTGTATTATATCCAAACCCCCCACGGAGACATGGAGAAAATATATCTTAATCTCGGATAGGTATCTTAGCCAGCAATGGATTTACTATGACAGCACTGCGTCTAAGAATGCTTATTAAAAGTAAGTTGCTTTGACTGGCATTTAAGACTTTCCTGTTTAATGAAAGATTTTATATTTGTAAAGAAAATTTGTTTCTTCTTTTATATTTGTAAAGAAGAATTCTGAATACATATACATTCTGAATTTCCACCTGGAATTTCAAGTGCCTACTTTACTAAGTGTTATTTGGAAATTTTTTAAAATATATTTTTCAACAACTTGTGGGTCAAAGAGAAATTCAGAGTAGAAATTAGAAAATACTTAGAAATAAATGGTAATGAGGATACTATATCAAAACTGGGGTGCAGCTAAAGCGGTACTATGAAGAAAATCAATGGCAGAAATAAAGTTCAAAATAATGAGCTAAGAAGTTAGAAAATTAACAGAATAAACCACAGAAAATAGAAGGAAATAATAAAGAGTAGAAATTAATGAAGTAAAAGGATTAATAGGGAAGATCAACAAAACCAGAAGTTAATTTGAAAAGACTAATAAAATAGACTAACTAGCTAACTTCTGGCAAGAGTGACCAAGAACAGAAATAGAAAATGCAAATGATATTAAAAATTCAGAAATGTATAAATATTTACAACAACAACAACAAAATGATAAGGGACTATAGCTAAGTGTGCTACATAGATTAAACAGACAAAGGTTTTGATAACTTTATGCCAATAAATATGAAAACATGATAAAATGAATAGATTCTTATAAAAATACAAGTCCACAAAACTGGCTAAAGAAGAAATAAAGAGCCTGAAAATCCTATAATCTGTAACATGAACCTAAAACTGTGCTAAAAAAGTATAATCTTTCCCAGAGATGAGGCCATGGAGCTTATGATACAGCTAACCATCAGAAGCTAGGTTGGGGCATACTGTGATCTGCATTCCAAAAAACTGATCAAGTTAGGGATTTTTACTTCAAAAGTGCTGCCTATGTGATGAAAGGGAAAATTAGGACTCTTCAATTTTAAAAACTACATTTAAGAACTTAATACTTTGGAGAAGGAAATGGCAACCCACTCCAGTATTCTTGCCTGGAAAAGTCCATGGACAGAGGAGCCTGGCGGGCTGCAGTCCATGGGGTTACATGACTGAGCATGTGTGCATGAGGGTGGAGGGTGATGGGTTGGTAGCAATAAACTGATAGAACTAAAAAAAAAAAAATGAACTTAATACTTCATATTTCCTTTCTCTTATGGATACAGATGTCATTGTTTTAGTGCCTTTCATCACCATGAAAAAATTACACCACTGATTCAGGCTCCCATGTTTGTTTCTTTCTTTGGCTGCACTGGGCCTTAGTTTGGGCACTTGGGATCTTCAGTCTTTGTTGACAGCATTCTAACTCTTAGCTGTAGTATGTGGGATAGAGTTCCCTGACCGAGGATTGAATCCAAGTCCCCTGCACTGGGAGCCTGGAGTAGCCACTGGAACAACAGGGAAGTCCCCTCCAATTGTTTAAATCCTTATTTGAGGTCATAAATTAATATTAATAGACTATGTACTGTCTTTTGCATTGTGTACCTTCCCCCAAAAGTTACTCTCAACCAGTGTTGCAAACAGTGAAGCAGATTTCTTAAATCATTCTGGGAAAGCATGGCAAAAGAGACAGTAATTTTCATTTTTGAGGGCTAAAAAATGAAGCAACGAGAAGCCCAAATTACCAAAATAATGCCGCTAAAACCCACCTTGGACCAATGGAAATAAGATAAAGATAGTATTTTCAGTAATGAAAAAGGCTGTGTGCTTTGGAACCACAGTTTATTGTTTACAGGACGTTTGGATTGTCATGTTTTGGGGAAAAATTTTTAGGCTGTCAAATAATCCAATAAAAACCTTCATTTTGAGAATTCCCTGGTGATCCAGTAGTTAGGACTTGTCACTTCCACTGCTGGGGGGCCCAGGTTCAGTCCTTGGTCAGGGAACAAAGGTCCCTCAAGCGGCAAGGCCAAAAAAGAAAAAAACAAAAACAAAAAAATCAAACTTCATTTTACCTTTGTTAATTATAAATTAAAGTTAGATTTTTTCCCATCCTAAAAATATATAGTCTTCAATTTAAAAAAATCTTATAGCCATTAAAGAATTTGAATGAACTTAACTTTTCTCAAAGCAAGCACCAGGTCCAGATGGCTTCAGGAATGAATTCTTGGAGTTGAAAGAAAAATGGATAATTGATCATGGTAGAGACATACAATGGAGTGCTATACAGCAATGAGATGAGCAAACTACAGCTGCAGACATCACATCAAAGATTCTCAAAACAATGTTGAGTTAAAAGAAGCAGCCAGAGAACTCATACTCTGTGATTACATTTATATAATATTCAAAAATTGGCAAAACAGGGCTTCCCTGGTGGTACAGTGAATAGGAATCTACCTGCCAATGCAGGGGACTCGGGTTTGATCCCGGGTCCTGAAAGCTTCCACACTCAAAGAAGCAACTAAAGCCCATAACTACTGAGCCCAAGAGCCACAGCTATTGGAGCCTGTATGCTCTGGGGCCTGTGAGCCACAACTACTGAGCCTGAGGGATGCAACTACGGAAGCCCATGCACCTAGAGCCTTGCTCCCCAACAAGAAAAGCCACTGCAATGAGAAGCACATGCACCTGCAAAAAGTAGCCCCTGCCCACTGCAACCAAAGAAAGACTAAGTAGAGCAGTGAAGACCCAGCACAGTCAAAATAAATTATAAGTAAATAATTTTTAAATAGGCAAAATAATAAATACATAATGGCACCACACTCCAGTACTCTTGCCTGGAAAATCCCATGGATGGAGGAGCCTGGAAGGCTGCAGTCCATGGGGTTGCTGAGGGTCAGACACAACTCAGCGACTTCACTTTCACTTTTCACTTTCATGCATTGGAGAAGGAAATGGCAACCCACTCCAGTGTTCTTGCCTGGAGAATCCCAGGGACGGGGGAGCCTGGTGGGCTGCTGTCTATTGGGTCGCACAGAGTCGGACACGACTGAAGCGACTTAGCAGCAGCAGCAGCAAGCATCAATAAATGTTAAAACTATAAGGAAAAGCAAGAAAATAATTACCATAAGATTAAGATGTGTTTAATGGAATTGGGGGTGCAATATGTAAGGTACATACAGAGGGATTTCTGAGGTACTAGGATGCAGGTCACAGAGAAGGCAATGGTACCCCACTCCAGTACTCTTGCCTGGAAAATCCCATGGACAGAGGAGCCTGGTAGGCTGCAGTCCATGGGGTTGCGAAGAGTCAGACACAACTGAGCGAATTCACTTTCACTTTTCACTTTTCATTTTCATGCGTTGGAGAAGGAAATGGCAACCCACTCCAGTGTTCTTACCTGGAGAATCCCAGGGACGGTGGAGCCTGATGGGCTGCCATCTATGGGGTCGCATAGAGCTGGACACGATTGAAGCGACTTAGCAGCAGCAGCAGCAGGATGCAAGTCAAGAAGCAACTATTATAACTGGACATGGAACAACAGACTGGTTAAAAATTGGTAAAGGAGTACAACAAGGCTGTATATTCTCAGTTCAGTTCAGTTCAGTCAGTCAGTCACATCCAACTCTTTGTGACCCCATGGACTCAGCATGCCAGGCTTCCCTGTCCATCACCAACTCCCAGAGCTATATCAAATTCATATCCATCGAGTTGGTGATGCCATCCAACCATCTCATCCTCTGTCGTCCCCTTCTCCTCCTGCCTTCAATCTTTCCCAGCATCAGGTCTTTTCCAATGAGTCAGTTTTCTGCATCAGGTGGCCAAAGTATTGGAGTTTGAGCATCAGTCCTTCCAATGAATATTCAGGACTGATTTTCTTTAGGATGGAGTGGTTGGATCTCCTTGCTGTCCAAGGAACTCTCAAGAGTCTTCTCCAACACCGTAGTTCAAAAGCATCAATTCTTCAGTGCTCAGCTTCCTTTATAGTCCAACTCTCACATCTTATACATGACTACTGGAAAAACCATAGCTTTGACTAGATGGCCTTTGTCAACAAAGTAATGTCTCTGCTTTTTAACATGCTGTCTAGGTTGGTCATAGCTTGTCTTCCAAGGAGCAAGCATCTTTTAATTTCATGGCTGCAGTCATCATCTGGAGTGATTTTGGAGCCCCCCAAAATTAAGTCTGTCACTGTTTCCATTGTTTAGCCATCTATTTGCCATGAAGTGATGGGACCAGATGCCATGATCTTTGTTTTCTGAATGTTGAGTTTTAAGCCAACTTTTTCACTCTCCTCTTTTCACTTTCATCAGGAGGCTCTTTAGTTCGTCTTCTCTTTCTGCCATAAGGGTGGTGTCATCTGCATATCTGAGGTTACTGATATTTCTCCTGGCAATCTTGATTCCAGCTTGTGCTTCATCCAGCCCAGAATTTAGCTTGATGGACTCTACATTAAAGTTAAATAAGTAGGGTGACAATATACAGACTTGACATACTCCTTTCCTGATTTGGAATCAGTCTGTTGTTCCATGTCCAGTTCTAACTGTTGCTCCTTGACCAGCACACAGATTTCTCAGGAGGCAGGTCAGGTGGTCTGGTATTCTCATCTCTTGAAGAATTTTCCACAGTTTGTTGTGATCCACACTGTCAAAGGCTTTGGCGTAGTCCATAAAGCAGAAGTAGATATTTTTCTGGAACTCTCTTGCTTTTTTGATGATTGAACAGATGTTGGCAGTTTGGTTCCTCTGCCTATTCTAAATCCAGCTTGAACATCTGGAAGTTCACGGTTCATGTACTGTTAAAGCCTGGCTTGGAAAATTTTGAGCATTACTTTGCTAGCGTATGAGATGAGGGCTATTGTGCAGTAGTTTGAACATTCTTTGCCATTGCCTTTCTTTGGGATTGGAATGAAGACTGACCTTTTCCAGTCCTGTGGCCACTGCTGAGTTTTCCAAATTTGCTGGCATATTGAGTGTAGCACTTTCACAGCATCATCTTTTAGGATTTGAAATAGCTCAACTGGAATTCCATCACCTCCACTAGCTTTGTTCGTAGTGATGCTTTCTAAGGCCCACTTAACTTCACATTCCAGGATGTCTGGCTCTAGGTCAGTGATCACACCATCGTGATGATCTGGGTCATGAAGATCTTTTTTGTACAGTTCTTCTGTGTATTCTTGCCACCTCTTCTTAACATCTTCTGCTTCTGTTAGGTTCATACCATTTCTGTCCTTTATTGAGCCCATCTTTGCATGAAATGTTCCCTTGGTAGCTCTAATTTTCTTGAAGAGATCTCTAGTCTTTCCCATTCTATCGTTTTCCTCTATTTCTTTGCATTGATCACTTTAAAAGGTTTTCTTATCTTTCCTTGCTGTTCTTTGGAACTCTGCATTCAAATGGGTATGTCTTTCCTTTTCCCCTTTGCCTTTTGCTTCTCTTCTTTTCTCAGCTATTCATAAGGCCTCCTCAGACAACCATTTTGCCTTATTGCATTTCTTTTTCCTGGGGATGGTCTTGATCACTGCCTCCTCTACAATGTCACGAACCTCCATCCATAGTTGTTCAGGCACTCTGTCTATCAGATCTAATCCCTTGAACCTATTTTTCACTTCCACTGTATAATCATAAGGGATTTGATTTAGGTCATACCTGAATGGTCTAGTGGTTTTCCCTACTTTCTTCAATTTAAGCCTGAATTTGGCAATAAGGAGTTCATGATTTGAGCCACAGTCAGCTCCCAGTCTTGTTTTTTTTGCTGACTGTATAGAGTTTCTCCATCTTTGGCTGCAAAGAATATAATCAATCTGATTTCAGTATTGGCCATCTAGTGATGTCCATGTGTAGAGTCTTCTCTTGTGCTGTTGGAAGAGGGTGTTTTCTATGACCAGTGTGTTCTCTTGGCAAAACTCTGTTAGCCTTTGACCTGTTTCATTTTGTACTCCAAGGCCAAATTTGCCTGTTACTCCAGGTATCTCTTGACTTCCTACTTTTGCATTCCAGTTCCTTATAATGAAAAGGACATCTTTTTTGGATGTTAGTTCTAGAAGGTCTTGTAGGTCTTCATAGAACTGTTAAACTTCAGCTTCTTCAGCATTACTGGTCGGGGGTGACTGGTATATTGTCACCCTGCTTATTTAACTTACATGTAGAGTACATCATTTGAAATGCTGGGCTGGGCTGGATGAAGCACAAGCTGGAAGTAAGACTGTGGGAGAAATATCAACAACCTTAGATATGCAGATGATACCACTCTAACTGCAGAAAGTGAAGAGGAACTCAAAGAGCCTCTTGATGAGGGTGAAAGAACAGAATGAAAAAGCTGGCCTAAAACTCAGTATTCAAAAAACTAAGATCAGGCATCCAGTCCCATCACTTCATGGCAAATAGATGGGGAAACAGTGGAAACAGTGACAGACTTTCTTTTTCTTGGGCTCCAAAAATCACTGCAGATGGTGACTGCACCCATGGAATTAGAAGACACTTGCTTCTTGGAAAGAAAGCTATGACAAATCTAGACAGCATATTAAAAAGCAGAGACATCACTTTGCTGACAAAGTTCCATATAGTCAAACCTATGTTTTTTCCAATGGTCAGGTACAGGTGTGAATGTTGAACCATGAAGAAGACTGAGCACCGAAGAATTGATGCTTTTGAATTGTGGTGCTGAAGAAGACTCTTGAGAGTCCCTTGGAATGCAAGGAGATCAAACCAGTCAATCCTAAACTAAAGCAACCCTGAATATTCATTGGAAGGACTAATGCTGAAGCTGAAGCTCCAATACTTTGGCTATCTGATGCAAAGAGCCAACTCTTTGGAAAAGATCCTGATGCTGAGAAAGATTGAAGGCAAAAGGAATGGGAACGACAGAGGGTGAGATGGTTGGGTAGCATCCCTGACTCAACGGACATGAATCTGATCAAACTGCAGGCAATAATGAAGGACAGGGGAGCGTTGAATGCTGCAGTCCGAGGGTTTCAAAGAATCATAAATGACTTAGTGACTGAATAACGCCACCATCAATGACAGGATACCTCTCACCTGAGTGTTGGATACATGTGTTCTTTTAAAAATTTTATTTATTTACTTGTCTGTTATTTATTTTTTTAATTGGAGTATAACTGCTTTACAATATTGTGTTACACTCTGCTGTACAACAATATGAATCAGCTATATGTATACATATATCCCCTCTCTCCCCCATCCCATCCCATTCCTCTAAGTCATCACAGAGCACCAGACTGGGCTCCCTGTGTTTAACAGCAGCTTCCCACTAGCTATCTGTTTTACCCATGATAGTGTATATATGTCAGTGCTACTTTCTCAATTCATCCCACCCTCTTCTTCCCCTTCTGTGTCCACAGTCTATTCTCTACGTCTGCATCTTTATTCCTGCCCTGCAAATAGGTTCATTAGTGCTACTTTCTAAATTTCATATATATGTGTCAATATAAATATTTTTCTCTTTCTGACTTCACTCTGTATGACAGACTCGAGATTCATCCACATCACTACAAATGATCAGTTTCATTCCTTTTTATGGCTCAGTAATATCCCATTGTACATATGTACAACATCTTTATCTATTCATCTGTTGATGAACATTTAGGTTGCTTTCATGTCTTGGCTATTATAAATAGTGCTGCAATGAATACTGAGGTACATGTGTCTTTTTGTTTGTTTGCTTTTTGTTTTTTATTATTTTTTACATGTGTTTTTTTGAATTATAGTTTCCTGAAGCTATATGCCCAGTAGTGGGATTGCTGGATCATATGGTAGTTTCATTTTTAAAGGAACCTCTTTACTCTTCTCCACAGTGGTTTTATCAATTTACATTCCCACCAACAGTGCAAGAGGGTTCCCTTTTCTCCACACCCTCTCCAGCATTTATTGTTTGTAGATGTTTTTATGACGGCCATTCTGACTGGTGTGAGGTGGTGTCTCATTGTAGTTTTGATTTATATTTCTCTAATAACGGGCAGTGTTGATTCTCTTTTAATGTGTTTGTTGGCCATCTCTATATCTTCTTTGGCAGGTGTTCTTTTTATTGTTACTCCTTAACTTCACTCCTAGGTATATACTCTGGAGAAATTCTTGCCCTTGCAGAAGACATTTTATATACTCTTTTATATATATGATATCTTTCCCAGCTTATAAAGTTATTTATTCTATGCAAAAAGAATAAGTTGGATATGTATGCAGTACTGACATGGGGAAAACATCCAATGCATCCTAAGTATCAAGCATGTTATAGAACTCAAGAAACCTGAACAATATATACTAAAAGGTGAGCCCTAGTTATCTCTGGAATGGTTTCCACTTCAAAATTATACATTTCTAGAGTGTTCCAATATTTTGCAGTAATCTCATTCACTTCTGTGGTTAAAAAAAATTAAGTTTATTCTTAAACATGTAAAAACACTTTAAAATAGAGGAGTACTTATTCTGGAAAGAGGGACATTTTTCCCTTTCGCAAACTGAGAAGAGTTCCCTGGCAACCCCCTGATTGTATAAAAGAGAATCTGTGAGGATAGAAGTTTCAAAATGAGAAGGGCTGCTAGACTTAGGTTCCTTTAATGGAGTAAAGAGTAAATGGGGCCTGGTCAGTCCCTCTGACTTACCAGACTTTCCTAACCACAAAGCAAGCCTGCTTGTTCCCTGCCACTCTCCACCCCCAGCTCAGGAGGGTGACTGAGGTCTTGGCCAGCTGCCTTCCAGTCCTGCCCCAGTGTTCCAGGCTCCCAGCTGACTGAGCATCTGGCAGTTAAGCCAAAGGCCAGTAATTTCCTGACTTCCTGAATAAATACCTGTGAACAGAGAGAAGACATAGTGGGGTCAGAGCAAGTGCTCAGGGACACAAGTAAAACAACGAACACAGCCAGCAGTAGTAACCGGGAGTAAGGCGAGCTCAGGAGATCTCGTTCTGGGCTAGACCATGATTTGCCCTGTCTCCCTCTAGCCCCCAGAATTTTCCACTGCAGCTGGTGGGGACTCAGGTTCTTGGACTTGGGGAACCATGGAGAGGACAAACCCTAAAGAGTTCATTTTATCAAAGGGGAAAAATTCTAGGCTTTTGCACGTGCTGCACCCTTTGCCTAGAACGTTTTCCCTTCATCTTATCCTGACTAGCTTCTGTTTGTTCTTCAGTTTTCAAATTATGGACCACTTCCTCTTGGAAGCCCTACCCAGCTCCCACCACTTCACCACCCTCCTTGGAGGCCTCTCTGCTGCCACAGCCTCTCCTTCCCTGAGCCAGCACTAGCCCACTCTAACAGTTTCCAGTGTGTCTTTCCCACAGGAATTTTAACTTCCTGAGGTCAGGAACCGTGACTATTATACCACTAGTACCTGGACACTCCAGAAGTGCTAAGAAAATATTTTGAGAAATAGATGAATAAAATAAAAGAATGGCAGAGAGGGCAAGTGACAAAGAACCCCCCACCCCCACTTGTTTGTAGTGTGGTTCTTGGCAGCCTCTGGAAGGAGCCTCCAAGGCTCAGCAAGCAAGCAAGCTGCTGGGAGCTTTATCCTCTCTTTCTCTCCTCCCATTCCTTTCCATTCTTTTATCTTCGAACCCTTCCCTTCCCCAGTTCCCATCCCTGCCAGCTTGATGTGAGCTTGAGCTCCCTCTACTGGCTAGACTTCAGTGCCACAGGGAGCCAGGCCCAGGTACCCTCTCTTGTTTCCAGCTTTCCTCTGGAGAGATTCTCCTACCCACTCCCACTCTGGGGTTCATGAAGGACTGGAACATGTAGAGGAAACAGCCATTCAGCACACAGACGAGCTTTCCACCACCAGAGCCCCCACCGCCCCACCCTCGACCCTGGGGGCATTTCCCTCACACCCTTACCTCAGTTTCCTGGGTCTCAACTCCATACTGCTACTCCAGCTAATTCACAGAGATGTTGATTTCCGGAGCCTTTGGCTGATACATCAGTTCTGACTGTGAAACAGAGATCTCAAGATGAGTTGGGAATAAAAAGACAAAAGACTGAGAGAAAGAGCAGAAAGAAAAGGACCCAGAGAGTGAAAGGATATAAATCCACCTTAAGACAAAGATCCTGGGTAAGACAATCCACTTAAGAGTTTTGTCCCCGACCATTTCCAACCCTCATACAGCCCTGGACTCATATGAAGAAAAATTTCCCTCACTCCTTCAGTGTGCCTATGTTAATACAGAACTAGGAGGAGTCACTGTGTTGATCAGATCTTCAGACTTAATAGAGATATTATACTTCAGTTAAACTCCTGGAGATGACTTCTCTCCCCAACCCCTGCCCTGTTCTCCAGGAGCTCACATCTTCACTGTCACTTCCACTGAACGAGTACTCTGGCTCCACTCCCTTTTCAGGGATGCTTCTCTCCTTCTCCGGCATCAGCTCATCCAGCCAGAGGAGTTCCTGTGGCGAGAAGACCCACTCCAGTGCCTTTCGGACTCCCACCAGGCCCAGCAACTGCAGGGATAGAAACAAAGCCAAGGGCTGTCAGCAATAGCAGCAGGAACGTTAACAACAGCCGCATTGTGTATAGTTTCAGTGAATGCTAACACATTCATATGAGGTAGACATGATAGTTATTTCCATTGTACAGAGGAGGAAACTGAGACCCTGGGAGCTTACTAACTTCTCAGAGGTCACAGAACTGAGATGTAGTAACCAGATTGGTTCCAAAGCAAAGCCCATGACTCTTAACTTCCTCAGTTGGTAAGAACAAAGCCAGAAGCTTACAGTATCACCTAACTGGGTAAAAGAGTGCCAGCCTTGCCTCTCCCAGGTCCTCAGTTTCCTTCTGGGCCTTCTATCCCTACCTGTGGTTGACGAGCCCAAAGAGGTTGGGAAAGGAATTAAACCAGATATCCCAGGTCCAGAGCCTCACAGTTATCCCTTGGCCATCTTTCCTTGTCCTGAGATTCCCAACCAGGCAGAGCCAGGACAAGTGACAGAGGAGAGATTCTTCCTCTTGTGAGGCCTTGACCACCCTCCCAGGCTCAGAGCCACCAGGACACCACCCAACCCTGCCACAAGTCACCATGATGGGGAAGATGATAGCTGCAGGGGTAGACTTGATTATCCAAAGCAGACCCAGGCAGGCAAGCTGGATGGCTGTGAACAGGTGGACCCTGCTCAGGGGCACATGCCGCAAGAACAGAAGGTCTGGCTGGTGCTTCGCTGGTATCAATAATAGCTGCACCCTCTTCGTGAACTGGGGGAACAAGGGGAGGAAGAAAACAGGGTACTCAGGTAGTCTGGAGGGTGTCACTGTTAGCTATCCAAGCCTAGCTTGGAGGTCAGAAGGCTCCCTTGGTCCCCTCTCCATCCAGAGTGTGGCAGCAGAGGCTCTGTGCCCAGGAGAAGCAGGAAAAGAGGAGGAGAACTAGCAAATGTAGGCAGGAAGTAATGGGCTCACCTGGATGCTGCTAATCGCTGTCACCCCCATGTACAGGAAGATGCCATAGAGAAGAGGCATTGGGATGAACTGGTAGAGAGAATTGGAGAGCTGGCAAAGCAGTTCGCCTCTGCTAGCTGCCCAGATAACCCCAGCCTCCAGCCTCCAGCCTCCAAGATCTAAACATACCCACTTTGCATGCCTGATTTCATTGAATGTTCACATCAGTCAGATGAGGTAAATTCTATAATTGTCTCCATTTTACAGATGGAGAAGTTGGATTTCAGAGAGGCTAAGTAACTTGCCCATTACCTCTCCACTCCTCTCTCGCATTCCTCTCTGTTCTCTCTGTTCCTGTTGTACTGGCCCCCTTTCCTTTCCTCAATGTGCCCACATTTACTTCTACCCCTTTGCAAGGCCTTTTGCTTTGCTAGTCCCTCCACCTAAATGCTCTTCCCTGACCTCCCTCTCATTACTCCTGTCATGACACCCCAGAAAGGCCTTGCCATTAAGTGCACCATTAAGATCACCCCACCCTCTTTTATTTTCATAGAAGTTATCACTATCTGAAATTATCCTATTTTATTGTTTTAATTGTTTTTATCTGTCTCCTCTCACCAGAATGCAAGATGTGGATGACCTCTTTTGATCACCACTATATCCCCGGTCCCTGGAACAGTACTTGGCATATGGCTTATGCTCGGTAAATATCTGCTGAACGGGAGTCACCTAGTTTAGTCAGCGGCTGATCCAGTCCATCTGGCTCTTTCAACTACTCTCCTCTCATCCAGCTTCCATGACCTTTCCCTCCCCTAACCTCCTGTCATCCTGCCAGTGACTCTTGTGTACAATTCTCCACACCCTCCTTGACTGCTCTGCTGTACTGGCTTGTTGAACCTTTCTGCTGTTACTTGTTACATAATTTTTATTCATGTGTATGTGTTGCTGACAGGGGCTTGGTTCCATATTCTTTTTCAGTATCCTTCCCCTTCCCATTCCCTTCTCCCAGGTGCCTCTCAGAGCCTTGCACTCCAGCAGGTATTCTATAAACATCTGGTGAGGGAGATGTGAAGGGGTTTTGCCTCAGAAGTTTTCCTGGATTGTGATGATCATGTTCTTAGTCTAAGCCTCATTGAGTATGGAGTAAGAGTAGCTAGTGCTTGGCCCCTGGGGATGATGGCGTGTCTCTACTTGGCTCCACTGGGTAGAAAGCCAATTGGGTCACAGTTCAGGTTCTCAGATAGATCTGAGAAACCAGGTCTCTTGGTGGTCTCTTGTAAGTTCCTTAACCTCTTTAACTTTCAGCTTCCTCACTTTAAAAGTGTATATGCTTCTCATGGGTTATGCCAGGATTAAATGAGACTGTGGGTGAAGAAAACTTAACACAGTGCCCAGTATGTAGTAAATGTTCAGCCAATGTCAATTCTTGCTATATTTATTATTTTTACTGCCTTGACCCTGATGCTGGCTTGTTTAAGGTACCTTGAGTATAGGTGCCAGGAAGATGGAGATTCCTGTGAGGATGAATACTGCCAGGCCCGTCAGCCTCTGCTCTCTGTGGGGAAAGGAGGAGTTAGCTCTGGGGGAGCCCCTGGGGTGCCAGGTTTGGGGCCCTGGCATGAGGGAAGTGGAGGGATCCCCTGATAGTTCCCTGGAAGGGAGGGGATCTGAGCTTGGTGTGAAAAATTGGTGGAGAAGAAGGGACAGGTTACCTCTATATGAGGGTCCCAGTCCTCTTCAGCAGCTCAAGTTCAAAGTTGGTCTTTGTTTTTATTTTGATGGAAAATTAAGCAATCTTATACCACCATAAAAACTTTTACTTCATAATGTACAAAGTTGATTTCCCATACTCTCAACAATTAGATTGCATTTCCAATAAAATTGTTTTTGTGATGTTACTCTATAATATCAATGAGGTGCTTCTACACGGAGTGGGATTCTTAGGTGGCACCTCATCCTTGCTCAGCCTTCACACTCACCTCCATGATGCTCCCCTGGAGGCCCCTCCCAGTGCCATGACTGAAGGAGCCCAGCACCCACCCATTCACCCCACTTCAGTGCTCATGGGGCAGTGAGAGAGCCCTCTGGAGTCACCAGCTTAGAATTTAAGTTGCCCAAATAACTCTGCGCTGTACCCAGTACCTGACTTTGCTGCCCACGTCTCATTCCAGTCTCCTGAATACTGGCCTTACCTGATGCCCAGAAAGCTGGGAGCCTCCCCTGGGGCACAGGCTCTGCTCTCTCTCCGAAGACTGTCCATGTGGGCCAGGGAGATGACAGTGGCTGAGACATACCAGGGCAGCCCAAGCGCTGATGTGAAGGGCATGAGCACAGCCACACAGAAGAGGTCCAGGTGGAAGCCAGCTCCCTTCTGCAGGCGGTGTGGGGCAGTGAGGATGAAGCTAGCCCAGATCTGGGCCCTCTGTCCTCTGGGGTGAGAGAGGGGGAACCCAGACCCCACCCTGGAGCTCCTGTCCCTTGGGCTAGGGACCTGGGGTCTGACCCTGCAGGCCTTACCCGCAGTCTGTATTCAGCACGGTTGAGGATGACCCCTGTGATCTGCTGGTCCATGAAAATGAGGATAGACAATAGCAGAGCAGGCAGGGCAGCTGCCACACTCAGCCACCAGGGGTTGGCTCCAAAAGGTGACACCAGCCAGCCACGTCCAGGGAGTGTGGGCTGGGGAAGAGGAGTCCATGGACAAATTGGAGAGGCTATCTTAAGAACACCTCATCTACACACTCTAGCCATGGCATTCTTCCACAATGCCCCCCTCCCCACCCACTGTAAGACACTGGATGCTAGGTGGGAGCAGTCTGTGTGTGTACAGCTGGTTCAGCGCATCCCAGGGCAGAAGGACGGAGACCAGCCTGGGGGTTGGGCTGGAACCAGGGGCTCTGGACTTTGAGTCTTAGGGTCCTTCCCTCCCTGTAAGAGGAGGAGGTAGTGGATGAGGCCCACCCACACTTCTTGATGTACAGAGCACTCCTCCCTAAGCAACCACCCCCCTCCCCCACCAAGAGCCGGGCAACTCAGGTTCAGACCTGCCTTGATCTGGGGCTGGGGCAGGGATAGGGCTGGGTGTGTCTGCGTCTGCTCTGATTACAAGGCGTCTGTGTCGGGGAGGGCCTCAGTTGCTATCTTGGGTTCTGAGCCCCTAAGGCTGCCTTGGAGCCTTGGAGCCACCCTGCTTTCCTGTCCTGAGGGAAGCTGGAGGGGAGGTCTCCAAATGCACCGACAAAGTTTAGGTACTAAGTGAGCGCTGAGCCTTGTCCTGTGCACTGTCATGCCCTGGGCAGGGAGCTCTAGCTTGACCCCATCAGAGCAGGCAATTGGGGGTGCAAAGTAGAGAGTGGGGAGTAGTAAGTAGGGCCATGCCGAGGGTAGGGAGAACACAGAACAACAATAACTAGCATTAATTGAGGTGTTGGTATGAGTCAGTCCCAGTAATGTGACAGTGCTTGGGACTATGATCTTCTGTGAACCTCAAAACAAGCTATGAGGCAGAAACTATTGTTATTTATTATTTCCATTTTATAGATGAAGAAATTGAGGCTCAGAATGTGGGTTAACTTTCCCAAGACACACAGCTAGGAAGTGACAGAAATGGGACTCAGACCCAGGGCTGGCTAACCAGAACCCACTCTTTTAACCTCTTACCTGCAACAGTAGCTACCTATCCTAGGCTTACTATGTGTCTGGTACACAATGTGCCCTCACAACAATTCTGTAAGACCATTATTATACTATTTCTATCTTATGAATGAGAAAACGGAAGGCTAGAGAAGTGTGGTATCGATTCATCTTCCTCCTCTAGGGTCCTGTCTGCTGACTCTGCTTTGCCCTCTCCCCTTCATGCCCAGCTCTCACCTTGAACTCTCTGGGCACCATGAGCTTCGGTGTGGCTAGGCCAAGGAAGGCATCGAGGCCACAGCCTAGCAGGATGGCCAGGACCGAGGAGAAGTCACCCAGCATCTTGCGTACCTGGCCACCCAGCGGACACTCAGTCAGGTTCAGGCCACCACCCCCTCCTTCTGCCCCCTTTCCCATTTGCAGACAGGGCCCAAGGCCAAGAGCCAGTTCTCTCCCACAGAAGTCCAGGTGACACTCACCACGGAGGGGAAGAAGCGACTGGTCTTTACGTGCTTGAGGGCCATGGCAAAGAGGAAGGAAGTAAGGAAGAGGAGGATGGAGAAGAAGGCAATATCTGGGACTGTATGACAGCCGGGCCCACGAGGATGGCCTCCCCGCTGGGCACACTCAGGTGGGGGCAGCAAGGATGCATTGACCAGGCCTAGGTCCTGTGTGGAGAGGTCATCCAGGTTGGGATTATGGGCAGTGAGATAAAGGTCCACTGATGCCCAATGAGACTGAGGACACCAGATAAGAGATCTCCAGCCATAGCAAATGGTTGGGCCTCAGTGGCCTATGAAGGGTCAGAAGAGCCTGGAACCACTAACTTTTTGACCTCCACCCTCTCTTTCTCAGGCCCTCCCAGGAACAGGCCCTCACCATGCTCAAGATGTCATCTCTGTCTTTAGGGTTTGTGCTTGTCCACTGAGACTCATTTCCTGGGAAGCAGAGAATTCAAGTGAGTTTTCTTCCCCTGGGAACCTTCTCCAGCCTTAATTAGAAGCCTAATTTCACAGGTCCAGCTGAACCAGAGAGTTCTTTGTTCTGACTCATCTGTCTGCTGACTCCAATCACTACCCAGTCTGTTCTCAGGACACTGCCTCTTACCCTTATCCCTTCAAATTCCCTCCCTATCTGTATCCCTGGTGGCTGGCACAGGACCGGCCAAAGCAAGTGCCTAGTAAATGACTGAGCACACACATTTGTGTGTTTCCACCAGCATCAGAATTATTGTTGTTCGTGCCTGGTACAGAGTCTGGCACTCTTGAGAGGATGCCTATTCCCCAGTCCTGGTGTTCCTGGCCATGTGGAAGGAAATGTGCTGGTGCAATAGTCCGAGCTCCTCTCCACCCTGTCACTCACATGGCCCAGGGGAAGAGTGGTGATTTATTTGGTTGGTGACTTTGGGAGAAGAAGCTGGGCATGCTTGGTCCTGCCCCTTCCTCTCCCTCTCTAGGGAGTAAGCACCCTGCATGCATTGAGCTCTGCTCCTCTAGGGTGAGACAGTCCCTGTCCAGCATGGCCATGACTGGGTGAGTAAGTCAATCCAATTTTGGTTTCATCATTAGGAAGCCCACATACTCATAGATATAACCATGGTCTTCTCTTAGCACTGGCAGAAGTAAAAGATGAAATTAGGCCTGCTCTGTTGACTTATTTTTCATCTGACTCAGAACCAAAGAAAGGAAGTTTGCTGCTGGCTACTGGGTAGGTACTCAGCATTTTGCTGAACTTAACTAAGGGGACAACAACCCTTCCTGCATCCTCCCTTATTTTGCCAAGCTCCCTATTTCCCTCGGGCTTCCCAGGTGGCTCAGTGGTAAAGAATCTGTCTGCCAATGCAGGAGATGTGAGTTTGATCCCTGGGTGGGGAAGATACCCTGGTGAAGGGAATGACAACCGCTCCAATATTCTTTCCTGGGAAATCCCATGGACAGAGGAGCCTGGCAGGCTACAGTCCATGGGGTTGCAAAAAGAGTTGAACATGACTTAGTGACCAAACAACAACAAGTTCCCTCACCCACCTCCTGGATCTGGGTACTGGCAGAGACAGCCATAGGTGGGAGAGCCAGGTCTCTGGATGGGATAGGCATGGGTCAAGGTCAGCATTTTTCCAACAGCATCATAGATGAAGATGAGACTGATGAGAGCACAGAAGCCTTCCTCGGTGAAGCGGGTAAAGTAGCGCACCAGCACGCTGGCCTCCGTGGCCACCAGCACCAGGCAAAAGATGGCCACCCAGATGCCAACCCACAGGCGGAAGGGCAGGTAATCCAGGCTGTGATCTCTGGGGGAGGTAAGAGACAGCAGGGTTTGCCTGGGCCCACTCTTACTCCCAACCTAACCCAGGTCAGGTGCCCCTGGAGCCAGTTTCTACCCTCCCCTACTAACCCAGCTGAGACCAGGCTGAGGGTGTGCTAGTGAGGTCAGGTGAGGTGGGGGAATTCTCCTACCTGCTGAAGGAGAAGAGCAGACGTTCAAAGACCAGCACTGGCCCGGTGCTGCTAAGGATGGTGAGGGGCTGGCCAGCCATCAGGCAGAAGGCAGCTCCAGTCACTGCCGTGCCCAGGAAGCTTTCCAGCACCCCCTAGAAGCCAACAATGGCCCCTGTCAGGACAGGTACCCAAGTTCCCTGGGAGCCTCCTCAGCCCAACCATAGACACTAGAGGAGGGCGTAGGGCACGGCTGGTTGAACACAGAAGATAGGCCTGCTTCCCACCCACCCACCTGCGCACCGTCGGTGGCTTCTCCCAGCAGACCCCCAAAAGTGATGGCGTTAGTGATGGTGGCCAGGTAAATGTAGAGCACGGCCGAGAAGCACTGGGGGTGCAGGGCGTCCAAGAAGTCGCTGGGGTACCACGAGGCCTTCCGCCGCACGTCCTGGACAAGGCCCCCGAACAGCCTCCCGCCCATGGGTTGTCAGTGATCCAGGCTTCAGCATCCCAAGTCCCTGGGGCCAGGTGAGCCTCCCCCCGCGTCCCCCACAGTGACTGCACACCTCAAGCCCATGACACCCCACTGCCCCCCCCCACCCAAGGTACCCTGGCTTCCACCTCAGCACGCCTCACCTGCCTGTCCGCTGCAACTCCGGGTTAGCCGCGTGCTGTCTGCGGCCGTGCCTGTCCTCAGCTGGGGTCCTTCTCCGGACAGAGGGCCCCTTGGCCACCCGCAATTGCGAAGGGAGCCTGAGGACCAGGGGAACCCGAGTTGGCTAAGGCTCTGCTACCAGACCGCGACTCGGCGCCAGAGTTCTCGGCGATCCGCCCCCTGGCGGCGGGTTGTGTGTTTGCGGGCTGGGGGCGCCGCAACTCCACAAGGTCCAGGTCGCCTTCTAATAGTGAAAGCCAGGCTCCAGCACGGGAAGGTACTCAAGGTCTCACAGCCACAGAGTGGTCCAGCAGAACGCAGGTCTTACCCTTTCCTCTCGCCCCCCTCCCCCACTTCCCTTCCTCAACACTGGAAGGATCTCTATGGCATGATGACCCCCCAGATACCTTTTGTGCTCAGAGGGCAGGCATTTAGGTGGGGGAATCCGAGCTGTTGGGTCCCATCGACCTGGAGGGAGCACTGTCACTTCCTCTAGGAAAGCATCCAGGGCTGCCAGAAGGTCATGAAGGCTGCTGGCCCGCCGAACTCTCCACTGAAATTGCTGGGGATAGGGGCACAGAGAGGCACTAAATACAGTCTAAATACAGATCTGTTCTTACATGCATTTTCACAGTTTCAAAACTAGACACAGGTCACATAGGCAGATGAGTCATTTAAGCATTCATTCAGGCATGCATGCATTCAGGGAGTATCTGTGGGTGCCTACTGTGTGCCAGCTCTGTGCTAGGTAAGGGGGGCTGTGGTGGTAGCCAAGGCAATTTCAATCCTCCTGCTCACAGACAGGAAGCCACATTCTGCTTCACTGTCGTACTCAGTCACACCTAGAGAGTACACACACACTCACTTGACACAAGCCTATGTGCATGCACACAGACACACATGCCTGTCCAGCTCACCAGGTCACTGAGGAGGATGGCCACTGCTCGGCCCATCTCATGGTAGCCCCTTCCCAGTGTAGGGGGACCGAGGAGCAGGCAGAAAAACCTGAGGAAAGAACCAGGTCCTGGAGAGAATCAGAGGCTGCTATCTCACAGGGCAGCCCTGGCCTCTGACCTCATTACTACTCCCCGTATACACGCTCACACCGTCTTTGCAGCTCTAACCACTACCCCTCCCTAAGCACCACCCCCCACACACCCTAAAGAACTGGTCCCAAAGACTTCCTAATACCCTCCTGGGTAAAGGCCTTTTCTGGATTCCAGGATCCCTGACCCCCAACTCAGCCACCTCACCTGCTGGGGAGGGGCACCTCAATAAGGGGCCCCAGTACCACCGGATCCCTCAGTCGCACAAAGACCCCCAGTGGCTGTTCCAGGAAGCCCAGCTGTCCTGCCAGCACAGCTCCTGCTTCAGCCCCTGCAGCGAACTTCTGTCTTAGAGGGTTCTGATGCTGGGTGGGGGTTCAAGGAGACACAGACGATGAAAGGTTATTCAGGGGAGAGGATGTAGGCAGGACCTTGACTGATAAGGAGCCCAGTGGAGGGTGGCTCCCCTGACCTCTCTCCCAGCCCTGCCCTTGGAAGGGCCACAAACCTGTTCCTTCAGGGGGGCTTCCTCCTCCTGAGAAGCCTCTCTTGGATGGGCAGATCCTACAAAACAGGATTATGTTTAAGAGCACAGGCTTTGGGGACTTCCCTAGTGGTCCAGTGGTTAAGAATCCACCTGCCAGTGCAGGGAATATGGGTTCAGTCCCTGGTATGGGAAGATCGCACGTGCCACAGAGCAACTAACCCAACTAGAGAGCAGCCCCTACTTGCTGTGACTAGAGAAAGCCCTTGCTCAGCAAGGAAGACCCAGCACAGCCAAACAAATAATAATAATAAATAAAAGCTATATCGTAATCTGCAGAAGGCAATGGCACCCCACTCCAGTACTCTTGCCTGGAAAATCCCACGGACAGAGGAGCCTGGTAGGCTGCAGTCCATGGGGTCGCTGGGAGTCGGACACGACTGAGCGATTTCACTTTCACTTTTCACTTTCATGCATTGGAAATGGCAACCCACTCCAGTGTTCTTGCCTGGAGAATCCCAGGGACAGGGGAGCCTGGTGGGCTGCAGTCTATGGGGTCGCACAGAGTCGGACACGACTGAAGCGACTTTGCAGCAGCAGCAGTATATCATAATCACTGCAGATGGTGACTGCAGCCATGAAATGAAAAGACACTTACTCCTTGGAAGAAAAGTTATGACCACCCTAGACAGCATATTAAAAAGCAGAGACATTACTTTGCCAACAAAGGTCTGTCTCATCAAGGTTATGGTTTTTCCAGTAGTCACGTATGGATGTGAGAGTTGGACTATAAAGAAAGCTGAGTGCCAAAGAGTTGATGGTTTTGAACTGTGGTGTTGGAGAATATTCTTGAGAGTCCCTTGGACTGCAAGGAGATCCAACCAGTCCATCCTAAAGGAGATCAGTCCTGAGTGTTCATTGGAAGGACTGATGCTGAAGCTGAAACTCCAATACTTTTGCCACCTGATGTGAAGAGCTGACTCATTTGAAAAGACCCTGATGCTGGGAAAGATTGAAGGCAGGAGGAGAAGGGGATGACAGAGGATGAGATGGTTGGATGGCATCACTGACTCAATGGAGATGAGTTTGAGTAACCTCCGGCAGTTGGTGATGGACAGGGAAGCCTGGCATGCTGCAGTCCATGGGGTTCCAAAGAGTCGGACATGACTGAGCAACTGAATTGAACTAAACTGAATATCTATATATTATAAAAAACCACAGGACTTGGGGGTGGATCCACCAGGGTTCCCTGACCAGCTTTGCATTGTTATGGAAACTGGAGCACACCTTCCCCCTGCTACTCCTCAGTTTTCTCATCACTAAAATGAGGATAATTATGGTATTACCTCCCAGTGTTGTTGTGAAGATGAAATGATCTGCTGTGTGTAAAGCTCACCACGATGCCCGCCAAGAACATCTCTTCATGGAGCTCTGGCCCTTGTGCTTCTAGCCCTTCCTCTCCCCTCAGGACTGCCCCTGCTGCTTCTCACCCTCGAGTCCTAAGTTGAGGTCTGACCCAATGCCAGGCCACTGCTGGTCCAGGAAGGTGAGGGGAGACCTGGGGTCCTCCCACCCCAGGGATTTTGGTCTTGGGCCCAGGGAGGGCCCTCTTACCCCAGCAGGGGCCGGTGCATGGGGTCTGGATGAGGTGCTGGGGTCTCTGCAGCAGCAAAGCCTTCAGCTTCCCTCTCAGCTCTGGGCTCAACGACTCCACTCTGGTCACTTGCTCTGGAGAACAGAGGTGGGGCTCCCATCCTTTCCTGAGAACTCCCTGCCCCTGAATTCTTCCCCTTTCCCCTCTGCCCAGGCTCCTTTCCCTTCCAAGAGTCTCAGGGAACACAAGTCCAACCAATGGACTTGCTCTTCCCCTCTGCATTTCCACCTCTTCCTTGTGATACAGGGGTGGATAATTCTCAAGAGTAGGGTGGGGTGGGCTCTGGAAAATTCTAAGACTTCATGGGGAAAATCTTAGAGAAATCATGAGGATGCCCAGGCCCTCCCAGCAAAGGGTCCCAGGGCACCTGTGAGCTCCTGGAGGCTCAGAGCTGGACAGTCCAGCAGGACAAGGCCCTTGGCCAACAAGCTGCGGAGCTTCTGGAGGCTGGGCAGTGCCACGGTGGGCACGTGGGGGGTGCTCCACCGGCCTGCACCCACTTCCAACTTCTCCTCAAACAGCACCCACCTATGGTGAGAGGGGCAGACAGTGTTACTGGGGGCATCTCTCCCAGGTCCAAGAGTGAGGATGCAGGAGAGCCAAGGAAGGTGAGACAAGGGTGAAGTCATGGGCCCAGTGGTACAGAGCCCCTCCCCAGGGAAGTCACCCCCTCATCTTGGATCTTGGGGAACTCAAAACCAGACTGCAGAAAAGGCTGAGCACCATAGAGCATGAGGGTCTGAAATGGGGAACACAAAAAGAAACTCATGATTGGAGGTGATAATACCAACCCCGCACACAGGAAGAGCTGGGGTCATGGAGGAGGACCCAATGGGGGAAAGGGAAGGACCCAATAAAACTGTCCTGGATCCCACTCACCTGCCTGTCTCTTTCCACTCGGGTGCGTGGGGCCAGCCCAGCAGCTCATTCAGCTGAATGAAGAGCGGAGGGTCCTTGGGTACCTCCAGTTCCCTGCTGTCTGTGTCTAAGGGGCCATCAGGGCTGAGGCCAGAGCCAGGGCCACTGTCCAGCTCTCCTGTGGGCACATTTTCACTAGCACTGGAGATGTCAGACTCCTCTTGACCTGGCAGCTTCATCTCAGTGAAGCTTCTACAAACTCTCAGGGACTGGTGTGGTCCTAGGTTCTGAGGCCAGGGGCCCTCTGGCTGGCTGCATTTATAATGCACCCCCCACCCCGCCATACAACACAAACAGAGCCAGACCTGCTGACTCCAGAGCCAACTGGTCACCTCCCCTGTGGTTGTTTTCCCCTCTTGGCTAGCCTGAGTGTGAGGCCAACCTAACATTTTCCAGGCTCTCCAGAAACGCCCAACCTGGAGCAAAAGTGTTATGCGTGTTTCCTGTGGGATCAGGTCTGACCCTATTGTATTTTGTGTAAATTAATGGGAGTCTATCACTGGCTTGGGTCTGAGGACTGACCCCCAGATTATACCACCCCATACTCTGTATCAAATACAAACACAAAATACAGTGGACTGTTTTGGGTGTCACCAACACACCCTGAGGATATACATTTGGAGAAACAGAGGCCTACTAAATAACTGGGTCTGTAGAAGTTAGGCAGACTAACGAAGAAGGGAGACAGCAAGCAGAGACCCTGTCATTAAATGAGCTAATGATGGAAAGTGGAGGCCGTTCATGGAGAACATAGGTCCGCATCTTAACTTCATTTGTTCAGCCACACCTGGAAACTTCCTAATTTAGCTGTGTGCCTGGTATTGGCCTCTCTAACTCAGCCCCCCAGTGAAGATGGAGGAGCCACCTAGGGTGTGTGTGTGGAGGAGTTCCTGGAGCTAGATGAGCAAGGGAGAACATGGTCTGTTAACATGCAAGTCCTATTGACTCAACCTTCAAAACAGACCCAGAATTCAACCACACCTCCCTACTTCCAACATTACCTCCTTGTTCCAAGCTATAATCACGTCTCACCTGAATTATTTCAGCAGCTTTCTAATTTCTTATGGAGATCTCTCTGCTTCCACTCTTTCATTCTCCACAAAGCAACCAAGAGGACCTTTTTATATTATTAGTGTAAGTGAAAGTCACTCAGTTGTGTCCAACTCATTGCGACCCCATGGACTATACAGTCCATGGAATTCTCCAGGCCAGAATACTGGAGTGGGTAGCCTTTCCCTTCTCCAGGGAATCTTCCCAACCCAGGGATCGAACCCAGGTCTCCTGCATTGCAGGCAGATTCTTTACCAGCTGAGCCACAAGAGAAGCCCTATTATATTATTATTTTAATAATCTTGTTATTTATTTTTGGCAGTTCTGAGTCTTCGTTGCTTCAAGGGCTTTTTTCTAGTTGCATGAAGTGGGGCTACTCTTCATTGCAAGGTGTGGATTTCTCACTGCAGTGGTTTCTCTGGTTGCAGAGCTTGGGCTCTAGAGCTTGAGCTCAATAGTTGGGTGCACAGGCTTAGTTGTTCCATGGCATGGGAGATCTTCCCAGAGTAGGGATCGAAACTGTGTCTCCTGCATTGGCAGGCAGATTCTTTACCACTGAGCTACCAGGGAAGCCCTATTATTTTTATTTTTAATGTTTAAACTACATTTCCATTTCATTCAAACGTAATGGTCCTTTTATTCTGCTGAAAATCCACACAATACATTCTCATTACTCTTAGTAGAATAATTAAACTCTGTCATGACCTGAAGATCTGATCTATAGTCTGGCCCCAGCCCACCTCCCTGATGGGCTCTTACTGTTCTGTCATTGCTCGCTCCTTTCCAGCCACACTGGCCTCCCTCTGTTACGTGAAGCCTGTTCCTGAGGGAGGGTCTGTGCAGCACTTTTTCTCTCTGCAAGAAGGGTTTTTACCCCAGATTGTCACAGGACTGCATCCCTGTCACCTAAGTCTCATTTCAGACATTACCTACTCATGGAATTCTTAGTTTCTTCATCACTTTTCTCTGTTTTATTTTCTACCCAGCAATTGTCACTACTAGTAACTGCCTTGTTTATTTATTTATTTTTAATCGTTTATTGCCTACCCCTCCGCGCACACACACACTGGAATGTACAGTCCACAAAGTAGATATTTTATCTATCTTCTTCACCACTGCCCCTAGAGCACCTAGTGGCACTCAATAAATACCTGTTCAATGAGCTCATAGAAAGGGAGGGGCTAAGGGAAGCGCTGCGCTTCTTCTGGAGACCACACGAGGGCGCTGCTCCCCGCGGACAGGATCGCTAGAGCCGCTCCCTTGGGCCAAGCGGCGGAGTTTGCTTCTTGAGCGGGCCCGCAGAGTGCACAGATGGAGGGGCGGCCCGAAGGAGGTCCTTGAATATTTTGCCTTGCCTTGGGGTGTAGCGGGGAGCAACGGCCTGGGGCGAGAGACCCATCAGGCTCATCTGATGTGGGTCAATCAAACCCCCCACTAGATACCTGGGACCCATTTCCTCTCTGAGAAATGGGATTCAGGCCAGTCCTCCCCACCAACTCCAGGTCTGGACCTGTGGCAAATATCTCCAAGTTCACGGAGGTCCCAGGGCAGGAATTAGAGGATCGAGTCACCATATTACCAGTTGGGAATGGGTGCTGAGTCTGAGGGGGGAAATTGGTTTCAATCAAGGATGAATAGAAACTGGCCTAAGAACTGAAAGTTCAGGGAATCCCTGTGACCACTCCTTCAAGAATGCGTCCTAACCCCAGGGGCCAGTGACTCAAGGGAGCCTGAGGGGGACAGGAGCTGGATTTAGCATGAATACCCCCTCACAAACATGTCCTCCCTTCCCACCCCTACTCCAGCTAAAGTTCAGAGGGTTTGCCCTGCCCTCTCTGGCCCCAGCTACTCTGGCTCCCCAGGCTGCCTATAGTAGAAGGCCACCATGCCTCCATCCTCTCCAGACCCTTTTTTCTCTTAAGTCTCAAGTGCTCTGAGCTGCACAGGTTGATGAGGGAGTGAGTGAAGATCTGTCTGTGGGCATCAGTGGTCTCCCAGACAGGGCCAGTGAAAGTGTGCTGTCTGAGAGATCAGTACTGGGCATGAGCCCTGGAAAATGCCCTGGCCCAGGATGCAAAGACTTGGTTCTCCTCCTGGCTCAGTCACAGACTTGTCAGGTGTTCTTGAGCAAAGCTCTTCCCGCCTCTGAGCCTGTTTTCTTCTACCAAAACTGCGACAGTGTTTAAAGCAGACCTTTAGCAGTACATGGGGGAGCCGTGTCATCAGCTGGCTGCCTGGGTGTAAATTCCAGCTTGGTCACTGTCTAGCAAGTGGAGAAGAGATTTATCCTCGCAGAACCCGAGTTTTCCTATCAGCAGGAGGGGAATAATAAACGTGCCAACTTCATAGGCTTTATTAAAGAAACAATGCATGTAAAATAGGCCTGGTAAATAGTAAACACAATAAAGGGAGGCTGTTATTATTAAAAATGATGAATATAGTCACTTCTAGAGTGGAGAGAAAAGAAAATGTATGCTGAAATGTCAATTGCATCCAACCACTGTGCGTGGCACATTTTCTTATATTATCCTTAGGACAAGCTTTTAAAAAACCTTATTTTTGGAGGGTTCAGGATGGGAAACACATGTATACCTGTGGCGGACTCATTTTGATATTTGGCAAAACTAATACAATTATGTAAAGTTTAAAAATAAAATAAAATTAAAAAAAATAAAATTAAAAAAAATAAATAAAATAAAAAACTTTATTTTTACAAACTTTTAATTTATTTTTAAAAAACTGTTTATGTGAGTCTAATTATAGAAAAAGTTGCAAGAAAAAAAAGTAAGTCTCTGGCTGGTACCTATCATCCAGCTTCCCCCAGTGGTAACATCTCACATAACAACAGTACAACATCAAAACCAGGATGATGACATAAGTACAACACTGTTAACTAGACTGCAGGCGTTATTCAGGTTTCACTTGTTTCTATTGGCACTCATGTGTCTGTGTGTGTTTGTGTGTATAGTTTTATGCAATTTTATCATATGTATAGATTCACTTACACCCAACTGGACAAATTGCTCCTCAAGACTTGGTTTTCTCATTTATAAAATGGGAGTGAGAATGAGATGAAATAATGTATGTAAAGTGCTTGGAACAGCACCTAAAATTGAGTAGCAAGTATTCAATAAATTTAAGTTTTTTTTTTTTCCCCAGAAAAAAAGCATTTTTTAGAAAAAAATGACTTATAATATATGAATAACTTATATTTGTTATAGAAAATATCTTCCCTGGTGGCACAGAGGATAAAGAGTCTGTCTGCAACACGGGAGACCCAAGTTCGATCCCTGGGTCGGGAAGATCCCCTGGAGAAGGAAATGGCAACCCACTCCAATATTCTTGCCTGGAGGATCCCCATGGACAGAAGAACCTGGTGGACTACAGTCCATGGGGTCGCAAAGAGTTAGACACGACTGAGCGACTTCACATCACATTATAGAAAAAAACAGAAAATATTCATAAGATTAAAACTAAAATAAATTTTCAAATGCCCATACCTCAAATTTTCACTCTTACCACAAATTTTAGGTGTATTTCATTATCCTTATTTTATTGTAAAGGCACTGAGGCTCAGAAAGGAAAGCACTTTGCCATAGTCACTAAGCTTATGAATGAGGAGCCACGATTGAATGCATACTCTTGCCTCCAGGAGCTCACAGCTGTGGGGCAGCAGACAGGCCTATGAGTCATACCAACCCAGAGCAGACTGGAATGAACAGCCACTGGTGGTTTCTGAACACTTGTTATGTTCCAGTCACTGCCTGAACACCTAGCAGGTTATCTCAGTGAGTCTTTGTAGTAGCCCTTTGAGATAGCTAACATTCTCATTTCTGGTGAGGAAGCAGATGAGGCTCAGAGAGGTACCTTGCTCAAGATCAAAATTAGGGTCTGGTTGGCCCAGGGTTTAAAAAGGGGTCAGTTGCATGCCTCAACCTGAGCTTCAAAGCTCCTCGCTGAAAGATTCAGACAAGGTGTGGAATGTGTGTGGAAGGAGGGTCTCTCCAGCTGGAGCTTTGGGCTTCTCTCGTCCTGGAGCTGGGGTGCCCTTCTCTGACCCCACTTTGACCCCAGACCACCAACATCCAGTCAAGACTTGGGAGTGTACCCTAACAGCTGGAGCCTGCTTCCACTTCTCACAATACCCAGACTCCATCTGGAGCGGAAGAGTGAGAGCCTATGAAAGGAAATCGTGTTAGTTGCTTCAGTCATGTCCGATTCTTTGCAACCCCATGGACTATAGCCTGCCAGGCTCCTCTGTCCATGGGATTTCCCAGACAAGAATACTGGAGTGGGTTGCCATTTCCTTCTCCAGGGGATCCTCCCAACCCAGAGATTGAACCCAGGTCTCCTGCATTGCAGACAGATTCTTTACCTCTGAACCACTTGAAAGAACGAAGTAGAGGAAAAAGAGCAAAACTGTCTGAGCCTAAATCGCTCTACCAGGCGCCTCTGACCCAGACTGCCAGGCTCAGGAATTGTTGGAAAGGCAACTGCAGGTATGTGATTGTTGAGTTTCAGAGTAATTACTTATGCTCCCCTTACTTCCAGAAAAGGTTTAGACAGCAAGAGACATAGAAACAAGTATTTAGAGAATGATTAAAGAACCCCGTAATGAAATGAAATTGGAGAAGAAAGAAATAATTGTCCTCAAAATGCTGAATAGGGGATAATTGCTGTAATTGAGCATCAAAGCTTAACTGTGAGCTTCCTGGCGGTGGATGCAAAAAGGGAACATATGAATTCTACACTTGCATTGTCTCATAAAAGGAAGTACTTCTACCAGATACCAGATGAGCCAAACTTTCTAACACTGAGCTACAAGAGAATTTATTGTACTTCATTCAGGCACTGGCCAGGGGCCTTATATGTAGTAATATCTAGAACAGTGCTTTTATAAAGGATACAGATATTCATATTCCATGTGAATATGTCTTATGTTAGTGGTTCTCAACCCTTTCTGAATCAGTATTTCCTTTTTTATTACAAATATATTAACAACCCTTTAATATTCTGAAATGAAGTTAACAATAATATCCTATCTGCACACTTTTCTCTTTAAAGAAAGTCAATATCCAGGACATCTCTGGCGGTCCAGCAGCTATAACTTCACACTCTCAATGCAGGTTGTATGGGTTCCATCCCTTGTTGAGGAACTAAGATCCCACGTGGTGTGCCACGTGGTGTGCTCTAAGCATTAAAATATATATGTGTGCGTATGTATATATGTGTGTATATATATATAGTCAATACCCTAATTAATATAAAAGTGATTAAAAATATGATATTTGAATATCAAATGCTTGGCCACAACTACTCTAGAAATCTCAATGAAGTAGCCCATTACTTGCACCTACACAGACTTGTCTTGAATGTGACAACTACAAATATAAATATAGGTTTTTTGTTCAGCAACTCAAATACCACCAACATTAATAATTCACGCTTAATTCCATTCCTGGAAAACAGTGCAAAAACCATTTTTGTGTTTTTAAAAATATTTACTTATTTATTTGGCCTTGCTGCAGGTCCTAGCTGCAAGTTGGATCTTCAGTTGCAGCGTGTGACCTCTTAGCTGCAGAAGTTCTCCAACCATGGATCAGACCCAAGCCTCTTGCATTGGGAGAACAGAGTTCCAGCCACAACACCACCAGGGAAGTCCCTCTTTTTGTGTTTCTGTGTGAATTAGGAATGAACCTAGGTTCAAGTAATTGTAATCAAGAGTTTTACCCATATGAGTGTCTGGTGAGACACTCAACAGCAGTGTGGAATGTGCGGCAATTTTTTCCCTCATAAATTGCTTATTGACACATCCGTCCAAGTCACCTTTACAAACAACCCATCAAGAATCTTAAATGTCATTGAAGCATCCTCCAATTCCCAGGGGCAATTCTTTTTTTTCCATCTCCCAAACTCCTTTTATTAGAAAACTACTGGAGAATGTCGTCTACCAAAAAACAGAGGTTTGGACCGAATACATACAGATATGGGGGTCCGGGGTTCAGAAGATCCAACGCAAGGCAGAATCAGAAGGAATCCTGAGGGTGACAGTAACGGGGAACCAGGCTAAGACAACACTGAACCCACATTGTTAGAGAACTTTAGGAGTGATTTCTTCAAGAAGACAAACTTAACATAACCCTCAATGAACTTGAAGATTTTGAAAAGAGATTTACATAACTGAGGAAGTGTTTGGATTTGAATTACTACTAAGTACATAGAAAATTAACCCAATATAAAAATGCCAGAAAATCATTTCACTCCAGGGAAAACAAAATGCACTGGAAAAGACAAAGTAACCATAGTATACTATAAGATTTACCTATGAATAGATACCACATTGCTGTTGTTTAGTCCCCATAAATCGTGTCCAGCTCTTTGCAACCCCATGAACTGTAGAGAGTCACCAGGCCCCCCTGTCTGTGGGATTTCCCAGGCAAGAATACTGGAATGGGTTGCCATTTCCTTCTCCACAACAGGCAGTTCTTAATAGTGTGAGCCCAACAGCTTTCCCTCACAAATAAATGCCTGCTGCTGCTGCTGCTGCTTCGAAGTCGCTTCAGTCGTGTCCAACTCTGTGCGACCCCATAGTCGGCAGCCCATCAGGCTCCCCTGTCCCTGGGATTCTCCAGGCAAGAACACTGGAGTGGGTTGCCATTTTCTTCTCCAATGCTTGAAAGTAAAAAGTGAAAGTGAAGTCGCTCAGTTGTGTCCGACTCTTAGCGACCCCATGGACTGCAGCCCACCAGGCTTCTCTGTCTGGGTTCCTCAATTGGTGACAATGAAAACTTTCCCACAGATTTCTAAAATGTTCCTTAAGACTTAGTACCTCTTCCTTTGTGAATCATTGTCTTAGATCAATCCTAAGTTATAAAAAAGAACAAATGGAACTTCCTTGGTGGTCCAGTGGTTAGGACTCTGTGCTTCCACTTCAGGGGGCATGGGCCTGATCCCTGGTTGGGGAACTAAGATCCTGCAAGCCACTAGGCACAGCCCCCAAAATAAAATAAAATAATAAAAAGGCAAATGGATGTTGTTAAATTGCAGCTCTCTGTGACCAAATTTCTTTCCTTTTTTTTCTTTAATTATTTATTTATTTTTGGCTGTGCTGGGTCTTCATTGCCACAGGGGCTTTCCTCTGGATGTAGCGAGCAAGGGCTACTCTGTAGTTTCAGTGCTCAGGTTTCTCACTGCTGTGGTTTCCCTTGTTGCGGAGCATGGGCTTTACGGCACACGGGCTTCAGTAGTGATGGCTCACAAGTTCTAGAGCACAGGCTCAATAGTTGTGGCGCATGGACTTAGTTGCTCCAAGGCATGTGGGAATTTCCTGGATCAGAGATCAGAACCCATGTCCCCTGCATTGACAGGTAGATTCTTTACTACTGAGCCACTAGGGAAGCCCCGACCACATTTCTAAGGGGAATGAAACTTACACATTCCTGGTACAGGATGTGATGTGATCTTGTTCCAAGACTGAGCTCTGGAGATGTTAATAGTAGTTCTGGCCTATTCATATAGTGCTTTCCCTTTTGCCAAGCACTTTCGGAGATGCTATCTCCTTCAATTGTCAAGAGCCCCCTAAGAAGATTGTTATTCTCTCCCCATCAGAAGACAAAGTTGAGGCACAGAGAGAAAGGTTATCACATAGAAAGTTTATCACATCTTGTAGATCAGGCACTGTAGATCGTCATAGAATTGTCTTGGCAAGCCTTTTCACAGCAACATGACTGCAAACAGTTCACGATGGACATCACTGGCCAGTGCCTGAATACAGAACAATTGTTTCAAAGTTTCATTTTACACAGAGGAACCTGAGGCTTGAGGAGGGAGGCAGGTTGTGTGATGCACAAGAATCACATAGCCGTCTATGCTAGGGGATGACTGAAGGGGTAAAGTCCTGGGACTGGAAATTTAAATCTCTTGAAGTCACAGAAATGGGCCCAGAAATGATGGAGGATGGCCTGGAATCCAGGCCTTCGCCAAGCACATCATAAATCCCTTTCCTCCACATCTTCTGTGGATGACATGGGTTCCAGACATCCTCTAACCTCCCCCTCCATCCATCCCTACTTTCACCCTATTCAAAGGATCTTGACTCCAGGCAATCAGACAGCAGAGCCTCTCCACCCCCTGAATATGCATGAAGCATTATCTGGCACTTCCTCCAGGGGCCCCCAGTCCCCTTGCATAGGAGGTGCAAGGGGACTTCAAAGGGTAGACCAGAGTTCAAATCCAGCTGCACCCCCAAAACTGCTGAATCAACGGGCTCTGATGGGGAAAGAGATATGGATGAGAGAAATCATACTGGGATAGGAGCAATGACCCCTTACCCTGAGCTTCCAAATTTGGGTAACTGGGCCCATGGCCACCTGGTGATAGAAGTATCTTCCATGGAGGAACCCCTCCCTTAGCAGTCTCCCCAGCCAGCTGAGCTCTGGGTCCACTTAGCACTCACCTCTCCGGGTCAGAATAGAAGGAGAAGGCAGCTGTATCCCTCCCCCATGGGACACATGTTGTGAGTCAGGACTGCTTTCTTGGGTGGAGGTTTCTGAAACTCTGAGTGGCCTTGCAGAGCCACTGTCTCATTGGTAATTATGGCCATCTCCCAGCAGAGAGGGACCACTTCAACTGAGGATGACTGGTCCAGGTTAAAGCAGCACCTTACTAAACTCCCACTGGAAGGAAGGGAGGGAAGAATGAAGGAAGAAAGGAAGGAAGTGGGGAAGGAATAAAGAGGAAGAAAGCAAATCTGCTCTTAACTGCAGCTGTCACCAAGTCAGCACCTACAATGGGCCAGGCATCATATTCTATAATTATTGCCCCCATTTTGCAGATGAACAAACTATAGATAAGAGAAATTGACTAACATGTCCAAAGTTAGAAAGCTAGAAAAATAGCAGAACCCAAATTTGAACCCATGACAGTCTGGCTCCCGAGAGTGTACCCATTTCGTTAACTGCCCTGCTGCTCTTACCTAGGCCTCCTTCCAGTCTGTGAGGCAGAGATTCTTACCACCTCCCCCAGGACAGATGGAGCACTGAGCCTCAGTGAAGCTGAGGACGTTACTGTCTGTAGAGGCAGAGGGAGGGCGGCCATCGTCTCATGTGTTTGTTCAGAGTAGCGCTGAACCTTAAGAGCACAGGCCCAGAAGAAAGAGAGGAATTCTAATTGAGTCTGAGATTCTTGATAACTGGGTGGCATTGGGCTGTTACTCACCTGTTTTTTGCTTTACCCCTTTAAAATAGGGAGGAGTATCTAGTCTTAGGGCAGTTGTGAAGATCATGCAAGATTATGAGCACATGGGAAGTGTCATTGCTTAAAGCTCGACCGTCTCTGCCTCAGAGGTTCAGATTTTGCTCAGATGCTTAATTCGTTACCCTAGTTAATTATGTAGACCAGTGCTTTAAATCCTGGTTGATGTCAAACTTACATGCTCAAAATGTAAATGTTTGGGCCCTACCCCAGGAAGTTTTGAATTAGGAGGACTGGGATGAGGCTTGGACCTCTTTATCTTAAATAAATTCTCAGGTAATTCTGATGCACAGTCAGGTGTGGGAGCACAATTGACCTGCATAGACATCTCAGCCACATTTGGAGAAGGGACTCAGGTGGGTCCCTTCATGTCCCCTTCTCCCCTTTCTTGTCACCACCAGCACCTCCTCCCCACTGGCTTGAAAGTGCTCTTCCCAAATGTAGGTCTGTGTGGCCTAGCAGAGAGTCAGTGACACTCAGGGTCCCATGAAGCCTGCCTTTCCAGAGGCCTGGGAAGCCAGCACAGAGCTGGGAAGCAGGATGCCAGGGTTTCTGCTGTGGATTTGCCCCCTTGGGACTCACTGGTGGCCCAGGGCCAGCAGGTTTCCAAGCCTCAGTTGCCCATTGTCCATCACTAGATAGTTAGGGAAAGCAGAGTGGCCTGTCTGCTTCCTCAGGAGTGTGTCCTTGGTGCTTGAATGCCAGAGAGCATGAGGAGGCCTGGGTGGAGAAAGGGGAGGAGGTGAAAGAATCCTTTATAACTGTGCTTTCCCACTGACATCGCCTTTGATGCTCACAGAGATAGGGAATAAAAACCAGCATCTGCCTGGGGCTTGGGGGCTTCCCTGGTGGCTCAGTGATAAAGAATTTGCCTGCCAATGCAGGAGAGGACCCCTGGAGAAGGAAATGGAAACCTACTCCAGTATTCTTACCTGGACAGAGGAGTATCATGGTGGACTACAGTTCAAAGGCTTTCAAAGAGAGTCAGACATGACTTAGCAAATAAACAATAACAACAACCTGGGGCCTATAACATCCTCTGTTATCTGTCCTTGGTCTTTGCTTTAATGTTATCTAACCCTCCCTCCTTTCTGGCCTTCTTGCTGTTCCCTGAGTGCTCCAGGCTTGTTTCCACCTCAAAGTCTTTGCCCGAGTTGCTCTGCTTAGAATACTTCAGCAGTGGATCATCACAAAGCTGGTTCCTTCTGTTATTCAAGCATCAGCTTCCAGGTCACAGGCTCAGAAAGACCTTTGCTAATCAGTCACCAAATCTAAAGTGTTGTTCCGAGCACTGGGACATAGCATCCTAGAGTATACCATTAAAATTTAACTTTCATCTTAGTATTTGTCATCATAGGATCTATTTTCCTTTTTAATTTATTTAATGTGTTGCCTGTCTCCCCCTACTGTAGAATGTGAGCTCCATAATAGCACATCCTTGGCTGTCTTGTTTTTTGCTGTCTCTTAGTGCCTGAAAAGTGTTCGGTGATTGTGGAATAAATGAGTTAATGATACTGCCCCAGAATGAATTGTGATTCCTTTTTCTATTTTTTAAATATTTTTAATTTATTTTTGGCTCTGCTGGGTTCGTTGTTGTGCAGACTTCTTACTGCGGGCTTCTCTTGTTGAGGAGCACAGGCTCTATGCACCCAGACTTCAGTAGTTGCAACTCCCAGGCTCTAGAGCATAGGCTCAAGAGTTGTGGCTCTTGGGCTTAGTTGCTTTGTGGCACGTGGGATCTTCCTGAACCAGGGATTGAACTCACATCTCCTGCGTTGGCAGGCAGATTCTTTACCACTGAGTCACCAGGGAAGCCCCTCCTTTTTCTATTTTTGAAAATTAATTTATTTATTGGCTGAGCTGGATCTTTGCTGTGCGTGGGCTTTCTCTGATTGTGATGAGTGGAGGCTACTCTCTTGTTGCGTAGCATAGGCTCTAGCCGCAAGCTTCAGTAGTTGGGGCTCGTGGGCTCAATAATTGTGGCACACAGGCTTAGTTGCTCTGCAACATGTGGGATCTTCTGGGACCAGGGACCGAACTTGTGTCCCTTGCGTTGGCAGGTGGATTCTTAACCACTGGACCACCAGGTAAGTCCGTGATTTCTTTTTCAGATTAGAGGACACTCAAAGTTCTGAGAGAAGTGACTGTCCCCAAACCATTCCAGGCCTTTTGAATTCTTTCTCCAGGTCCTTCCTGTAAAAAGTGAATGACATACAAACGTAGCTGGGGTGAGGCTCACAGGTGTGATGAAAACTTGGAGTTGCCCCGTGAATGGGCTACGACTGATGTGAGGGTGAGAGGGCGGAAGGACAGAGCCTGTGAGAGGCAGGCTGAGACAGGAGAGCAGGGTGTGGCCCTGGCAGGGGCCGGGGGAGGGGTGACCTGGCTGCGTGTCAGGAAGTGTTCCCCCCACCCTCCCCTGGGGAGAGCCCTAACCCTGAGGCAGTTTTGTTGTGGGGAAGCAGGTTGTCAGGCAGCTGTTGAAGGAGAACAAAGGTGTGGCCTGGGTGGTGACTGTCTACTGAGGTCCTAGGCCCGATACTGATCACCCAAAGGAACAATCCCACAGTGGCGCTTGGCCAAATAGGTGATAGGTAAGCTTCCTCCTAAAACCAGCCCAACCACACATGAAGCCTCAGACTTGTGGGGAAGGGAGAGAAAAGAAGTCTCTAAGGAAATGGAATGGTCAATGTAGAATGCTTAGTAATAATAATGATAATAATATGGCACATTTACTAGAACATGTCTGTTCCCTTGATCAATCTTCAAGAAGCTCTCTATAAAGTAGGCATTATTATTTTTGTTATTCCCATTTGAGAGACGTGGAAACTGAGACTCAGTGAGATTAAACATCTTGTCCAAGGTCACACAGTAAGAAGCCAAGTCAGGATTCCAGCTAAGGTCTATAGTGATTCCAGGGCACTGTGGAAACCTAAACCTGGGGGTAGTTGCTAGGGGCAAGTTAAGAAGCCAGAGCCCCATGGACTCCTGCAGAATTATGGATGGGGAGGGAGAGTGGAACAGGCTGTGTATAAATAGCAGGCCTGTTTTTATCCCTACACATGGGCTGAAGCAGGCAAGCAGCTCTATCTGGCACAATTTGAGGGCTCTGAATGCCAACCCAGCCTTGTGTCATACAACTCCCGCCCCAGCATGTCCCTGGGAGCTGAAATGCCTACTGAGAGTTATTTCTTTGGGTCAGGACATTGACTCCAGAGGATTTCTGTAAAAATACATAGATTGTTAGAGAAACACATCAATCTCCTGGCACCTGTTGAAGGTGGCAACCTAGGCCAGCCAGCTGGGTCCTGTGGGAGGGGGCTCAGCTTTTCTGTTGAAGAAGATGGCGTTCAAAGACAAAGAAAAGTATGAGGCTTGTTTCACAGCCTGTGTTTCTTCAATCCCAGAAGCCTGGGAATTATAATCCAGAGTTCAAAAATCCTAATGGAGACTATGTCATCTGGGACAAAGATGGAAAGAAGCCACTCCAGTGGATGGAAGAATACTAACTTCCTTTGCTTTTGCTGGGTTGATACCAGATGCCTGCAGCTGCACTTGCTGGCATTCATGTGTTTAATTTTTAAATGATAAATGAATTAATTATTATTTACTCCTTGATTTGTGGGTAGGCAAAGAAGCAGGTTTCTGAAACTCAGAAGAAGACATGGGCGGAGATCTCTGGTTTAGAGTACGGATAACCGAAGAGACCAGGCCTGGAAGAGAAGAAAAAACGAGGGGTGTCCAAGGGCGAAGCGCAGCTCAGCGGTCACAAGGTTGCAGCGGCGGACCAGCATTTGGGGAAAGGTAGGAACTGGTCCCCGCCACCTGCCGGTCAGCAGCCCTACCCACAGTCAAGCCGCGGCTGCACTGGCCTAGTCCCAAAATATGTGAGCGCCGCCCCTTTCTCCCGCCCCCTTTCCCCGCCGCGCCCGCGGGGTCGGGGGCTGAGCGGTCGGCGCCTGGAGCCCGGCCGGCATCCCAGAGCGGGAGGCGGGAGGGGGCCGCGGGGGGCGGGGCGGAGCCTCGGCGCCTCCCGAAGCCTTATTCCAGGCTGCACGCCGAGGAGTGCTCAGTCGACCCAGGGAGCTGCGCGCGGCAAGCAGCTGGCTCTCTTGCTTGAGGCACTAGGGCTCGGGCGGTCGGACAGACGGAGTGAATAGAGAGACGCCCAGCGGCCGCGAGCTCCGCGCAAATCCCAGGCAGGCTTGCACCCAGAGGCCGGCAGCCGACCGTGCCCGCCGGGATCTCCAGAGCTTCTCCCGCCCGTCTCCCGTGCCAGCGTCCGGTGGTCGCCGCCCCCCAAAGTGATTGCTGCCTCGCCTCCGCCGAGTCCGGGACCATGAAGCTGCTGCCGTCGGTGGTGCTGAAGCTCTTTCTTGCTGCAGGTAAGCGGGCTGCCGCCGCTCCCGGAGGTCTGGGGGGATGGGGACTCTGCTGGGGGCACGGGGGAAGATCGCTGCAGCGTCCCCGGCGCGAGCCACTTGGTGGGGCCCGTGCTCCCTGGCTTGCGGGAGCCGGCCGCGGTGCATGGCGACTGGGGTCTGGGCTGGGGGTCTGAGGCGGCCTCGCCCCTTACCCGCAGTGCTTTCGGCGTTGGTGACTGGCGAGAGCCTGGAGCGGCTTCGGAGAGGCCTGGCTGCTGGAACCAGCAATCTGGACACCCCTACTCAATCTACGGACCAGCTGCTGCCCGCGGGAGGTGGCCAAGGCCGGGAAGTCCTGGACTTGGAAGAGGCAAACCTGGACCTTTTCAGAGGTGCGTGTGGGGGCTGCCCATCTTCGGACCCTGGTGGTCAGTTGAAGTATCATAGGATCTGGCATTTATGCCGATTGGGCACAGTTGTGGTTTGGAGCTTTTCAAGAGAGGACTTCAAGGAAAAGCCTCTTGGCCTGACAAGCTCCCTGGGGGATCCTAGAACGTAGGTCCTGTTATCTTTTTTGTCCTCGGGTCTCACATGCCACATTGCTGCCCTTCTGCATACTTGGGGGCAAATTGAGACAGGCAAGGTGCTTGGGTTTTGTGTGTTCTTCTCTGAGGTAAGCTAGGTGACAGGAACAAGGACTGGTTGAGATGCTTTCCCTAGAGTTTCTATATAAAAATGTGCACAAGATCTAATTTCCACATTAATTGACTATTATGTATAAAATCACAGATGTGGAGGTGCTAGGCACATACCAGGTGTGCAGGATTAGTCTCCTGCATCCACCTGTCTCCAGGTTGGGGAAACAGTGGGGAATGAGGAACACTTGGTCCTGCCAGGTGAGGCCGGCACCTCTTGGGGAGGCTGTGAATGGCGAGCACTGGGACCCTAGAGAGCTGTTTTGATATGCTGGGTGTCCACAAATCCTTCACAAGCCTGGATACTTCCTGACCACTTGGAGGCCCTGAGAGGGGCTCCAGAGGAGGAAGGGCCAGGTGGGATCCTTCAACCAGCAAAGGTGCTGTGGCCAAGTACATACAAGTGCAGGGCAGAGTCCAGAGCCTCCAGTATTGCCTGTTTCCCTGCCCCCAGTCACCTGCAGAGATTCTTGAGGGTGGAGCAGGGACTGAGCCCTGGAGCCCCGGAATGACTATATTTGGTTGGAAAGATACCCACCTGTTCTAACTCTGCCTGCTTCTCTGCCACTCTTCTTCTTCCTTACCCAGGGATTACCTTAGGTGCTGTCCACTCCAAAGCTGAGGCTGGGCTCTCACCTTCCATCCTTTCACAGTAGCCCTCCAGGGGGCGGGGATCACCCCTGGCCTGAACAACCTGGATTCTCCTGGCCCTCTCCTAGGAAGGGCAGAGCTAGGCTGTGACTCACTCTCCACCCACACAGCTGCTCCTCATACCTCGCAGACCTGACTCACTGCTCCCTCTCCCCAGCAGGAGCCTGACTGTCACCCTGTCACTCTCTCCCTCCCTTTTCTGATTGGCTCGTTTCTCCTGCCTCAGTTTCACCACAACTGTTGTCACTAATTTCCTCTGAGCATCTGCTTCTTCTGAGTTCTGAAGGGGCCTGGGTCTGCACGGTAGGAACAGGGGACTATGGGACTATTGGCACCTGTCTCTTCTCTTTTCTCAGGTTTGCTGGGCAAAGACTATTTTTCAAGTCTAGGGATCCTGTCACCTGAAATAAGTAACTGTTACCATTTACTAAGTGTCTTCTGTGTTCTAGTCACTTAACATGTTATTGTGAATTAATTAATCCTGCTGCAACCCTCTGAAATAGGAACGCCTGTTCACTTTTTACCAAGAACCTCAGGGTTCAGAGAGATTAAGGGACTTGCCCAGGATCACATGGCTGTAATTCGAGCACCATTCTGCTGACTTCAGAGCCCATTCATTGTCTGGTTCCTGGCTCAGCATCCCAAGTGCTCTGGGCTTGTCTGGAGGAGGACACTGCTGGGGTGTATGAGGCAGCTTAGTGTGTTGGGGAAGAGCACTGGATATGGAGTCCAGAGACCACATTTCAGATCCCAACCTGCATGACCTTGGTCAAGTCAGTACCTTTTGGGACCTCAGGTTTTTCATCTGAAAATGGAAAGCCATATATTTTGAAGTAAGTTCTACTTTCAGAATCCTAAGCCTTCAATCTAATAATGTATGATGCTCACCCTTCTGCCAGACATGTGCCTATAGCCATAGACAGCAGGCACCTTTTCTTCTGCTGGGACAGGGAAGGGAAGACTGGCGTCAGACCCCTGGGCTGATGGGTATAGCCCAAGGTCAGTCCCAGCTGGATGTCTGTGTGAGATTGTTTTTCTCCTTTGAAGCATGGAAAGAATGGAGAGAGCCATCATTGTTCTAGTTCCTTTTGATAGTTCTTTGCTCTCCGTCTTTCTGCCTCTTGGGCACCCCATCCTAGAAAGCAATAAACAGGACATCTGGGGATAAATGTAAATGGGCCTTCGAGAAGTAGTGAACTGCAAAGAGCACCGAGCAGGGTAAATATTTACCCGAGCAGGGTAAATATGTCAAAAAAGCAAGGCTCTTTGAAATTAGCACAATATTATAAATCAATTATAGATCAATAATATTTTTTTTAATTAAAATTAAAAAAATTTTTTTTAAGTTAAGAAGCAAGTGTCTGACCAAGGATGGCCTGCTTGCTGTCCCTGAGCTGGGTTCTGGTCTGGGCTTATGGTACCCTGGTGCTACAGGGTACCCCAGAGGGTACCGCCTGGGCATTATTATTATTTTAGAAACCTCTTTCCTCTAAAATACCCTCCAAGTGCCTTCTCCAGAAGCAGTTTTTATCTCTGACACTGTCTTCCTGTAAGTGGGTCACTGAGTGCAACATCAGGAAATGAGGCTAATTTAAGGCCAAAATAGAACCAAGTGGGTATGGGGGAGTAGGAGCTGAGTATAGACAGGGGTAGGAGTGAGGTCGGTAGAATTGCCCAATCAGCTGCAATTACTCTACTGAAGCTAGCATTCTTAGAATGAGATTCTTAAAATGAGGTTGTGAAATACCTTCGTTGGGACCCCCCACCAGCCTCTACTTCCTCTACCACTTTTGGGTGGTCTGCCCAGACTGACTTTAGGTAGAATCAAAGTGTCCTTCCAAACACTGTGCTGTTCTGATTTTTTTTTCCCTTGAGGGAGTCAAAGACTTAACAGGGTACTTTTCTACTGCAGCTGCTTTCTCCTCCAAGCCACAAGCTCTGGCCACACCAAGCAAGGAGGAGCGTGGGAAAAGAAAGAAGAAAGGCAAGGGGTTAGGGAAGAAGAGAAACCCATGTCTTCGGAGATACAAGGACTTCTGCATCCACGGAGAATGCAAATACGTGAAGGAGCTCCGGGTTCCAACCTGCATGTAAGTGTCCCTTCCCTGTGGCTGTTATCAGCTCGGTCTGTCAGCCTAGTGGCTGTTCTTCCATTATCACTGTTCCTTGAATTCATAAATCCACTCAGTTTCTTCTCACCCTCTGGGAGGAAGTTGGGAGGAGGGGAAATATTTTTAGTCAGCGGAAGGGGCTCCCCCCAACATAGGATGCAATTTCCTGTGGCGTGGGTTTGTGACGCTCTTTCATCTTTGGGGGCATTTCCTGCTTGTTCAGAAATGAGCATGTGACTAGGAGAGCTGACACCTGAAGGCAGGTTCTTCATCTCTGCCTCATGCTCTACTCCAGATGGGAGAAGCAAGTAGGAAACACGGCAGAGTGGGGCTCCTGGGCGGAGTGCAGCTCCCGTGGCCTCCTTTCCTAAGTCCTGCAGGCAGGTACGAGGTGCCTTTGGACGTGTGCTGTGCAGGTGTGCTCAGACAAATGTGCATGTGAGTGAGCAGATGTGGGTTAATTGTAAGGCATGGCAGGATTGTACAGAAAGCAATCATTGTGGGAGCAGGGAGAAACCCTTCTTCCTCACCCCAGCGAGGGCCAGGATGTGGGGGACGTGGTGGGTATTGACCTTTGGCCATGGGGGTGGGAGAACACTTCCTTTGTGCAGGATTAACGGAAAATAGAACCCATCTCAGTAGGCATCAGCCCCCGGTCAGACGGCACCACCCCTTCCCTGGGCAGGGGTGTGGGTGGAGGGGCCATGGGTTCCCCAGCTACTTTGCTAGGCTGAGCCCAGCAAACGGCTGCCTTGGCAGTCCCTCAGGGATGACGACACTGCCATGCTCTGTGGCAGGCATAATGTCACCACTGTACCCAAGACCCACACCCACATCAGGCTGCAATCATGCCCTGTCTTCTTTCGGGCTGGAGTTTCTATGGGGAGGCAGCCTCTGTGACCTGGGAGACTCTGGGCAGATCAGGAAACTACTGTGTGCACACTGCCTCCCAGCGTGGCAGGAAGGCTTGGCTGCCTGGCACTTCTGCTTCTGTGATTGGTACAGATCCTTTGATTTTTTTTTTTTTTTTTAAAGCTTCCTTTTGCCATCTGGTCTCATATAGCAGAGTTGCCCTGTATTTGGCAGTAGGATCCATCACCCCTCTCCATGTCCACAGTCACTTGTGGGTCGTCTCCTTTAATATCTGTATCAGGAACTTGGTGTTGGATGGGGGTGCTTAAGAGTAACCTAAACAGTTCCCATATTATTCTTCCAGAGGTCTGGGGACAGGGCAGGGAATGTTTGTCTTAAATTTGTAAAATGGCCTCATTAACACAGGGTGGAGGCAGTCACTCTGAGGGTTGTCAAGATGGATTCAGGCCAGGAATCTGTCTGGGCTGAACTGGCCAGGGCACCGGTGGGTGGACTTCCATTGCTCAGCTGAGAACCCTTGTAAGGCTGCTCTCCTGGACACCTGGGCTCGATCGACCACCTAAGCCCAAAGAACCTAGGTAATGGTGTCCAGGGCCAAGGTGCTCCTAGGGATGGTGATGAAGACTGTGATGATGCCTTCTCTCCTTTTTCCTGGAGCTTAACAGTTTACATTTAATATGAATTGAGCCCAACAGGTATATGTTGACTACCCACTTGGTGCCAGTTATTCTAGGGGATGGGAAAATATAGCCCTGTATTCTCAAAAACACTCTGCTGGTTAGGCAGGGCTTACTGTCTCTACTTGAAAGATAAGGAAACTGGAGCCCGGAAGTAGGAAATGATTTGGTTTGAGATCAGCAGCTAAATAAAGTGGGTGGAAATAGGACAGGCACTCAGGTGCCTAACTTCCAGTCCAACATGCTTTTCATGCCCCCAGGCTGCACTAGGTGTTGGCTTGCTTCCTTCTTCCCCGTCTGTTCTTACAGAGTTGGAGCACAGTTTTATAGAGAGCAGCTATTATACTAGAGGTCTCTTAAGGCTTTTACTAGTTGAAGAACATGTTGAAGTCTGATGTGACTACTTTGTCTGCTTCCAAGGCAAGATTTTCAAGGGGCTGGATTCTGTGTCTGGTTTTTCTGCCTCCTGCCTCCAGCCCTTGGTACTCAGGGCAGCAGACAGCAAAAAGACATAGAGCTCCTGGTTTGGGAGAATGTGACATCTGGGCACCTAAATCTGGGGCCCTTTGTGGCTCCTTCTAGCCTCCAGACCCAGCAACCGCCAGCCAGGGTGTGTCCAGGCTGCCGTGGTAAGCTTGAGGCTGGCCAGCTTCCTAAACCAGCCCTCCACAGCCATCATCCACAGGAAAACCCTTTTGTGTCACCAGCCAAAAGTTACCCTCAAAGAGCAGTTTCCTGGGGCTCCTGACGAGCTGCTGACCCAGAAATTGACTGCAAAATTTCCTGTGGCTGGAGGAAGCCTAGGGACAGTTAGCCTGAGGAGGACTCAGGGCTGAAAGAGGGCTCTACTTGGCCTCGCTGCCCAGTTGCCAAGAAGCAATAGCGAGCCCCCCTCCCCTTGACTCTGACTCTGGTACCCCTTTCCTAAGGATATGGGCAGTATCCTCTGGAATCTGATTAACTCCCACACAAGTGGGATTTGGCCTTTATTCAGTGCTTTTATCCATATTATCTCATTTGATCTTCATAAAGCTCTAGTGAGGTAGGCACTTATTATTCCTGTCTTTCACATGAGAAAATCAAAGCTTGGAAACGTGACCCTCCCTTGCTCCAGATCACCTGGCTAGAAATAGTAGCAGAGCCAGTCTGGAACTCATATATGCAGAGTCCCCTCTGCCAAATGGTGCCCCTCCACCTCCTGGGATAGGCATGGAGAAATCCAACTTGGAAGATGTCTCTGGACTCTAGAGGGTTCTGTTATAATACACGTTCTGAAACGGGCCACAGACTTGGGTAGGAGGAACACGTCCCAATTTGATGGGTCGCCGGCTCTGGGCAAGAGACATGATCTTGTCACCACCCTGGGATGCTTGGAATGCCCCTTCCCTGGGGGAGCCAGGAGTTGTCTACAAAGGGAGGGGGAGGTGGGTAATATTAGGATGTTTACATTATTATCCTTTTGACTCAGGGTGGCGGAGGGGGTGGAGGGATTATGTAACTGAATTGCGGGACTCTGAGACCAAGCTTTATTTCTATCATCTGAGTAAGTACCTGTGGGGTTTGAATGATGGGCTTGAAGTGAAAAACAGACTCAACTTCAGCTCCCCTCCCCCCAGGAAAGCACAGTCTCTGAAGTCAGCCAGATTACTGGGTTGAATCCTTACTCGACTCTACCACTTACACGCTGTGTAGTCTTCGGCAGGTTATCTAACAGAAGTCCAACCTCTGTCCCTTCATCTTTAAAATGGAGATAGTAACTCCTATTTCAGAGGGATATTTTTAAGAAGAAGTGATCCTTGTAAAGCCATTAGCACAGTACTTGGCTCATAGTAAACCTATAATGTGTGCTATTAATTATTATTTATTTATCATTCAAGATACTAATAATTAAGAAATCAGAGTCAGACAACCCCCAAAAATCCATCAAGCCCATCAGATATGTGTTTCCTTGGGGTAACAGTGTTCAGAATGGAAAGAATTATGAATTTGGAATTTGGCCCTTCTGCTCTCTAGTTTTGAAACATTTGGCAAATTCTTTACTCTCCTCTGACCTTAATCTTAGTCTTTCAATATGTAAAAGAGGCTATCGCTGCCTACCAGGGTGTTGTCTTAGTTAAGCTAGTTGATAAGAATAGTGTCTTGTAAAGTGTGGTGCACAGGTGATGTTCCAGGGTGCTCCTGAGAGCATCCTGTATGTCCCGGCAGGAAGAGGGGTCATTGTCTTGCCCACCTGGGTCGATGGGACAGTTGTGTGGAGAGGCTGGGCACGGAACTGTGTGCTGTGCTGTGGGCCTGACCTACCTTTATCTTGCAATGAGATGGTTCTCAAAACGTGCAGGAGATGGGAGAGAAAGAGGTGCTGGGCAGGATGGCAGGGGCAGCCTGCCCCTGGGCCTGCGTCGGTCTGTTCCTTGGAACTTGCCTGCTACCCTTCCACAGGAAAAAGAGGTGCTTTGCTCTGAGGAACCAGGTGCCTCACCTTCTCCCCAGAGGATGTGCAGTTCAGAATAAAGGGCCCCCAACTTCTTGGTGCTTCCTTTTGCAGCAAATGGCCTAAAGGCCATGGGCAGACAGGGCCACCACATCCCTGACTAGGCATTCGTGGATGCGAGTGAGCAGCATGCTGAGTTCAGCGTCAGACAGTCTGCATCTGTGTTTCTGCCCTGCTGTGTGACCATGGGGAAAATTTCTCTGCCTTTCTGTGACATGGGCTCCTACCTACATCAAAGGATCTGTGGGCTGCTCAGATAAAGAAAGGGACGTGAATGTGCCTGATCAACAGTGCGCATTTCTCAGTCTTCCCAAGAGCTTCCAGGAAAAGTTTTGTGTTAGAAGAGGCTGTTGCCTGTGATTTCTTTCTTTTTCTTTTTGGCCATGCCCTGTTGCAAGGATCCTAGTTCCCTGACCAGGGATCAAATCTGCCTTGGAAGCACAGAGTCTTAACCATTGGACCTCCAGGGAAGCTCCTGATTTATTTCTTGAGTGAAAAAAGCCGAGGGGGTTGTTTCTGATGATCTAAAATGCGCTGGCAGGACAGCTGGGCAAGATGTTTTTCTTGCTTTGTTGCTTTGTCTTGGGATGATAGCTGGATGTTCAGAGGTCAAAGGCCAGAATTCAGCTTTCAAGTTGGGCCTTGCACCCAGGGGGAGCTGGGAGTTAAATGAAGGAAACTTGAGAAAAATGACTCCTGGCAAAGGAACAAGGCCTATTAATAGGCTGGGCAGTGGCAGAGAGGGACTGGCTGCTGGGAGCATCGGTGGGGAAGGCTGGGTTTATTTCTGGGTCAGAGTGATGAGGGGCCTCACTAGAGAGAGTGATACTGAATCCCCTCAGTTCAACCCATGTGCCTAAGTCCTCAGAACTGACTGAAACAACATCTTTACACACATGTAGTTAATCATCCACACGTGGAACCTATCTAGCCAAAACCTGCAGTCCTTTCTTTTTTCCTGCCTGGAGCAGGATTCTGGGGCCAGAAAACCAAAGGGAATGAAGAAGGGGAGGGCTTGGAGTGAAGGAGGAAGGCCACAGAGCCTTTAGAGGGGCTTCCAAAGAGCCTTGTACTAGAGAAGAATAGAGGAGCAACAGGGATCACAGAGACAGAGAGGCTGAAGCTGTGAGGAGTGGAGTTTGGCTTATGTAGGCAGCCCATCATCAGGAGTGAAACCAGACCACTAACTTTGTCTCTGCTTTCTTCTGTTTTGGACCAGCTGCCACCCAGGTTATCACGGAGAGAGGTGCCATGGGCTGAGCCTCCCGGTGAAAAATCGCTTATATACGTACGATCACACAACCATCCTGGTTGTGGTGGCTGTGGTGCTATCATCCGTCTGTCTGCTGGTCATCATGGGGCTTCTCATGTTTTGGTGAGTGTTACAGGCTGTTTCTGAAAATCACTTCTATTTCTCCTTCGTTAGGATCTTTTATCTGATGGTCACATGAGCCCTCCAAACCTCCAACCCCACCTCCTACTCCCCCCTACCCTCTGCCAAATCCTGGGCTAAGAACCTGACTGACATTCCTGGGTATGGGCCCTCCAAGAGCCTGGCTTCTTTGGTATGACGTATGTCCAGTGTCTAGAGCCCAGGGCCAAAGTCACCAGGTCATAGGAGGTCCTGTTCTAGCAGGCTCTGCAGCCCTCCCATGAAGCCACATCTTCACACAGTTCTTTTTCCTGACTCTATTTTCTGTTGGCATCAGGATGTGATTTGGTCAACAGAGCATGAATGGTGCTATTGGTATATTTTTCTAAATCTGAGGCATCCGGACCTCAGGCCACACTTCTGATCCTGCTTCTGTTCTAGATCGGAGGGACCTATTAATCACTCTGTGCCCATTTATAAGCAGTGCAGCTCATCTGTTGTGAGACCTGGATCTAATTACCTGTCTTTCTAAGAGCTGTAATCTTCCAGGGATTGTAATCTCTGTTCCCCTACTTCATAAGCATGTTGTGAGGATTGTATAAATTAGATGAAAACTCTTGGCAAATTGTGGCCTGCAATTAAGAGACGGGCATCCTTTGGATATGGGCATTTGGACCTTTGGGCAGAGGTCTGTTGACCCACCATGTCCTCTGGGTTTTTCCAAGTGTGAAGAGAACCACTGCGCCAGAATCTTTTAGGAGGGCCAGCTCTGGAACCCACACCCTGTTACAGCAGGCAGAACTTGCTCACAAAACTTACCTTCCTCAGGTACCACAGAAGAGGAGGTTATGACGTGGAAAATGAAGAGAAAGTGAAGTTGGGCATGACTACGTCCCACTGAGAGGAACCTGCGCTCAAGGTAATGGTCCATCCTTTGCCCCATGGTACCATCACCGCCTTTCCTGGATCTAGGAAGAGATCCAAGCATGCTGGATTCTTCTTTCTAGGCATTTTTCTCTTGACCTGGAAGTTAGGGGGCAGGCTTCCATGGAGTCAGGGACCCATTGTGGAATTATTTTCAAAAAGGTTGTCAGTGCTGCATCTCTACTTAGGGTGAAAGTTGCCAGAGAGATACCCAAGAGAGATGCCTGAGAAGACAGCTTCTCCCATCCTCTTCTCCTCTCCTTCCCACCCCTTCCCAGAAAATCTTTCCACTTCTTTTTGTTGTAGTTGTTGGGCTGGACCTAGGAGACTCTTAAGACCTCTTAAGCTGGATCCAGCTTTAAATACCTTCTTCTTGTACTTTAGGAATCAGCTGGGGACTGCTACCTCTGAGAAGATACAAGTTGATCACAGATTCTACAGAGGGGAAGGACTTCACAACTAGCCATGAAGATTCCTTCATCCCCAGTTGCCATCTAGATTGGGCCTCCCATAATTGCTTTGCCAAAATACCAGAGCTTTCAAGTGCCAAACAGAATATGTCCAGTGGGATCTGGGTCAGAAGAAAGCAAAAGTGAGGGACCTTCGTGTCCTGATTCTCCTGCACCAAGCCCTACTTACCCCCATACGTTTGTTTGAACACTTCTCTTCTGGATTAAAAATGCCAGTTAAATTCCATATGCTCCAGGATCTTTGACTGAAAAAACAGAAGGAGAGGAAGAAAGAAAGATTTGGGGACTGGAAGAAAGTAATAAAGATCGAGAAGCCATGTACTCAAGTCACCACCAAGGGATCTGCCATTTGGACCCTCCAGCGCTGGATTTGATGGGTTAACTGTGAAATACCATAGACCTGAGAACTCTGAATTTTGGGACTTCTACCCAGATGGAAAAATAACAACTATTTTTGTTTGTTTGTTTGTAAAATGCCTCTTAAATTATATATTTATTTTATTCTATGTATGTTAATTTATTTAGTTTTTAACAATCTAACAATTTTTCAAGTGCCTAGACTGTTACTTTGGCAATTTCCTGGCCCTCCACCCCACATCCCCCACCATCTGGCTCAACATTAGACTCTTCTGCTGCAAACATGAGATGGCTCTGTGACCCATCTGTAGTCATCCATTGTCTGTCCACATTTCTGAAGATCTTCCATGATCAGAGTGCCACAGGGGGAGTTCTGTATGGTCAGGATGTAGGAATTAACTTTGTCAGATCCACTCTGTGAGTTGGACTGCAGTCTTGCCTAGGCGATTGTGTCTACCGTTTGTGTTTTGAAAGCCCGCGGTGCTGATGTCAAGATGTAACAGATATCAGTGTTATCCTGTGTCCTCTCCCTGCCCAATCCCAGAAGAGGTTGGGCTTCCATGCCTCCAGCTTTCCTGGCCCCTCACTCTCTGTGGGCCCAGGTCCACAGAGTGGGAACTCACTGTCCCTTGTGTCAAGACATTTCTCTTACTCCTGCCGTTCTTCTGGTGCTACTCCATACAGGGGTCAATGCAGCAGGGGATAACCTAGAGAAGGTATTTGCAAAGAAAAAGGCTGAGGAGGAACAGGAGACATTGGAGCTGACTGTTCTTAGTAATTGATAACCTACCAATTGCTACAGAGAAGGATGGAGGTGGGGAGGGCTTTTGTGTAATCCCACCCACCTCACCCAAACTACAAAGGTATGCTGTCATGGTCCCTTCTGGAAGTTTCTGGTGCCATTTCTGAACTGTTACAAACCTGTATTTCCAAACTTGTATTTCTAAAACTGTATTTCCAAACTTGGTTCATGTTTATACTTTGCAATTCAAATAAAGATAACCCTTACTCTGTAGTCTTCTGTGTGCTTGTTTTAACTGGGAAGTGGTTTAATGTAGGTATTTTCTAAGCCCTGACTCTCTGTTGGGCTCTACATCAAGTCTGTTTATACTATCTCAGTATCCCCAACAATCCTGTGTAGGAGCTACTGTTGTCCCATTTTTCCAGAATCAGAAACTGAGGCTTGGAAAGTCTATGTAACTTGCCTGAGGATACCTAGTTGGTAAGTGACAGAGCTGCAACTGGTAATCTGACTTTTATTATTTGTCTTAATACTTACATGATAGCATATCTGAGGCAAGAGAGAACAGACTTTCACAAAGGAAAGGTTGTAACCAAGAAAGACATCTACTCTTTCAGTCAGCAGACCTTGGCCTCAGGGCCTGACCCTACTATGCTGTCTGTGCAAGCAGGCATTGCTCCTGGCGGAAACAGGCACGTTTGACTCCCCTCTCGTGCTCTACATTCCATCTATCATCCATCAACCAATCTTGTCAGACCTATCTTTTGGATATATGCAGAGTGCAGCCACTTCTTATCACGGCCACCATCATCATCTCAGTCAAATTCGCCATCATCTCTCACCTAGACTTTTTTTTTTTAACTTTTGATTTTGTCTCACCACTTGTGGCGACCTTAGTTCCCTGACCAGGAGTTGAACCTGTGCCCTCAGCTGTGAAAGTGTGGAGTCCTAACTATTGAACCACCAGGGAATTCTCTCTTACCCAGACTCTTGTGATGTCCCCTTTCTTCCTCCTCACTCCCATATAGCCCATTTCCAACATAAAACTCAGTGATCATTTAAAACATAATCCAGATCTTGTCTGCCTTGCAGGCCTTTCCCGACCACCCTGTTACACAATAGCACATTCCTTCCCAGCCCACTCTTGCTCTCCTTGTTATTCTGCCTTATTTTTCTCCACTGCCTTCATCACCACTAACATATTCTTATTTGTTTTTGTCTATCTCTTCCTACTAGAATGCTAGCTCCATGAAGATTGGGGTGTGGACATTGCTCCAATCCCAGATTGTAAAACAGTGTAATTGAGTTGTAGGCACACAATATTTGTTATGTGGATAAGTGAATGTAAGAGATGACTAAAATCCAGTCCAAGGCCAGCAAATGGACAGATACGGGATGGAGTACTGCCCTGGAAGTGTGGTTAGGTTTAAAGAAGGGTCTTTGTTGGGGAGGATGGATGGGGATGACAGGGTGAATGGAAATTGGGGCAGGTCATGGTGCCCTGGATAGACTGGAGGCAGAGATCCATTGGGAGGCCATGGAACAAGAGCTAATGGATGCCCCCTCCTCATCCTCTTCTCGTAGAGAGTTGTGACACTGTGAAGTTTCTCCAGGAGCCCACATAGAGATCTTATATCTCTTTGAATATCCAGAACTGAACACATGCACACCTGTAACCAAGCACTTCCAGGGATATACACAAGACAAATGAGTATGTGTGCTCATCAAAAGGTATGTGCAAGAATGATCTTAGCATTATTCACAATAACTGAAAACTGGGAACTACCCCATTGCTCATGAGTATTTGATGAAGAATAAATGCATTGTGGTGCAGCTATATAATGAAATGTTAAATAGCAATATGGATGAATCTCAACATACTCCAGTATTTTTGCCTGGAAAATCGCAAGGACAGAGGAGCCTGGTGGGCCACAATCCATGGGGTTGCAGAGAGTCAGACATAACCGAGCACACAGCACAACATACTGCGGAACCAAAGAAACCAGACTCAAAAGGATTCTGTGTGATCCCATTTATTTAAAATTTTAAAACTAATATATAGGGAAAGAAATCAGGAAAGGGATTGCTATTAGGATCTGTAATGACTGGAAGGGGACAGATGGTGATACTTCTGGTGTTCTGATAATGTTATATTCCAAGATTTAGGTACTGACTACCTAGGGGCCCCCTCCCTTTGAGAAAATTTATTGAGTGGGATTTGTGCAATTTTTTTATAGGTACTAAACTTCAAAGATTCTTCTTTGTTTTTTCTTTTTTTTTGTTTAAACTTCAAAGATTCTTAAAACTTGGGTAGGGGACTCTTTTGCTATTTGCATTATGCAAAGCTCTGTAAAATACCAATGTATTACTGTAGTAGTCAGAAAAAATGGTATAGATGTCAGAAGTAATTGGAGTATGAGTTACTTTGAACTCTTCATGGGGCTCCCTTTCCTGCTTCTAAGCTTCAAGCCTCTAGTCCTCACACGGGCTGGGCTTTTCTGAGCACAGCTAATGTTTCCTGTGGGCTCTGGGCTTCCTGCCTTTCAGCTGCTTTCTCCTCCTGCCCCTGCTGCTGCTGAAATCTCTCCTCAGCATCCTCAGAGGAGGTCCCTTGGGCATCTACCTGGCTGATACAGTGACTCTGGGAGCCTCTGAACCATCAGCCACTTTTCAAGATTGGTCAGCAGAAGAGATTGGGCCCTTGTGAGTACTGAGAAGCATCTACCTCTTGTCTATGAACTTCCCTTTCAGCAGCCTTGGAGAGACTTTATTTTATGATGTTCATAATCATTGTTATCAGGTTAATAAAGATTTAACAGTCATTGAGTGCTCACTGAACCGGGTCTGCTGGGTTAGGAGAGAAGTGCTCTGACTCTCCTGTGTTGTAGTTGCTTAAGTTAAGGGGTAAAGTTAGACTGTTAACCTAATCCTTTAACCACTAACTACATTCCCAAATGAGTTCTTGGGGTCATATTTATCTTCTCTTCCTCCCAAATCCAAAAACAATATAGTGAAGAAATCCCATCAAAGGAATCTGAGAGAGCAGCTCCTCAGAGTTTCTTCTCCTGCCCCAAGGTGCCTTATTAGGGTGCCAGGGGAGGAGCAGGAGTGTAGCCTGATACACACTTGAGCCCGTGTCTAGGCTCCACTGTTTCATGCATGATACCTGACCTCTCTGAACCTTCCTTCCTACCTATAAACTAGACATACTAAAAATACCCACCTGGAAGAGTTGCAGAAATTATATGTGTGAGTAAAGTGCCTTACTCAGGGCCAGCCAAATGTTAGATGCTCAGTAAATGTTGATTATCATCAGCAACCTGTCCAAAAAGCTAATTAGTGGCACATCCAGGATTGAAACCCAGGCTTCTGATTCTCAGTCCACAGTTCTTTTCCTTAGAAACAAGCAATACTTTTCAATTGTCTTACATTTTGTCATCAGTTTTGGTTTTTAACAAATATCTGTGGATTTAAGAAGCCATGGAACAGCAACTCAATCCAAACATATCACTTCAACTTGGCTGGCCTGAAATTTTTCCCTTTGTCAGCGGTGCCTGAAATTCAAGCTTCCTGTTTGAGAATGCTGATACTCCTGGGAACAGCCATGTGTTAAGAGGCTAGCATTCTTAGTTGACATAAGTCATTTTAGCTTCATTCATTCAGTGAATATTTGTAGAGGCCTCTCTGTCAACTTCCAATGAAATCCATGCTCTGAAGAAGAGGGAGGGCATTTTGATGGAGTTGTGGGAAGCAGGGGAGGGAGAAGAAGTTGTCTTGTAGCAAGTACATTCATTTACTCATTCAAAAAAATCGACTGGGCACTTATAACGTGCCAAGTACTATCCCTGTTTCTGGAGAACAGTGAACAAGAATGACACGTGGATCAACAATACATGTGTAAATAAAGAAATAGAATAATTTCAGAAATATACAAGTGTATTCTGCTAGAGAGTCAGTGGGGGTAGAATTAATTTATATAGGTGGCTCAAAAAAGGTCTCTCTGAGGAGATAACATCTGAACTGGGACAAGACAAGATCAGGCACGCAAAGAATAAGCTTAGTATGTATGTGTGACAAAAAAAGAACCCCTGAGCTGCAGCATAGGCATTGGAGATTTAAAAAGGAGGTAAGGACCAGATCATGTGGGGCCTTGTAGGCTGTGGTGAACAATCTGGAAGCCAGTGGAGTGTTTTGAGCAGAGGAGTGATATGATTTGATGTACGTTTAACACATATGACTTCGATATACAGAGAAGGAGTCTTAGGGGACAAAAGTTAGGAGACCTTTGGAGTCATCCAGGCAAGACAATGGTGGCCAAGATTACGGTGGGAGCAGAGGAGGTGGTGGTCAGATACAGGATACATATTGGAGGAACCACCTATAAGATAGGCTGGTGGATCAAAGGTGGGCACTGTGGGAGAGAGAAGAATCAAGGTTGATTTCTTGGATTTTAACCTGAGAAACTGGCCACATAATGGTTCTGTTCATCAGGATGGGAAGGAACAGGGCAGGCATGTTCACAAGGGCCACAGAAATCAAGAATTCTTTCATGGACATATTAAGTCCAAATGAGGTAAAGAAAGGCACTACAAGTGAGAGTGATGGGTGGGAAAAAGATGCAAGGAGGAGAAAAATGGAACCAAAAAGGTAAATAAGAAGGACTTGAAGATAGAAAAAGGAAAAAAAGAAAAGACACTTGACATATGGTATTTCACAACTCTTCTGTTAGAGGATCTTATTTAATCCTTATAGTGCCTGGGGGAGATGGGTAGTATTATTATCTCCAGTTTAATGGAAGAAGGCCCTGAAACTCAGAGGAATGAATGCAATTTGGTGTATGCTGCCTAATCAGGCAGGGCCCAGGCTCCTCACTGACCTCAAGCTTCTATCTTGACCCCTGTTCTCCAAAGAGAGAAGAAGGCTCTGTGTTTTCCTTCTTGCTGTGGTAAGGTGCCCAAGCTGAGACAGGCCTCTAGGAATAGGACACCAGGCAGTGTCATTCTTGGAAAAAAGGAAAAGGCTAAACTTGTCTGAGAGCAGAAGAGGGAAGTTAGAATTGCCCCTTCCATGGTTGGTTTCTGGAGTGTCAGGCCACCACCATGTTAATGTAATTTGGAGGTTGTTGTGGTTTGGATTTTCTTTTTGAATTTTTAAAATTGCATATTTTTTCTTGATTTCCCCCTTGACTGATGGAGAAGAAAATGGGACCTCTTAGCTCACTGCCACCCACACAGCTGTAAAGGAAGCCAGCCCTCTTGCTCTTCAGAGAATATGTCCCCTCCCTTCTTTCTTCCCTCCCAGCATCTTGGCCATTACTAAACAACAGGGCATCTAAGGAAAAGGGCTCCTTTCAGAGCTGGAGTGCTGTAGTTAGTGGCTCATAGTCTGTGTGGGAGGCTTCCCCAAAGATGTATGATGTGGGTGCAGCAACCAGACAGATGGGAGGAATTAAGTCACCCTTTTCCCCAACCCTCATTTCCTTGTAACCTAGAAGTCATTGGGTTGGTTTCCCTATGATGAGAGACTGGTTTTATTTTTGTTGTCCTCCAGATTTCAACAGCAGGCATGCTTCACTGAGAGTGTGAAAAAAGGAAGAAGCTACCAGCTTGTTCTTCCTTATGCCATTAGTGTCTGGGTTAAGCCTGGTTATGTATACCACACTCTCACCCAAGACTGTCTAGGAAGGCTTGATTTCTTTCTGTTTCTTCGGTGGTACTGAGTGGATCAGTGGCCCTGGGAAGCCCTGTGCTTGGTAAGGAGGGCCTGATCAGGTCCATTTGCATGTAAGTGTGCTCTCCTGCCCAGCGGATGCAACTCCAGACCCCAAGATTCAAGGCGAGAGAAGCCTGATCCAAGTTCCACCCTGCAGGTACAAACATCCTTTCCTAGTTTGGACACCTGGAGAAAGTCCACAGGTCCCAGTTGCGTTTGTCACTCCTCCTCTGCGCTTTCACAGCACCTGGGCCTGGACAATGCAAGGAAAATTGGTCCTCTTCTCATAGCAGCTTTGGTTTTCCTCTCCCATGGCTTCCATTGCACTGTGTATGGTCATTGCTCATCTGTTTTTCCCACTGTGAGCTCATGGAAGTCATGGAGAGTGTTCTTTTTTTTTTTTTTTGAAGAGTGTTCTTTTCCAGCTCTCTCTGCCTGTACCTGACACAGTTCCTAGCTCATCAGAGGCTCTCACTAAATGCTTGATGCATGCATGAATGGACAATTGAATAAATGAATGAATGCATGAATAAAGAAATGAGTGAAAATAGGGGAGAGGTTAAGAGTTCAGGCTCTGCATTAGACAAAGCTGGGTCCATGGGATTTTCCAGGCAAGAACACTGGAGTGGGTTGCCATTTCCTCCTTCAGGGGATCTTCCCAACCCAGGGATTGAAACCCCAGCTTCTGCGGCTCCTGCATTGCAGGTGGATTCTTTACCGCTGAGCCATCCGGGAAGTCCTCAAATCCTGACCAGGCCAATTTCTGGTTGTATAATAATCTTAGACAAGTTATTTGACCTCTCAAAGCTTTACTTTTTAAAAATTCTTTTCTGTTATGGTTTATCATAGGATATTGAATATAGTTCTCTGTGCTAACCAGTAGGACCTTGTTTATCTGTCCTATATAAAAGCTTAGCTTTGTTAACCCCAATCTCCACTCCATCCCTCCCCCAACCCACTCCCCCTTGGGAACCACCAGTCTGTTGTCTATGTCTGTGATTCTGTTTCTGTTTCATAGATAGGTTCATTTGTGTTATTTTAGATTCCAGTTATGAGTGATATCATATGTTATCTTTCTCTTTCTGACTTATTTCACTTGGTATGATAATTTCTAGTTGTATAAAGCTTCACTTTTCCTATTAGGATTTTTGTGAGGATTATGGTGCATGTAAAGCATTTATCATAATACCCAGTGTGAAGGACATACTCAGTCCAGGATAGCTATTGACAAGCTCCGACTTCTAGCCCTCTGCTGGTTTTTCCCATGGTGGATCTTGTTGGCAGTCTCCTTGCCAGACTCATGGCTGTGCGGGTACAAGTCAGAGTCAGGCTATGGATGTGCATACAGCACTGGGCTTTCCTGAGAGGGGGGAAGCTCTGACAGGGTCCTGCCTGGAGCCGGGCACAATAGGTCAGCGGCTATCCCCATTATCTCAGGCCTTCTCTACGGGCAGGCGTCCTTAGAAAAAGTAGGAACAGGGCTTCTTTTAAGGTGTCTGGATGACAGCCACATCAACTATGTGACCTTTTCCTAGGAAGCCTGGTTTCCATGGTGAGCAAGGCATGTTCTTTCTCAAGCTATGGTCTGTGGTCTGTGACTTGTGGCCCTCTCTGGAATCTGGTGGCAGTGGCCCCAGCAACTGGGTGGGGACATCTGTCCAGAGGCTTCCCCTCCAATATCTCCAGGGTGTGCAAGTGCAGAGATAGCCTCCCAGGCTCTCCAGTGTCCACACCAGCCCTCTAACCTGGAAGGATTTGCCTTGAAGTACTGACATTACTTCCCTACCCCATGCATGCACACTTACTGGCTCCTGGCCAACTGGCTGCCAGACTAGGCAGAAAGAAGGGGACTCTTTCTGTGATCCCCCATCTTAGGCAGAGGCCCTGACCTCCTCTACCTCATTCTGGCAGCCTGGGCCGGGAGAGGGCCGGCCTCCCTGGCCTTGGCAGAGTATGTGTTTGGGCCCAGGCTCTGCAGCTGCCAGAACAGGAGCTGAATGCCCAGTGCGTCTGCCAAAGCTTGCTAACTTCTTTCTTCTCTCTCAGAGCTATGCAAACGGAGGCCGCTGAGGAATGTGGTGGCAGCGAACCTCCCCGCCACCGCCTCCCTCCCGCTGTGGCCTGTGCTCCCCCAACCCCCCAGGCTGGAGTCACATCAGAAAAATGCTGTGGAAGAAAGAAATCCCCCAGTGTGTCATGACATTACATTTCCGCCTGGTGCTCAGAAACAAGAAAAGTGGGGTGGGGGGAGGTGGAGGTGGTGTGGTCATAGTTGGATCCCTGTGACTGCCTCACCTCTCTGCTTCCCTGGGGCAGATCACCTGCTCCCTTGGAGCTCTGTTTCCTCATTAAGAAATCAGAGCACATCACCACTGACTCAGATCACAGAGAAACTCTGAGAATTAACTGCTATCATGAAAGAGCACTGATATTCCTAAGAGGCTGCTGAGAGAGGCCATACTGCAACTTTTAGTTGATAGTTACTGATCTAGTTTACTGAGAGCATATGTTCATTTACCGTCATACAGTGATTCCTATTTTGTTCTAGAAGCTAAGAACGCAAGACTGAACAGGACTCAGGCCCTGCCCTCTTGGAATTTGCACTCTAACAGGAAAGATAGACAATTAAACAAGTCACACCAATCAAGTATCAAGAGACTTGTGATGGGCAGTAGGCAGTGCCAGGTGGGTGAGCCTGCTCCAGGGGTCAAGGAGGCCACTTCTTGAGGAAGTGAAATTCAAGCTGAGTCCTAAAAGATGAGCAGATGTGGCCCAGGGGAAGAGAGGGGTTAAGCTTGTTCTAAGCAGAGGAACAGTCAGTTGGGGGAGGGAGGATGATATGAATGAGGAACTGAATTTGCTGTGACAGGAGGGCAGACAGCTGGGCTGGGGTCAGCAGAGGGGCGAGGAGGTAGAGGGAGGCTGGCTCAGATCATGCAGGGCCTTCAAGACACTGCCAAGGAGTTTATACTGGATCCGCAGGGTGATAGGGAGCCAGCCTAGGGTATAAAGTAAGTGTGGTACCTCAATGTTCAGAGCAGCACTCTTCACAGTAGCCAAGACATGGAAACAACCTAAATGTCCATCAACAGGTGAATGGATAAAGAAGATATAGAAAACTTATGGTTACCAAAGGGGAATAGAGGTGGGGGAGGGATAAATCTGAAGTTTGGGATTAACAGATACATACTACTATATATGACATATAAATAGATAAACAACAGGGATCTGTTGTATAGCTCAGGGAACTATATCCAATATCTTATAACTGCCTATAATGGAAAATATTCTGAAAAAGGTTTTATATAACCACTTTGCTATATACCTGAAACAATGTAAATCAACTATATGTCAATTAAAACTTGATTAATTAAAAAATAGTAAGGGTGGGTAGGGGATGCTGTGATTGGATCTGCTTTTGAGTAGATGCCTCGGGCTATAGTATGGAGAGCAAGCTAGAAGGGTAGCAATGGTAGAGTAGTGAGACTGTTTAGTGGTGGCTATTGTAGTAACCAGATAGCAGTATCTGATGGTGGGAGCAGTGAGGAAGAAGAGAAGTACATGAATGCAAGAGATGTTTATGAGGCATGTGGAGGAGAGAAAGGGAGAAGAGTCAAGGAAGACTCTGAGTTTTAGGCTTATGTGCCTGGATGGACTGTGGTGCCATCCACTGAGATGGGCCTTACTGGAGAAGTAGAAGCTGGTTGGGGATAAAGAGAGTAAGCCCAGTATTGACCACATTTGACATCCCACCCTATCAGTAGGGTGTCTGGTGCTTAGTTGTAGAGCTAAGTTTGGAGCTTAGCTCCAAAGGAGAGGCTCTGGGCTGGAGAGGTATCATCATCCTGGACAGAGTAAGGAACTATATAATTAAGATAATGCTATCAGCTCTTAACAGGTAAATGCCCAGCTTAGTGGTCCATCACAGTGGTTTATTTCTCAGATCAAGTCTAAAATAGGTGTTATTAAGGCTTCCCTGGTGGTTCAGTGGTTAAGACACCATACTTCCACTGCAAGGGGCACAGGTTTGATCTGTGGTTGGAGAACTAAGATTCTGAATGCCATGCAGCACAGCCAAAAAAAAAGGAAAAAAAAATAGGGTGTTCTTAATAAATGGGAGGCTCTTCTCCAAATATTAGTTCAGGGACCTAAGTCCTTTCATCTTGGATCTCTGCCATCTTTAATACATGACTCGACCTCTGAGGTCACTGTGATGTAGCAAGAACATGAAGGATTGTGCATGGGAGTTTCTATCACTTCTGTCCACATCCCACTGACAAAAGCTCATCATGTGGTCACATCTAGCTATAAGAGAAGTGGGAAAGCATAGTCTAGGTGGGTGTCTATGAGAAAGAGGAAATGGGTTTGGCAACCAGCTAGCCAGTGCCTGGCACAGGAATGCACAGGAGAGGATAAGATCATCTGGCAAGTCTGGAGCTTGTGCCCATTCATTTACCCCTATTTGTTATATGCCTACACAGGCCCAGGGCAGACAGAAGTGAAGGTAAGCTAGTTCTTCCCCTCCCCAGGCTCATGTTCTTAGAGACCAACAGGAGAGGGTAGACTCCAGCCCATTTTGATCCCTCCTGTAAGTTCAACAGATCTTCAGGGTGAAATGATCCTGCAGTAGTGAGGCACGTTGATTCTGACACTGGCCACCCTTGCCTCTTCCCTGAGGCTGGCTGCCACTCACCCTTACTTACGTTCCTTCACCTCAACAAGCATTTATTGAGTATCTACTGTATGGGGGTATACAATGTCCAGTTCTGCAAATGCAGCATTGAAAAGAGCAGGCTTATTTGTTTATTGTCTACCTCCCTCACTAGAATGTTAGTATCATGAGTAGGGTCTATGGCTTATCTAGCCTCCCACTGTATCCTCAGGCTCCCAAACAAGACCTGGCACATAGTAGGAATTCTAGAAATGATTGTCGAATACATAGATGGTTGAATAAGGCCCTTTGGGAATTTATATATGTAATGAGTGCTAGGAAAGGAGGAGGACAGGTTTCTGTGGGGTGGCCCACAACAGTGACCTATTCTGGTTCAGGAGGTCAAGAGAGCTCTTCCTGGAAAAGAAATTTTTAAGCTTAAAATAAGTGGGTGACCGGAAGATGGAAGAATGTGCAAAAGCCTGGCATCAAAAGGGTGTGTGGAAGAATGAAGGAAGTTCAGTGTGGCTGGACCCTAGAGGGGAGGATGGAGGAAGTGCTGCAAGATGAGACAGTGGGCAGGGGGGGACCAGACTGCATTTGGCCTTGCGTGTGTGCTCAGTCGTGTCCAACTCTTTGCAACCCCGTGGACTGTAGTGTGCCATGCTCCTCTGTCCATGGAAATTTCCCAGGCAAGAATACTGGAGTGGGTTGCCACTTCCTACTCCAGGGGATCTTCCCGACCCAGGATCAAATCCGCATCTCTTATGTCTCCTGCATTGGCAGGCAGATTCTTAACCACTGAATCACCTATATGAATCACCCCACATATAGCCTTGAGGAACCTCTTAAGTCTCTGTATTCTGTCCTGAGGATGCATCACTCAGCAGCATCTTTGACATGCAATCATTATATTTCAAGTCATTGTCCAAAGTGGGCAATTTTTACTTCACTAGTGATTTGCACATCACTGTCTCAATAGTGTTTGAACGTAGGTCGGAATGAAAGTTCCTGTCTGCTTGCCCTACTTCCTACACAGAGAGAGCTTCTCTTCTTTTCAGCAAAACAGACACCTAGACTCTTCTTCTTGCTGAAAGGATGTTGAGAATTGAACAATCGCCTTGATGTGCTCAGTGCTTTTACATAAGCCCTCATTTAATTATCACAACAACCCTGGAAGGTTGGCATGACCACCCCCATTTTATAGATGAGGAAACTGAGTCCCAAAAGGAATGAGAATCTGCAGGAAGGCTTAGGTAAAGTGCATCTCTCTAAACTAGAGATGTTGAAGTAAACGCTAGTCTTTATCAGAAAAATAATAACTCTGAGCTGCTCTGACAGGCTGAGAACAGAATTGCAAAGGAGTCAACAGTCCAATGAGTTAGGTTAGTTTAAGCAGCCAGTTGGAAAGTGTTAATGTCTGAGATGCTTAACATGACATTTTAAAAGAGTTAAACATGGTCCCAGCCCTGGAGGAGCTCACTGACAACTGAGAGACAGATGAGGGAACTACAGTTTCAGCATCATGTAAGCAGCTACTCTCCAGAAGGTGTTGATGGAGAGCTGGGAGCCCGCAGGAACTTTGGTCAAGTTTACTGTGTGCTCAGAGCTGAGGGGGCAGGGAAGATGTGCAAAAGCTGGCAGTTCTGATACTGACCCAGTCTCTCTCTTCTTTTGAGATCCTTTCTTTTACCCCGCAAACATTGATGAATTTCTAATTATGTGCCAAACACTAGGGATAAAGCAATGAACAAATATACACAGTACATACTCTCAGTTTAATATAGGAGATAGCCATTTAACAAATAATTACATGGACCCACAAAACTATATAGAATTTTTATAGAATATAATGGCATTTGGCTGTGGGAAGAAGAGCTGAGAATCAGGGGGTCAGGAGCATGAAGCTAATTTTCTTTCCCTGCTATATATAATTTATACAGTTTTCATTTAATATGTGGTTATTGCATGAGTTACCTTTTTTTTTTTAAAAAAAGTGATTTGGGACTTCCCTGGTGGTCCAGTGGCTAAGACTCCACATACGCAATGCAGAGGATACAGGTTTGATCCCTGGTAGGGGAACTAGATCTTCCATGCTGCAACTAAGATTCCATATTCGGCAGTGAAGAGCCAGTGCAGCAAATAAATAAATATTTAAAAAAAATCATGCAAATAAATATATTAAAAACTGTGATAAATGCCATGGAAAAAAAGTGTAGGATTCTCTGAGAAGATAACAGAGGCATCTACTTTACATTTTGGAGTCAGCACAGACTGAGAGAACAGACTTGTGGTTGCCAAGGGAGAGGGGTGTAGGGGGGTGGGTTGAGAGTTAGAATCTAACGGGATTAGCAGATGCACAAAGCCAATGTGTGAGTAGTTTTTGTTCAGAAACTATAAAAATACCAAGAAGGGATTGATTTGCACTAATGCTCTACTGCCCTAAGGACTGGGAATTCACAGAATCACACAGTCACTGGTGGGTAGAGTCAGGGAAACAAAGTCTGGGCTAGGAGCTGATCTGCTGGGTATGACCTGTGGTCACAGTGCAGTACAGCAGAAACTCGGCACCTGCTTAATTCCACTGTTCTCTCTACGGCTTCTTGGGTTTCAACTTCCTTCCCTTTCCAGGAATTCTCATTTTCTCTTTGTAATAAGCACCTGAAGCATTTATATCAGAACGGCTTTAAAGTTCTGAGCTAATTTTTCTTTCTCTCTTCCAGAAAAGCATTTCATTAATATTTCCTTCCTGGTAAGTTCCTGGTAACATGCAGGTTCTCTGGGCTCCAGCACACAGATCCACTGAATCTATCTCCCCAGGAGGAGGGGCCCAGATATCGTGCTTTTGAAGATTTCCTGGGGAACTCCTTGACGGTCCAGTGGTTAGGACTCTGTGCTTTCACTGTTGAGGGCCCGGATGTGAGCACTAGTTAGGGAACTAAGATCCCACGAGTCATGAAGCACAGTTGTGCTTATGGTGTCCCCAGAGTTCATGTGTAGTCCAAATCTGAAATAACACCAGGTTCATGTTTCTTCTAGGGAGCAGAGGCCTAGAGCTTTTTCTATACCAACTTCTCTTTGTGCCCTGGGATTGAGGTCCTTTTCCAAGATCTGCATGTTAAAGTCCAGTCAAGAGTAAGTGGTTACAAAAAGGAGTCCCATATTCCCAAGACAAATGGAAACTTTTGATTCTAAATTCTGTTTGAGATTCAGCATAGTTTTGCCAGGATCCACTCAAAAGAGGCCATAAGGTGGCATGGAAGGAACTCTGGAAGGAAATCCAAGACTCCTGGGCTCTAGTCTCAGCTTGGATACCAATTTGCTATGTTCTAGACAAACTACTTTTCTTTTGTGAGCTTCATTTTCTATATTTCTATGTTATGCTGTCCTATATATTTCTGTGTATTTTCTATATTTTCAACTATAAAATGAGAGGATAGGTGACAAATGGATGGACTAATTAGGATCCGTTGCAGTTTGCCCCCTGATTCTATGTGGCTTTCTGTCCTCAGAAGCTGATGTTTCCGGATAAGTATTTCTGCTAGGGACTTCTTATGTATTCTTCTAATCCCTGTGGTTAGAAAGACCAAGACCTATGAGGTCACTTACCCACAGCCAGCTACCCTTTGCCATCTTCCCAAGCCCAAGCTGACCTTAGCATTTGACCTTAGCTGAGGGGACAAAAGGAAGTGGTAACTTCCACATCCCCTCAACAATGCCTGCTACAATTTGTCATCAATGAAACAAAGAGATAGTCCTTAGTGTCCCTGAGCTAGAAACGCCAAACGATTCTAAAACTTAGATTCAGTGCCCTTGGGTGGGACCCTCCATATTCTATGATCCAAGGACTCCATTGCAAAATAAAACTCTTTCCTTGAAGTCCCTGACCTCCACCATCTCAGGAAGAATAGAGGTTCACTATCATGAAGTTCATGTATTGACTGAAATGGAATTGACCTAGTCATTAGGAGAGAGGATTGAGAAAATTGAAATTTTGGACACTAAGTTGTAGTGGACACATTTTTTCCCCTATTTGTGACATCCATCACCTCTTTCTTTGATAGTTACACTTTGTCCTTTGGTAAAGAAGACACTTTTCCCTCATTCTCAATCCTTGTGCTTTTTGGGTGGGGCTGTACCCCTAACCTTCCAGAAATGGTTGTATGACCTGCTCCTGGCTGATCAAGAGCCATGCCATTGGCTATTGTGATTGTTTCAAAGATGGGCATATGATCCAACCTAGGCCTGGAAAATCCAATCCTGGCACTCTTTCTGGAAACAAAGGAAAGAGGTCTCTCTCTGCTTGGAGGCTAAACTGGTCAAATGGAAGCCTGGAGTTGCTTGTGACTACAGATGAGAGTTAATAACAAGGTGGGCAATGTGCGGCTTCTTGTTCAACTAAGTTTTCTGCTTATTAGGTGTTACACTTACTCATGTTCTAATTTCTGAAAGGAAAAATAGTAAGTTTTAAAGATTCTTACAATTTAGAAACCCTTGTTTAAAAAATTTGGAGCTGCTCTATGTGAGTGCTCTGAGGAAAAGCTTTAGTCACCATGTCCTAGGAACAGCTCTGAGGACAGAAAAACATTCTTCCATGTTGATGCTTTTTTGGAGCCTATTTAAAAATCGCCTGTGGAGTTTTGTCCAGATCTCAACCCAACTCCATTGTATTCTTCTTCCTGTTTTAAAGGACAATGAACATTTTCCATTTAGGGTGAGCTGGGCGATAGAGACATGGATTCTCCACTAAGCTTTTGATTTTTCTGATTTTATTGCTTCCCTATTCTTGAGTCTTCTATTCTTGGCTCTCACCTCTGCCAGGCCCCACACCCTCACTTTCTCTGGTGAGCAATGGGATAAATATCCCAGTCTTTGTTATGCTCTGTTACCCAGTTTCATCTCTGAGGCAAGGTTAAATCATCAGATTGATTGAAAGTACCCACTTTCTTTGGATTTTTCATAAACAGTTTGAATCAAATGTGGCCAGGTGCCTGGGAAAAGCTGCTGACTGTTCCTCCTTAGGACAACTCACTTCCTCTCTTTGCAGTTCACAATGACTGTTTCATTTGCTAGGCACAGCTAAGGCTCCCTCCTAGGAATGTCCCAGCCCCAAATCTTACTTTGTCAGCCAGAAGAGCTACTTCAGTTTCTTTGCAAATGTGTCACTTGGGAAGGACCACTCCCTATTCTTGTCCCTAAAGCCCTTACAGAACCATATAAGTCATACAAATGCCCCACCCCATCCTACCCTACTCCTAGGCAGACCCCTGCATAATTCATTTTCAGAGGAAACAGGTGCAAATTCCCTATTCCTGAGGATATCAGGAAGTAGCCCACTTGGAAGAGAATCTTAAAGGCCTTCAACACTATTAAATTCAATTTAATGCTCCCAGAGGCTACCCACAGATAACAGAGTCCCCAGGATCACAGAACTACTTTTTCTCACCATCCTTGGGTAAGGTGACTGGGAGCTTGAATGAAAGATCTGGAGACATCCAAGAAATAATGACAGAGCAAGAGGACGTGTGGGACAGAAATGAAATAAACCAGAAGGCAGTAGGTTTATGCGTGTTCAGTTGCTCAGTCGTGTCTGACTCTTTGCGACCCAATGGACTGTAGCCCATCAGACTCCTCTGTCCATGGAATTTTCCAGGCAAGAATACTGCAGTGGGTTGCCATTTCCTCCTCCATGGGATCTTCCCAACCCAGTGATCGAACCTGTGACTCCTATGTTTCCTGCATTGGCAGGCAGTTTCTTTACCACTAGTGCCAGCTGGGAAGCCCAGTAGGTTTATAACAGCTATAATTTCAGAATGGTCATGGCAAATACAATTTTCTGGGTATCAGTCTAAATTTTAAATAGTATAGTTGTCTTTCAGTATTCACCAGATATTGGTTCTTCCGATCCCGTGGATATCAAAATCTCAGGATGTCCAAGTCCTTTAGAGTTAGCCCCTATCTTGAAATTGCATCCACAGATACAAAAGGCCAGTCTATATTATTCACTCAGTTAATCTTCACAATAACCCTGTGAGGTAATTACTACATTGCATCATCTCCATTTTTCATGTGGAGAAATTGAACTACAGAGAGGTAAAGTAACTTGCTCAAGGTCCTATACTTGATTCATAATTGGGCTAGGATTTGAATCCAGGCAATCTGGGTCCAGAATTTTTCTTTTATCCAGTACACAGTCTCTCTGTAAGCTGAGTGGTTGTCCTGGCCTGCCCAGGATTAAGGGGTTTCCCAGATCACAGGGCTTTCAGTGCAAAAACTGGTATAGTCTTGGGTAAACCATGATGGTTGATCACCTGAATATAGAAATATTATCAAAGAAGATGTTTCTGTAGTAAATTAAGTGATGCAAAAGCAGCTGAGATAAGGCAGAGTTAAGAGAGAACTTGCTCAAAGGAAAGGAATTTTGAAAAGCAGATGAACCCTAGGGCTCTCCTCTCTCCCACTGCCTTAGTTTTGGGCCCTTGCTATCTTCATGGCTGCTCTATTCTGATCTGGTTTCTCATCTTCTGCCTTCTAGGAATCACTCCCCCTAAAGCAGCCACCACAATTTTCTGGAGTGTAAATAAATGTGACCAGTCACTCTCTTGCTTACAACACTCCATTGCATTCAATGACCATCGCACTCAATGAGCTTGACTTGGAAGGCCCTCCACTGCTGGCCCTCATCGCTCTGTCCCTTTCTCTCTCAGTGTTTAACATGCTCTGTGCTTCAGCCATACCAAACAATTTGTATTCCCCCAAAGACACTAGGCTCTTGCCTTGGTGTCTTAGTCTCTTCTAGGCATATTGTTTCTACTTTCTTTGCTGCAAACTCTTACTTTTCCTGCAAGACTCCTGGATTAGGAGTCCCTCTTCTCTGTTCTTCCAACTCCTGGTGTCACTTTCTCTACAGCTGAATTTTCAGATTCTTTCATAACTGTTTATCTGTGACACCTGCTGTACTGTGAACTGCTCTTTTATTTATCTGCAGGTTTGTAATACTTGATACATAATAGTAGCTAGTGTAGATTAGGTGTAACTGTATATCAAGAACTTTGCATGCATTATCTCACTTAATCCTTATAAAAACCTATGGGATGGGTACTATTACTATCTCTGTTTTATAGTTGAAGAGAAGGAGACTTGAGAAGTTAAGTCCTTTTCCTTGAATCTTGCAGCTAGAAAATAGTAGAAACAGAATTTGAAACTAGAAGGTCAGATTTCAAAGTCTATACTCTTAACTACTCTGCTAAACTTTCAAATGGAATGAACCCTTCAGAGTCTATCCATCTTACAAAGTTGTTAAGATCAAATAACTTGATAAATAAGAAATGGCTTTGTAAGCTGAAAAGCTCTGATGTCAGAAACTGCTAATTTTAACCCAGTATCTCTCTTCAATTTCTCTTTCATAATAATATAATTCCTGGTGTTTAGCTGGTCACATAATTGCCCACAATAATAACTACATTTCCCAGTTTTTCTGGTCTCCAGGAATGGTCATGTGATTCTGTCTGGGCTAATGTGATATGAACAGAGCCACATTTTTATTTCTGGGTTACGCCTTTAAAGGGACAGAGTGAGTGTCCCCCGCACCCCCTCCCCTCCTGCCGACCCCTGGGTCCTTTCCCCTTCCTTGTAGCTAGGCTATGAACATGGTGGTGATGAGTCATTTTGGATCACAGGGATAAGATAGAAGGAGCCTGGGAACTGCGGCACTGTAGAACTCACATACTTACCCTACATTGCTTTTGCCTGGATGATTGAGATGGAGAGAAAGAAACTTCTATCTTGTTTTAGCCATTGTTGTTTTGGATCTCTATTATAGCAGCTGAACGTATCTCTAACTAATACAGTCTGTTCACAGGGAGAAAGATTATTCTTACTATTCCTATAGAGCAGCTTTGAAACTGCTTATAGGCTATATCATAAGAATTAACTTTCTTTTCTCTGTAAAAGACATTATCATTCAACTATTAATAGTTTGCTTGGGTCAAAAACCTTGGAGTCTTTGCTTTTCTTTTAAAACAACTTGATTGAGGTATAATTGACATATGATGAACTGAATATGTTTAAGTGTACACTTTGATAAGTTTCCACCTAGGAAACCACCTTCAGAATTAAGATAATAAGTATATCCATCACCACAAAAGTTATCTAATGCTCCTTTGTAATCACTTCCTTGTGCTTCTTCCTTAGGTTTCACCACCCCTAGTCTGTCTAGTAACCACTGATCTTCTTTCTGTCACTTTAGATTTGTTTGCATATTCTAGAACTTTAGACATGGAATCATACAGCATGTTACTCTTTCTCATCTGGTTTCTCTCACTCAGCATATTTATTTTGAGATTACAAATCATCTTTGATTCATCTCTTTGTTTCATTGCCAACCCCTCTGCCCCCAATCCATTCCTTCATTAAGTTTAGTAACCTCTACCTGAATCCATCTACTGCTATCTGTCTCCATCGTCATCATTCTCAGACCATTAGCATCTGTCTCGTGTACCACTGCAGTAGTCTCCCGACTGGTCTCTTTGCTTCCAAGCTTGCTCCTTCCAATCCATTCTCCACCTTGAACCCACAATGCTTTCCTTAAAATAGAATCATATCAATCTCTTCAGATCATATCAGTCCTCTGCTTGAAATTATTCACTGGCTTATAATCACACTCAGAATAACACTCTGATCCCTGACTGTAGCTTAAAGGTCTTTCATGGTCCGGCCCTCTGTGCAACTCTCTGATGTCACTGCCTTCTACCATTCTCTGCGTCCAGCCATGCTGGCGTCTTCCTTTTGTTCTTCAAATATGCCAAGACTGCTCCCATCCTAAACTCTTTGTTCTTGCTGTTTCTTCTGTCTGGAAGGCTGTTTCCCCAGCTCTTTGCACAGCTATCTAATTCTCATTTTCCAGGTCTGATTTCAAATGTTATGGCCTTCCAGAGAGCTTCCCACACGTAAGTGGCCTCCACCCAGCAGCCTCTAAGCACATTGCTGTTTCCTTCTTAATAACACTAATTAGTTTATTAAATTACTTGTTGGCAATGTTTATTGTTTCTCTTTTCCCACTGGAATGTGTGCTCCACTGGGACAGGGAATTTGTCTCTTGTTGTTGTTATATCCCAAGGACCTAACAGATATTATTCAATAAATATTTGTTGAATGAATAAATAAGGGTATTGTGCATGGGTTGGCAGAGCTGAAGGGTAATAGGGGATCACTTTTTAAGTTCCACAACTGTGGTCTCTTTGCACCTCAGGAGTATATCCCTGTACTAGTGAAGTTTTCAGTGTGAAGGCTGTTTGTTTGTTTTTTTTTTTAATAAAAATAATAGAAGCAAGCTCAGCATGGTTATTCTCTAGACAAGTGTCCAAGGACTGAAAACTTTTTAGGGCTTTCATAGACAGTGTCTTCCTGTCATTTTAGAAACTCTAAAGAGGGAAAGGCAATAACATTTATTTTGAAGTCCAAAATAAAAGGGTGATAATATAGTGGCTGCCCATCCATAAATGTGGATCACATTCTGCCAACTTTATGCTCTGGGCAAAGTTTATTTTCCCCTAGGTTTGCTTCATTCATGTAGTATCAAGAATTAGCATAAAAATTGGTCTGGAACCTATGACTCTCTCAGGGATCTGGTAGAAATGAATGTGGAGGAATTCCCTGCGAGTCCAGTGGTTAGGACTTGGTATTTTCATGCCAAGGGTCTGGGTTCAGTCCCTGGCTAGGGAACTAAAATCCCAAAAGCCACAAGGTGCAGCAAAAAAAGTGAATGTGAGACGTTTCTGTAGTCCATGGACATGCTGGACACTGAAGACGGGTTCTAATCAAAAATTTATGAGTCAAATGAGAAAATCAGCTCTCATAAGAAAGACCAGCAGATGCCCAACAGTGGAAGAATTCATACCCCAAAGATTTCAACTGATAAGACATAAAGAAATTAAAAAATAGTTATGTTAATTATGTTTTAATTATTTTCACCATTAGGCAAGAATATACCACTGCATATCACTATGAAAAAGAAAAGAACATGTAGATTTGAAAAAAGAACAAATACATTTTTTCATTTTTTAAAATGTGGTGAAATATACCTAACATTTACTATTGTAATCATTTTTAAGTGTACAGTTCAGTGGTATTAAATACATTGACATTGTTGTGTTACTATCACTACCATCCATCTCCAGAACTCTTTTCATCTTATAAAACTGAAACTCTACACCTATTAAACAAGAATTCCTAGGCTTACCTGGTAGCTCAGTGGTAAAGAATCCACCTGCCAATGCAGGAGACACTGGTTTGATCCCTGATCTGGCAAGATTCCACATGCCCATGGAGTGACTAAGCCCATGCACCACACTATTGAGCCTGTGCTCTAGAGCCCAGGAGCCACAACTACTGAGCCGTGTGGCTGAACTGCTGAAGCCCTTGCACCCTGGAGTCTGTGCTCCACAACAAGAGAAGCCACCACAACGAGAAGTCTATGCATCACAACTAGAGAGTGGCCCCCGCAGCAATGAAGATCCAGTATGCTGCTGCTGCTAAGTTGCTTCAGTCACGTGCGACCCCATAAACGGCAGTCCACCAGGCTTCCCCGTCCCTGGGGTTCTCCAGGCAAGAACACTGGAGTGGGTTGCCATTTCCTTCTCCAATGCATGAAAGTGAAAAGTGAAAGTGAAGTCGCTCAGTCGTGTCCGACTCTTAGCGACCCCATGGACTGCAGCCTACCAGGCTCCTCCGTCCATGGGATTTTCCAGGCAAGAGTACTGGGGTGGGGTGCCATTGCCTTCTCAGAAGACCCAGTATACCCATAAATAAATAAATACATTAAACATTTTTTTCCTTTCTATCCCTTCCTCCTGGCTCCTGGCAACACCATTTTACTTTCTGTCTTTATGATTTTGTCTACTCTAAGTCCCTTATATTGGAGAAGGACATGGCAACCACTTCAGTATTCTTGCCTGGGAAATCCCATGGACAGAGATGCCTGGCTAGCTATAGTCCGTGGGGTTACAAGAGTCAGACACAACCACCACCACCACCACCACCACCAAGTCCCTCGTACAATGGAATCATACAGTATTTGTCTTTTCGTGACTGGTTTATTTCACTTAGTGTAATGTCCTCACATTTTGTTTATCCATTTATCCAATGATGGACATTTGAATAGCTAATAAGTCTAATAAAAATTTTTTTTTAAGACAGAAAGTGTCATGTGTCTTGAAAAAGGAACAGAAGTAGTCTTGAAATTCCGAGGAGAGATTATTTATGATCTGTGTGATGAGTGATGTAAAAAATAAAAAAATACATAAAGGATACATATTACGTGTCTGCTTGCTGGACCTTGAAAGACAAATATAACAATGCTAATTACATGAACTTAATTACAGCTTTTTATTGTGTTCCTACTGTGTGCATTGTGCTATGCCTGGAGCTTTCCATCCTGACCTTATTTACTCCTCAGAATAACTCTGTTAGGTCAATACTGTCATTCTCATATTAAATGAGGAGACAAACTATTGATACACAACTAGTAAATGGAAGCAGACATACCTATGCTCAATGTAGACCAAACCTTGAATAGATTTGTTTAATTCCAAACTCCTTGCCCTTTCCTCTGACTCACAGGTTTTTAGAGTAAGGAAGATATCCATTTCTTTCATGTCCATCCTTCTAGTCATCCTTCTGGTTCAAATGCCAGCTATTTTACAGCCGATTCTCAAAATGTGGTTTGCAGACCACTTAGACCAGATCATAAAAGGAGTTTGCAAAAGTACATATTTCTGTGCCCCATATCAAAGATTCTAATAAAGTTTGGGATGAGGATCAGAGAATCTGCATTTTTTTTTTCTTTTCTTTTAAAAAGAAATTTGGTCTCTCGTGAGAACTCCTGTGTCTACAAGGTCTTCTGAGAGCATTCAATAGAAATAAGTTCTTTGGGAAAACACTTCAACTACGCCTTCTGGTCTTCTCCATGCTGCCACGCCTGAAACTCAGGCTGATTTTTTCTCATCCCTCCCTGACAGCACCGGACCCACTGAAGGCATGAATGACTTTAGAGGTTTTAGCCTGATCCACACACATTTTAATTTAGCGACACAAACTAAACTATTTGTCGAAGTGCTTAAAACCACACACGAAATCTGTGCATTGTGCTGTGTTTGGAAGGACGTGGAGAATCAAGGCAGGCCTATAGGTAACGTGGGGAAGACGTACTCTGAATCGGAATCCCGGTTATTTTAGGCGTTAATAACGACGGGGAAGGTAGGAAAACCAAGCAGCCCCCTCATGCGCAGGCGCAGAAGGAAGAGGCGCTATCAACCCTTCAGGGCGCGCCCTTCCCCCACGCTCTTTCCGGGCTTCTCCCACTGCGCAGGCGCAGTAGTGAAGCAAGATGGCGGCCCCCGTGGATCTGGAGTTGAAGAAGGTAAAAAAGGGTCTTGAGCAGGCGGAAGCTTTTGTTTGGAAGCTAAGGGGACTGTGGACAAGAATATCGAATGAGTCTCTAGTGCTGCAGAAGGAAAGAGGCCCCAGGGAAATGGGGAGTGGTTTCTCAGAGTTCAAAGGCGGGACCGGGCCTCCTTAGGCTGGAGTCGAGGGCGAGCGGCTCTTTGCCGGGTAAGAGCCGGTTGGGCTGGGCCTGGTTAAGTTTGGCGAGCCTATAGCGGTTTTGTTCCCTTGTTCCGAGTTCCAGAGTCCTTTCGTTGCTCTTGGTGCCTTCAGTTCCATAGTGAGGCCTGAAGTGAGCGCTTCCAGTTGGAGCCTTTTTAGCCTGCTTGCCCAATCTGTAGCATCTGTAATTCTGTATCCTAATTTGCTTTGAAAAACTTCAAGTCCAGTCTGTTTTTAGGTCAGTTCTTTAATCCCATATCTTGTAAGGTCGCTTCATACAGTTCAGTCATGTATCCTCATAGCAATGTTCATCTTACGGCTTTGCCAACAACCCTCCCCCCCCCCCCCCCCCCCCCCCCCCCCGTTTTTAAAGACTTGTCAAAGAAGAAGCAAGTCAGAGTTTTCCAGATAAAATTGGTATCAGAAGGAATTGAGTTTCTCTCTTCAAACAATTGCCTAGAAATGTGTTACACAGAAACGTTTTCACCACCTAAGAGTTGTCAGGATTCTAACACCACTACCGGCTCAAAAGCATATCCTTTTTTTTGGCGAAGGGAGGGAGAATGGGGATTGGAAAGGAGCCTAGACTTCATCTACTTTAAACCAATACTTTTCTAGAAAAGGAAACAATTTAACAGAAGATTCAGCCCAAGCTTGGTTCTAGAATACTGCATTCTCTGCCTCACTTCACACCTTTTGACCACTACTTGAGGTTAGAAGAGCAAATTTTGTTTAAGACTGTCTTGTGATCAACCTTTGCATGAGAAATAAGACAGTTGAAGTAGCTCTTCCACGTAATAGATGAAGCGGTGTATTATTGCTCTGAGGATTTGCGTGTGTGTGTATTGCGTTTTGTTTGGAACTTGTACCTTTACTCCTTACGGTGCTCTCTAGTGCTGTATTATCTCAGCTTTAACAATATACTAGCTTCCTTAGCAAACTGTGTCTTAAAGTGTTTTAAAAGTTTACCTTTTTTTTCTGTTAGAAGTTCAAATTTAAGTTAGGGTTTAGTGAGAGCTAACAATAGAATACAGCTGTGAATGGACTTACCCCTCAATATTATTTGAATCTGTTGCTGGGAAACCTATGGACAGTGAATGCAAACTAAGAAAATAATTACAGACTTAAATTGGGTAGTTTTGGCAACCAATAAAATTACAGAAGAAACTTGTTTAAAGGTCTTTTAATATGTTTATAATTTTGGGGGGAGGGGGAGGGATGGAGACTAAACTTTGGGTACCTCCTCTCCCCTTTAGATAAATCTTTTGAAACCTTACTAGTAGGTGAGAACAAAGTCAGAATAAAAGTTTAGTAGCGTTTTGCCATGTATTGCAGCCACAGGTGTTATTATTAAGTCAGAATTTGACAGCATGTGAAAATCATTCTAGGCACTTCAGAAGTATCGAAAACCTTTTGAGTTAAGAGTACTCAGAAGTCAAATTTGGCTTATTGTGTACATATGAAGATTATGATGCAGTTCTTTTATCAATGCTTTGAATTTTTTGTGTCTTTCTCTTAAGATATTCATTTTCTGAATATTACTGTGGATAGTAGAGTAGAAAGATTCAGTAACTAGCGGTCAGAAGAAGTTAAGTACTTGGTTTTTGAGCTAGTAGTTGTTCAGCCCTGTGAAGGTCATTTATATCTCTTCAAAATGTTTAGTTAATTTGTAAACTGTGCTGATGAATCTGCCATCCTTAACTCAGGATTATTGAAAAGAGAAAATGAGACATTTATTATATGTCAGTATTCTCATATTAATTTTCACATGTTAATATTTTGAACAAGTGTGGGAAAGTGCTTTAAATAATCTTGAGTAGTACAGATGTGGTGAGTTGTTACATTTATGGTTCTTGATTTGGGTCTCTGGGTTTCTGATTTTTGCCTTTAGAGCTTTTATTACTCCTTGGGTACCTTCTACTTGGTATGGTTATTATTTACCATGCCTTTGTTCAGCTTCTTCAGATAGGTTGCATCTTCTGAGGACTGGGTAAGTTCAGTACAGTTGACTCTTGAACAGCATTGGTTTAAACTGCAGGGATCCAGTTGTACACAGATTTTTAAAATAGTAAATACTAGAGTAATACATGATATGTAGTTGGGTGAATCAACAAATGTAGAACCAGGGATACAGAGGAACTGCAATATGGAGAGTCAACTATAAATTATATTTGGATTTTCAACTGCATGGAGGGTCAGTGCTTCTAATCACTGAATTGTTCAGGGCTCAAGTTTTTAGCAGACTGGCTTTGAGATGTTTGCTGTGGTAAATTTCACAGCTTTTTCTGTTTAGCAGGCTTCATTTTAATAGATTTGATTTAAACATTTACTGTAAAATATTGCACCTACTAAATCAAGGACATTTCTTTTTAGGCTTTCACAGAGCTTCAAGCCAAAGTTATTGACACTCAACAGAAGGTGAAGCTTGCAGATGTACAGATTGAACAGCTGAACAGAACGAAAAAGCATGCACATCTTACAGATACAGAGATTATGACTTTGGTAGATGAGACTAACATGTATGAAGGTGTAGGACGAATGTAAGTAAAGTATATCCTTAAGGGGGTTATCCTGAAAGAAGTTTATCTGAATTAAGTTATAGAATTTGTTCACTTTACAACTTGGATTAAAGTATCATAGTAGCTTTAAAGAACACTAGGTCAATATCTTTTTTCTTTTAAATGAGAAACTGAATTCCAGGTAGATGTGTTTAATCTTAAACTTTGAAGTATATTTTAAAAATATTTATTCCATGTTCTCTCCATACTTAGGTACTTATGTGTGTAACTTCAATGGTAAAAATATGATTTGTTGTGAAAAGATGTTTATAGTAGTTTTGTGTGTGAAGATTTTTTTTTAAGTAGTTGTAGTTTTAACCTCTTCTTCCCAACCTGATTATTAATAGTCACACAAGTCATGAATCTTAGATGTCTGATCAGGTTGTAAAACAAAAATAAATATTCAGTTGTCTATTTAAATATACTCATTCTGTCAAACATGAGAAATCTAGTAAGTCAGCTTACCGTGTTCGTTCTAATTCTTATTATATGATTAACCACCTGCACTTCACTTTTTTTTTTCTTTTAAAAACTATATTGCCATTCTGAGGGAGAATACATCTGCTTCATGTTCTCTAAGCGGTAAATGGGAATGGAAAAGCCCTTAACTGCAGGTCACATTCCATTACACTGAGCTAAAAGGAGACTGATTTTTTTTTTTTTAAGTGGAGGAGGTACAAGAGAAGGGTTTTTCTGGAATTTGGTCTTTGAATATTACTTAGTAAGTGGACCATTACTTAAGTTTGGAGCTCCTTTAGTTGGAAAGGAATTTGACCTCAGTCTAGGATGATTTGTTTTGTGATTGATTTGAAGGAAGCACGGCATGTGTAACATTTACTGATGGCTTTAGAATGACATCATGAGAAATAGACTCTGCTCATGACTGGCTAATCCATATTGGTTTGAAACAGAGGTAAATTATGATAAACTGTTCATCTGATTTGCTCTCTGAGAATAAACAGCATGGATAAGTAAACAAAATCTTATTGTTGGAGTCCATTTTTTCATTTTAGCTTGTTTTAAAAGGAAGAAAATTCCAATTTGAGAGTTTGTTACTGGGACACAAAAGAATTGGGATGAAAACAAAGTAGAACCCTTGAATATGTGTCTGTGTAGCATGAAGTGCATTGTTGGCATTCACTGCAGGATAATTTTATCTTTGTTATGAATATCCTTAGGTCTTAAAACAGTAATGGTAGCTTTTATAGCATGCTTGTTAACATGTTGTGCTTCAGTTTCACATCATTACATTAGCCTTTGCTTGCTGCTGTTAAAGAATTTCTCTCTCCTGAAAAGAAAAACTCTTTGGTCTTTTGATCTATAGTGAATTTGTTTTCTTTTTAATAATTTTTTTTTTTTTTTTTTGGCTTTGCTGAGTCTTTGTTTCTACACGCTGGCGCGCTCTAGTTTTGGGGAGCAGGGGCTACTCTGGTTGCAGCGCTCTGGCTTCTTGTGGTGGTGGCTTCTCTTGTTGCAGAGCACGGGCTCTAGGGTGCACAGTCTTCCGTAGTTGTGGTTCCCGGGCTCTAGGGTACAGGCCCAATAGTTGTGGCTCACAGGCTTAGCTGCTCCATGGCGTATGGGATCTTCTGGGACCAGGGATTGAACCTGTGTCTTCTGCACTGGCGGGCGGATTCTACCAGTGAGCCACCAGAGAAGCCCAATCTATAGTGAAGTTTTAATTTTTAATAGAATAATTTCATTTACTAAACATTCTGCAGAGATGGTAGACAAGTTGCCTTTTTTTGCTTAGTGCCCAAAGTGCTACTTATTGGTTGTATTCCACTCAAAGAATTTTAGAGTTTAAAGGCTGGGATATGAATTAGTTAATGGTAGAACAGTAGTATTTCCAAAAGATTTATTTCATGTGAATTATGTTTCTTAAAAGAAATAAGTAGCTTTAAGTGTTTAGATAATGTGGAATATCTACACGGTTTTAAACTTTGGTTTTAAATTTGTCTTTTGTACTTTGTGCATCTCACTGGAGTTTGTAGGGGCATGTAAGGTAAGTTGTATTTGTTGTTTGGCTAGAGTGTTAGTGCCCTCAGGAGGAAAAGACTTGCTGAGTATTAGTCTGGTCATGAGGATGTTCTCTTTCTTGATGCTAAGCCTGAAATAGCTATTTCTGAATTTATAGTCTTGAGTAATCTTGAGTATCATTGTGAAAGAAAAGACAAATTAAGGTAAAGACTAGAGTTAAAGAAGTGAATCACAATGATACTCTTCTTTAACTCTAGTCTTTACCCTAATTTGTCTTTTCTTTTCCTTTTTGAAAATTGTTAGGGAATTCTAATTAGAATGCTAATTTTTCTCAAACTGTTGTTTTAAAACCAAGAATTATAAAATCTAAAACATTACATTTTGGTTTTAGAACCTGCAGTTTTACCATTGCTGAAATTCAGGCCTCTTGCCTGGACTAAGAAGCAATAGCTTCTGAACTGTTCTTTCTGCCCTTATTGTGTTGGTTTAAATGCTTTCTTCACACATCTGCCAGATATGATTATGTCATTATTTTTCATAAAATCTTTTGTTCATCCTTGGTTGCCCACAGGATAAAATCTAAACTTGTTAGCCTAGCATTCATAGTCATTCATAATCTGTCCTTAATTTACCCTTCTAGCCTCAAATCCTACCACTTTCTATTCCCAGGCTGAGGATAGCACATAAATTCATCTCATGGACTTACTTCTTTTCATTGGTTTTGAGTTATCTGTTGAGTTTGAGTCTCATGTGGGCTTAAACATGCTTTAATTGATCAGTGAGGTCTGTCATGGGCTGAAGGTAGAAGGGGAGTGGCTCATGTACCCAGAATTGTTACCCACCCTCGTCACATGGGCTTCCTCGCACATGCCATGTTTTTGTGTTTTCTTGGTTTTGCTCCTTCTGTCCTTCTTGGCCTGCAGTATCCCACTTTTCCTCCTGAAATTCACATCCTTTAAGACAGAGCTTATCTTCTCTGAAGAGTTTTCCATCTTCCCTGGCAGATTTACTAACACGTTCCTGTAGCTAGTAGAGCATGTGGGTGGTGGCATGAGGGTAGCGGGCAGAACCTGACTGAGTTTGAAATGGTCTGGTCTCCCCAACTAGATTGTCAAAGACCATATACATATTTATCTTTGTTTCCTCAGTCCTCAGTATAATGTCTGGCACAAAATGCGTGTTAAATGTGTGTTGGTTTGAATTGAATATAATTCTGTTGGCTAAAATAACTGCATTTTCTTTTGGTCCTTTAGAAAGGAAATGTTTAGTAAGTGTCAGAGACTTAAGAATTGAAGTTTATTATGCTTTTTAAATATATGATTCAATAAAGTAGAAAATTTTAAAGTTAACATATTTTGAGTAAGGTCAAAGGAATTGTTTCTGACCAAAATTATGTCCTCTAATCTGACAGAATTAATTCTTTATTAAATCTTTTGAGAAGATTGACTAATTCTAAATGCCAACCGGTTGCAGAGATAGTCAGCATTGACAATATAGAAAAACCCCAAGCCTTTAGGATTACGCTGAGGGCAGTATAATCCTTGGAGAGTAAAGGCTGTTCTGTGCAGAGTAATACTGGTATAATTGTATATTTTACCTTGCTTATGCTTACATAGGATGGAAGTCATATTTTTCATTTTAGGGTGTGCATTTAGTTTACAAAGTCATTTCAAGCCCAGATGCCTTTCCCAGTCATGAGTATGGAGAAAACTGGTAGTGTTAAATATCTTTTATATATGGCTATTTTCGGGTTAAAACAAAGAAAATCAAGCTACAGGGTAAGAGATAATGAATTGCTGTATACTGTAAACTCTGCATATTCGTTGCTCAAAAGTTATCGTCCATCTAGTCTCTTGGCATGTTGCCAGCACATTTTAGTTCTCTTACTTCATATTCTTTGGAGGGGCTGTTATGTAGCCTGATACTACTACCACCAATTTCTAGTTTTGCTACTTAAGCTGTTTGTGAGCTGACCTCACCATACTGCTTTGAGAACTATGATGAAAGTTACAACTGTGGAATGATGTGTCTGAATAGTTGGACGTGTTTGTCTTTTCATCTTTCTAGCATGCAAGGAAGGAATAGACACAGATCTCAAATAAATATTACATGAATGTTTCTTGTAGTTTTTTTGTGTGTGTGTGAATAAAAACCAGCTTGTAATTATTTATGGTAGTTTTCTTCCATTTTCCTTTGCATAGTAGAAATAAGAATATTTTTCAGAGTTAGTATTACATCTGAAAGTGCATATAAATGACATTTAGTCATACTAATGTTTGAAAGGACCATCATTAGAATAAAGGTCAAATTTATTTTTATTAACAATAGGTATGATCCAGACTCTGATTTGATATTAGGTCCATTATTCTAATATCTTTGTGCTTGAGCATTACATTAATAACACTTCTTCTTTCCAAAAGAGATAAATTAAGCTTTATATTTCTTTAATGAGAGGAACTTGAGTAGATTAGCCTTTGAGAAGAATGATTAGTGCCTTTGTAAAACTTGAACCTAACTAAAAATAACTTTGTACCATATTTAAACTAATTTAGAGGTATGCCACCATTCTGTGGATATTTTTTACATTTAAGGAACTAAGAATGAACAATGGTATAAATCTACCAACTAGATAAGTGTCTAGCAATGCAGAAATTGCTGTTTGGGAGCGGTGTTGCTATTTCTACTTGTTGAAGTAATTTGATGGTTGATCTCTGGTGGTTGAAAAATCCACAAGTATAAAACTTAAGATAAATGTGGCACAGGTAGAAAATGAAAACAGTAGGTATATTTCTGATGGGTAACAAAATTTTAAAAAAATCCAAATAATTGAACAGATTTTCAACTAATTATGATGTAGAAATCTGAACTGTGACAGTTTGGTTGAACTGCCCTTTGTTTAGAATGTTATGTTAGTTTTGTTTTGATTTTAATTTTTAGCTTGAATGTTGACTTGTAATTTGGATTGTAACATTTAGAAAAGTCAAGATGAAACATTTGCAGTTGCTCTTGGTTTAGATATATTAAATATTAGTCAAAAGGGATATAACCAGGCTGTCTTAAGTTTTGCAGCCGTTTTACTTTATGTAGAGTTGATATTCCAGTCAATTTGAGGTAATTTTAAAGCTGAAGATAAGTTGCATTATATTTTATTCCTAATACATTAGGAGAGAAACCACAAATCTTGGTGAATTAGACATTGTTAAGTATTATTGATATTATAGTAATAATAGTCTCACTAGAACCAAGTTTAGATATTTTATGCTTACTGTTGGAGAGAAAAAATTCAGTCTACTTTTGGTGTGAGGGTCACATTGCAAATTCAAATTTATAAGCTCCTTTATATACTGTCTTTAAAGGTGTTAGTCTGTATTTTAGAGCAGAGAAAATGAAGCAAAGATAAAATAATTTTCAGAGGTAAGAAGAAATTTAATCATTTTTTAGGTTTTAAAAGGAAGAGGAGTTTTAATGTTGAGCTGCTTTTCCTAATAGAATATGAACCACCCTTCTTGTGTTTTTAAACAGAGCTGTATAAAGTCATGGCTTTCATTTCTCAGAGTTCTAATGGGGAAAAAACAACTCTTTCTGTTGTGCAGGGGAAAATGACTTCAGTTTTGTTGATGTTGAGTATGTATATAACCCCAGCTGGGCATAGTCTCCTCTTCCACAGATGTGATACTCTAGGGAGAGGAGATTTCTGAGTCATAGTCTTAATTTTCTTAAGCTGTCAGTGATTTAAAAACTTGGTGTTCATTATAAGTCTTCTGACTGGTGTGTAGAATGACATCACTGTTTTTATGCCAGGAGAAGTTAACAAACATTTGCGTAGGAATGACATAGCTATGTTTCTTCTGCAGAAAGAGTAGTTTTAATAATTCTCTCCCTTCTTCCCCTCCCATGTCCTCCAAGATCCAAACAATCTCATTGAAACACTGGAAATTAATTTCCAAAATGTTGTGTTAATTAGGAGTTTATTGTAAAAAAAAAAAAAAGAGAGTTTGTACACTTACCTTGGGATGTACAAACATACTGAAATAAAAATTTTATTTAATGTGTCTTTGTTGTAGGGTTGGTTCATTTATGCTAGAACTTGTTGAGAAAAGGTAAATGTAATTGATTGATTTTGTTAACCGTTACTGGGAGGAGTTTGCTTCTGCCATCTCCTGACATCAAAAAGCCTGCCTTTTTTTTCCCCATCTGCTTTTGTTGCATGAAAGTAATTAATCAGCAACATGAGAGGATTGTGGTACAGTGTATTCCAGTTGGTGATTAAGCACGAAATTAATGTAGTTAACTGAGGGAAGGGTGAAAAAAATTACCTTGTTGTTCCTATGTAAATAAAAATAAAGCTAGCAGTAATCTTGAACTTTGTTACTTTGTCCTTGGGGATTTGGGTGCTGTAACTGACTTAAATCAGGTTGAATTTCTCTGAAGTAAAAAACAATCAATTTTAAGCTGTACCAAGGATTTTCTGATTTTAGCTGTCACTTATCTCATAGTGGCAAATTTAGGAACAACTTGTTATCTAATCTGTTTGAGAGAAGACTGATATGGTCAGGTCAAGGAACATAATCTGCTTAATGAAACATCCAAAAAAGAACTAGAAAAAAAAAACTGACTTAAAAGGTAAGAGCCAGTCCATATATATGAATATATAAGTAATGACTTATTGGTGTTTTTTTAATTTATTAGTTTTGTCAGGAATTGCTGTGAATTGCAAATATCTTTTGCCCAGATAGAATAATTAGGATTGCATTGTGTTGCATGCACCATTAGTGCCTGTGGTTTTGTGAAGAATGCATGCCCACTTTATTTTTAGAATTTAGGTTTGAATGGACATTCTGGGAGAACGTTATCTCGTTGTTCTGACCAGAAACGCTCATTACCAACTCTTGTTCTAAGATCAGTTACCTTGAAATGAACCAGATTACTTGGAAAACACTACCCTTTGGCTTTGAAGGGCTACCCTTTGAGGACTTGAAATATTCTTACATCAAAATTTCACAGCAGCAGGAGCACAGTATTGAAAATGTATCTTTAAATAGGTAAGAGCATAACTGGCCTAAGCAAAGCCTTTTACATTGTTTGGCTTAGGGTAAAAAGATTTGGACCACAGTATGCATCCTATATGTGTGTAACTCTTTTGTGCTTGTACCAAATTGTGTTTATGTTTCTCTGTGACTTTCTGCTTTTGCACCAATAGTCTTCTGTTTGTGTTCTTCAGTACTCATTTTTTATTATCTGGTGATTCTAGTTTATCCAGTGTTATATTTTAACCTACGAGTGAAATAAAGATCACATCTTGGAAAAATTTATAGCATAGCTCGATGCTTATGTGTGAAAATGTTTAGGTTTTGATGAGGCCAGAGTAAAAGTGGTAAACATCAGAGGTGATTATTTACCAGAATGCTTAGAATACCAAGTAGTGACCAAAAATAAGTGTCATGTTTAAAATAGATTAGCATACTACTGTTTCTAATTTTGGAGTAATACTTTGATTTAAAAATACACAGTGGTTTTTAACTAGTACAGATTGAACCTGTCAGTATATGAGTTACTCATCTAGAACAAGGAATGTTTACATGAAATTGGGTTCCTGATGGAACCATGATTTTTAAAAATAATTCCAGTGAATTCCCAATCCTCATCTTATTTAACTTATCAGTAGCATTTAGTCCAGTTTATATTTCTTTCCTTTATGTGCTTTTTTCCCATGGCTTCTAGGATACTGCCTGTTAGTTTTCCTTCAATTTCACTGGCCATTCCTTCTCAGTCTCCTTCACTGTTTCCTTTTCTTTCCCATTTCCAAATATTATTTGGGCTCATCTCAGCCTTTGGATTTTTTTTCTCTTTTCTTATATATAGTCAGTTTCTTAGTGATCTCATCCAGGCTTATCTCTTTAAATGCTTTTTTGTATTCTGACAACTCCCAGAATTTTATCTTCCCTTCCCTGAACTCCAGACTTGGATATGTCTACCTCCTTCCTTTACATTTCTTTTTGATGGGCTAATAGGCATCTCAAAACTAACTTGACTAAAATAAAAATGTTATTATTATTTAAAATTTTGTGTATTTTTGGCTGCGCTGAGTCTTCATTGCTTTTCACGGGCTTTCTCTAGTTGCGGCGAACGGGGGCTACCCTTTGTTTTGGTGTGCAGGCTTCTGATTGCAGTGGCTTCTCTTGTTGTAGAGCACAGACACTAGAGCACAGGCTCAGTAGTTGTGGCACATAGGCTCAGTTGCTCCATGGCATGTGGAATCTTCCTGCTCCAGGGATTGAACCCTTGTCACCCGCCTTCACAGGTGGATTTCTTTCCAGTGTGCCACCAGGGAAGTCCAAAATGTTGTGGCAGTCTGAATAGGGTTGACGAGTTGGAAAAGAATTTCCAGACACAGAGTATTTCAGAAAGGAGTGAATTTATTGAGAACAAAGAGCAGAGATAGTGAGGAGCATTGCAAATGCCAACTTTGTGACACACCAGGGAGAGCCCGCTGTGAGAACAACAGGCCGGCTCAGGGAGAGCTGTCGCTTTTCATGGTTTAAGTACCCAATTTTTATAGCCTCAGGACAAAGAAGAATCCTACTGGAAGGATGGCATTAGGTAATTGGTTAGGGTGCTATAGGGTGAGTACTGGAGTGGCATTTTTGCCTAATTTGGAGTCAGGAAGCTGGCTGGTAATGATCAGGGGGGCTTTTGGCAGGCAGTGGTTACAAAGGGGCTCATTCAACTTCAGCGGTGACCTTGGTTTTGGGCTCTGCATCTATGGCCTTGGTACGAGGCCTTGCTACTGTGATCTTGGGATGGGACTCCACACAAAATTCTTATTATTTACAAATTAACCAGTTCCTTCTTCAGTCTTTCTCATTTCAGCAAATGCATTTTCTTTCCTTTTAGTTCTTCTAAATCTTGGCTCATCCTTGACTCCTCTCTTTTAGTCTTAAGTTCAGTCCGTTAGCAAAGACTGTCTAAATTTTGTCTAGAATCTGCACATTACTTGTTACCAAGTTGGTCTAAACTGTCACTGGATTGCAGTTTTCTCTTAAATGGGTTTCCTGCTTCCATCCTTACCACATTATAGCTTTTCTCAACTGTGTAGCCAGAGTGATTCTTTTTTTTTTTAATTAATTTTTAGGCTGTGCTGGGTCTTTGTTGCTGCTTTCAGGCTTTCTCTAGTTGAGGCAAGCAGGGGCTACTCTCTAGTTGCAGTCTGTGGGCTTCCCATTGTGGTGGCTTCTCTAGTTGCAGAGCACGGGCTCCAGGGCACAGGGCTTCAGTAATTGTAGCACACAGGCTCAGTAGTTGTGATGCACTGGGCTTAATTGCCCTCTGGCATGTGAAGTCTTCCCCAACCAGGGATCGAACCCATGTCCCTTGCATTGGCAGGTGGAGTCTTAAGCACTGCACCATCAAGAAAGTCCGAGAGTGATTCTTTTAAAATATAGATCTTTCTTCCAGATGTCTGTATGGCTTATAACTTCCCTTCCTTCAGTCTGTACTAAGTAGGCATTGAGACCTTTTGTGACTACCCTATTTAGTTATTTATCAATATATTAAATTTTTAAAAATTGATACATAGTTAATTACAATGTTGTGTTACTTTCTGCAGTATAGCGAAGTGAATCAGTTATACATATACGTATATCCACTCTTATGACCGCCCAGTTTAAAATTGGTAATGCATACTTCACCTCCCACCTACTTGCCTTGTGTACTCTTTTTTTTAACTTGGCTTTATTTTTCTCCTGCCACTTTAAACCATCTGACATACCATAGTACTAACTGTCTATCTTTCTTAAATCAACTTTATTGAGCTATAACTTACATATAGTAAAATGCATTCATTTTAAGAGTAGAGTTGGGTGAATTTTGACAAAGTGGTGATTACACTCCAATCATGATATAGAACATTTTCATCTCTCTAAAATGTTCTTCCTTGCTTTAGTCAACGCACTCCCCTAAATCCTGCCCTGGGCAACTGATAGTCAGATTTCTATCGCTGTAGATTAGTTTTGCCTGTTTTAGAACTTTATATAGAATATATAAGTAGAATCATTATAGTATATACTCCTTTTGTGGCTTCTTTGATTAAGCTTAATACTTCTGAGATCTGTCCATATTGTGCCTATTAGTCTTCCTCAGGGACTGTATTTTGGGCTTTAGTTCCACTTTTTAAAGTATTCTTGCCTCTGCCCTCCCCGCTGTGTTTGCCAGCTTCATCTTGAGATTGGTTGCAGGAATTCCAAGGATTTCATTCAGATGTGACAACATCCAGAGTTAGAAAGTTATCGTGTTTTTTTGTGTCACTTTTTGTGAGCAAAGAAATCTTTCCTTGAAGTCATCAAAAGGACCATCTCTCATACTTCACAACAAGAGCTGAGCTACATGCTTGGCTTAAATCTTGGGGGTTGGAACTGCCATAATTAGGAAAGACCAAGATTTACTGCAGGATTCACCTCCCGGAGTCACTCAACAGTGCAGGCTACCCAGACAAAACTGGGGCTCTGTCAACAAAGAAGAACAGATATTGGATAGCCAACCAGTAGCATCTGCTAAAATCATGAACAGTAATCATTGCAGTGTCCAACAGTTCAGGGCTAGCTACATGAGAATTATGTAAAATATTTAAGAAGAATTAGGGAGTTTAATTAGGGAATATAGGTAGGAAATTCTTGAAGTAATTCAGGAGTATAGTAATAAGGGCATAATTAAGGTGGAAGAAGTGGGATGGAGAGGAAGAGGGTGAAAGAAAGTGATGAGCCTTGGAGATAAATTGGGAATATGGGGACACAGAGAATAGCTGTAGGTTTGGGACTTAGGTGAGTGGGCAAATGGTGACATTATTGATAGAGACTGCATTTGAAATGGGGAAACCTGATTGTAGGCAGTGTTGGCCTGGGTAGATAAAATGAGTTTAATTTGGGACTTGTTGAATTTGAGGAAATGTGGAAAATATAAGTGGAAGTGACCATTAGATGATAGTGCAGGTGGTAGGGATTTGTACTATTTTGAGATTCATTAGCCAAGTTTGTGGTGGTTTAGTCGTTAAAGCCATGACCAACTCTTGTGACCCCATGGACTGTAGCCTACCAGGCTCCTCTGTCCATGGGATTTCTCAGGCAAAAGTATTGATGTGGCTTGCCATTTCCTTCTCCAGGGAATCTTCCTGACCCAGGCATTAAACCTGTGTCTACTGCATTGCAGGTGGATTCTTTACTGCTAAGACAGCCAAGTTTAAGCCTTGAAAATAAGAGAGTTCTCAGAGGGACTTTGGGTGCAAATAGCTTAGCCCAGAGCTTGCATAATACTTTTAATATGGGCACTGGAAGAGAAAAGGAAAGAAGGACTTAAAGAATATAGTAGTTGGTAAGGGGAGCATGAATAGTATAGTACTAAGATGCAGCAGTATCACTCAGTGTGTATTAATTTTTGATAATATTCTGTAGGTTTTTATCAGGGGATCTCCTGTATGCTTTTAACATGTTCTCAACCTGCTTTATTTTAATTAATAGACTTTTATTTTTTAGAGCATAACTTTTAGTTTAAAAGAAAACTGAGCAGAAAGTACCAAGAGCTCTCACATTCTTCCTCCCCAGTCTCCTCCTTTTATATCTTGAATTTGTGTAGTATATTTGTTTCAGTTGAAGGAATATTGATACATTATGATTAATAAGATCCAGTGGGCTTCCTGGTGGCTTAGTCAGGAGATGTGTGTAGTATTTTAGTTCCCCAGCCAGGGATTGATCCCATATCCTCTGCATTGAAAATGGTGAGTAGCCACTGGACTGCCAGGGAAATTCCAGCTCACTTCTTTTTTTTTTTTTTTAATTTATTTATTTTTGGCTGTGCTGAGTCTTTGTTGCTGTGCAGACTTTTTCTCTAGTTGCAGTGAGCAGAGACTACTCTCCAGTTGCAGTTGCTGGCTTCTCATTGCCGTGGCTTTTCTTGTTGTGGAGCATGGGCTTTAGAGCCTAAGGGCTTCAGTAGTTGCGGCTCTCGGGCTCTAGAGCACAGACTCAGCAGTGTGGTGCCCGGGCTTAGTTGTTCTGTGGTATATGGGATCTTCCCAGATCAGGGATCCAACCCATGTCTGCTGCATTGGCAGGCAGATTCTTTATCACTGAGCCAGCAGGGAAGCCTTCATTTCTTTTTTAATTTCCTTTTTTTCTCACAGTGTTTCCGTCTGTCAGTTCTGTTGTTACATCTTTGAGTGTACTTATTTATTTGTTTAAAACATTTTATTGGAGTAGAGCTGATTTATAAGGTTGTGTTAGTTTGGGTGTACAGTAAAGTCATTCAGTTATATTCATTATTTTTCAGATTCTTTTCTCGTATTGGTTATCACAGAATATTGAGTAGTTCATAATGTATACAGTAGGTTCTTGTTGATTTATCTGTCTTATAAATAATACTGCATGTATGTTAATATCAAGCTCCTAATTATCCCTCCCCACCACATTTCCCTTTTGGTAACCATATTTGTAAAATGTTTGTATATCTGGATATCTGTTTAATCAGATAATCTGTAAGTCTGTTTCTGTTTTGTAATTAAGTTCATTTCTATCATTTTTTAAAAATTACATTCCACGTATGAATGATATCATTTGATATTTGTATTTGACTTACTTGCATTAGTATGATAATCTCTAGTTCCATTCATGTTGCTGCAGATGGCATTATTTCATTCCTTTTTATGTCTGAGTAATATTCGTGTGTGTGTGTGTGTGTGTGTGTGTATACACCACATTTCTTTATCCATTCTTCTGTTGATGAACATTTGGGTTGCTTCCATGTCTTATAATTGCAGATAGTACTGCAGGGAACATTGGAGTGCATGTGTGTTTTCACACCATGGTTTCCTCCATATATATTCTGAGCATATTTTCATGTGCTTCCTGTTTATGCTGTGTGTTTCCTTTGGAGAATTGTCTGTTTTAGATCTTGTGTCCAGTTTTTGATTGATTTTTGAATTGAGCTGCTGGAGCTTTCTGTATATTTTGGAGATTAATCCGTCAATGGTTGCATTATTGGAAATATTTTCTCCCATTCTATGGATTGTCTTTTCATTTTGCTTATGGTTTCCTTTGCTGTGCAAAGCTGTTGAATTTATTAGGTCCCATTTGTTTGTTTTTGTTTTTATTTTCATCACTCTAGGAGGTGACTCAAAGAAGATATCACTGCGATTTATGTCATAGAGTATTCTGCCTGTGTTTTACTCTTTAGGGTTTTATAGCGTCTGGCCTTACAGTTTTGAATTTATTTTTGTGTATGGTGTTAAAAATAGTTCTATTTCATTTTTTACATGTAGCTGTCCAGTTTTCCTAGCACCACTTATTGAAGAGACACTCTTTTCTCCATTGTATATTTTTATCTCCTTTGTCATAGATTAATTGACCATAGGTGCTTGGATTTATTTCTGGGCTTTTTGTCTTGTTCACTTGATCTGTATTTCTGTTTTTGTGCCTGTATCATACTGGTTTTTTTTTTTTTTTTTTAGTTTATTTTTAATTGGAGGATAATTGCTTTACAATGTTATGTTGGTTTCTTCCATACATCAACATGAATCAGCCATAGGTATACATATGTCCTCTCCCTCTCCCTCCCATGTCCCACCCCATCCCACCCTCTAGCTTGTCATAGAGCACCCAGTTGAGCTCCCTGTGTCATACAGCAAATTCCCACTGGCTGTTTTACCAGTGGTAATGCATACGTACCACTGTTTTGATGACTATAGCTTTGTGGTATAGTGTGCAGCTAGTGAGCCTGATTCCTCTGGCTCTTTTTCTTTCTCTAGATTGCTTTGGCTATTCAAGGTCTTTTGTGTTTCAATAGAAATTAAATTTTTTGATCTAGTTCTGTGAAAAATGCCATTGGTAATTTGACAGGGATTGCATTGAATCTATAGATTGCTTTGGGTAGCATATTCATTTTAATAATATTGATTATTCCAATCCAAGAACATGATATATCTTTCCATCTGTTCTGTTATCTTCAGTTTCTTTCATCAGTGTCATAGTTTTTGCAGTACAGGCCTTTTGTCTTCTTAGGTAAGTTTATTCCTAGGTATTTTACTTTTTTTTTTCTCTTTAAAAAATTATTTTTTAATTGAAGGATAATTGCTTTACAGAATTTTGTTGTTTTCTGCCAAATATCAGCATGAATCAGCCATAGGTATATATATGTCCCCTCCCTCTTGAACTTGCCTTCCATCTCCCTCCCAATCCCACCCCTGTAGGTTGTTACAGAGCCCCTGTTTGAGTTCCCTGAATCATACAGCAAATTCCCATTGGCTGTCTGGTTTGCATGTGGTAATATAAGTTCGCATGTGGTAATATAAGTTTCCATGTTACTCTCTCCATACATCTCACCTTCTTTCTCTTCCCTGTGTCCATAAGTCTGTTTTCTATGTCTGTTTCTCCATTGTGTATGTGCTTAGTCTCTCAGTCGTGTCCGACTCTTTGAGATACCATGGACTGTAGCCCACCAGGCACCTCTGTCCATGGGGATTCTCCAGGCAAGAATACTGGAGTGGGTTGCTATGCCCTCCTCCAGGGGAATCTTCCCAACAAAGGGATCAAACCCAGGTATCCTGCATTGCAGATGAATTCTTTACTGTCTGAGCCACCAGGGAAGCACAAGAATGCTGGAGTGGGTAGCCTATCCCTTCTCCAGGGGAACTTCCCAACCCAGGAATCGAACTGGGGTCTCTTGCTTTGCAAGCGGATTCTTTACCAGCTAAGCTATCAGGGAAGCCCGTTTCAGCATTGCTGCCCTGCAAATAATTTCATCAGTACCATCTTTCTAGATTCCATACATACATGTTAGTATATTTCTCTTTCTCTTTCTGACTTCACTCTGTATTTTAGGCTCTAGGTTCATCTACCTCATTAGAATTGACTCAAATGCATTCTTTTTATGACAGAGTAAGACTATTTTTGGGGCTCCAAAATCACTGCAGATGGTGATTGCAGCCATGAAATTAAAAAGACGCTTGCTCCTTGGAAGGAAAATTATGACCAACCTAGATAGCATATTCAAAAACAGAGATATTGCTTTGCCAACAAAAGTCCGTCTAGTCAAGGTATGGTTTTTCCATACCTTGGAAACACATTCCCATTCACATTCATGTATGGATGTGAGAGTTGGACTGTGAAGAAAGCTGAGCGCCGAAGAATTGATGCTTTTGAACTGTGGTGGGTTGGAGAAGACTCTTGAGAGTCCCTTGAACTGCAAGGAGATCCAACCAGTCCATCCTAAAGGAGATTAGTCCTGGGTGTTCTTTGGAAGGACTGATGCTGAAGCTGAAACTCCAATACTTAGGCCACCTCATGTGAAGAGTTGACTCATTGGAAAAGACCCTGATGCTGGGAGGGATTGGGGGCAGGAGGAGAAGGGGACTACAGAGGATGAGATGGCTGGATGGCATCACCAACTCAATGGACATAAGTTTGAGTGAGCTTGGGAGTTGGTGATGGATATGGAGGCCTGGCGTGCTGTGATTCACCGGGTTGCAAAGAGTTGGACACGACTGAATAACTGAACCATTGTATATATATACGACAGCTTCTTTATCCATTCACTTGTCATTGGACATCTGGGTTGCTTCCATGTTCTGGCTATTTTAAATAGTGCTGCAGTGAACATTGGGGTACTGTGTCTTTTTCAGTTTTGGTCTTCTCAGGGTAAATGCATACTAGTGAGATTGCTGGGTCGTGTGGTAGTTTTATTCCTAGTTTTTTAAGAAATCTCCATAGTGGCTGTTTACATTCCCACCAGTAGTACAAGAGGGTTCCCTTTTCCATACCTCTCCAGCATTTATTGTTTGTAGACTTTTTGATGATGACCATTCTGACTGGTGTGAGGTGATACCTCATTGTAGTTTTGATTTGTATTTCTCTAATAATGAGTGATGTTGAGCATCTTTTCATGTTTGTTAGCTGTCTGTATGTCTTCTTTGGCGAAATGTCTGTTTAGATCTTTCCCCACCTTTTGATTGGGTTGTTTATTTTTCTGGTATTGAGTTGTATGAGCTGCTTGTATATTTTGGAAATTAACCCTTTGTCACTTGTTTCATTTGCTATTAATTTTCTCCAATTCTGAGGTTTGTCTTTTCACCTTGTTTATAATTTCCTTTGCTTTGCAAAAGCTTTTAAGTTTAATTAGGTCCCACTTGTTTGTTTTTATTTCCATTACTCTAGAAGGTGGGTCATAGAGGATCCTACTTTATGTCAAATGTTCTGCATATGTTTACCTCTAAGAGTTTTATAGTTTTTGGTCTTACATTTACGTTTTAATCCATTTTGAGTTTATCTTTGGGTATGGTGTTAGGAATTGTTCTAATTTCATTCTTTTACACATAGCTGTCCAGTTTTCCTAGCAGTAGTAACTGGGATTGGCTCCTTAAGATCTCTTTCTGATCTTTCATTGTTAGTGTTTAAAAATGCAGCAGATTTCTGTATATTTTGTATCATGCAGCTTTACCTAATTGATTGATGAGCTCTAGTAGCTTTTGGTAGCATCCTTAGGATTGTCAAATATAGTATCACGTCATCTGCAAACAGTGACAGTTTTACTTCTTTTCCAATTGGATTCTTTTTATTTTTCTTCTCTGATTGCCATGGCTAGGACTTCCAACACTGTTTGAATATCATTGATGGGAGTGGACATCCTTGTCTCGTTGTTCCTGATCTTAGAGAAAAATGCTTTCAGCATTTCACCATTGAGTATGATGTTAGCTGTGGGTTTGTTAGATATGGCCTTTATTATATTGAGCCATGTTCCCTTAATACCCACTTTTTGGAGATTTTTTTTATCATAAATGGGTGTTGAATTTTGTGAGAAGGTTGTTCTACATCTATTGAGATGGTCATATGATGTTTATTCTTCAGTTTGTTGATGTGATATATCCCATGATTTGAAGAATCCTTGCACCTCTGGGATAAATCCCACTTGATCATGGTAAATGATCCTTTTAGTGTATTGCTGTATAGAGTTTGCTAGTTTTTGTTGATTTTTTTTTTTTTTTGCATCTATGTTCATCAGTGATATTGGCCTGTAGTTTTTCATTTTTTGTGGTATCTTTGCCTGGCTTCGGTATCAGGGTGATGGTGGTGTCATAGAATTAGCTTGGAAATGTTCTTTCCTATGCAATTTTTTGAAAGAGTTTCAGAAGGATAGATGTTAATTCTTCTCTGAATGTTTTATAGAAATCCCCTGTGAAGCTATCTGGTCTTGGACTTTTATTTATTCAGTTCAGTTTAGTCGCTCAGTTGTGTCCAGCTCTTCACGACACCATGGACTGAGCACACCAGGCCTCCCTGTCCATCACCAGTTCCCAGAGTTTACTCAGACTCATCTCCATTGAGTCAGTGATGCCATCCAGCCATCTCATCCTCTGTTGTCCCCTTCTCCTCTTGCCTTCAATCTTTCCCAGCATCAGGGTCTTTTCAAATGAGTCAGCCCTTTGCATCAGGTGGCCAAAGTATTGGAGTTTCGGCTTCAGCATCAGTCCTTGCAATGAACACTCAGGACTGATCTCCTCTTGGATGGACTGGTTGGATCTCCTTGCAGTCCAAGGGACTCTCAAGAGTCTTCTCCAACACCACAGTTCAAAAGCATCAATTCCTCGGCACTCAGCTTTCTTTATAGTCTTAACTCTCACATCCATACATGACTACTGAAAAAACCATAGCCTTGACAAGATGGACCTTTGTTGGCAAAGTAATGTCTCTGCTTTTTAATGTGCTGTCTAGGTTGGTCATAACTTTCCTTCCAAGGAGTAAGAATCTTTTAATTTCATGGCTGCAATCACTATCTGCAGTGATTTTGAAGCCCCAGAAAATAAACTCAGCTACTGTTTCCACTGTTTCTCCATCTATTTGTCATGAAGTGATGAGACCAGATGCCACGATCTTCGTTTTCTGAATGTTGAACTTTAAGCCAACTTTTTCACTCTCCTCTTTCACTTTCATCAAGAGGCTCTTTAGTTCTTCACTTTCTGCCATAAGGGTGTTGTCATCTGCATATCTGAGGTTATTGGTATTTCTCTTGGCAGTCTTGATTCCAGCTTGTGCTTCATCCAGCCCAGCGTTTCTCATGATGTACTCTGCATATAAGTTAAATAAGCAGGGTGACAATACAAGCCTTGACATACTCCTTTTCCTATTTGGAACCAGTCTGTTGTTCCATGTCCAGTTCTAACTGTTGCTTCCTGACCCGCATGTAGGTTTCTCAAGAGACAGGTCAGATGGTTTGGTATTCCCATCTCTTTAAGAATTTTCCACAGTTTATTGTGATCCACACAAAGGCTTTGGCATAGTTAATGAAGCAGAAGGAGATGTTTTTCTGGAACTCTCTTGCTTTTTTGATGATCCAGTGGATGTTGGTAATCCTCTGCTTTTCTAAAACCAGCTTGAACATATGGAAGTTCATGGTTCACGTATAGCTGAAGCCTGGCTTAGAGAATTTTGAGCATTACTTTACTAGTGTGTGAGATGAGTGCAATTGTGCAGTAGTTTGAGCATTCTTTGGCATTGCCTTTCTTTGGGATTGGAATGAAAACTGACCTTTTCCAGTCCTGTGGCCACTGCTGAGTTTTCCAAATTTGCCGGCATATTGAGTGCAGCACTTTCACAGCATCATCTTTTCGGATTTGAAATAGCTCAACTGGAGTTCCATCACCTCCACTAGCTTTGTTTGAGGTGATGTTTCCTAAGGCCCACTTGACTTCACTTTTCAGGGTGTCTGGCTCTAGGTGAGTGATCACACCATTGTGATTATCATTTTTTTATAGTTCTTCTATGTATTCTTGCCACCTCTTCTTAATGTCCTCTGCTTCTGTAAGGTCCATACCATTTCTGTCCTTTATTGAGCCCATCTTTGCATGAAATGTTCCCTTGGTATCTTACCGGGGTCCAGCCCTGGTTGGACCCAGGGATTCCTTCGGGAGGACGGCGTTGGCGATTAGAATAGCAAAGCAGAGAGATTAGAGGCTCATTATAACTGGTTTACACGGAAAATCAATGTAACCTGTGACATCAGGTTTGCTTTAACCATGGAGGCCGCAGGTGCCTTCTAGAATCGCTGAAGGTGCCCCACCTTAGGCACCTTCTCGAGTGGTTCTTAGAAGCCCAGACAAGTAAGTGGTCCCAGAGGACCCCCGCGCTCTAATTAAATGTCCTGAAGGAAGAACAGAAAAGAAAAGGAGAGAAAAAGAAACAAGAAGGAACGACCCGGGGAGACCAAGCTTTGAGCAAGGCCCGTAGCTTTATTTTCAAAGGGAGCTTATATACCTTAAATTGTGCATAGAGGATAATAGGGGGTGTGAAATCATGCGAAGTCAGCAGTCTTTGATCCTTATCAAGACCAGGCTTTCTTTTCTGCAAACTTATCGTATACAAATGGTTTAGGTGATTTACATCATCTTCTGGCCAGAAGGCCTGTTAACATTTTATGACTCTGATAAAGGTTTGTCAACCATAAGACTTATTTTCTCTAAGAGTAATTATTTTAAAGTTTGGTGCCATCCTCCGAAGGTGTTAGATAAAGTTGCATTCCTATAGGGCAGAGGTGCAGTGGGTTTACAACAAGGAAAGAATTTATTACCTTAAGGGTCTAAAGTTGTTAGCACCAAGGCCACTACTTATTTTTTCTACATACCAACTATATTAATTAATACATGTCCAAGGATACAATACAGGGCATGTGGAAACTTGGCAGCAAGCATTGGCTCAACAATGAAATCTACTAGTTCTAACAATTTCTAACTCTCCAAGAGGCTCTATACTATTTGAATATCTTAAGCTTCCCTTGCCTCTCTTGGTTGGGAGACTGTAAACAATGTATGAGTAGCTGTAGGAGTCCTGGTAAACCTGTCAGGCAAGTTAGAGAGCTGTCTGAGGGGTTTGGATTGAAACACTCCTATTATGCCCAGGAGGCTAATTAGCTAGAGCTCTAAGTTGATTTCCTTCAGAGAAAAGGTGGTTGGGGATAGCCCCCCCGCCGTGACTGTCAGAGGAGTTGGTGAAAGTCATGAAGCAGTAAAACAGACAGACTCTGGTTTTGGGGTAGACGCTCAGGCAGGCCCAGAGGGCCTTGAGTTCTGGCTCGACTTGCCCACCAGAACTCTCCCACGTGACCTTGTCATGGGTGGGGACTCCCGTGCTGGCTCCCGGCAGTATCTCTAATTTTCTTGAAGAGATCTCTGGTAGTTCCCATTCTGTTGTTTTCTTCTGTTTCTTTGCATTGATCACTGAGGAAGGCTTTCCTATCTCTCCTTGCTATTCTTTGGAATTCTGCATTCAAACATGTTATCTTTTCTTTTCTCCCTTGCTTTTTGCTTTTTTTCTTTTCACGGCTATTTGTAAGGCCTCCCCAGACAGCCATTTTGCTTTTTTGCATTTTTTTTTCTCGGGGATGGTCTTGATCCCTGTCTGATGTACAATGTCACAGGAACCTGTGTTTATAGTTCTTCAGGCACTCTATCAGATCTAGTCTCATAAATCTATTTCTCACTTCCACTATATAATCATAAGGGATTTGATTTAGGTCATACCTGAATGGTCCAGTAGTTTTCCCTACTTTCTTCAAGTCTGAATTGGGCAATAAGGAGTTCATGATCTGAGCCACAGTCAGCTCCCGGTCTTGTTTTTGCTGACTGTATAGAGCTTCTCCATCTTTGGCTACAAAGAATATAATCAGTCTGATTTTGGTGTTGACCATCTGGTGATGTCCATGTATATAGTCTTCTCTTGTGTTGTTGGAAGAGGGTGTTTGCTGTGACCAGTGTATTCTCTTGGCAAAACTCTGTTAGCCTTTGCCCTGCTTCATTCTGTACTCCAAGGCCAAATTTACCTGTTACTCCAGCTGTTTCTTGATTTCCTACTTTTGCATTCCAGTCCACTGTAATGAAAAGGACATCTTTTTTTGGGTGTTAATTCTAGAAGGTCTTGTAGGTCTCCATAGAACCGTTCAACTTCAGCTTCTTCAGCATTACTGGTCAGGGCTTAGACTTGCATTACCATGATATTGAATGGTTTGCCTTGGAAACGAACAGAGATCATTCTGTCATTTTTGAGATTGCATCCAGGTACTGCATTTAGGACTCTTTTGTTGACTATGATGTTTGTTTACTGGGAGTTTTAAAATCACAGTTTCAATTTCAGTACTTGTGATTGATCTGTTTATATTTTCTTTTTCTTCCTGGTTCAGGCTTAGAATGTTGTACATTTTAAAAATTTAGAAAATTTCTTCCAAGTTGTCAGGGTTTTTTGCATATGATTGTAGTAGTCTCTCATCTTTTATATTTCTGTGGTGTCCATTGTAACTTCTCCTTTTCCATTTCTGATTTTATTTATTTGAGCCCTCTCTCTTTTTTCTTTTTTGATAAATTTAGCTAAAGCTTTAACAAATTTGTTTATCTTTTAAAGGACCAACTTTTAGTTTGATCCTTTTATTGTTTACTTCATCTCTGTTTATTTCTACTCTGATCTTTATGATTTCTTACTTCTGCTACCTTTGGCTTTTGTTTATTCCCCTTCCCCTGTTACTTTAGGTATAAGGTTAGACTGTTTCAGACTTTTCTTGTTTCCTGAGGTAAGGTTGTATTGCTGTGGACTTCCTTCTTAGCACTGATTTTGCCATATCTCAGGTTATGGATTGTATTTTCATTGTCATTTGCCTCTAGGTATTTTTTAAAAATTTCCTCTTTGATTTCATCAGTAATCTATTGGTTGTTTAGTAGCATGTTGTTTAGCTTCCACATGCTTGTGTTTTTACAGTTTTTTTCCCTCCGTAATTGATTTCTAATCTCATAAAATTGTGGTTGGAAAAGGTGCTTTATATGATTTCAGTGTTCTGAAATTTACCAAGTCTTGTTTTGTGGCCCAAGATGTGGTCTGTTCTGGAGAATGTTCCATGTGCAGTTGAGAAGAAAGTGCATTCTGCTGCTTTTGGATGTCCTATAAATATCAGTTAAGTCTGTCTGATCTAATGTTTCATTTAAAGCCTGTGTTTTTTAAAATTGATATTCTGTCTGGATGATCTGCCCATTGGTGAGAGTGGAGTGTTAAAATCCCCCACCATTAATTGTGTTAATGTCCGTCTCTCTTTCTTTGAGTGTTAGAATTTACCTTATATATTGGGGTGTTCCTTTGTTGGGTTGTTGTTGAGTCACTGTTGTATCTTGACTCTGCGACCACATGGACTGCAGCATGCTAGGCTTCCCTGTCCTTCACTGTCCTGGAGTTTGCTTAAACTCAAGTGCATTGAGTCAGTGATGCTGTTTGACTGTTTCATCCTCTGCTGCCCTCTTCTCCTTTGCCTTCAATCTTTCCCAGCGTCAGGGTCTTTTCCAGTGAATCAGCTCTTCACATCAGGTGATCTGAGTATTGGTGCTTTAGTTTCAGCATCTGTCCTTCCTATGTTGGGTACATATGTATTTTATAATTGTTACTCTTCTTGGATTGATTCCTCGTTCATTATTTAGTGTCCTTCTTTCTCTCTCGTGACATTCTTTCTTTATTTTAGTGTCTGTTTTGTCTGCTGTGAGTATTGCTGTTCTGGCTTTCTTTTGATTTGCGTTTGCATGGAATACCTTCTATCCCCTCACTTTTAGGTCTGTATGTGTCCTTAGATCTGAAGAGCGTCTGTTACAGACAGCATATATGCGAGCCTTGTTTTTGTAGCCATTCAATCTGTGTCTTTTTGTTGGAGCACTTAATCCATTTATATTAAAGGTAATTATCAATATGTATATTTCTATTGTTTTAAATTTGTTTTTGTGGGTCTTCTTCCCTTCCTCTTTTGTCTTTTTGTGATTTGATGTCTATCTTTGTGTTTGGATTGCTTTTTCTTTTTTATGTGCATATCTATTGTAGATTTTTAGTTTGTGGTTCCCATGAGGTTTTGCTATAGTAGTCTATATATAAACAAGTTTGTTTTAGTTACTGGTCTTTTAATTTCAAATGCTTTTTTAGTATTCTGCATTTGTGCTCTCTTCGCAGTATTGCTGGTTTTGATGTCATATTTGTGTGTAGATATTTACTACTTTTGCTTTATGCTTGCCTTTTCTGGTGGTTTTTGTGATTGCAGTTTTCTTATGTCTGATAGAGGCCTTTTCTATTTAGAAAAGTTCCTTTAGCGATTGTTGTAGGTTATCTTGTGGCATTGAATTGTCTTAGCTTTTGCTTGCCTGTAAAGTTTTTCTCCATCAAATCTGAATGAAAGCCTTGCTAGGTACCGTGTTCTTGGTTGTAAGTTCTTCCTTTTCATCTCTTTAAATATATTGTGCCACTGCCTTACAGTCCACAGACTGTCTGCTGAGAAATAACTGATAATCTTGTGAAAGTTTCCTTGTGTATTATTTATTGCTCTTGCCTTGTTGCTTTTAATATTTTTTTCTTTGTCTTTTTGTCAGTTTGATTGCTGTTGTCTCTTGGTGTGTTCTTCCTTGGGTTTATCCTGCCTGGGGCTCTCTGTCCTTCATGGACTTGGGTGACTCTTCTCTTTCCCATGTTAGAGAAGTTTTCAGCCATTATCTGTTCAGGTAATTTTTTATTTTATAATAAAATTTTTATTATAAAATATTTTCTCAGGTTCTTTCCTGATCTCTCTTCTCCTTTTGCTGCTGCTGCTGCTGCTGCTGCTAAGTTGCTTCAGTTGTGTCCGACTCTGTGCGACCCCATAGATGGCAGCCCACCAGGCTCCTCTGTCCCTGGGACTCTCCAGGCAAGAATACTGGAGAGGGTTGCCATTGCCTTCTGTGTCTCCTTCTGGGACTCCTGTAATACTCATGTTGGTGTGTTTAATGCTGTCCCAGAGGTCTCTGAGACTGGCCTAATTCCTTTTTCCTTTTTTCTGTTCCATGGCAGTGATTTCCACAGTTCTGTCTTCCAGCTCACTTATCCGTTTTTCAGCCTCCATTATTCTGCAATTGATTTCTTCTATTGTACTTTTCATTTCAGGTATTGTATTGTTCATCTCTGTTCATTCTTAGTTCTTCTAGGTCTTTGTTAAACATTTCTTGTATCTTCTTGATGTACCTCCATTTTTTCTCGTGAGATTCTTAAATATCTCTACTGTTATTATTCTGAATTCTTTTTTGTCTAAATTGTCTATCTCCAGTTCACATCTTCTGAGGTTTTATCCTGTTCCTTGATATGGGACATGCTCCTTTGCTATCTCCTTTTGCCTCACTTTCTGTGATTGCAGTTTCTGTTCTGCAGGCTGCAGGATTGTAGTTCTTGATTCTGCTGTCTTCTTCCCGGTCGATGAGTCTAAGAAACTTGTGCAGGTTTCCTGCTCGGAGGTACTGGTTCTTGCCCACTGGGTGGTGGAGCTGGGTCTTGTCCGTCTGGTGGGCAGGGCTGTGTCAAGGATTGTATTTATTGGGCAGCTGTATGCTTAGGAAGAATTTAAGCACTTTTCTACTAATGCATGGGGCTGTTTTCACTGTGTTGGTTTTTTGATCCAAAGTGTACCTGCACTGGAACCTACAGGTTGTTGGGTGGGGCCAGTTCTTAGGAGAAAATGGCAGCCTTTCAGAGGGCTCATGCCAGTGAGCACTCCCCAGAACTACTGCTGCCAGTGTCTTTTTCCCTGCAGTAGGCCCCAGCTGCTCTTTGCTTCCACAGGAGACTCTCCAGTTCCAGCAGGTAGATCTGGCCCAGGCGCTTCTGAGGTCATTGCTTTTTTCCCTGGGTCCTAGTGCTTTTGAGACCTTGTGTGCCCCCTCCAGGAATGGAGTTTATGTTTCCCCCAGTCCTGTGGACTTCCTGTGTTCAAACCCTGCTGACCTTCAAAGCTAGATTCTCTGGGGTCTACTCTTGTTGCCAGATCCACAGGCTGGAGGGCCTGACAGGTGGCTTAGAACTGTTGTGCAAGAACTGTGATATAGTTATTTTCTAGTTTGTGGGTTGCCCACTCAGTGGATATAGGATTTGATTTTATCATGATTGTGCTCCTTCTGTGCTGTCTTGTGGGTTTTTCTTTATCTTTGATATCTTTTTTGGTCGGTTCCAGTGTTTTTCTGTTAATGGTTCGGCAGTTGTGATTTTGGGGTTTCCATAAAGAGGTGAGCTCATATCCTTCCACTATGCCATCTTAAGTTTATAATTTACATTTAGTTGATATTTAATTCAGTAATCTCAAAATGTTCCAAAAATAATTTAATGTACTTATCACTGTAACATTGAGAATATCTGGCATACGGTTTGAAGAGACTGGTAATAAGGAAGGGGGCTTCTATGCTGTTCCACGCACAGTGAGGCTCCTGCAACATCTTCCTAGGACTGCTCCAGATCCCCCAGCTGAACCATAACTACACATCATGTGCCCCAGGCCCCCCACGCCCCAAACTTTGGAGACAGGTGGGGTCTGCATGGTCCACATAATGCTGTCCAAAGCAGGTAGCTAGCAGGGGATCGGTGTGTAAGGGTGGATTTCTTCTGCATTAACATTTTAGTTGTATAGTTCTGTATGTTTTGAGAAACATGCTGCTGTGTAATTATCACCACAGTTAAGTTATAGAATATTTACATCCCCTCAAAACATTCCTTTATATTCATTTGTAGTTAGTTGTCTCTTTATCCTCACCCCCTAACAACTGTTAATTTGCTTTTTGTTCTTGTAGTTTTGCTTTTTTAAGAATGTTTTGTAAATAGAATCATAATGTATGCAACCTTCTGCATCTGTCTTGCTTGGCTTAACATAATGGTTTTGAGACGTCTCCATGTTGCTTAGTATGTCAGTAGTTTGTTCGTTTTCATTGCTCAATAGCATACTGTTGTATAATTGTACCACAGTTCGTCCATGCAATTCTTGGTGGACATTGAGTTTCCAGTTTTTGGCAATTCTGGATAACCCAGCCGTAAATATTTGTGTACAGTCTTTGCATGGACATATGTTTTGTTTCTCTTAGGTAAATATCTAGGAGTGGGATTACTGTGTTGAAGGGTAAATGATTGCTTACATTTATAAGAAACCGCCAAACTCTTTTCCAAAGTGGCTATACCATTTTGCATGCCCACCATCTATATGTGAGAGTTCTAGTTGCTTCCATCTTCACCAACGCTTGGTATTGCCTTTTTTTGTTGTTAATTCTAGCTATTCTAATAACTGTAACAGTATCTCTTTGTGGGCTTAATTTTTATGTCGCTAAAAACTAATGATGTTGAGCATTTATTTGTCATTCTTACCTCTTCCTTGATGAAATGTCAGTTTAAGTATTTTGGCTTTTTTTTTTTTAAGGTTTTGCTTATTTATTTGACTGTGCTAGGTCTTATTTGCAGTATGTAGAATCTTTTAGTTGTGTCATGAGGGATCTTTAATCATGGCTTGCAAACTCTTAGTTGTGGCATGGAAACTCTTAGTTGCAGCATGGTGGGATCTGGTTCCCCAAACAGGAATTGAACCCAGGCCCCCTGCATTGGGAACACGAAGTCTTAGCCACCTGACCACCAAGAAAGTCCATTCTTGGCTATATTTTATTTTTTAAATATTAAAAAAAATTTACTTGGCTGCACTAGGTCTTAGTTGTGGTACACGGGATCTTCGATCTTTGTTGTGGTACTCAGCATCTTTAGTTGTGGTGTGTGAACTCTTTTGTTGTGGCGCGTGGGATTGAGTTCCCTGACCAGGATCAAACCCGGGCCCTCTGCATTGGGAGCATGGAATCTTAGCCACTGGACCAGCACGGAAGTCCCTTGGTTATTTTTTTAAAGATAAAATTAATTATAACAAAATTCACTCTTAATAGTTTTTAAGTATACAATTTAGTGTTTTTTTCAATATTTATGAAATTTTTAAAGATTTTTATATATTTTTGGCTACACTGGGTCTTTGTTGCTGTGCACAGACTTTCTCTACTTGTGGTGAGCGGGGGCTACATGAGTGGGCTTCTCAATGCAGTGACTTCTCTTAGTGTGGAGCACAGGTTCTAGGGTGTGCAGGCTTCAGTAGTTGTGGCTCAAGGTGTTTGTTGCCCCATGACACATGGGATCATCCTGGAGCAGGGTTTGAACCTGTGTCCCCTGCATTGACAGGTGGATTCTTAACCACTGGACTACTAGGGAAGTCCCCAGAAAAATATAGCCACAAAAAGTATTCTTAAACCTATTATCAGTTATTCCATAATACCCCTTTCCTCTGGCTGTGTGTGTGCGCACGCACATGCTTAGTTGTGTCTGACTCTCTGCATCCCTATAGACTGTAGCTTGCCAGACTCCTCTGTCCACGGAATTTTCCAGGCCAGAATACTGGAGTGGCTTGCCATTTCCTTCTTTAAGGGATCTCTCCAACCCAGAAATCGAACCCATGTCTCTTGTGTCTCCTGCATTGGCAGGTGGATTCTTTACCCCTGCACCACCTGGGAAGCCCTTCCCCTCGCCCTTTGCAATCACTAATCATTCTGTCTGTATAGACTTGCCCATTTTGGATATTTCACATAAATATAACCTTACAGTCATATAGCGTATGATCGTGTCTCTCTTGTCAGCATTATGTGGTAAAGGTTAATCCATGTTATAGCATGTGTCAGTACTTTGTTCCTTTTTATTGCCAAATAATATTCCTTTGTATAACTGTGCCACATTTTATTTATCCATTTATCATTTGATGCACATTTTAATTGTACTTTTTGGTTATTGTGAATAATCTACTTTGAACGCTTATAGTCAAGTTTTTGTGCATGTGTGTTTGTGTGTATTTGTTCTTTTCTCTTAGTATATTTCTAGAAGTAGAATTTGCTGAAGTGTAACTCTAACATTTTAAGGAACTGTCAGAATGTTCCACGGCAGGTATACCATTTCATGTATCCATCAGCAAAGTATGAAGGTTCCAACTTCTCCATATGCTCTTAAAAATTGTTATTATCTGTCTTTTTTGATTATTTCCATCCTTGAGGGTGTGATGGTTGTGCTTTTACTTGGAACATATCTGTGTCTTTTTATTGAAAAGGGATTTCTTGTGATTGTATGTAGTTGGGTCATGCTTTTAGATTAAATCTGGCAATCTTTGCCTTTTAATTGGGGTCTTTAGATCATTTACATTTCCAGTAATTAATGCTGTAATTGGATTTAAATCTACCACCTTGCTGCTTGCTTTGTCTTTTCCTCATCTGTTCTATATTCCTTTTTTTCTTTTTCTGCCTTCTTTTAGATTAATTGAGTATGTTTTATGATCCTGTGTTATCTTCATTTTGGCTTATTAGTCTTTAGTAAAATTTTTTTTATTTAGCTATTACCTTATTTTTATGCAATATGTCTTTAGTTTATTGTAACCTGTTGTTAAATAATATCACTTCATCTTGTTATATTTCAAATTTCTGCACTTTTTTTATTGTTATACATTTTAAGATATGTATTGAAATCCATGGTATATTGTTACTATTTTGCTTTAGATCATGGGTTAACAAGCTTTTTATTTTTTAATTGAAGAATAATTGCTTTATAGAATTTGACAAGCTTGCTTTTTAATGGGATATAAATAGTTTTGCTGACTGTATAATTCCTGTCTCAGCTCTCTTACCTGCCATTGTTGGGAGAACACAACCATAGACATTCTGTAAACAAATGAGTGTGACCAATTCAGCCTGCAAGCAGTAGTTTGTCAACCCATGTTTTAGACAGTGAACTATTTTTAAAATCATTAACAATGAGAAAAACATGTGTTTTATATTTACATCTTTTTTGTTGTTTTAATTCTAAACTTTAAACTTTTTATTTTGTCTTGGGGTATAGTTGATTTTAACAGTGTTGTGGTAGTTTCAGGTGAACAGCAAAGGGACTCAGTTATACATATACACATATCCATTCTCTCCTAAACCCCATTCCCATCCAGGCTGGCACATAACATGGAGCAGTAAATTTATCTTAATTTGTAATATTTTTAGTGCTTTTCATTTCTTTGTAAGTTGACATATGTTATCATACTCCTGCTGGAACAACTACTTATGAAATTTCTTGTTTATGTTTGCTAGAATAAGTTCTCTGAGTGTGTTAGTTTGAATTTCCCCTTCATTTTTGAAAGATATGTTCAATGTGTGTGTAATGCTGATTAATAGCTTTTGTCTTTTAGTACATTGAAAATGTCATTCCATTGTCTTCTTCCTTGCATAATTTGTGGCAAGAAATTTGATGTAACTCTTACCATTGTTTCTTTTAATGCAATGTGTCATTTTCTACCTTCAAAGTTTTCTTTCTAGTTCTCAATAGTTTGATTATGTTACATGTAATTTTGTTCTGTTGTATTTATTTTTGTCTGGCTTTCTCTGAGTGTCTTGGAACTGTGATTTGGCTTCTTTTTTTTCATTTGTTTTAGAAAATTTTTGTCCATTATTTCTTCAAATATTTCTCTAATTTTCTTCTTCTATTTTTGGGTCTCTAATTACACATATGTTGTGTGTTAGTTGCTCAGTCGTGTCCAACTCTTTGCGACTCTATGGACTGTAGCCTGCCAGGCTCCTCTGTCCGTGGGATCCTGGCAAGAATACTGGAGTGGGTTGCCATTTCCTTCTCCAACACATATGTTAGGCAGCTTAATTATTATCTCTTGCTCGCTATATCCTGTTTTTGCTTTATTGGTTTTCATGCCATTTTTTCCTCTTTGTGTTTCAGTTTGATTAATTTTTCTTAACCCATCTTCACGTTTACTAGACCTTTGCGATTTATGTGAGTAGGAACACTGTAAATTAAATTCTGTGAGTGAAATTTTCTGGACCGTATATAGTAGGTTTTTTTGTTTGTTTGTTTGTTTGTTTTAATTATTTTCGTGTTTTATTTTCGGCCACCCTGCACAGCTTATGGAATCTTAGTTCCTTGACCAGAGATTGAACCTGCATGCTTGGTAGTGAAAGTGTGGAGTCTTAACCACCGACTTCCAGGTAATTCCCTGATAGGTTGGATTTGGACCACAGCCCATGAGGAAATGAGCTTGAATTTGGACCACAACCCATGAGGAAGTCAGCTTAGGGTTACAGATTCTTAGGGGACCTTTTTTTTTTTCCATTTTACTCAATACCATGGTATGGATAGACGAGTTTCTTTTATTTTACATACTGAGAGACAAGTTTTTTTTCCCCCCTCCCTAGACTGAGGGTGGAATCCTTTAATTCAGGATTATCTTAATAACTCCTTACTTTGGATGGTGCCTAGATTTTATCTTCTGTTTTAAATCCTGTTTCTTTGACAGTTTGGATGCTCAAGGTGAAAACCAGTTTATTGCTTTCTTCTTGAGTTGTTCAGTTGCAAAGTTGTGTTCAACTCTTTGTGACCCCATGGATTGCAGCACACCAGGCTTCCCTGTCCTTCACTATCTCCTGGAGTTGGCTCAAATTCATGTCCACATTTCACTTCATTTTGGCCCTCTGTATTTCTTTTTTTATTCTGTTTTAATGAGATGTAATTGACAAAAAAGCATTGTGTATGTTTAAGGTGTACAGCTTAATGATTTGGCTTACATACATTATGAAATGTTTGTCACCTAAGTTTAGTGAACATTTATCTCATAGATACAATTAAAGAATAGAGAAAAATATTTTTTCTTTGTGATGAGAACTCTTAGGACTTACTCTACAACTTGATATATAACATACAGTAATGTTAATTATATTTACTATGTTAAACACTGCATCTCTAGTACTTACTTGTCTTAGAGGGAGTTTGTACCTTTTGACTGCCTTTATCCAATTCCCCTTCCCTCACTCCCTGCTTCTCATAACTACAAATCTGATTTCTTTTTCTATGAGTTAGTGTGTTTTTAAAGTATAATTGACCTAAAATGTTATGTTAGTTCCTGTTATACATCATAGTGATTTGATATTTCTGTACATTTCAAAATGATCACCATGGCAAATCTAGTTGTGATATGTCACCACAGAAAGATGTTGTTGAGTGTGACCCCCATGCTGTACATTTTATACCTTTGACTCATTTATTTTGCACCTGGAATTTTGTTCCTCATTATTTCCCTCACCTGTTTCTTCCCCTTGCCCCTCCTCTCTGGTGGTTGCCTGTTAGTTCTCTGTATCTATATCAGTGTTTCTTTTTTGCTAAGTTTGTTTATTTGTTTTTTAGATTCCACGTATAAGTGAAATCATAGGGTATTTGTCTTCCTTTGACTAATTTCACATATGGGAAGATTTTATTCTTCTTATGGCTGAGTAATATTTCATCATATATTTATGTATGTATATATATGTATATATCTTATGTCTTTTATCCATTCATCTATTGATGGACACTTAGGTTCCTTCCATATCCTATTACAAATAATGATGCAATGAATATATGGGTGAATATATCTTTTCTAATTTGTGTTTCCATTTTCTTCCTATAAATATTCAGGAGTGGAATTGCTGGATCATAGGATAGTTCTATATTTAATTTTTTGAGGTATCTCTATATTGTTTTCTGTAGTGACTGCACCAATTTACATCCCCACCAACAGTGCACGAGGGTTCCCTTTTCTCCACATTGTGGAATATTTGTGGTTGCTCAGCAAAATGTTAAAAAAATTTTTTTTTCTTTGTCCTGGATGTCTGCTCTACAAGATGCCAATAATAGAAGTCTTACTCAGGCTTTTACAATGTGGAGAGTTGTGAAAGGCTGAGTAATTTAATTGCATTTTTACTAAGGGATTTAGGTTGTTGTTTGTTTTTGTTTTGCTAAAAAACTATGAAATAAAAAAAATTTGCATGTAGGCCTTTGTGCACACAGGCAAAGTTATTTCATCATCATGGAATGAGACAAAGGAATAAGATACGATCATTCTTATTTAGCTTTTTCTATGCTATATAATTTGTGGATTCCTTAAATACCACTAAAATATGTTTTTATATTCTAAAAATTTCCCACCCAGACAAAATACATTATCATAAGCATATCGTTGTTTCTGAATAGTGTGTGTCCAGGTTACCATACTTTGCAAGTGTAGCCAAAAGACAGCATTGCCACTGATTCTAGGTTGTGTTTTGGCAGGGAATAACACTGTGGATACGTGCTGAATCATTAGAAAACGGAAGTTATGTACCAAACTGCATGGCAGTTCAGAACACAGCTTCTGATGTTTCTCAAATAAAACCAGACGTCATTGTAAAATTATGTTTTTCAGATGGCATAGTTACAAATAAATGAGGAAATGAAACAGCAGGCTACGCATCATTGGTAGATTACGTACATAGCCACATGGCATTGATTTCCAGTGTAGAGGCTTTTTTACAAAGCAGTGACAATTGTAGGTTATGTAATACTGAGGATTAATAAGTACATTTTGGATATATCATTTGTTATATGAAAATAAATTTTCATTTCATGCTCTATTTTTCCTTTGCAGCACATTCTGAGCTGTAGAACAGTATCTACCATTTGGCTTTCCATAAACCATCAGGCAAGATACCTATGAGAGTCTCTACTTTGAGAAGTAGTGTACATAATACTTATTATATACCACTCATCAGTTCAGTCGCTCAGTCGTGTCCGACTCTTTGCGATCCCATGAATTGCAGCACACCAGGCCTCCCTGTCCATCACCAACTCCCGGAGTTCACCCAAACTCATGTCCATCGAGTCGGTGATGTCTTCCAGCCATCTCATCCTTTGTCGTCCCCTTCTCCTCCTGCCCCCAATCCTCCCAGCATCAGAGTCTTTTCCAGTGAGTCAACTCTTCCCATGAGGTGGCCAAAGTATTGGAGTTTCAGCTTCAACATCGGTCCTTCCAAAGAACACCCAGGACTGATCTTAGAATGGACTGGTTGGATCTCCTTGCAGTCCAGGGGACTCTCAAGAGTCTTCTCCACCACCACAGTTCAAAAGCGTCAATTCTTCGGCGCTCAGCTTTCTTTATAGTCTTAACTCTCACATCCATACATGACCACTGGAAAAACCATAGCCTTGACTAGATGGACCTTTTTTGGCAAAATAATGTCTCTGCTTTTGAATATGCTATCTAGGTTGGTCATAACTTTCCTTCCAAGGAGTAAGCGTCTTTTAATTTCATGGCTGCAGTCACCATCTGCAGTGATTTTGGAGCCCCAAAACGTAAAGTCTGACACTGTTTCCACTGTTTCCCCATCTATTTCCCATGAAGTGATGGGACCAGATGCCATGATCTTAGTTTTCTGAATGTTGAGTTTTAAGCCGACTTTTTCACTCTCCTCTTTCACTTTCATCAAGAGGGCTTTTAGTTCCTCTTCACTTTCTGCCATAAGGGTGGTGTCATCTGCATATCTGAGGTTATTGATATTTCTCCCAGCAGTCTTGACTCCAGCTTGTGCTTCTTCCAGCCCAGCGTTTCTCATGATGTACTCTGCATATACGTTAAATAAGCAGGGTGACAATATACAGCCTTGACGTACTCCTTTTCCTATTTGGAACCAGTCTGTTGTTCCATGTCCAGTTCTAACTGTTGCTTCCTGATCTGCATATAGGTTTCTCAAGAGGCAGATCCGGTGGTCTGGTATTCCCATCTCTTGAAGAGTTTTCCACAGTTTATTGTGATCCACACAGTCAAAGGCTTTGGCATAGTCAATAAAGCAGAAATAGATGTTTTTCTGGAACTCTTTTGCTTTTTCGATGATCCAGCAGATGTTGGCAATTTGATCTCTGGTTCCTCTGCCTTTTCTAAAACCAGCTTGAACATCTGGAAGTTCATGGTTCACGTATTGCTGAAGCCTGGCTTGGAGAATTTTGAGCATTACTAGCATGTGAGATGAGTGCAATTGTGCGGTAGTTTGAGCATTCTTTGGCATTGCCTTTCTTTGGGATTGGAATGAAGACTGACCTCTTCCAGTCCTGTGGCCACTGCTGAGTTTTCCAAATTTGCTGGCATGTTGAGTGCAGCAGTTTCACAGCATCATCTTTTAGGATTTGAAATAGCTCAACTGGAATTCCCACCTCCACTAGCTTTGTTTGTAGTGATGCTTTCTAAGGCCCACTTGACTTCACATTCCGGGATGTCTGGCTCTAGGTGAGTGATCACACCATCGTGATTATCTGGGTCATGAAGATCTTTTTTTGTATAGTTCTTCTGTGTATTCTTGCCACCTCTTAATATCTTCTGCTTCTTTTAGGTCCATACCATTTCTGTCCTTTATCGAGCCCATCTTTGCATGAAATGTTTCCTTGGTATCTCTAATTTTCTTGAAGAGATCTCTAGTCTTTCCCATTCTGTTATTTTCCTCTATTTCTTTGAATAGCTATCTTCAAAGTAACATCTAATAACTCATTTTTTTTTTTCTTTTTGACACCAGATAAAGGTGTTTTCTAAAGACTTTCCCCAGAAATCCAAATGTTTCTGGGGACTCCTTCCAATCCTCAATACAATGTGTCTTTGGCATTTTAAAAATTGAGGACTATGAAAATGAGTATACTACCCAAAGCAATTTATAGATTCAATGCAATCCCTATCAAGCTACCAACAGTATTCTTCACAGAGCTAGAACAAATAATTTCACAATTTATATGGAAAAACCAAAAACCTCGAATAGCCAAAGCGATCTTGAGAAAGAAGAATGGAACTGGAGGAATCAACCTACCTGACTTCAGGCTCTACTACAAAGCCACAGTTATCAAGACAGTATGGTACTGGCACAAAGACAGAAATATTGATCAATGGAATAAAATAGAAAGCCCAGAGATAAATCCACGCACATATGGACACCTTATCTTTGACAAAGGAGGCAAGAATATACAATGGATTAAAGACAATCTCTTTAACAAGTGGTGCTGGGAAATCTGGTCAACCACTTGTAAAAGAATGAAACTAGACCACTTTCTAACACCATACACAAAAATAAACTCAAAATGGATTAAAGATCTAAACGTAAGACCAGAAACTATAAAACTCCTAGAGGAGAACATAGGCAAAACACTGTCCGAGATACATCACAGCAGGATCCTCTATGACCCACCTCCCAGAATATTGGAAATAAAAGCAAAAATAAACAAATGGGACCTAATTAACCTTAAAAGCTTCTGCACATCAAAGGAAACTATTAGCAAGGTGAAAAGACAGCCTTCAGAATGGGAGAAAATAATAGCAAATGAAACAACCGACAAACAACTAATCTCAAAAATATACAAGCAACTCCTACAGCTCAACTCCAGAAAAATAAACGACCCAATCAAAAAATGGGCCAAAGAACTAAATAGACATTTCTCCAAAGAAGACATACAGATGGCTAACAAACACATGAAAAGATGCTCAACATCACTCATTATCAGAGAAATGCAAATCAAAACCACTATGAGGTACCATTTCACACCAGTCAGAATGGCTGCGATCCAAAAGTCTGCAAACAATAAATGCTGGAGAGGGTGTGGAGAAAAGGGAACCCTCTTACACTGTTGGTGGGAATGCAAACTAGTACAGCCACTATGGAGAACAGTGTGGAGATTCCTTAAAAAACTGGAAATAGAACTGCCTTATGATCCAGCAATCCCACTGCTGGGCATACACACTGAGGAAACCAGAAGGGAAAGAGACACGTATACCCCAATGTTCATTGCAGCACTGTTTATAATAGCCAGGACATGGAAGTAACCTAGATGTCCTTCAGCAGATGAATGGATAAGAAAGCTGTGGTACATATACACAATGGAGTATTACTCAGCCATTAAAAAGAATACATTTGAATCAGTTCTAATGAGGTGGATGAAACTGGAGCCTATTATACAGAGTGAAGTAAGCCAGAAGGAAAAACATAAATACAGTATACTAACGCATATATATGGAATTTAGAAAGATGGTAACAATAACCCGGTGTACAAGACAGCAAAAGAGACACTGATGTATAGAACAGTCTTATGGACTCTGTGGGAGAGGGAGAGGGTGGGAAGATTTGGGAGAATGGCATTGAAACATGTAAAATATCATGTAAGAAACGAGTTGCTAGTCCAGGTTCGATGCACGATACTGGATGCTTGGGGCTAGTGCACTGGGACGACCCAGAGGGATGGTATGGGGAGGGAGGAGGGAGGAGGGTTCAGGATGGGGAACACATGTATACCTGTGGCGGATTCATTTTGATATTTGGCAAAACTAATACAATTATGTAAAGTTTAAAAATAAAATACAATTAGGAAAAAAAAAATTGAGGACTAAACCAAATTTTCTGTAATTTTTTTTTGAATTTTGTCTATGTAATTATTCTTTGAAGTAGACATTTGCATTTACTCCATACTCATCCCTGTTTAAAATTTTCAAGGCTAAGATGTCCTCAGGCTTGTAAGTAGATTGGTCAGCTTTGATGACATCTCTTTGGCCTTTGAAGTTGGCCCAGTTCAGTATAGATACCTCAGGGGTGTATGGTCATGGAAAAACATGTTTTTGTTGAGTGTTCTTGCTTTCTAGTAATTTTATTTTCTGCTCAAGGGATTTAGTATCTGTTCAGATACTTTATTTTTAAAGACCACATAAGTAATGACTTGACCTCTAATCTTAGCTTTGAAAATTTCCCAGACACTAATAAAGATAATGTCTAATGACCTATTATTTGAGAATACTACTCACTGGCTAGCAATCAGTGCTATTTAAAAATGTATATTTTACTCTGAAAATTATTTCCTTGGCCAAAAGCCTTTGTTAGTAAAATTGTGCGTATAATGACATAATTTGGTAACTCGGGCCTTGATTTGTAATACTTTTTATATGTTGTCACCAAGACTTACTACAGTTCAAAACAACTCTTTTCCTTGAATACTACACTAAATAATTAGTTCTGAGAAAAATATTCTGTAAACTGTAGTCTTATCAGAAATAGCACCTGTCTCTTGGACTAATAATATGAGTATTTTGGACACAAAGCATTACATGGTAATCCTTGTTTTGCATGAATGTGGGCTATCTTTGCAGTAAATATATGAATAAGATTTTTGCAAAGGGTCAAGTTAGTACTGAAGACTAGGATTATCAATTAAATTTCCTGGACTGTCTTTGTCAGGACACATGCTTAATAATTTGTGGAGTGAAAGAAAGAATCACACCATACTGTGTTATATGTGTGTCAGGGTGTATTCATGAAAAGAGGAAAAAAGTTTCCTCCTAGGTGTCTGGGCAAAGCTAGAGTTGTCCTTTTTTGTTTTTTTTGTCTGTGATAACAGACCCACTTAGTAAGAACCTACCTAGATACAGTGTTGTTTTTGTGAGATACGGTGTTGTTTTTGTGCCCTTGGTAGAGGAAACATTCTGTTGCTAACTTAATGTGCTTTCTTGTATGGGTTCTTAAGAGATGATGTTTAGTTTTTTGCTAAACTCTTAAGTTATATGCAAAGAGAAGAAACAGTCTGTGTAATTATTTTTTTTTTTTAATTTTTTATAACTGAGTTGGATAATTCTTAAAAGAGATTTGAGTAATTGAGATTTTCCCTTGCTTCCAGTGGAAGGGAAATATTTCAGTTTACTTACTTTAGGCTATAAAAATAGTTTGTTCTTCCTTTGCCTGCAGCAAGACTTATGAACATAAAGTCCCAAAACAGTTTTAGTATTAATTTTTAAAGGTTCCCCATATTTCTTCCCTCATCTTCTGTAACTAATGTGTCTGGATGTAAAATGGAAAAAGTTGAAAATTGCCACTGTGCTTTTTGAGCTTTTCAGAGGTATTATACACTCTGGATATAGTAAAAGATACTGGGGCTTATACAGTGCTTTTTGTGTGAGGAACTCATATAAACACTAATGCATTGATCCTAACACAGTAGTTGATTGTGACTTGAAAAGGTCATGAGTTACTGCTGTTACAGAGAAAATTTTTTAAAGATTGGAGGAAGAGCTGTGGTTTACAAATATTGTTTGAAAGATATCTAGATAAAATTTGATACAGAAAACTGAAAAATTAAAATTGGGGCGGATTTTTATTATTTGTTCAGTTTTCTTTTAGCCTGCAATAGATTTTTATCTCCCTTACTTTTTTTCTTGTCTGTGAATATCCTTGAAGCCTGATTCCCTTCTTGAAGGCAAAATTTACTTTTAAACTTTTATTCCTTCTCAGCCAAGAAGGCTTCAGCCTGAGGACGTTTCGTGAGGAAGTTGGTCATATTAACATAATAATGCATTTTATTTGTTCTGAGTTGGGAGATGATCCTTCTGGTTTTCTTCGTTTAGTATTTGTGGCATATGGTTATTGATAAACATAGTGGTCAAGTGGCTTAATCTTCAACCATTTGTGTTTTTAGGTTTATTCTTCAATCCAAGGAGGCGATTCATAATCAGCTGTTAGAGAAACAGAAGATAGCAGAAGAAAAAATTAAAGAATTGGAAGTAAGTAGGTTTTGAGTGAATAATGATAGCTGTAGTCAGTTTTTAGGCGAAAAGTAATGATCTCATTTTGTCACATGAAATGAAAATGTGTGCCTACCAAGGTCATGTCACATTGTTTTTATTTTTTCTGATTGTGCTAGAGCTAATGATGCAGTCTTTTTATGGCAGTGTATGACCAAAAAAAAAAAAAAAAAAAAGACTAGTCTCTTAAAACTTTAGGGAGTTTTGGATACTTTAGGATAGGATATTGTTAACCTGAATGTGTTTCTTCCATTTCCTTTGAGTGAACATGTTTATTTTTAAAAAATAAAAGCACAGTGTGTATGTGAATACCACATATTGTGGCAGATGGGTGTGAGAGTGGGTAATGATAATAGTAGTTAAAGAATCTAGATATATGACTCTTACATGTTGTAATTCTACATAAGGACAGAGTGAGTAGTAAGCTGTAATTGGGCTTCCCTGGTGGCTCAGACAGTAAAGAATCTGCCTGCAATGCAGGAGACCTGGGTTCAGTCCCTGAATTGGGAGGATTCCCTGAAGGAGGGCATGGCAACCAAGCGAAAACTAATTATTTATCTGAAGGATAGTGCTCCAGTCAAGAAAACAATCTTTTTTTTCTTAAGGAAAAAGATGATAGGTAAGAAAAATAACTTTATAAGTGTTTGGAAAATAGGGAGTTTATTATTATCATCTTCTTACACATTAAAACCTTTGCTGTTGCTGTTTAGTTGTACGACTCCGTGTCTGACTCTTTGTGATCCCATGGACTGTAGCCTGCCCGGCTCCTCTCTCCAGGAACACTGGAGTGGGTTGCCATTTTTTTCTCCAGGAGATCTTCCCAACACAGGGATTGAACTGGGGTCTCCTGCATTGCAGGTGGATTCTTTACCAGATGAGCTTTCAGGGAAGGCACCTGGGAAGTCCTTAAAACCTTTAATGAAATAGTTTTCTTGGACTTTGGTGAATGGTCTATCCTCTGTGTAGTAAAAGTTGGATAGGACAAAAAATTGGTCATTATTTTTGGGGACCAAGATTTCCTGAGATGGGGGTGGATACAGTGACTTCATAGGTCACTTTATCTAATTTCTTTGAATACTATTTGAGGCAGTGGTTCAGAATCTGACTCAGCCTTTTACTGAATTGATGAGACATCCCTTATAGCCTTTTGGGGATTTCTCAAGGACACCAACTTGGCATGGCTTGGGCAAGGATGTGGTGTTTTAGGTTACTTAGGCTTATTTTTGTTTGACTACTGATAAAAATTTAAGCAGACTTGATAATGGCTTTGTAGCTTAGAAAATGTATTGTGAAACAAAACAAACAACAGAAAAAAGAAAACTTACCTTGTAGTAATCAGGTTTTTATTATTTCCTACTTTATCATTTTTGTCAGCCCAACTCTTCTAGGTTGAGTTTTCCAAACAAAAATACCTTAAAAAAAAAAAACTGAACAAAACTATTTCATGTAGAGTACCAAAAAAAAAAGAAAATGTGTTTTTGCAATTGTTGATAAATATATCTAAACATTGTCCTGATGAATAAGTGGCAAAGTAATATGTAAATAATTCTTTTTATGAAAACAAACAAAAGCCAAGATCTGTATATGAACATTGAGTATGATTGTTGTAAGTGTGTATTAAATTAACACTAGTTACCCTAAGGAAATTAGATGGGATGTGGCTGTAATTGTTTTTTTCTTATAACCTCTGTGTTGGATAAATTGTAACAAGTATATGTTAACTTTCATAGTTAAAAAGAAACATCAAGGTGTAAAATTGCCACAGATGATGATTTTAGCATACTATTTAGCTCTGGTGAATATCAGGAAATTCATTTTCCAAGTTTCCTTTCATGGAGTCTCTCAAATACTGGTAAGAGTATTCTGATATCTGTCAGATGATAGAATAGATTAGCTCGCTTTTTGGTATTTGAAATGCTTGTTAACAACTATAAAAAGAGTAATTCTGTCTGGGAACTTCCTCTTCTTCTTCCTACCAACTCTGTTAATCCTTAAGATCTTAGTTTAGGGCTACTTCTGAGAAGCATCTTCTGATTCCTCAGTATTCAATTAAGTGCTTTCCCCTTGTTCTAATTTTTCTAGTTTCATAGCACAATGTGAGGATTTGAGCCTATAAACTATTATCAGTTGAAGTCATTACAAATATTACTTCCTATTACTTGGGAAGCCTGATACAGATTCAGAGCTCTAAATAGTTTTTCCCAAGGTCTTCCAGTTATTACTCTGCCTTTCAAATATAGTCTCTTCTTTTGAGCATTAGTATTTCTTGCCAGTCCAACATAATTATCATTATTGTTAATAATTTTGAACCCTCAGATACCTTACTATTAAGTTGAGGAAGCATAATTTATACAATAACTCTGCAGACTAAGGCCAGGCTGCTTCGTTTAGCACCTATCATCCCTTATGAAGTAAGGTTTTTGGTTTGGGTCAAGAGTTCCAGTTTCTGACCTGGTTCGCTGGGTATGCCTCTGCATCCCCTACCAGTAGTCTATATAAATGACACTGTGGATCAGCCATGATGTAGCATAGGTGCTGGTCTGATCTGAGAGCCCACCTTCGTTAGTATTTTTTAGACTGCCTTTTCTCCACCTCCATTCTTAGTTTCTTTTTGCCCTCTCCATATTTTTTTCCCCTAGTCCTTAACTTATGAGTGCAAGGATTACCTGGAATTTGTTTAGCTTTTAATAACGCTAGTATGCTGTGCCGACATTGTCAACTAGCCTGGTATCTCACTTTCTGGCCCTTTTCCTCTTCTGAAGCAAAAGTGGGAATACTGTAATGTTGCACTCAAGTCCTTAGTTCCCCAACCAGGGATTAGACCCATGGCCCCTGCAGTGGAAGCCCAGAGTCTTACCCACTGGACCTCCAGGGGAGTCTCTGCTCTCATGTCCTCTTGATAGGGAGTTCTGTTACCTACTAGAAGGGTAGAAATAAGTACCATGTTAACCTTGGGAAGATAGGCTGTCTTTTTCTTTTTAAAATTCAGTATTTTACATTTTAATACCCCTATGTTGGTTTTTCAGGCTATAATCAGTTTCTTGGGTTAGGTTAGGAAGTGACTTCATAACAGACTCACAATGTGATAGTGTTGTATAGATTTTTACCTTTCCTTTATAAAGATGATTGATCAGGTTCTGGGAGCAAATGTCACAGTTTCATCCTCGTGGTGATTAGCAGACCAATGATGCTACTCCAATTGAAGAGAAAAAATAAAATGATGCCTTTAGTATGGTAGAGTAACCATGTTGTTTATGTCATTGAGGGAATTCATTATTTTTTTTTTAAATACTGATAACAAATAACTTTAAGGAAGCTGCCTGAGTATATAACACACAATACAGTATATGCTATTAGAAAGTATAAAATTGTACTTCTTAAAAATGACATACATATAATTGGGGTTTCTGATTAGGACTTCATGTGTCTCATCTGTCTGTATAAAAATAATTTTTGAAATATACAGCATTGCTACATAAAGAAAGTACAAGTTTTTATTTTTTTGAGATTTAAGAGTTTAATTAGACACCCTGTCATTAAACTCACAGACACTTTTGAGGTATCAGACACAAAATACAGTAGTAATGTAGTGTTGTTTGTTCAGCTGTGTCCGACTCTTTGTGACCCAATGGACTGTAGCCCGCCAGGCTCTTCTGTCTGTGGGATTTTCCAGGCAAGAATCCTGGAGTGGATTGCCATCCCCTTCTTGGGGAAAGTACAAGTTTTTAAAAGTTTTATTTTTTTTATGGCTGCTCTGGGTCTTTGTTGCTGCTTGCAGGCTTTTTTTGTTGCAGCTACTGTGTAGTTGCAGTGCGGGGCCTTCTCAGTGTGGTGGCTTGTTGGGGGTGTGGGCTCAGTAGTTGTGGTCCACAAGCTTAGTTGCCCCGCAGCATATGGCATCTTCCTGAACCAGGGATTGAACCTGCGTGCCCTGCACTGGCAGGCGGATTCCTAACCACAGGACCACCAGGGAAGACCTGAGTTGTTTTTTGTTTGTTTTTTTTTTAATTTCAGTTTTAGTTAAAGTGACCTAAAACCTTATTGATGGATTGAAGAGATATATATCTTCTAAAGAGTGAAAAATACATCCTATATTTTTGCTCACTTTTGGGGGGTAAAAAAAAAACAACAACAAAATTACTTGTGGACTTTTACAGTTGCAAAAACTTAGATTCAGCATTTAGATGAGCTAGAGCTGAATTTTTGACCCCTTTTGCCTTTGACTCTCAAGTATTTGGAATACTTGAGATAACTGTAAGCTTTCAGTGATGTGTTTGAATACATTTTGACCATCATTCTCCTGTGTTCTCTCTCATTGAATTACTGCTTCAGGCTCATCTGCCTAAAGTCTAAGATTCACCTTATATTTTAGGCACATGCAAATATTGGTTGACCACTTTCCTTCCTCTCTTTTTCTGACGTGGTTCCCACCCTTCCACCACCCAGGTTAGCTCAGCAATGACACAATAAAAATAAGAATAAGGAAATTAAGACATCTGCCCTGCATAATACCACTCTGACGCAGAATGTTTCAATCCCAGAGTTGTGAAATAGCTCTCCAGCCCATGCTATAAGTAAAATCTGAGAAACTGTGAAAGTCCTGACTCTTCCATAAAAATGGCTATTATGGTCAGATGATAGTTCCTGAAACAAGTTGAAAGACTAGTGGTAAGAAAAGTGGATAGGAGGTGCCTGTGACACTCTGCAGTTGGCTGAGTTCTGAGACTCTGATGAGAAAATGTTTTGGAGTAGTTCCCATGATTAAGGATATTTCACTCTGCCTAAGGAGGATCATTTTTTCCACAGCATGGGTGGTGACTGGTAGGCACTTGGATGGATGCCTAGTTTTTGCCCTAAATACTTCACTTTTGAGCTGGTACCTTTGTGTGTATGATGGGACACCCTCTTTGGAGGTGATGTCAGGTGGACACTACTGTATGTTAAGCACTGATTCTTACCTGTGTTTTCAATGAAGAGAGAGGGGCAGGTGAGAGCAAAGCCAGTGGCAGAATGTTTTACATATATTAAACAAGAATTATACCCAGTGGTTCATCTGCTTGCATACCTCAAAGTTTAGAATCCATTAAAAAATTCGTCATTTCTTTATTTTGTAGTGAAATACGGCATTTACAGAAATATGTATTAAAATTCATGTAGTTTAATCAGTAATGATAAAGCAGTCACCTGTAACAATCATCCAAGTCAGGAAATCAAACATTGACAGGACACCAGAGTGCCACCCGCTTCCATTCACCTGTTCTCCCCCTCCCCCAGGCAACTGTAAATTCTGGATATTTATTTTCTTTTATAAAAAGTTTTACTACCTCTGTAGGTACCCCTCAAAAGTTTTTGAACTTGATGTGAACAAAATCAATCTCCATATTTTTTGCTTTTCTTCTTTCCCTCAACATTGTGTCTGTAAACTATTCGATATGTTCATGTTGAGATTGTGATTTGTTCATTTTCATTGCTGTATGTAGTCCGTTATATAGTTGCACCACAATTTATCTTTCCAGACAGCTCATTTTTAAAATTTTTAATTGGAGAATGATAGCTTTACAGTGTTGTGTTGGTTTCTGCCATATATCAACATGAATCAGCCATTGGTATACATATGTCCCCTGCCTCTTGAACCTCCTTCCCCACATATATCCTATCCCACTGGTCTTGGTTGTTAGAAAGAACTTGGTTGAGTTCCCTGTGTCATACAGCAAATTCCCACTGGTTGTTTTACATATGGTAATGTATTTGATTCAGTGCTAACTCTGTCAGTTCATCCCACCCTCTCCTTCCCCATGTCCACAAGTCCGTTCTGTATGTCTGCATCTCTGTTGTGATCTCTGTTGTGACCCCCCAAATTGATTGATCAGTACGATTTTTCTAGATTCCATATATATATATATATATATATATATATATATGCATTAATATATGGTATTTGTCTTTTTCTTTTTGACTTAGTTCACTCTGCATAACAGGCTCTAGGTTCATCCTCAAATTTGTTCTTTTTTATGGCTAATACCCCTTTGAATATATGTACCACCATCATTCATTTGTCGACGGACATCTTAAGTTGCTTCCATGTCCTGGCTGTTTTAAGTAGTGCTGCAGTGAACGTTGGGGTACATGCAGACAGCTCATTTTTACCCTTAAGACAAGATGTTTTCATAAAATATTTGCATAGTTTATCGCTTAGCCTCTTGCTGAGGAGATCTGTTTTCCAGAGACATCTCCTACTCTATCCCAGGAGAGTTTGAGAGTCTAGAGAGAAGTGAAATATAAAATGTCTGTGCTCTAAAAGTTAGCTTGGTGAGTACCCACCTTCAGTAGGAACTAGATAGCTAAGCATGTCTGGTATCTTTAAAATTAAAAAAAGAAATAATTGCAAGTTTAGCAAATCATCTCTTTTCTATGTTGATTTGAATTTGGGAGTCTTGGGTGAAACTTCTCTTATTGTTCCATATGTTGGGATTTCAGATATGAATCAGTTCATTCATTCGGTTGTGTCTGACTCTTTGCGACCCCATGGACTGCAGCATGCTAGGCTTCCCTGTCCATCACCAATTCCCGGAGCTTGCTCAAACTCATGTTCATCGAGTTAGTGATGCCATCCAGCCATCTCATCCTCTGTCGTCCCCTTCTCTTCCTGCCTTCAGTCTTGCCCAGCATCAGGGTTTTTTCACATGGGTCAGTTCTTTGCATCGCGTGGCCAAAGTATTGGAGTTTCAGCTTCAACATCAGTCCTTCCAATGAATATTCAGGACTGATTTCCTTTAGGATAGACTGGGTGGATCTCCTTGCAGTCCAAGGGACTCTCAAGAGTCTTCTCCAACACCACAGTTCAAAAGCATCAATTCTTTGGCACTCAGCTTTCTTTATAGTCCAACTCTCACATCCATACATGACTACTGGAAAAACCATAGCTTTGACTAGATGGACCTTTGTCGACAAAGTAATGTCTCTGCTTTTTAATATGCTGTCTAGGTTGGTCATAGCTTTTCTTCCAAGGAGCAAGTGTCTTTGAATTTCATGGCTGCAGTCACCATCTGCAGTGATTTTGGAGCCCAAAAAAAGTCTGTCACTATTTCCATTGTTTCCCCATCTATTTGCCATGAAATGATGGGACTAGATGCCATGATCTTTATTTTTTTAATGTTGAGTTTTAAGCCAGCTTTTTCACTCTCCTCTTTCACTTTCATCAAGAGGCTCTTTAGTTCTTCGCTTTCTGCCATAAGGGTAGTGTCATCTGTGTATCTGATGAATACTTATCTCTTTGTAGAGCTCATTTGCATTCTCAGCATACATAAAAATGAATGTTTTTAAAATAGTTTTTAGTTACTTAAGACTCAAGTCTAAAAGGGCCTGATGGTTGGAAGGCTAGAGTTATAGTGAACTATATATATATATATATTACACGCACATACACACTGTCTCCATGTCCTGGTGTTTTAGGACATGTAGCTTAATGTAGCTATGTGATCCTCCTCTGTGGCTTTCAGAGGAGAGTGAATCTGAAAAAGCCCATGTATGGTCCTTTTTCTGGTTGAGTATTTATTGGTTATTATCAATATTATCAGTATCTTGGTCAATATATATGTGATATGATTCAAGTGCTAATATTTGCCCAAATGTAAACTGTCTGTGGTGTATTTCATTTCCTCAGCAGAAGTATTTCAGTTCTGGTAAGAACGTAGATGTAACCAGTCCAGATACATTTGCCCTTTATTGACCATTTCTTGTTTGTCTGTGAAAGTGCATATTACAGATATTTTACACACATACTCCTTTGATTTGATCTGTTCATTTCTGTGTCTTCATTTTGTGATTAAGATTTTAAAAAGGTTTTGCATTCCAGTTAGTCCAGAATTAAGCTTTTTGCATCTTGATTCAGTTATTCTTTTCTTCTAGGATACATTCCCAGGGTGGAACACTTGTCCGTAACCACACCAGACTCTTCCTTTGAATGCTTTAGAGGGTTGTTGACCTCAGCCTTTGCAGCTGTATGCTTTATATGGTCTGTACTTTTCTTTGTCTAACCATAAATGTTTGTCCTTAGCCTCCTCCCTCCCGTGCCTGAGAGTTCCTCCATTCATTTTCAGGCTGCCTAGTGAATTATTTCTTTTGATGAGTTAGAATTTGGATTTTGTTTTCTGTTATTTGTATGCCTCCTTGCTCTTGTAACTTGATGGTAAGGTGAAGTTGGTCAGTATACTTTCTTTGTACTAGATTTTTGGGACTTCCCAGGTGACAGTAGTGGTAAAGAACCGTCTTGCCAATACAGGAGACATGAGATGCAGGTTTGATCCCTGAGTTGAGAAGATCCCCGAGAGGAGGCCATGGCAACCCACTCCATTATTCTTGCCTGGAAAATCCCACAGACAAAGGAGTGTGGAAGGCTACAGTCCATCGGATTGCAGAGAGTCAGATGTGACTAAAGTGACTTTGCACACACAGCACATACTAAATTCTTACTATGATCAGTCTTTATATGGTAGGTCCCCTTTAATCTGAAGTAATAGATGCTGGCCAGAAGAAATGAGTTGTTCAATACTTAATGTGGACAGGCCACACCTGTGTTAATGAGCACACTGTATATGTTAACTCAAAAAAACAAGATCCAAACTAATATTTGAACCTGTATAAATAGAGATCTCCAAGTCAGCTAGACTTGTAGTAGAGCATTCGTTACTCTAAATTCCTAATTTAAATACTAAATTCTCATTTAAATGCCTTCTGTTGAGTTATGAGTTCTGGATTCTAGCCCTTGCTGTATTCTAACCCTCGGTGTCCTCATCTGTAAAAGAAGAAGGTTGGACTAGAAGATATCTAGGGTCACTTCTATTACATTTATTGTTAGAACCTTGTTCTTTTTTTGAATTGCCACTTTGGAAGCAAAAATGCCCCCTTAAAATGAAAAGATGAAGGGAGGCAGACCAGAACAAAAAAACCCAGTTTCCTTTCTATTCAGATCATTATCTTAATTTAAAAAAGTAAATTGTAATCATATTTTTGCAGGTAAATAAAATTAGTTGTCTGTCTATAGCTTTGCCAGCTAGAATGTAATACAAGGTGACAGCATCTCCTTTGATCTTTGTAGTAGTTGTTTAAGTTTCTGAAATCACAGAGATTGTGTGTGTGATGGCTTAAAGGTAGTTTACATTAGGTATCACCTGTTCTAGAGATACTTTTGGATAGAGCTGTGTAATAGCTTATTAACTCCACATTCATAAAGTAGCATTCTCAAGGAATGTTATTATTTGTAGTGTTTTATCTTTTAGTGATCATGTAAAATACATGATACTTAAAATAGTGGCAAAAATATTCAGAAAATGTTGAAAAATTATTAAATTCCTTGAGTGTATGTGGACATTTTTTATAAGTGGCAAATTTTATAAAATGTGTTTTAATGAATTTTAGTTAATCTGCTGATATAGATAGTTATGCTGCTTAGGACTTTAATATTTTTATTTTTACCATTTTATTCATTTTTCAAAGCATTTTTACTCCATTATTTCATTTAAAAGTAGTGTCTATGCTTGATGCTGTCTTGCTAATTATGATTAATTAGAGGATTTTCTCCCATCTCACTTTGTCGTTTCAAACAAATCTCTCACTTGCCACTAGGATAATAAAAATATTTGAATTCCATCACTGTTCATGAGGCTGTTCTTTTGGGTAGGTAATTATCTTGTGAGGAAATTTTTCCAAAATGGACACACATGCATTAAACTCCTAACTTTTGTATAAAACAGTGTCGTTCATTTTATTCTGCTTATGTTTTTAAGAAAACACATGAGGGTGGAACAGTACTTCATGTCAGGAAGCATTATCAGTTTCCACTGATGTTTTATACGTGCTCTGTTTTTATATGAGACTCTAAAAGCTCAAATGCTGTGTGATGCTATAAAGACATGGAAAATGATTCTTTCTTAGGGTTGGAGGAAGTGATGACTAGTGTTTTGCTGGTAGTATCTGATAATCCCCCCTCCCTTTAGCTATTCTAGGCATGTTTAGTTGTTGGGCGTTGTCGGACTAAATTGCTAAAAATAACAAATAAGGGGGAGGCTGTTATAAGACCAGCTCTTGCCACTGTCTGTAATCTGTTTAATTTAGTTCCTAAGGAGAAAGGGCAAAAGTAACATGGTGCCATTCTCATTGAATGGGTTTTTTGTTTGAAGTGCTGACAAGTACATGGAGCTCTGTCTTTCCACAAACCCCATAGGGCTCACATATGCACATCCACTTATAGTGGAGAGCTGGAGCTGGGGGACTCAAAGAGCATGTTCTAATCAGTGGTTATGCTTGAGATTAACCAAGTGATTGTGGTCTTTTGCATAACTTTAATGTGGTTTTTGACAGTGGAAATGTGCAGTTAGCCTGTGAGAGAGGGTGAGGTGGAGAAGATGGTGATTAGAAATGGATATTGTAAGAATAGACATCTATATAGTACTCTCTACTACACTAACTCAGTGTTCCCAGAGAGTCAGGTTGTTTAAAATTAACCACATATGTGACTTCAGTACATCTGCATGTATTGATAATTTTAACTCACATTGCCAGCATAAACCTTTCTGTGGATTTGGCTCTTGATCTTTCTTCACCTTAACTTCTTTCTAGTAATAGAAATAACTTTCTGTAAAGTGGAGATAGCAATCTAGTCAGTCAGTTCAGTTCAGTCACTCAGTTGTGTCTGACTCTTTGCAACCCCATGAACTGCAGCACACCAGGCCTCCCTGTCCATCACCAACTCCCGGAGTCCACCCAAACCCATGTCCATTGAGTCGGTGATGCCATCCAACCACCTCATCCTCTCTCATCCCCTTTTCCTCCTGCCCTCAATCTTTCCCAGCATCAGGGTCTTTTCAGTGAATCAGCTCTTCGCACCAGGTGGCCAAAGTATTGGAGTTTCAGCTTCAACATCAGTCCTACCAATGAACACCCAGAACTGATCTCCTTTAGGATGGACTGGTTGGATCTCCTTGCATTCCAAGGGACTCTCAAGAGTCTTCTCCAACACCACAGTTCAAAAGCATGCATTCTTTGGCGCTCAGTTTTCTTTATAGTCCAACTCTCACATCCATACATGACCACTGGAAAAACCATAACCTTGACTAGACGGACCTTTGTTGACAAAGTAATGTCTCTGCTTTTCAATATGCTCTCTAGGTGGGTCATAACTTTCCTTCCAAGGAGTAAGCATCTTTTAATTTCATGGCTGCAATCACCATCTGCAGTGATTTTGGAGCCCCGAAAAATGAAGTCAGCCACTGTTTCCCCATCTATTTGCCATGAAGTGATGGGACCGGATGCCGTGATCTTAGTTTTCTGAATGATGAGCTTTAAGCCAACTTTTTCACTCTCCTCTTACACTTTCATCAAGAGGCTCTTGAGTTTTTCTTCACTTTCTGCCATAAGGGTGATGTCATCCCCATATCTGAGGTTATTGATATTTGTCCTGGCAATCTTGATTTCAGCTTGTGTTTCCTCCAGCTCAGCGTTTCTCAAGATGTACTTTGCATATAAGTTAAATAAGCAGGGTGACAATATACAGCCTTGACGTACTCCTTTTCCTATTTGGAACCAGTCTGTTGTTCCATGTCCAGTTCTAACTGTTGATTCCTGACCTGCATATAGGTTTCTCAAGAGGCAGGTCAGGTGGTCTGGTATTCCCATCTCTTTCAGAATTTTCCACAGTTTATTGTGATCCACACAGTCAAAGGCTTTGGCATAGTCAATAAAGCAGAAATAGATGTTTTTCTGGAACTCTCTTGCTTTTTCGATGATCCAGTGGATGTTGGCAATTTGATCTCTGGTTCCTCTGCCTTTTCTAAAACCAGCTTGAACATCAGGAAGTTCACGGTTCACGTGTTGCTGAAGCCTGGCTTGAAGAAATTTTAAGCATTACTTTAGTAGCATGTGAGATGAGTGCAATTGTGCGGTAGTTTGAGCATTCTTTGGCGTTGCCTTTCTTTGGGATTGGAATGAAAGCAATCTAGTACTTGTTAGTAAAGCTATTGAAGATCACTGAAGTGAAAGTCGCTCATTTGTGTTTGAATCTTTGCGACCCCGTGGACTATACAGTCCATGGAATTTTTCAGGCCAGAATACTGGAGTGTGGGTAGCCTTCCTGTCCTCCAGGAGATCTTCCCAACCCAGGGATCAAACCCAGGTCTCCCACATTTCAGGTGGATTCTTTACCAGCTGAGCCACAAGGGAAGCCCAAGAATATTGGAGTTGGGTAGCCTATCCCTTTTGCAGGGGGTCTCCCCACCCAGGAATTGATGATGACTGAAGGAATGAGTTAAGTGTCTTTCCTGTCCCCTGTTATGCATTTACCAGCAGTAGAGTGTGTGAAAATTGGAAGCAAATTTGCAGTTATATTTCTGGTATTCCACATTCTTTGTTGACTCACCTGAGCATTTATTGATTTTTATATTCTGAAGTTGCTTATTGATTTTTGCATCTGAAGTCCTATCCAGAAATCCCTTTATGTAATAATTGTTTTGTTTTTTTCTGTGTGTGTTTTGTTTTGGTTTGAATCTGGCCACTTTACTGCCAAAGAAAGAATGGATTGCTTTTATTAGAGATTCTTGCTAAGGAGTATCTTGGGAAAGCCTGTTTTTAATGAAGATCCTGATATTTACCTAAAGCTTTGAAATCTGAGCGGTTGGACACTGCAAGCTTTGGGAATGCTTATTCCTTTTAGGCATTTCTTAAGTCACCAGCCTGCTTTACTGCCTAATTTAATGAAACACATAATCATTTTAACTGAACTAAAGGGTCTTAGAGAGATAATTTAGAGCACAGTCTTCAGCACTACCTGTGCTATATAGTTGATGATGAAGTCTTGTGATTCATGTGGAATGACATGTATGGCAGCACTTAAAACCTTTACAAGTAGCTCAAGATTGATATCATTTATGGCCAAGTTTAATCAGCTCTAGAAATTTGTAAAAAAAAAAAGTCACTTTGCACTTCTGGATTTTTGAGGTTCAAATTCAGATCCTTCATTAAGGCAGGCTTAGTGTCTTTATCTCTTTAGAGAAGGCATGAGAGGGAAATAAAAGGTAGATGGTGACGGAAAACATAAGAGGAAGAGGAGCTTCTGGTACTAGAGTTGATCCTTGAAATGGATCAAGTTTTGAAATTAATTGTAAAATGTCAGCTGCCTTAATTTTTAAGTGTTGATGCTTTCAGTATCAGGGTTTGAGTTTCCCACCTACAGTGGATGTTCCTTCCTTTGGGCTGTGTGTGCCCTCAGTCCTGTCCACCTCTTTGGACCCCATGGATTGTAGCCTGCCAGGTACCTCTGTCTGTGAGATTTTCTAGGCAAAAATGCTGGAGTGGGTTGTCATTTCTTCCTCCAGGGGATCTTCCAGACCCAGGGAGCAAACCTGTATCTCTTCTGTCTCCGGCATTGGCACAGATTCTTTACCACTAGTGCCAGCTGGGTGAACAATTCTAAGATTCATGAGCTAAGACTCTGGCCAATAATAAGTTGGCCAGAAGAAGAGTATGCATGTAAAAAAAAATGCATCATTAAATGTTTGCTGGGTGTCTTGATTATACAGTATACTTTGGTGTTTTGACTAACTGTGGAGGTTTTTTGTTCTTATTTTTATACATCAAGAAACCTACAGTCTATTGTAATACTGTGTGCCATGCACTATTATAGGCAAAGAAGACATAATTAGCAAAGACCCTGATGGCATGGAACTTATATTCTGGAGAATGGGAGTGAGGGGACAGATAATAAATAACTGATAAATGTTAGAAAGACAAACAACACAGGATAAAGAGAGAATGGTGAGAGATATATATGCTGTCTTACGTAGTGCTGACAGGGAGGGTTTCTCTGACAAGGTGATATTTGAGCAGAGAGACCTGAAGAGAGTAAGAGAGCAAGCTGTGAGTACATCTCGGAGAAGAGGGTTCCAAGCAGAGGGAACAGCGAGTATAAAAACGCTGGAGGTGAGAGCATATTTGATGAGTTGTGGGAACAGCAAGGAGGCCATGTCAGCTGGAGCTGAGTGAGCAAGAATAGTAGGAGATGAAATCAGAGAGGTATCAGGGAATAGATTATATAGGGCTTTGTAGGCCATATTAAGGATTTTGTATTATGGTCTGAAGTTGGGAGTTTTGGGAGGGTTTTGAACCAGAGGAATGATATTATCTGATTTACATTTACATTTTAAATTTCACCATTCTGGATGCTTTGGTGAGAATAGATTATGGAGAGTAAGTGTGGGAGCAAGGAGACTTGTCAGGAGGCTGTTGCATTAAGATTGATGGTGGCTTGGACCATGGTTGTGGCAGTGGAGATGATCAGAATCTGGATATATTCTAAGGTAGAGCCAAAACAAACTGAGTGTAGGGATGAAAGAGACTGAAAGTTTTGAACCTGTTACAAAAGAATCATACCTCCTTTCTCCCACATATATCACTCATCACCTGTTGTAGAGATCTGGATTGGGTTCATGAGAGAAGGAGGCATTTTAGCTGGGCCTTGAAGATCAATTAGAATTTTATTATTAATACATAGGATTGGTTCAGGGGGGTCAGCATTTCAAAGCAAAAAAATGCTATGACCAGAAGTCTGAAAGTAGAGGTAGAATGGAGAGTTAAAGTGAGAAACGAAGCTGGAAAGGCCTAAGGGAAAGAAGTGGAGGCTAAAATGAATGAAATCAGTATGGTGTATACTCATTTTAAGTTCTCCTTGTTCTGGGTGAGTAGTTGTTTCCAGTGCAATGCTGTTCATTCACTCTGGTTTCCACACAGCACTCCATGTATGATGGGCTTCACAGGGATTCCGTGTGTTTATGGGAACATACATGCTGTTGATAATTCATAGATCAGTATTTCTTAGTCAATTTTCAAGTTTCAAAAGTAATTTTAAAAGCAAATTGAAAGTTTGTTTTGGGCCTTGTTAACCTTTGAGATACTGTTAGACACCCAAGTAGAAATGTTGAATAGACAGTTGGAAATAGGAATCTGGAACTCCAGGCTAGTGAAATAAAATTGAGAATTGTCTATAAATTGTCAGTTTATAGGTGGCATGTAAAGTCATAGAACTGGATTAGATCAACTAAGGAGAAAGGTAGCTGCTTATAGGAGGTATAAAAAAGGTCATGTACTGAACCAAGGGCGCTGCAGCAGGATGCAAAAGCTCTGTACAGAGGTGTGGACTGTGTGCAGTGTGAATTCAGAGAACTGAGTGAGCACCCCCATGGGCAAGCCTCTGCTGTGAAGGGGCCAAGCTGCAGTGATGAGACCGGCTTCCTCCATGGTTAGGGGGCTGTGCGGGCCCCTGGTTTTGTGCTGCAGCAGTCACTGTCACCCCAGTTAGCCCTAAGTTTCTACGGCTTTGTGACCTTCTCTCATTAGCACTGACCTGGAGCTGGGCAGGCCTGGTCTGTTGAAGGACAATTTGCTTTCTCTGGGGAGACATTGCAGAATGTAGAGACCGACATCTAGTTAATCTCAGAGCTGACCGGGCTCTGGGGGCTGCACTGCAGGGAGTGGTGCAGCATAGCTCCTTTAAAGCACAGGAGATTATAACACTGCCTGTGTGTGTCTGGTTTCTTGGGTGAGACCTGATGGAGGAGTGTGCTTGCATGGGTGGAAGCAAGCATGCCTGCCAGTGCTGAAGGGTAAAAGTTCCCTAAAAGGATTTTATAATACAGTACTTTCACTGGTGTTTATATACACTCAGCACACATGCATATACAAACGTGCAGTTTCCTGCCCTCTTTCAGTGTGTATTAAGAAATACTTCAACCTTTAGAATATTTTTTGAGTTCCCCTTACAAATTCTTAGCAAGTAATTGGCACTGCTTTTCTTGGCTCTGATAAGCACAGCATAATGCCTTGACATAATTATTAAGAAGATGAACTCTGGAATCAGTAAATATGAATTTGAACTCTAACTCTCCCACATACTATCACCTTGGGTAAATTACTTAGTGTCTCTAAGCCTGAATATACTTTTCTATAAAATAGCAACAACAGCAGGGTTGATAGATAAGGACAGTAAATAACCCTCTTATTTCCTGTTTAAGTATGGAATCAACTGAAAGTTGGGCATATTGATATGAAAATTTAAAATATCAGATCAGTCGCTCAGTCGTGTCTGACTCTTTGCGACCCCATGAATTGCAGCACGCCAGGCCTCCCTGTCCATCACCAACTCCTGGAGTTCACCCAGACTCACGTCCATCAAGTCAATGATGCCATCCAGCCATCTCATCCTCTGTCATCCCCTTTTTCTCCTGCCCCCAATCCCTCCCAGCATCAGTCTTTTCCAATGAGTCAACTCTTCGCATGAGGTGGCCAAAGTACTGGAGTTTCAGCTTTAACATCATTCCTTCCAAAGAAATCCCAGGGCTGATCTCCTTCAGAATGGACTGGTTGGATCTCCTTGCAGTCCAAGGGACTCTCAAGAGTCTTCTCCAACACCACAGTTCAAAAGCATCAATTCTTCGGCGCTCAGCCTTCTTCACAGTCCAACTCTCACACCCATACATGACCACAGGAAAAACCATAGCCTTGACTAGACGGACCTTTGTTGGCAAAATAATGTCTCTGCTTTTGAATATGCTATCTAGGTTGGTCATAACTTTCCTTCCAAGGAGTAAGCGTCTTTTAATTTCATGGCTGCAGTCACCATCTGTTATTACTGGTGAAGATTAGGTTGAAGGATGTGTCTTAGGTGTGCAGCAGTAATAATGATTTCTAATACTGATCCAGAATTAAGTTACCCAGCAAATCTCTGGAAGTTTGGGACAAGCACAGGTCTCTCTCTGCAGAGGCAGGGAGAATATATCTGTTAAATTTATGAGGAAAATATGTACCTTCTGCAAGCAGGCAAATCCTGGCAAAGTGGCAGGAGCCAAGCCATAGTTCCTTTTCCTAAACACACCAGTCAGAAAAGCCAGTAGTCTTCCTGAGAGTAGATTGGGGAGACCAGGATGGATAGCTGGTGAAAACTGGAGGTGAAGAGAATCAGCATTTCTTCGTTCTTACAGGAAGTACCTACTTCATAACATGATACAGACAAATCAATTGGTGGCTGGCACCCATTAACTACTTGGTAAATGCAGGGTTTTGTTACCTGCATATGATGGGTGCTCAGTAACTACTGATGGAGCATTTTGCCACCACATGCTTATAAGATAAAAGTTTCCTTTTAATTGGGAAAAAAATAAAGGCACACAAATGTACAAAACTAACACAACAAACACCTGTGTACTCATCACCCAGAGCTAACAAATGTTAGCATACGGTAATGTTTATTTATTTTTGTTTTTTTACAAAAATAAAACCATACTAATGAAATTGAAGTCTGCTTTGTAACTTGCCTCCTGGCTATACATTCGTTTCATTCGCACTAACTAGGAGAAACTACTCTGAGCTATTAGGTATAACTTTCCAAGCCATGTTTCATAACATCCTATAGTCAACAAATGACATTATATTGTTCATGTCTTTAAGTAACTTGCCTTTTTTTTTTCTTTTTTTTCTTTTTTTTAACTTGCCTTTTTTTGAGTTCTGTTCACACTAATATATGTAATTTATTCAGTTTGCTGTAGGGTATTCTATAAGAATATGTAACTTTCTGTATTTTATTCAAAGGATCCATTGTTGATAGCTTTAGTGTATACATGTAAATGTGGGCAAGGGACCCGATGACTCCTTTCACATGTAGCATAAATACAGACATGTTAAGGCTAGTCAGGGGGCTCAAGGATGTAAGTGCCAACAGGTTGGTGAGATCTCCTGCTCTCACTTCCTAATGGCCAGGGATTCTGTGGTGAAGCCATCTCCTAAACTAGCTGGGCGGGATTGAAGACGGGAGGAGAAGGGGATGACAAAGGATGAGATGGTTGGATGGCATCACCGATGCAATGGACATGAGTTTGAGTAGGTTCCAGGAGTTGGTGATGGACAGGGAAGCCTGGCGTGCTGCAGTCTTTGGGGGTTGCAAAAGTCAGACACGACTGAGTGACTGAACTGATTGAAACTAGCTGGCCTCTGCCAGTGTTTTAGAAATGGAGATCACATGTCCTTCACAGAGCCAGAATCAGAATTGATGAGAAAGAGAGGGCAGGCCTTAGTGGGAACGCAGGATTCCAGATTCTCATTTCCAACGACTTTTGCTGTGAAAGAAATGAGGATTCCTCTGCCATGGTTGGATACTTCTAGTAGCTGGGTCCTCTAATGTTAGTGGTCCTTTTCTTATAAAATTATAAATCCCTAAACACCAACTCTTTGAGTAAAGAGATAAAGTGGGTTCTAAGTGGCCTTGTGTCTGGAAATTGAAGGAAGGGCAAAAGAAAAACCACCCCTTGAATCATGTTTGCAAAGAGAAGTGTGCCAAGTGCTCTTTATTACTCCAGTGTCATTATAAATTTAATTGGTCTTATGTCAGCTACTTAGATCAGAGCTAATAGCATGTTCAATTCCATTCTGTTTGTACCAGTTCCATGGTAACATGGGTGGGTGTGGAGTTGGGACAAGTGGCAGCTGCGACGTCTGGTCTGTGGAGTGATTTCATCATGATACGAGCCCCTTTATCAGCCTGGATGGAGAAATGTCACTGGGCAATGTGACCTGACTTTCCAGTGCCCTCAGAGCAATGAGCCAAGGCCTTGGGCTGCTTGTCCGACCTAGAGGTTTAGCTCAGAGTTAGAGAGCAGTGATTTCTTGGTGACATGAACAGGTGTAACTATCAGTTTCCCTTTTCTCTTTCTGAGTAAAAAGAAAGCTGGGGTTTTTTGAAAGCTTTATAAAGTAACCCTTTGGTGTTAGAGTGAGTTTGTAGTTCTCTGGTTCTGCCCTCTGATGACCTGTACAAATCAGCAGAGGAGGTGCCCATGAGTCATGCATCTGTGCTTTTAGTGGCTTTGAGCTCTTACTTGTTTTCACTGTCTCCTGGTCCTTTTATGGGTTTCCGGTTGCCATATCTCTATTTTTTTAGTTGTATAAATATGTTACTCGATTGGAAAGTAATATTGTGATCACATAGAAGTTTCCTTGCCTTTGTTTGTCCATAGTCTCTCCCAGAGTACCTTATAAACTCATGAAATGTTAATGCTTCTGCTGATAACATTAATTTTCAGAAATTAATACATCAGTTTATTTTATCCTGCCTGGTTTGTGTATGTGTTACTGTCAGCCTCTGGGTGGAGTAAAGACTAATTTGCTCTGAAAATAATTCATTCGGAACTTAGATTGCTATGCCTGTTTTTAAACACAGCCTTATTACTTTCTAATTCTAGAACATGTTCATCACCCCCCAGAAGAAACCCGTTAATCATTAAGCATTTGCTTCCCATTTCCCCTTCCCCCAGCACCTGGTAATCATTCATCTATTTTCTGTCTTTGTATATTTGCCTGTTCTGGATATTTGTATAAATGGATCACACAGTATGTGGCTTTCTGAGTCTGGCTTCTTTCACTTAGCTTAGTGTTTTCAAAGTTCATCTGTGTTGTAACATGTATCAGTACTTCTTTCCTTTTATGGCTGAATAATATTCAGTTATATGGATATATACTACATTTAGTTTATCTGCTTATCAACTGATAGACATTTGGGTGGTTCCTACTTTTGGGCTATTATGAGTAATGCTACTAACAATCACAAGTTTCTGGTACTACACCTGTCTTCATTTTTCTTACTTGGATATATACCTAGGAGTGGAATTGCTGGGTCTGATGGTTATTTTGTCTTTTCAATTTCTTGAGTAGCTACTAAATTGTTTTCCATAGCAGCTGCATCATTTTACATTTCCCACCATCATATATGAGGGTTCTGATTTCTCTGTGTCTTCATTAACACTTATTTTCCATTTTTGATTGTAACCATATTAGTGGGTATAAAATAGTATCACATCGTGGTTTTGTTTGCATTTCCCCAGTGAATAATGATGTTGAACATCTTTTCATGTGCTTATCGGCCACTAATATATCTTCCTTGGAGAATGTCTACTTGAGGGTCCCTTGCTTGTTTTTTAACTGGGTTGTGTATCTTTTGTTGTTGAGTTGTAAGAAAATAGAAATTCTTAACTTGCTTGGAGCAAAGAGTAGAATCAGACTGACTTCTGGCTTTTGCCACACATATTTGCATGTTAGTCTTGCCACCACAGGTGAGTCAGTTACACCTCCACTTCTAAGAATGCAAGGTGTTGCCCTTACTTCCGCTCTGAGAAGGCACACCTTTGTTCACCTAACCCTTTACCATGCCTACAGGCCAAACTCCATAGTAAACACTGTTGATTTGATCCTCTTGCTCTTCTCGTAAGAGGGCAAACTAAAGACAAACTGAAATAGTAAAACTTGTTTTATTTGGTCATTTGGAAGACTTGGATAGTTTCGATAGTCCTGTTGATAGGTCAGGCTTTCTGACCCTGGAGAAGCAGAAGAAACTAATGCATATTAGAAAATTTCCTTTTGTAAAACTTGTTTTCATGAGACTTATTTATTATGTACTGTGTACATTTATTTTTCAAATATGATGAAACTTAGAATAATGTTCTAGTTGGGCTCTAAGGAATCAGAGACCCCAGGGTTGTGATATTGGTAGTTGTGTTTGCCCATCGTTTTTCTGATCTCTTTCCTGCAGGCCCTGAATCAAACACTTACCATGTTTAGCATACTGTTAGGAGATTTGTACAACACACAGTTCTCAGTTGTGGCATTACGTGATCTCTGAAGGATATTTTCTTTGTGTGTTTATTTCCTGAATATAGCAATTCGGCCCTTCTAATAATTTCCTTGGGTGTACTGATACTCTACAACTCTTGTTTTAGACCTATGTGAAGCCCAGTGTCTCCTTTGAAGTTAAGAGGTAAAATTAATTTGTCCTGACACTTAACGTACTCTTAGGGCTCATCTGTGACAATTAAAATACCAGGTGGTTTCCCTTCATGAAGTTTTAGGGTCAGGTCTCAAAGAGCTATAGACTTTGAATTTTTATTTTCAGTTTTTTTGGCTGTGCTGCTTGGCTTGTGGGATCTTAGTTCCTAGGCCAGGGATTGAATCCAGGCCCTCAGCAGTGAGAGTGAGGAGTCCTAACCACTGGACTGCCAGGAAATTTCCTGCTGCTAAGTCACTTCAGTCGTCTCTGGCTCTGTGCGACCCCGTAGACGGCAGCCCACCAGGCTCCCCTGTCCCTGGGATTCCCGGACGTTTTAAAGTTGGAAGATATTCCAGAGGCCACTTGATGGAACACTCCCCCCACTGCCCTCAACATTTCTGATGTGTTGTCGTGGTTCCTACTTGAACACATCCAGTGATTTCTCAGAGAAGGCAATGGCACCCCACTCCAGTACTCTTGCCTGGAGAGTCCCATGGACGGAGAAGCCTGGTGGGCTGCAGTCCATGGGGTCGCTAAAAGTTGGACATGACTGAGTGACTTCACTTTCACTTTTCACTTTCATGCATTGGAGAAAGCAATGGCAACCCACTCCAGTGTTCTTGCCTGGAGAATCCCAGGGACGCGGGAGCCTGGTGGGCTGCCATCTATGGGGTCGCACAGAGTTGGACACGACTGAAGTGACTTAGCAGCAATAGCAGCAGCAGCAGTGATTTCTAGTCATCTCATCCTTTTTTCCTGAACCACTCTTCTCTTGGTTTTTATGAAACAGTGCCCCTCCTCTTTAGATATTACTGGCTGGTGCCTCTTCTTCCTTTGATTCTTCCTAAACGTTGACTTCCTATAAGGCTAAGTCCTTGTATTCTGAGTTCTTTCTCAAAGAATTCCAATCATTCTCATGGCTTCAAGTACCTATATGTAAACTTGTATCTCTAGCCCAGACTTCTGTGAACTTCAGGGATGCAATCTAGTTTTCTTTTCACATCTCACTTAGATGTTTCACAAGTACCTTAAACTCGGCAAGTCTAAAATTAAACTTAGAATCTTTCCTTCCAAACCTGATCCCCTTGGGAGGTGTTCTTGACACCGCTCCCCCCTTCTGATTAATAATGAAGGTTATGGTGAAGTCCTCTGATAGCTTTTCTCTTAAATATTTCTTAAATATGTTCTTCTCTAGCTCCATTGCCATCACTAAGATACTGTCATCTCTTTCCAAGATTATTACAATGGCTTCCTAATAGGTTTCTCAGCATTCACACTTGTATTCTCTAACCACGTACTTCCCAACCCTTTTCACATCACAGCACCTAGAGAATAGTATTTGCATGGTTCACTGGGATAAGTGGACAGAGGGTGCTCAAGGTGGCAGCAACTGCCCAGGGGAGGTGGGGGGCCCTTTGGCTACTCCAGGGACTAAAGGGATCAATATCATGGATACATCTGTTACCCTTTCATTACTCACCGGGCTTTCTGCAGGAAGCCTTGCTCTAGCTCATTCTCTGTGTTGCAGCCAGAGTAGTTTTTGTTTCCAGTGGAAATTTGATTTTTGTCACTCTGTCTTAAGACCCAGTGGTTTTTCATCATCTTTAAGATCTTTAATATGGCTTTTGACCCTCTGTGATCTGACTCAACCTCACCAGCCTTATCCTTCTGTCTTATCTATCCCTCCCTCCCCCTTCAGTACTTCAGCCTCACTTGCTGTCATTTAGTTCCCAGACGTGTCTTGCTTCATTTGACCTTTGCACATGCTGCTCCATTTGCCTGGAATTGCTCTCTCCCCCTGCTAACCTCTCCACTTAATTTTCATTCATCCTTCATAGCTTATTCAAAAGTGCTTCTGTGATTTCCTTGATTATACCAGGTGTTTCCTGTGTTAACATGCTCAGACACTCAGTTGTGTCCGACTCTTTGCGACCCTTTGGACCGTAGTCCACCAAGCTCCTCGGTCCATGGGGTTTCCCAGACAAGAATACTGGAGTGGGTTACTAATTTCCTCCTTCAGGAGATCTTCCCAACCCAGGAATCAAACTCACATATCCTGCATTGCAGGCAGATTCTTCACTGCTGAGCCATCAGGGAAGCCCCTTCCTCTCTTAGACACTGTGGTTTCCCCTCAGAGCCCTTATTGCAATGGTGATTAAATGTCTGTGTGTCCAGCAACAGTGTGACCTCTGTGAATAAGTGTGTGACTTGTTCACTGCTCTAAGCCCAGTGCTCTTCGGGTGTAACATGCATTGAGTGCCCAATAAATATTGGTTAAATTATGTGTCACTTCTTGATACTGAGGATGAAGGATTAATCACATCAGAGAAGATCCCTACTTTTATGAAACTCATATTCAGATATAGACAGTGACAATATAAGCAAGAAGACAATGTAAGCAAGAAAACACGTAGTAAAGTGATGTTTTAGAGAGCTGTTGGGCAGGCCTCTCAGAAAAGATAAAATTTCAGCTGAGGTCTGCATGAGAGGAAACAGCCAGCCACTTAAAAGTATGCAAAGGAAGAACATTCTAGGTGGAGGGCACAGATGATACAAATGTCTTGTTAGAAAACATTTTGAATTGTTTAAGCAAGTGAGAAAAGGAAAGTGTTGTAATAAGGTTGGCGTGGTTAGTATGGACCAAATGATGCAGGGCCTTATTCCTGGGGTGAGGAGTTCAGATTTTATTTGAAGTGTAATGGGAAGACATTCAAGGGTTTTGAGCAGAAAGTAACCCTGATTTACTTGTTAAAATATCCATGACAAACATCCAGGCGAGGATGATAGAGGCTTGAGCTAGGATGGTAGCTGTGGTGCTGGATAGAAAGAAGAGGATGGTTTGGGGATATCTTTGGAAGTAAGTTAAGACTGATGGGTGGATGGAAGAGGGGATATTGGGTTCAAGGAAAAGAGAAGAAAAGAGTGGCTTCTGTATTTTTTTGTTTCTCTGGTTTTTAAATTGAGCAATTGAATGTATAAATCAATTGTGCTTATTTTAGACATGTTAATTTGGGGTTTGACAACCAGGAAGATACGTTTTATAAGCAATTTGATGTGTAAATCTGGAATTAAGGGGTCTGGGTTGGAGATACAGATTTGGGAATCATAATGATGTTTAAAGCTGAGAGTAGAGGGTTTCTAAGAGAGAGTGATGAAGAGAAGAGAAGTTAAGGACAGCTTCCCAGAAAATACCAACGTTTTGAAGTTGAGCAGAGAAGTAGTCAGCAAAAGAGAGCTTAGAAGGAGTAGCCAGTAGTAGGAGAAAGATAGGAGTGTGGTATCATGAAAGCTAAGAGAGGAAGTTATTTCAAGAATTGTGTTGAATGCTGTTGATGAGTAAGAATGAACAGGTTGAGTAAGAAGAGAACAGAGAGTAGCCACTGCTTTGGGTGACATAGAGATCATTGGTGACCTGGACTTCATTCAGTTCAGTAGAGTAGATGGGAAGCGTGATTGGAGAGGTTTTAAGAGATAATGCGAAGTGAGGAAGTGAAGGCAGCTGCTGAACAGTTAGTTCAGGAGGTTTTGCAAGACGGAGAGGAGAGAAAGGAGACAGTACTTACAGGGGAATGTGAGGTCAAGAAAAGTGTGGTTGTGTGTTGGGTGCGTGACTTGCCTTACCAATAGTTACCTTGCAGAGAAAGAGAAGTTGAAGATTAAGAAGAAAGAAAAAGGATAACTAGGAGTGAAAATTTTGAAAAGGGGATGGATTCAACCCCAAAGTGGAATTGTGTTTTTATAAAAACAGAGACACGTGTCCATTTTGGAGTGTCTCCAACATGGAGAAAGAAGGGAGTATATGTATAGGTGTAGGTCAGGTGATGGATTTGGTAGTGAAAAGAGATAATTCTCCTCAGATTGTTTCTGTTCTCTCTGAGCTGGGGATGAGAGAGGAAGAAAGAGTATAGGAAATTTGAGGAGATAGGAAAGCATGAAATAGTTATTTGGGAGAGCAGAGAAGTTAATATGTTAAGGAAATTTAATAGAGCTTCTGGACGCTGGGTGAGTGCTGAAATTCATGGTCTTGAATTTAGGTGAAACTGTGTAGCACAGTTCCGTGTTTTTCTCCAGCTACGTTCAGCTAGTCGGGTACAAACGTGGAGTAGATGGATGGTTGGATTAGCTTGGTTTGTTAGTATTTTGCCAGGGGAGTGCAACAGAGGGAGAGAGGGGGCAAAAGGGAGTTCAGAAGGGGAATAAATATAAATGATTGACTGTGGAAGCTGAGCTGGGTGGGAGGGGAGAAAGTCCTGGAAGCAGAGTGGATAATGAAGAATTTGTTGAGTGATGAGGTTGAAGAAGTGCTGGAGGGAGAGTTATCAGATCAAAATGACCTGGAAAAATATGAAGTGGTGGTGGTGAAATTGAAATTCTGGAGGAGGTACAGTTACTGGTGTCAGTATCTCTGGAGTATGACTATGGCCTGGGTGACTCAGGTGGGGTAAAGTAAAAATTGTGAGAGGGGAGAGAAGGTCATAGTATTAAATGGATCATCTCCACTCTTGTTGAAGTCACCTTGAGCGGTGTAGCTGTGGTGGAGAGGGAGACGGTGAGCCATTGATGAATGAGGGGCCGCACCCAGACTACTGGTAGATTGCGGCAGCAAGGAGGGGAGAAGAGGATGGCACACTGTGATGCCACAGACTTCAAGGAGGAAAAAAGAAAATGGTTTGGCAATAGGCTTGATGAATGAATGGAAGGCTGGATGGATGGAGATTTATGCTTTTATTAGGCAGCTTTCATTGAAAGTTAAAATCTCTGCTTGCTGGATTCAGTTCTACCTTGTTAAGGCTCCCTCGTTTTTTAAAGAAGAGAAGTTGGCAAACCTTGCTGGCTAGATCTGGCTTGCTTCTTGTTTTTGTGTTTTTAGAACACAGCTAGCCCATCTGTTTACACATTAAAAAATTTTTATTTTTGGCTGTTCTGGTGGGTTTTTGTTGCTGTGCTCAGACTTTCTTTAGTTGTGATAAGTGGCAGCTACTCTCTAGTTGCGGTGCGTGGGCTTCTCATTGTGGTGGCTTCTCTCATTGCGGAGCACCGGCTCTATAGAGTGTGTGGGCTTCTGTAGTTGGGGCGCACGGGCTTGGTTGCCCATCAGCATGTGGGATCTTCCCGGCCCAGGGATTCTTAACCACTGGGCCACTGGGAAGTCCTGTTTACACATTTTTTATGTTGCGTTTGCACTACAGTGGCAGAGTTGAGTAGGTGTGACAGAGGCAGTTCCACAAAGCCTAAAATATTTACTCTCTAGCCCTTCATGTATTGAAGAAGGAAATGGCAACCCACTCTAGTGTTCTTGTCTGGAGTATCCCAGGGATGGGGGAGCCTGGTGGGCTGCCGTCTATGGGGTCACACAGAGTCGGACACGACTGAAGCGACTTAGCAGCAGCAGCAGCAGCCCTTTATTGAAGGAGTTTGCTGAAGTCCATTTTTGAAGGAGGTTCTCAAACTTCAGTGTGCATCAGAATCACCTGGAGGGCTTGTGAAAAGAGATTGCCAGGCTCCATCTCTAGAGGTGCTGATTCAGTAGGTCTGGATTGGGACCTAAGAACGTGGATTTCTAATAAGTTCCCAGGTGTTGATGGTGCTGCTGGTCAGGGGACCACACTTCAAGAGCCGTTGTTTTAGATATTTAAGTTAGTGATTGGATTCCTTCTCTGCTTAATATTCTTTGAGCCAAGTTCCCTACCTCCATTAGCTATATATCTCTTTAACATGATCATTGTCTTATCTTACCCCCTTTAAGCTTGGTGCCTGTGAACATAATGATTCTTTGGCTAAAGCCTGATCTTTGCCACATGCATTGGAACAGGTGCCCGACCTTGCTCTTCACTTAACCTGTGAGCTTGTTTTCTTGTTTCTCACATTGTCTAATGTATGGGTCTTTCTCTGAGACTTAAATGAAACTGATGTGGTAGGGAGAGTAATAGTAGGTAGAGATCACACACTTTAGGTGGACTAAAATGCTAATAAATGTTATTATTTGGAGGAAATAAGACCCCTTTCCTCCCCCTGCCTCCACCCTGGTATATCTCTGCTCTAAGGAACTTGAGTTTGCTCTGCCTTGGGTAGATTGAGCCATGTGATCATAGGTGGGATATGGGAGTCTGGCCTCATATGGTAGCTGTGTTAGAATCTCTTTAGATGTTCTCTTTAAAAGAACATCTGGGAGAAAAAAAAGGTCATTGCTCAACTAATCCAAGTCTTTTGTCCCTGTCTTTCAGCAGAGGAACTTCTGAAAGGTGTCTTGAAAGCAGTTTCTAAACGATATGGAGACAGTAACCGCTTCTTAGGCTTCTTTTTATTCTCTTGCTCCATGCCTAAAATTGCTCTCTCGTTCTTTGAGCTCATCTCCCGGCCATGTGTAGCTCAGCAGTTACCTTGCAGCCTCATTGTTTCCTAATGGTGAAGTGGATAAACGCAGATGAGTTCACAGGTGGACGTGTGTCCTTGGATCACTTGTCTCTTATCTCCAGGTCCTGGTCAGGTTTGGCCTGCCCTTTCTGCCTCTGGTGCTCCTCACCCACGCAGACTCTCGTTGCACTTGCACTTTCAGAGCTCTGCCCATCCCTGTCTCATTTCCCTTTCTGACTTCTCTCATTGTGCCCTTGCATGGCCTTTGTTTTTCTCTCTTCCTCTTGTTTCCCTGCCCTCTTCACGTTTTACCCCATCTGCCAATACATGCCTTCTCAGCCTCAGATGCTGGCCTCTTGCTAAATTTCCCCATTATGGGCAACTGGCCCCCTCTGACCATTTTATAGTTCCACAAACTGAGAGAACAGGAGAATCATTGAATCTCTTGAGTTTTTAATTTGGTATTGTCTAAAGCCTCATTTGATAAGTTGGAAAATAAAAAGGGAGAGAGGAAAAAACTTCTATACCCCAAGGTAGGACAGACAGGAAAAGCATTACTTTCGAGAAAGAGAGGAAAACAATGTTCCTAAGAAAAGTCTATAGAGATAGTGTCACAAGATGCATTACCTCAGGAGTCTATTTGAGAGATTGTGTCATGTCAGAAAAGTTCTAGAGGACTTGAGCCTCTTTCCTCTGTGAGAGGATGAGAATGAACTCCAGGCCCTCAGTCTGACTCCGGAAAGAAGGACTTCACGCTGATGAGCAAGAAGGCCAACAATGTCATTTCCCTGGCTGTGCTGAGCCCCACAGGAAAGCTCAGAATTTTGCGTCAGGACAAGGCCCACAAGAATGTTGCTGCGCCCAGAGCCCTGTGGTTTGATGCCACTAGAGAATTTCCTACGGAAAGGGTTCTGAGGGAGTGCTCAGTAAGGCAGAAAGGTGCTGCAGTGAGGCCAGCAAATGCCTTCCTAGGACTCAGGATGGAAGGTGGGGGTTGAAAATGCCTCCTAGAGTTTCCACAGCAGTCATTATGCCCTTGTCACGCACAGCAGCCCTGACAGACATCACATGGAGCCCTTTCTCAAGGATTTCTGACTCTCGGATGCGGGAAATGGGGATGGTTTGTGTTATGGTTTCACAAGTTAACCAATTAAAGCATAAGGGCTTTGACCCGTACATAGGGCCTGTTCGCGGGAGCAAGGTTTTGATGTCCGTGTCAGTATCAGTGAGGTCTGAGTTTTAAACCTGTGTATTTCTTGAGGCAGAGGTTAGAGGGCAATGCCAGAAACTGAGAACCACCTTGAAAGAGAATGATCATTTTCTGCCTTTGCTTCCTCTGGTGGGTATTCCTTATTCATTCAGATTGGGAGGGAAACAAAAACCTAGTGTGCATATGAGGAAATCAGAAAGGCCTCGTTTCCCATGATAAGTGTATTATTCAGCTACTGAGTTCCTGTTATGAACCAGCCATTCTTCTAGACACTGGGACTCTGTCATGAGCAGAGTCTTGCCATCAAGGACCATTTCTTCTCATAGGGAAGACAGACAGACAAACACATACACGCCTTCAGGTGGACAGGTCCTAAGGAGGACAATCACAGAATGAGGAGAAGAGAGTATGGAGCTACACACGTGGTCATGAAGGCGTTTCCCATAGGTGACATTTGAGAAAGACCTGAAGGAACAAGTAGTGCGGATGTCTGGGGAAGAAGGGCCCTACACAGAGAGAACCAAAGGCAAAGGACAGGCAGGGGCATGGCTGGTGGATCGGTGGGACAGCTTGGAGGCCAGGGGGCTGGAGCCGAAGTGAGAGAAGGAGACGTGGGAGGGGAGGCCAGAGAGTCAGCTTAGAGCAGGACTGTACGTGGCTCTTTGAAAGGCCTTTGCCTCTTGAGAGAGACAGGAAGCTGTTGGAAGGTTTTAAATGTTGAAAGATGACTCTGGGCACTGTGAAGAAACTGAAGGGGGTGGTCAAGGATAGAAGAAAGGAGACCACTTAGGAAGCTCTTGATTAAGGTCAGAGTCTGGAGATATTTTGAGATAGCGCTAGCAGGATTTGTTGTTTGATTGGATGTCAGGTGTGAAAGAAAGAAAATTCAAGGATGACACTGAAGTTTTTGCCTTGAGTTGCGAAAATGGAGTTATTTACAGGAATGAGGAAGAGCCAGGTCCACACAGTTTCTGGTTTGACTAATGGTTTTAAACTGGAAATTCAAGGAAGAGAAGGTTTAACTTAATCATTGGTTCCTTAATTTTATCCATTCTCTCTGATGGTCTCATTTGTATTTGGGTCAATTCTACAGCAATTATTTCTGAGATACATACAACCCCAGCATTCTCACTTTCAGGGCTCCTTAACTAAGCCTCTGTGATGCGGTGTGGTGAAAGGTATGGTCCACAAGAGCCTTGGGGTGCACTCTGTCTCTGGGAGCACCCTTCACTTCAGGTGCTGTGTTGGTATCCTAGGGCCGCATAACAAGTTACCAGAAACTGGGTGGTTTAAAACAACAGAAATTGATTTTTTTTTTTTTTTTTTTTTTTTGCAATTCTGGAAGGTGAAAGTCCAGAATCCAGGTGTTGCAGGCTGTGCTCCGTGTGAAGGGTTTGGGGAAGATGCCTTCCTGCTGTCTGGCTAATGGTGGTTGTGGGCCACCCTCGGCCTTCCTCCTCTTGGAGGTGCACCTCCCACTCTCTGCACGGCGTCTCCCCCTTGTGTCCCTTAGTCTTTGTGTGGCCTTCTTACAAGGACAGGAGTCATTGGATATAGAGCCTGTCCTAACCTAGTGTGCCCGCATCTTAACCTGGTTACATCTGCAAAGACCCTGTTTCCGAATAAGGTCACATTGACACATACCGGGGGTCAGGACTGCCTCATGTCTTTTCGTGAGACACAGTTCAATCCATTTCATGTGCTTTGGGACAGGTTTGACTGTGAGGGTCTGCTGGGCTTGCGTGTTTGAGGATGAGACAACTGAAATACAGTTGGAAGGCAGGACTATGCTAGAGATGCCCCATCTGTTGGGATGAAAAAAATTCTTTATTGTCCAGTAAGTCTGTAAACTGAAGATTAAAAGATAGACAAGTTCATTTTACATTATTTTGAAACTTGAAGACTTTAGGATATGCAGTAGTAAAAATAATGAAAAAGTAATGAAATTGGAAGTGGAAGATTGAAGGAAGAGATGTGACAGTAAAGAATTTTAAAGTTGAGAGTTACAGCCTGGATTCGATTGGCCAGAGGCTGGGGCTGTAGGGAGAAAGGCTCTTGCTGGTGTTCAGTTTGATGGTTTTGCTCATTGGGGCAGCAAGTGGGTGGACATGAAATGCAGCAGACGTGGGTCCTGGCTGAACTGCAGGGCTAGAACCCCACTTGGCTCGCCTCACCTCTTCCTTGGATTCCTTACCGGGCTGGGACCCAAAAGGTGCCTGGATGGTGCATGGCACTCACATGGCACTCATGTGTCAGGAGTTACTAAGTATTTGCCTTTTTTACTCACAAGTAAATCTAATGATTGTTTATCAGAGGAAGTTTAAGTTCCCACTCTGATATCACAGTGATAGATAGGACTGTATCAGGTTTAGTGGTGCACAAAATTTTCTTGGCAGTAACACACTTGTGGCCATAGAATCACCATGGTCACTAGGAGTTTTTGTGGAAATCTTGTTCTTTTGTAAGGAATTGAGTGCAAGTTGAAGGGATGCGAGATGGGTAAAGAGACAGGGCTCTTCCTGGCCTTCAAGAAATTTGAAGTTCGGAGACAAACAGGAACCAGAAGTTCACATAAGAACTGTGATAAAGATTTGTGGGATTAGCAGATGCAGAGCGTTACACAGGATGGATGAATGGTGGGCCCTGCTGTGTAGAGCCGGGAAGTGTGCTCCATGTCCTGTGAGGGGCATGGTGGAGGGATATGAAAGAGAACATGCATGTGTGTACTGAGGTATTCTGCCATGCAGTGGAAATTGGCACAGCACTGTGAATCAACTATACTTAAAATTGTGGCTGCCTCAGCACACGGCACCTAAAGGAAACTGTACTTTCCAGTGTATCATTTAATAAATGTCTGGACAGAGAGTGGGAGAAGTTGGAGGCAGGGGTATGGAAAAGGGGTGCCAGAGAGGTTTCATGGTGAAGGCCCTGGGCAGTAGAAGCCCTCATTTCCATTTTTCTGCTTCAGAGGTTGGGGATCAGGTCTTTGCAAGGCCTGAGACCAGGCTGCTTACCTGCCCTCTGCCGCCGCCCTCCCCTGGCTTCCCTGGGTCATCTGGGCACCTCAGCAGTCAAAACCCTCAGCTGCTGGTGTGAGGGAGGGGCAGTGGCTGCCTCTGGGCTAGGGCTCTGCACCTCTGACTCTAGTGTGGCTCCATCCCATGGGCCCTGGCAGGGGGTTATTTTGAGCACTCCCCAAAAGGGAGACTTGCTGTCATGTCTGTTCAGTGGGCGGAGCCACAGTGTGCCCTCAGGGCAGGGGCCAGTGGTGAAGCCACGCTTCTGGGGTGGCCACGGGGCAAATAACGCACAGACATCATTTCCTTTGACTAATCTTTCGTAATCCTGGTCCAGATGTGGCTCCTGAAAGTGAAGTTCTTTGTCTAAGTCGAGATTTTTAATTTAGGACCCAGATGGGGTAGGAGGTACACTTCCAGAAGGTCTGTTTTACTCAGTGTGTCATTGTCCTGGATTCCTGGCAGGCAGTGGTTTCATTAGAAAAACAGATTTCATCCTGACTCATCTGCTTTGGTGAGCCGTGTGATACAGCTTCTCAGTCCGCGGGGCAGCCGGTCTCCTGTCGTGCTGGACAGAGCGGAGGGCACGCTGTCCGCTCTGCAGCAGCGACAGCTACAGGCGCCTGGCCTGGGCTTTGGAAAACCTTGAGAGACAGTCTGTTATGGGGCCAGAGCTTTGTCCTGGAATTTCCTGGCCTTTGTCTGTCTGGTGTAACTTCATGTACCACGACGCCTGTTTTTAGAGTCTGCTTCCTTCTGGGGGAAGAGTGCTGTTGCTTTCTACAGAGCACTTCTGCTTCCGGAACTGAGCGACACCCTCCCCGGTGCCCAGGCGTCAGGGTCGGGGAACGCTCTGGGGCAGGTGTGTACACCTGGCTGTCAGTAGACAGTAGGCTCCTGGAAGTCACTAGTCACAGAGAAGCCATAACCCTCGGGCATAAAAGCAGCATCTGTCAGCTTGGCACATTCACCCTGATCCTAACCCTTGTTTCCTTCTCATATTGCAGCAGAAAAAATCCTATCTGGAGCGGAGTGTGAAGGAAGCTGAGGACAATATCCGGGAGATGCTGATGGCGCGAAGGGCACAGTAGGCAGCCTCTCAGGAACCTCTTCCTTCTCACCCCTGCCATTCCTGGCGAGGGGCCTGTGTTGGGAAACTGCTCTGCCCAAGGGACATTTTATCTGGATGGTCTAGTAACCTTATGTTTTATGCATGGCCTGGAGTCCCTTTCAGATCTTATCCTTGTATGTTTTATCCTGGCTCTGCCTGCCACCCTTCTTCCCTGTGGTTGAATCATGAACTCCAGGGAAGGGAACAGGGGAGCCAGGACAGACAGGGGAGTTCTTCTGGGGCCTACTGCTGGTCACGCCAGTCAGACCAATAAAAGACATCTGTCCCACTCTGCTAAGTCTGCTTTTCTTGAGCTGATGGATGAGAACAGAGGACCAGAGAGGCAAAGAGTGTCTCCACGTCACTCCTCCCTGTTGCCTCTCCAGGGGATCCTTCTGCATTGAAGCCTTGCCCTCTTTTTTCTGTTTCTGTTCCTCTAGGTAAACCCCTCAACTTCTGAGCCTTCATGTATCAGTAGTATGCAGATGAGGAAAAAGGGAGAGCAGGCATAGCTGAATGTATGATCACAACAGTGGTACCTCAGTGGCAGTCTGCCTAGAGTCCTCGTGTCTGACTCTCTGCAACCCCCCATGGACTGCAGCACGCCAGGCACCTCTGTTCTCCACTGTCTCCTGGAGTTTGCTCAAATTCCACTGAGTCAGTTTAACAATAGCCGTTATTAAAAATTACATTTGTAAATTTACTATTATAATTATTAAGAACTTATCCTTTCTGAATTACTTTACTGAATTTGACCATTATCTATGTTTTTGAGGTTGACAGTCTGTTGTGTCTGGATGGTGGAAATACAACCTAGCGGTGTGAGCCTGCCCTTCTCTTCCCGACTCCATGTTCAAGATACCACGTTGGTAGCTTCAAATCAGCCATGGGGGTACCTACCGTTTACTCCACAGAAATCAGGTGATGATACAAAATCATGGCTTTTTGCTTTTAAAGAGAGAGATGGTAGTTACATATTTTTGTTTTTAAAGCAAGAGAGCTAATAGTTAAGTATTTGTCAGCAACTGTAGAGGAAAAGTGGGCAGGCGCAGTTATGCAGGGAGAGCTGTCAGCTGTGCCTCAGGATGGGCCGCTGAAGGAAAATGAGACTTGCTGCCATGGCGGCCCAGCGCCACCCTGCGGCCAAAGCTGAGATGGATGGCCTGATCGGCTAGTTTGTATTTAATATTGTGACAGCTCTCTCTTCTTGTGTGGCAATGGAGGGGGAGGTTCTGGGAGGGCATAGCAGGAAAAGACAGACTCGGGTCTGTCTGGCCCTGGGGGCAGCCATGGTTACCAGGACACCCTGCTCTAGGCTCAGGGAAAAAGCCAGCGTGGCTCCTTGGTGAGGCCGTCTCTCAGTGGGCCTGGGGAGAGAATGCTCGCTTGGCGAGGGCCCCGTGACCCGACTGAAGGACACCTGGCTTTGGACCACCCTGCCTTCCTAGGAGCTGCCAGGATGAACAGGTAAATCAGCTTCCTTGTATACTGGTCAGGGGCTGAGAAATCCAGGGCTTAGATTCTATCTGAAATAACCGAGACAGTTGAGGCTTAGACAAATTTATTGAAACATACAGGATGTGAGCAGAGAAATCATTCAGTGGTAAATTACATCAAACCTGAATATAATTCTAAAATTATAAATATATATTTTATAACTAAGCCTTTGGCCAAAAAAATAAAGAGAAAAGTCATTTAGGACATTTGTGAAAGGCCAATAAGAATGGATTTGAACATTAAAAAGATCAAGTCACTGAATTAAACAGCAGCAACCCCTGCTAATCTAGAATCCCACTGAGTTGAAGGTAGAAATGTCTGTGCAGAGCTAGTCGTTGATTTCAGCAATCAGAAGAGGCGGGGCAGGCACACCCGTGCACGGTGGTGGCAGAGCTGGCAGGACAGGAGAGCTGGGCTGGTCAGGTGAGCATGTCCCAGAGACAGCAGCAACAGAGGGCTGTCCAGCAGGCTGTGAGGCAGGTAGATGTGCCCAGGTCATCCCTTCTTTGGTCTTCTACCACGTACACTGCAGGGGGAAGGGGACAGAGGGTGAGAATGAACTCTAACAGTAACTTAACAGTAAACCCCAGGCCCTATAAAGCCAGCACCACCCAGATCAAGGGAGAGCTCCATACAGCAGCCAGAGCCACTGAGCAGACATCGTGCAGCCTGTCCACTGATGCAATCTCGGTGATGAATGCAGGAAGGGTAGCTTAGGACTGTCCCCCTTCCTGCTAAGGACAGTCATCCCCGCAGGAGGGCAAGCCCAGGGGAACCTCCACAGTGGCCTCACACCAGGCCAGCCTGAGTTAAGTAAGGAATGTCCATTGTGCTCTGGCCAGAGCCGGCTAACCCTACTGGGTTCATAAACCAGGGAGCACCCTGTTCCAAATCTTACAGGGGAACTGGGGGTGGGGGTGGGGTTTCCTCAGATATACCTAAGCCATCTCCCAAGAGCAAGAGGGTAACTATAATCTAAAGGGGCTTTAGGCTGTAAAAGATTAATCAAGAATCTTTTTTTCATACCTGACCAATGCAGAATGTGCTCCAGCCTCTAAACTTTTGCACAAAGCAATGGAAGGCAGGATGAAAACCTAGGCAAGTGGGAGGGTATGGCCGGAGCTTGGTACTCTTGTGTTTCCTCTGAATGGAGTAGGAACTTGGAGCCCTGTCAGGGCTAAGTGCTCTATTAGGAGAGATGAGTGCTAAACAATCCCCAGATCAAGAAGGACCCCCAGCCGCCCTTTACTCATCAACTGACTTGTGGCTGACATCAGCCTCACTTCCTGTTAGAATATCTGATGGTTGACTGTGGCCTGATCTGCAGACACTTTTAAGAAAATCTCAAAACAGCTACCATCATCAAACTCAAGTTATAAAGCAGTAAGGATCTTAAATTTTTTTTTTTTTTTGCAAGTTCATGAATACATGAGTCTTCTAAGTTAAACCAATCCTTGGGCAATCGTCTTTCAGTTCTATTTTTGCATATCTGTTTTTATACCTCCTCGCTTGGCAGCTCCTCTCTCTAGAGCCTGGTATATAGTAGCTAGAACATGCTGGGTAGTGTGAGCTTGTCCAAGTTCTGTTGTATCAGCTGCCCTCCACAGAGATAGCCCTTTCCCTTCTCTCACGGCACAGGTCTAAATCTCATTTGGCCCCACTCAGCAACACAGGAAAAGCTGTTCAGGGTCTGGGAGTCAAGACCCACCACCAGGGGAGCCTAGTCAAAAAGAAGAGAGCCTGATAAGGCACATGACCTATGTGGAACTATGTGGTGGATGTTCCCATTTCACAGGTAAGGAACTCGAGGCTCAGAGAGGTCAGGTCTCTTGTTGAAGCACAGAAACAGCCAGAGCAGGAATGTGAGCCCAGGCCCCAACTAAGATAGCAAAGGGATCAGGAGGAGCACAGGAGTGAATGGGCTCCAGGACAGTCTTCTCTCACCAGCCATCGCACACCCAACTTGGGTCACCAGAGCAGGAAAGCCCCAGGCAGGGCGACCTGCCATTTCTGCCCCAATGACCGACCCAGGTTCCCAGCCTCCCCTGATCCTGCATGGGTAGCGCTGGACAGGGGTTGGCTGTGGCTTCCCTTGCCTAATCTCTGGTTGCATTCTCCTTGACAGGGGACTGGCTCTGCTGCCCTGAGGACAGAAAGGCTCCCTCCCCTGCAAAGGCAGCCTGTTGGACCCAGGCCAGAGACCTAGCCCAGGGCTGGGCTCCTGTGTGCTGGGCCCTGCAGTCTCTCTCAAGCTGCCTTTACGAGGTGCTCACTATGTGCCCCAACCCATGCTGAGGGCCTTCACAGCCCCACAGGACACCTGTCTGCTCCCGGCTTCCCCACTCCCAGCCCTTCCTCCTGTCAGAACCACTGACCCACAGGTAGCTTCGTCAGGAAAACAAAGATGTCTCCGTCTTGCTTCCTCTTGTCACCTTCCTCCTCTAGTCCACATCTGTCCTAGCCAGGGCTTATTTCACATGACGTCCTCCACAGCCTGGTGCAGTGGAGAGACTCAGCTGATTACCCCCAGACAGTGGTTACAGAGGTTAGAAATAGTCAGTCTGGCTTAAAGAAAAAACAGAACTTCAAGCCCGAGGGCTGCGTCAGCCTTGATGGGGGTAGTTAGTGCTGTACCTACCTTAGAAACCCGGTCAGTTATTTCCTGGAGCACTGAGTCTTCCAAAGCCCTTATTATGTCTTTTTCCTTCGCATTAGCTGAGGACAGAACCTATCCCCCCAGACTGTAGAGAAGACGGGGGCGGGGGTGTGGAGGAGTCTGTTTGGTAAAGTAGGTCTGGAGGTAGGAGTGAAGTGATTTCCTTGCTTTCTTCCCATCACCAAAGCAGGGATGACGGGCACAGGAGAAAGCTCTGAGGAAGGCCTCACAGCACCCACTGTGGGGCCCGGAAACTGCGTATTTTATAACTGAATCTTCCTAGGTGCCCTGCCTACCTGCGCAGTCTGAGGTACTGCTCCTTCAGAGAGGCCTGCTGCACTGAGCAGCGGGTCTGGTCTGCCTCAGGCCCCACCCCACCTCGAGGCTTCTGCTCCTCACATCCTCTACTCTGCCACCCCTCCCCATCCCTGCCCTGCAGTGGTGAACCCCCGTTCCCCCCGAGAGCTCCCACACTGCCCTAGCTCAGCAGTCAGGATGCAGCCCTGCTGCCCGAGTCCTGGGCCAGGACAGCCTCCCTGGGTACCTTAAGTCAGGGCACTGTATATACACCACAGCTTCGCTGGCCGTACTGGTTCCCCAGAAGGAACTGGGGCGTAGAGGATTCTAACGCATGTGTTTCCACACCCAGGCCACATGAGCCTTTCTGGCAACTGGCCTGTACTGGCGAGCTGAGCATGGGGGGTGGGGGTGGCAGGACCATGGTTATGTAAGATGTTAAACATTAAGAGAGGCTGGATCAAAAGTACACAGCAACTGTACTATTTCTGACTCGTCTGTAAATCTACAATTATTCCAGAATTTAAAAAAAATTTTTTTTCTTTTAAAGGAAGGAACAATGGAGAGGGATCAAAAGTGCAGTGGGAGCAGTCAGTGCCCAGTGAGGGGCACTGGGTCTGGTGTGTGCAGGGGCTGCGCACACAGCGCTCCTACTGAGGGGTCCAGTGCCCCCTTGTGGCCAGCCTGGGCACCAGCTCCTGCTAACGCAGGTAGGCCTTTACAGATGGGCCCACGCACATAGCAGCCAAAAGGCTTACTGCCCCATTTGCTGTGTAGTATCTCAGGAGTCAAGGCCACCTTATTCAGCCTGTGCCCTGGTCCCAGGAAAGGGACTGAACAGACTCTCAATTTCCAGAAAACTGTGGTTGAGTTGGAGAGCAGGTCTAGAGGTTCCTTCACCAGCTTGTCTGCCTTGCCCCGACATGGCCCTTTTGTACCAACCTTCAGTGTCCTCAGCCCCATTCCAGGGGTGGGGCCAATACTCAGAGTTGCCACGTGAATGCAGGTGCAAAAGACGGCGTGAGTAGTGGTGGTGTAGGGGTTGGGGGATGTAGAGGGAAGGGGGTGTGAGCATGTGTGTGACTTGGAGGCCCAGCCTCGGTCAGAAAGGCCCAGGGGCGCTGAGCAGACTCTGGCAGAGGATCCTCATCCACTGTCTTGCCTCAGCTGGAAGCAGAGAAGACAGATGCAAGATGCCTGGAGGCACGCAGCCCCCTGGGCCCAGCTGCCTGCTCACCGAGCCCTGGGGTCTTCTCTGGGGCCACCAGCCACACCAACCAGCAGTCCCAAATTCTAGGACTACCGTAGTGTACACCCAGGGAACAGGTATTCACACGGGCTACTCAGAACCCTGGTTCTGGGCATGCAGTGGGCAAGCAGGCTCCAGGCCACACAGGGACCCGGGCAGGAAAGTGAGTGGAGACTCTTAGCCAAAGGCTCCAGTTCTCAGTCAGCCCCATCCTGGAATCTGAAACCTCAGCTTGCTCAGCTCAGACATTTTAAATGGTTAATCAAGGGCTTTGAAGTGGTAATTGAGCCTTAGCAGGCTGTTAGTCCTTGTGCCTGCATCTGTCTGCAGTCCCAGCCCAGGAAGCTAGTAAGGAGAAGCAAATACAACAGACCGGGGCCTTCCAGACAGTTCTGACATCTCGGGCCTTCTTGCTCCAGAAACGAAGGAAGCTGCACCTTGGCCTCTTGTGCAGGCTCAGACCAATGGTGGGCACCCCATGCTGCTCCTTTACTGCTGAGACCACCACAGCCCAGCGCCGCCCCGGGAGTGCCCCCGGTGGAGGTGACAGCTCTGCCAGAGGCAGGAGGCCTGTGGTCAGTGCTCAGCTGTCTTCACCCCATCTTCTAAACCAGCATCCAAAACAACATAAGGCCAGCCTTGCACGAGGTATCAGAGGATGCCGAACAGCCCTCCTCCTGCTCAGACCAAGAGGTAGGAAGAGGGAAAAATCTTAATGCATCTGAAGAATAAGTACAATCTCAAGACGGCCCCAGGACAGCTCCTGTGCCTTCCGAGCAGCCAGAGACAACACACTGCTGGCTGAGGATGCACTCGAGCTTTCCTTGGGTGTGCACGTGCGGTGGGACCATTTTTTACTCAGCACAAGGGGGCTGCACCCGGGACGGAAGCTGTCCTAAAGGCAGTACCCCTCTGCCACCTGCTCTGAAGGCCACGAGCACCAGGTAAATACGCTGGGGGAGGGCTGCCGTAGGGGATGAAGGGCAGCCAGGAGCATAGAGGCAGTCAAGGGAGTGTGGTTTTCACTGGAGCCTGGAGGTTAAGAGCAGGAGAGGTGAGGCGCAGTTTCCTCTCTCCATGGCAGGAGGGATGCGGGCTGGTGCACCGGCACAGCCTTGGTCCTCTCACGCTCTGTGACAGCACCGGCCCTCCCGGGCCTCACGCCTGCCCTGCTCCTTCTGCCACTTCAGCCATGTCTTCCACGACTGTGTCCCTCTTTTTGCTTCAGTGTCCCAAGACACCTACTCTAAGGCACGGCAGGCTGGGAGCTGGCCCACCAGTTCATCCGTCCACTCATGTGCCTACTGCCTGCCGCCCCACTGAGCAGCCAGCCAGTCCAGCATCACTGTCAGACATTGAGTGCCAAGTGTTGCTGTGGATTGGTCTGGAAAGGGTGGGATGTCTGCTGACTGTGGGTCCCTGTCCCGAGATGTCCAGAAGTGCAGCCACCACCATCCTCTGAGGAGGAGCTGCTGGACAAAACCCAGCAGCCATCACGGCCCAGCCTGCCTCAGCCAGAGCACCCAGAGGAGGGCTCAGTCGCAGGCCAGCTTGTACTTTCGCCCTGTCCAACACAGTCAGTCCTATGAATAGCAGACCTGATGGTAAAATTTTTTCATGAACTACAAAAAGGTTAAGTACATGTGGACATCTCACACCAGTCTGGTAAGTAAGACTGGATTGCCACCACCTCCTGTGACCCTATCCTTGGGTTAGACCTGCTGGGGCCACTGGGACAGAGGTGATTGTGGATACAGGGGCAGTTGAGCACATCCCGGATGCCAGAATTGCAAATGAAACTGCTTTGGAGATCATGTGGCAGTCATTTTTTTGGTAAGAAAAGGATCCTGAGCTCAGAAGGCAGGTGGTAGCCAAGGCTGCGTGGTGAGTTGATGGTAGGCCCTGGCCTGTCACCCAGCACTCCTGGCCCAGTGCTATCTGCACATCAAGGTTAAGCTCACTTAAGATCAGACGGCAGGCTGCCTGCAGGTGACCCGAAACCCAGATTGTGGAGAGGCGAAAGGCCTCTCCTCCACTGCCCCATTCTCCCTTGAAATCCAGGGTCTGTGTGCGAGCAAAATCTAGCCCTCACCCTCCCCACAGTGTGTCCCCAAAGAGAGCAGAATGGCCCTGGCCCAGCAGCAGCCAGACGGGAGACGAGTGAGTTCCAGGGTCCCTCCTGGCAGCTGTTCGGCCCAGAACAAGGCACTTCTTGGGGGCGTGCGGGGGAGGTGTACTTGGACTGTCCCCCTGAAGAAATCGACTTCAGACTTCCCCTGTGCCCCCACCACTTGAGTTACTTTATTCTCTGAGGGCAACAGCCGCGTACATGGGCTCTCTGCAGGGCACTGCACAAGTGACAGCTTGCCCATGCCCCAGCCTCTGGCTGGCGAAATGGGGAAGGGGCATAGTGCCTAAGAGCCTATGTTTTGTGACAAAAACATAAAATGTTTGGTCTGGGGCCTGTCACAGAGTGAAGCAGGGAGGACTCATAATAAATGGGAACCACAGTGTGACGGTATCCTACAGAAAGAAGATCACTGAAGTCTGTTTCCTTATTCTCAGTCTGTGTGCAGGGAGGGGCTCCTCCCACCAATCCATATTCAGGTTGGGATTCGTACTTGTAGCACTAAATCACGCGATGACGAAAGCAGAGGAACCGGCTGTCCACGTGAAGCACAGTTGCTCAGAAAAGGGAAGGAAGAGACAACCCAGGGAGAAGCAAGGGGCTGTGTGTGTGTGTCGCAGGGGCTAGGAAGGCTGAATACAAACAGCTTTAGCTGTTGAGGCCCCTCAAGAGAATAGAGAGAAATATTTAGCAACATCCCATTTCTCGAGATAAAGGGGTAACGTACACGGGCGAGCATCTGCCTGGATGTGATGCGTCTGTGGTTGTCCCTGAGACAATGCACACACTAAGGGCCGCAGGAGAACATAATACAAAAGAGAACAGTCAACAAAGCATGTACACGTTCAAAAATACTTCTGTCCACAGTTGTAAAATATTCAAGTCAAAGGACATCCTCCTCCCACCTCCCAGATGGAGATGCTGCAGAAGGCAAGGAGGTTGCTAAGGAGCCTGAACAGGGCATGTGACTGAGAACGCACGAGTGCTGTCCCTCTTCCTCCGATGGGACTCGACGCAGGGCTGGAAGCTGCCAGTCTGGGTGTACGCGGTGGAGATCCAGCCGTGCTCACTAGTCAGTAGGGCCAGGCTGTTTGTTCTACAAATGCAGAGACAGGAACTCATTGCACTTACACAACATACAAAAAAGCCTTCCTTCCTTCCCTGTAGCGACAGAAGAGGTTAAGACCAGGGCCTACAAAACTGAGCTGAGAGGCCCTGGCTCTGTTCTGCTGTAGCTGGGTGACTTCGGGTTAAGTCACTTAACATCTTGGAGCCCCTGCATCCTCCTCTATGTGAAGGAAAGACGGCAGGGGAAGCTGCTGCCTTAAGAGGACATGTGAAAATGTAATGTGGACAAAGGTGAACATCATTAAGATGGGTCAAAAAAAGAAGTATCAGTTTACAGCCAAGTTTCACCATGGGGTGAGATCATATCATTCGTGCTTAGTCATGTCTGACTCTTTGTGACTCCGGGGACTGCGGCCCCCCAGGCTCCTCTGTCCATGGGATTTCCCAGACAAGAACACTGGAGTGGGTTGCCATTTCCTTCTCCAGGAGAGCTTCATGACCCAGGGATCGAACCCGCGTCTCCTGCATTGGCAGGTGGATTCCTTACCACTGAACTTTCACACATTATCTTTCACAATTTGAAAAGCTAACTGTTTTATGTCCACAGAGCTGAAGACCTGAGGTGCCAGGAGTTCCAGTGCAGCCTCTGCAACCACGTGTGCTGCTCGGCAGTGTGCACCAAGCTTCGTCTTGACAACTTGGCCACAGTGAGCACCCCGGGCCCACATCTACAGAAATGCCCCAGGCTGACGCAAGGGCTGAACAACTTAGGGGACGGGTGCTCTATCCAAGCTTATAGAATGAAAAACCTAGATAAATCTTTTGTTTTTTATTTTTTCTAAAAATCTGAGAAGATAATCAAGAGCTACTACTTCTGCTGATGAGAAAAGAAAATAGGTGATCAAAAGGGAAACTCAAATGATTGGCTAAGGTGACGGCAAAAGACTTCAGTGAGTGACCTTATATACCCTGAGACCAAGAGACAGAACAGCTGGTGTTCTAGAATCCTGAATTCAGCCAAGAGACTAGGGAGGGGACTGAAGAACAGTGATGGGGGGAATACGCAGGTTGAGAACGCACACAGCGACCCCTCAGCACCAGCTATTCTGCTCCAAGTCTGTGTGTGCCATTGCCTCGGGTGAGAGGAACCATGGTGTGACCTAGGGAAGGTCAAAGGGAAGAGTATGAGAAATCCTGACGTCATGGCTGATGTTACTACAGCAGACAGGAAGACGCAATTCATTATATTGTGATGCATCATGAATATATTTCTAATGTGGGTTTTTAAGAAATAATTACGAGTGAGGCTGCTTTGCCAGGCAGAAGAAATTAAAGGAGAATCTAGAAAAAATTCAGATCATGCCCAGTACAGGACAGTTCTATGATCCTGTGGCTGCAGTTTAAAGACCCCAAGGCAGGGAGATTCCTTTAATGACCAGCAGGTCTTGCTCACAACCTACTCAGGAAGGAGGCAGAGATGAAGGTTGCGAATGATGGTGGCTGACCTGCCTCAGAGCATGACTTGGCCCACAAGCCCCTCAACATACTGGTCATCTTTTCATGACTGTTCCTACCCAGTTCGATGTAGACACACCTCTACCGCAAAGCTTCAAAAGACACCAATAAAATCAATCATAAGCTAGAATTATCACAACAGAGCAAATGAGGGAGCAGGCTGCCTGGCTTCATTAGAGGTTATGGCATATAAGAGGGAACAGTGAAGTGAAAGTTGCTCAGTGGTGTTCGACTCTTCACAACCCCATGGACTATAGAGTCCATGGAATTCTCTAGGCCAGAATACTGGAGTGGGTAGCCTTTCCCTTCTCCAGGGGATCTTCCTAACCCAGGGATTGAACCCAGGTCTCCTGCATTGCAGGCGGATTCTTTACCAGCTGAGCCACAAGGGAAGCCCAGGAAGGAACAAGTCATGCCACTAAATACCCACCAAGCCTCATAATCTATAGATTTAATGCAATTCTAATCATAATCCCAACCATTTTTTATAAACTGATTCTAAAATATATGGAAAAAAGAGAACTAGAATAACAAAAAATACGGAAAAAGAATAAAGTTGGAGGACTTAATGCTACCTTATTTTAAGGTTAATATAAAGCTACAGGAGTCACGACAGTCAGTTCAGGAGGAGGGACTGCCAGATGACAGGAGCGGCACAGGACGGCAGCAGCGCCACAGGAACACGCCAACTGGCGTCTGACAAACGCGAGAGCGGCTCCATGCAGAAAGGACAGTCTTACCAAACGAACGACTGGCACACAAAACCCCAAGAACTTCAGCCATTTTAAGCCTCACATTTTATGTAAACATTAACCCCAAATGGCTCATAGATCTAAAACTATAAAAATTTAGAAGAAGACACAGATTCCTCATGACCCGGAGTTAGGCAACGAGTTCTCCAATCTAACAACAAAAGCATGATAGTTTGGATTTAATCAAAATTTAAACTTTTGCACTACGGAAGACACGGTTGAGATGAAAAGACAAGCTACAGACTGGGAGAAAATACATGGAAATAACATGCGGTACAAACCTTGTATCTAGAATGTAGAAACATTCTCAAAACTCCACAGTGAGAAGTCAACAGACATGTCACCAAACAGGATTTGAGAAGAACAAACACATGACAACATCATTAGCCATTTAAAGAACACAAATTAAAACTACACACCTATCAGAGTGGCTAAAATTAAAATCACTGACAATAAGTGCTGGCAAGGACACAGGGCGACTGGAACCCCCAGTCACTGCTGACGGGGATGCATAATGGTATAGCCACTCTGAAAAACAGCTTCTTAAAGTTAATACACAATCATTTAAGCCAGAAATCATACTTCTTAGAGAAATGAGAACTTAACGTTCACACAAAAACCTGTACATAAACTTATAATCACCTAAAAGTGGCAACAACCCAAATATCCTTCAATAGGTAAATGAATAGGTAAACAATAGGTAACTGTTACCTCCAGACAATGGAATACTACACCCAGATCTTCAGAAGATCCACCAGCAGTTACACACTGATTAATTCTGCTTACAAGGCAGTATCTCGGAAGGACATTCTAGGGCAGAGAAACCATTCAGCCCAAATCTCCCTTGGCCAAATGTGCTGGAAAATCCAGAACAACTAAGGTTCTCAGATGTATTCCTCAGGTCCCTGGGATTCTAGACAAGAGGCAGGTGACGGCCCCTCCTTGCCTCAACTGCAGTTCCACAGTATCTATTCCACATTGCAGTTACATGGGGAGTTTCTTATAAAACAGTTTATACTAGAAAAATCTATCAGACTGAAATGGTGGTTATGAAGGATCTATACTTGTTGCTGTTCAGAAGGACCTCCCCAGCACGGACAGTCACATGTTTGACAGTCTATGTGCTGGACCCTCCAACGGAGTCCATTTGGAGAGCAGGGTCTCTGTCCAGAGGCTCAAAACCTGCGTGACATTAACTGACTCCCTTGGTGTCTGACCCCTCTGGAACGTTTTTTGTATGGTTCTCTTCAATTTAGCAGTCTTTGAGCTTTCATGGCCCAGCTGGTTCTTTGCACTATGAGTTTGTCTGTTTCTCTCTCTGTCTCACACACGCACGCATGCACACTTGCCTTCCTTTGGACTGTGTTTTTGGTCCTAGCAATCTTGTCTCCTCCTCTGTTGGTGTCCTTCAGAGAATAGAAGCTGGAGGAAAGTTTGCCCACCCTCTGTGACAATAGTGTGGCCAAATCCAGTGCACACTTTTTGAGTTCATACCTGACTTCCCAGCAATATTTGATGCTACTGATGATTCCCCTAATACAAATTCTCTCTGCTTTCAGGGCATCCCATTCTCTTGGTTTTCCATCTTTGATTCTTTTGCAGGTTCATCATCTACAGGTACAAGTCAGTTTTCCTTAAAGCTCAGCCCTACATTGCCACCTTCTCTTTTTTCCCCTCCATATTTCTACCTGATGTGATCTCATTCATTCCCACAGTTCTGATTGCTACCAATATGCCAGTGCCTCTCACATTTCATCTCTGGCCCAACATCTCCTCCAAGCTCCAGGTGTATTTACACCTGCTTATCTGACATCTCTACTTGAATGTCTGATAAGCACCTTAACACCTCAATCTAACCCAACACATTCAGAGCCCAACATGATTTTCCTCCTCCTGAGCAAATACAGTTCCTTTCCTTTGTTTCCAGCCTCCATAAACGCCATCACCAGGCGGTTAGTTCCAGTCAGAATCTCAGGAGTCACCCCCATTTCCTGTTTCTTCAATCCCCATAGCCAGTCCCTCACCAAGTCTTGTTAATTTTACTTCCAAATATCTCAAGTACATTGATGTCTCTCCATCATCACCATGTGAGTTTGTGCCTCAAACCATTTTCTACATGGAAGCCAAAGGGAACTCTTAAAAATGCAAAGTTGACCATGTCATTCCTTGGCTTAAAATCCTTCCATGGCTTCCCACTGTGAGCAGGACAAAACCCCAAAATCCCTAAGTAGGGCTGTGGGCTCCTTGTCGTGTTCCTCCCTGTTTTTTTGTTTTTTAAATCTGTTCCCATCATCCCACTCTTCTGTGTCACACCAATTTCCTCTTCTAGTTTCTCAAATGACGCATGTTCTCTCCTCCCACTGGGCCTTTGTACATGCTTTTCCTACTGTTTTGCTTATTAACAGCTTTTCATCTTTCAGCACCTTCCCAGACTGTCCCATGTTTATATGTTTTCATGGCAATACATATCTCATAGTAGAGTGCCAGTAACGCCTGTGGGGTTATTAATGTCTGTCTGCCTCCCTCCCGAGTGTAAGCCCCACGGGGCAGGGATGGGGTCCCGTCTATGTGGCCCACCACCTGGCACACTGCAGACACTCAGGTGTCAGTCCTTGTAGACAGAAGGTGGTGCCCTGGGAATATCCTTGGGACAGACTGAAGAACTGCACCTCCCAGTTTAAAGTGCCCCCAAGGTGATGTTGTGACAAAACTGGATTGAAAATCCAATCTGTGACCCCAGTAGAGTGAAGAAATTATTTTCACCAAAAAAAGGAATAATATTGATATTTGGCAAAACTAATACAATTATGTAAAGTTTAAAAATAAAATTTAAAAAATTTTAATAAAAAAAAGAGTCCATATATAATAGCATTAAAACTGCAATGCACCTGAGAAGACATCCAATTTTAAAACCAACAAAGGATATAGGAAAGCTGTGTGAAGAAAATTACACAATTTTATCTAAGGACATAAAAGATGACCAGAAAAAAAAAAATATTTAAGAGGGGCTTTCCTGGTAGTATGGGGGATAAGAATCTGCAATCCCTGGTCTGGGAGGATCCTGCACGCTGCGGGGCAGCCAGGCTGGAGCACCGCAGCTGCTGAAGCCTGAGGGCCCCAAGCCTGTGCTCCGCAACAGGAGCGGCTACTGCGGCAAGGAGCCCACGCGCAGCAGCTAGGGCAGCCCCACGCGCCTCAACTAGGGAAAGCCTGCACACAGCAACGGAGGCCCAGCTCAGCCGTAAATAAAGTTTTCTAAAAATTAAGAGAAATCATGTGCCTGATAGGAAGACAGCACTCTAAATATGTCAGCTCTCCTCCATTTACTCTAAATCAAAGTCAGACATGGCAGCTTTCCATGACAGTGTGTCATTTTAGGATGACACACGCATCCTAAAGTCCTGATTAAACGAGTAAAAGGCCAAGAAAGTTCTAAAGAAGAAAAGGGTATGTGTGTACACATGTCTGGGGGGGGGGGGGGGGAGGGGGGCAGCGAAGATGCTTATCACACCAGACTCCCCATTCTAGCCCATTTGTATGTGGGAATTTGGTGTATGACAAATCTCATTTTAAATCAATGGGGAAAGGGTGACCTAATTAATAAATGGTGTTGGAACTATCAAAACAGAAAAAACCAGAACCCTATCCTACACCGTGATCAAAAACCAATTTAGGTGGACTAAAGACTGTTAAAAAGTTTTAGAAGAAAATATAGACTTATCTTTCATCGAAGATTAAAACACACAAAGCATGAGGGAAAGATTGATAAACATAACATTTAGAAACTTTCATACTAGAAAACACACTATAAAAAGGTTAAGAGACAGGCAGAAGATATTTCCAAACCTATGAAAGTGACAAATATTAGTGTGTGGAATTTTTTAAGTTTCCCTACTAATCAGTAAGAGAAGACAAGTAGAAAAAAGGGGCTAAGACTCTTAACAAGCAAGTCACAGGATTTGTAAAGACAAGTCAAAAACATATTTATGTTCAAGGTCACTAGTAAGCAGGGAAGGTAAAATAGCAAGATACCATTTCACACCCATCCCAGACGCTAAAATGTTGAAGTCTGCAGATGAGGTAATTTTTAATGAAAGAAAAACTGTCAACTGTGCAGCACTAGTTGTTTATTCCAGTAACAGAAGGTAGCGGGCCTGGAGGGAGCACTCGGGGCGCCGCTGCTCAGTCCAGGCTTTCCAGGAGGCAGCAGCAGCAGAGAGCGGCCCAGCACGCGGCCAGGGCCGCCTGACACCCGGTGTCTTCCGTCTTCCTCTCCCGCTCCACCACGTACGCTGGGGGGCAGGGGAGGGGCGGGGAGAGAGAGACCCAGTCAGAGGCGACTGTGAGCCGCAGCGGCCCGTGCTGCTCAAGCACCTAGCGCATGTGAGGAGCCGGATTCCAGTCTCCCTCCCTCTCCAGACTGTCAGCTCCGGGAAGGGGAGCCCCGCCTATCTGCCCGCCCGCCCCCGGTGTCACTACCTGCACGTGTCAGGTAGCTTCCTGGATGTGGGAGTGAAGGTGGCATCTGCTTGAAAGTGAAAGTGAAGTCGCCCAGTCGTGTCCGACTCTGCGACCCCATGGACTGTAGCCTACCAGGCTCCTCTGTCCATGGGATTTTCCAGGCAAGAGTACTGGAGTGGATTGCCATTTCCTTCTCCAGGGGATCTTCCCGACCCAGGGATCGAACCCGGGTCTCCCGCATTGTAGATAGACGCTTTACCGTCTGAGCCACCAGGGAAGGATCACTGTTGCCTGCCACCTCCCCTTCCCCAAGCTGACCACCAAACACCACCCAGTACCTGCCTGGACAAAGTCAAACAGTTTGTGGTGAGGCTCGCCCTGCAGCCACATGTGGCAGGCACTGACTGAAAGCTTTACACATTGTCTCATTTAATCCTCACAACAGCTCTGTTACTATCATTTGTAACTCTCAAACACAGCTTGCAGGAGTGTGAATTAATAGAAGCCCTTTGAAAGAGAATGTGTGTGTGTGGTGGTGGGGGGGGGGGGGTAGGGTGCTGCATAGAATTTTGACCCAGAAAATCTGTATCTAGGGTTTTTCTATAGAAACAGTTGTTTCATTGTTCAAAAATGTGTGTACATTGTGATTGCTGCTGTATCAAAATAACCCCAAGCTACCAATAACCTTGATGTCCGTCACCTGGAGACTGACTAGGTAAGCTAATACATCCCATAGAATAGAATACTAAATAGCCATTAAGAAGAAGGAGATGGTTCTTCCATCCTGCCAATAAATTAAGCAAAGGATAAAAGCAAGGTATACAGCAGTGTGCTTGTTATGTTTGTACAATGAAAAGGATACACATACACACAGACATACAGACAGATATCTGAAAGAATATAAACAAAGGTCAGAATGTGGAGGGGGAGGGGCTTTTACTCTGCTTTTGCATTTTATGTTTTTCTCAAATCCAGGCTCGTCCAGTTCCAAAGTCAAGCTCAAAGCTGCTGCTCCTCCATGCCACTGCTGGGGTCCTGTGGGCAGGAGGGAGGGCTGTCCAGGTTCAGCACAGCTTAGACCCCCCCCCCCCCCTCGCCTCTGCCTCTGTGCTAGCTCTGGGGCTTTCTCTGGGGGCAGCTGGCATCGACTGATCTGGGTTCCCTGGTGGCACTGGCCTCAGTCCCAGATGTCTTCCCCAGTGTCACGATCACCTACAGACCACCCTCGGCCCAGCTCCCCTAACCTGTGGTCCCAGTGATGCTGCTCCCTCCACAGCCGGGCCTGGTGGCCCCTATGACCTGGAGTTTGACCCATCAGATTTGCCTTCAAGGCAATTCTGACTTCCCTCAGACCTTGCTGACTCAGCCCCAGGCACAAGCTAGGGTTTCTGCTGGGCCAACCTGGCAAGCAGCGGCTGGATCAGATCACCACTCCCCCCACAAGAAGCCTGGAGACCAGAGGGTCCTCACGCTGGTGCAATTCCTAAGGCTGAGCCCCATGAGCCAGAAAACCCGCCACCACGCCAGGTCCCCAACAGCCCCGCTTCCAGGGTTCCTTTTGCACTCTTCCCTCTCCAGTGACAGGAGTTGCTGGCATTTCCCAAACCAACCCCAGCCTCTTCTCTTCCACTCCGGGTTTGGGCAGGAGGGAGTCAGGAGCCCACCTGAGCCTGGTCTGGCACAAAGGGCGCTGAGGAGCAGGTAAAGTCCGTCTAGCCTTGCAAACCCCAGGGAGCCCGTGATCTGCCAGGGGCCGCCTTCAGGTCCCTCACCACCCCTCCTAGCTCCCCTCTCTCATTCACTGCTTTGAGTGCCAACATCAAGATCTTTCTGCTCCCACCACCTCAGCAGAGCCCCCACACAGACCCAGCCCCCCAGCACAGACCTGGCCGCCCCCTCCCCCGCCCCCCCCGCCAGCACTGACCCGGCCCCCCAGCACAGACCCAGCCCCCCAGTACAGACCTGGTCCCTGCAGCACAGACCCAGCCCCCACCCCTGCCAGCACAGACCCAGCCCCCCAGCACAGACCCCTGTCCCCCCAAAGCAGCCCCAGAGGTTCCAATGTCTCTTCCTAGGAACCCAAGGTTGAACAGGAGTAGGGGTGGGGTAAGTAGGTAGTGAGTTCTCATCAGATTCCAGAGATGGGGAAGTTCAGAGAAGCGGGACATAAACTTCCCTATCAGATATGGCTGCCCCAATCCAGGTCTCAATTCCCAGACACTCTGCTCCAATGTAGTGAGAGACCACAATTAGAATTTCAGAACAGAGATTTTTAATAAGATGTATCAAATTGGATTTAAATATAGGCTTATCTACTCGTTGACCATGTAATGAACAGGTGACAACCTCTCTTAGCCTCAGCTTCCTGTGCTGTAAAATAAGAGTGACACCAGTAATCTGTACCCCACAGGGTTGCAGGGAAAATGAGGAGATTAGATGTGCACAGTGCCCAGCACATTGTCACCGTTCAATAAATGCTCATTGGTGTTATTCCATGTTAAAATGACTGACTCTCAGGACTGACTAAAGAGATGGCCTACACACAGGTAGAGAGAGGGGTTCGGGGGCTCACCTGGACTCAGAAATAAACCAGAGGCCAGGAGGCAGTTACAGGCTGTTCCGGGAGCCAAGGGCCTGCAAGGTCACCTAGTCCTTCACTGTGCAGAGGGTAACAGGTCCCACCCAAGGGAGGGTGTGCCCGAAGCCCGGAGGAGGGGAGTGGCGGAACACAGTCAGGCCCCCACCTCCGCGGCCCCACAGCAGGACGCAAGACTGCTGGAGGAGAGCTGCCCGCAATCCTAGGCCCTGCTCTCACCCCAACTTAGGCGCACGTGCGCGCACACACACACACTCTCTCTCTCTCTCTCATTCCCTGTCACTTTTCCTTCGGCCTCAACCAACCACAAGGCATCAGAGCCCAAGTTCAGGGTTGGGGAGGTGCGACTCTGGGAAGTTCAGAGACAGTCCAGGACAGGGAGCCTGGGACAGAAGAGGGACCTGGTTAGCAGGGGAATAAACAGGACAACAGCACAAGGTGTAACCCAAGGACCAGAGACAGACCTGCTTCCTGACTGCCAGACCCGCGGCCAGTGACAACCCACCCCGCCTGCTGAGACCCGGGCACCGACCCAGCGGGAGAGCCCACAGTGGGTGGCACAGGACCTCCCAGACCACCTGCCAGTCATCCACCTTCCCATCCAGCCTGTGACACCTGAGCAGAGATGCCAGCCCCCCTCCCAGGTCCGGCTGTGCACCCCGTGAACAGCTTCCTCTCCTCCTCTCTCTGCCAGAGAACTGCTCGCCTGCCCCAGGGCAGAGAAGTGCCCCTGTGCTCCACGTCAGCGCCAGGAATAGCGGCCTGATCCACTTGCAGGCTCCTCCCAGGGTCAGGCCAGAGATAGCGCTCAAGGTTGGGTTACTATGTGAAAGGCTCTCCCCTTCGACTCAACACACAGATCTTTCAGACGCTCTGAGAAGCATCTTATCTGCCGTTTGTTTGAAGGCAAACTCCTCCCTTCTTCCTCCAGCATCTAAAACCAGAGCCAAATAAGGCGACCCTCAGGAGACTAGAATGGCCGCCTGGTGCTGAGTGCATCTAAGGCCGCCTGCAGGACAGCACCCTGACCTGGGGCTCCCTGCGTCTCCCAGAAGCCTTTCCGACCTGGCCCAGCCTAACCCAGATCTTTCTGACTTTGATCTGCTGCTATCACCTATCAGTACAATCATTCAGAAACCTTGGTCTGAGAAATACCAAGCAGAGACAGAGACAGGCCCGAGGGCAGTCCTCAGATGAAAAGGGGAGGCTGCGTGCGCAGTGGTCAGTCCGCGTCTAGAACGCAGCCTGGGGCTAAGAGTGCGGCCTTTCCCTTTGTGGGCCAGCAGTGCTTTCTGTTTACCTGAAGCGCTGGAACAGATAAGAAAACAGGACTGCCTCAGAAATGGCTGGTTTATCCTCAGGGTTTCTGAGTGCCATAGCTATTAACAGACTATAAAGGTCCTCGAGTGCAGGGAGCAGGTCTTCTCCCAGTGCTCCCATGTCCACTTCCTAACTGGTCTGGCAAATACAGACGGGCACTGGCCAAAGAAGTCTCCTCTAGAGGTCGAGGGACCCATGACAGGACAGGTGAATCCGCTGAAGGCCTGTCATCCCTGGATGTGTCCACCTCACCAACACTGTGGGCCTCAGGCTGGTCTAAGCTGGTGCGGGGAAGACCACTTCCTGTGGCAACTCCAAATGCCAAGCTGTTTCAGAAAAGCATTTTATTTTCCTGGGGGAAAAATGACATATAATTCGAATAATGCTAAATGTTGTGTAAGAAAACCGGATCAAATAAAAACAGATGATGAGAACCAGTAGACCTGGGGGATAACACCATGCCTGCCCAAAGCTGCTGGGAGTGAAGACAAGTGACTTCAATATTCTCAGCTGGCAGGGGCTCAGGGTTTTGGGTCCCAAGACGGAGCCAGGGGTGGGGACAAGGCCAGAAGACCAGCTCAACTCAGGTGAGGAGGGGCGAAGTCAGCAAGAGCCTGCACCCCTGGAACAAGCCAGCTGTAAGGAAGTGCACTGCCGAGGGTCAATGCCCACCGCTGAGTGACAAGGGGCTGCCACAATCACAAGGGAGTCACCAGCTAAGTGTAGTCAACAAAAGCTAATACATAAAACTGGAATTTTAGCATGTTGTGAAATCCTATCAAATATCAAAAGGAAGCCTGATGTTACGAGTGACCAGTGGTGGTTGCGTTATAGTCTAAAATTAGGCCATGAGTAAAGCCTCCTTTTGGCCCATAAGCCCAGCTCTCAGTGGAGAAGGGTGAGTCATCAGAAACTGACCTTCAAAGACATCCTGCTCCTGTGCTTTACAACTCCTACTCAAAAGAACTGAAAGCAGGCGCTTGGACAGGTATTTGCACACCTATGTCCACAGCAGCGTGTTTGCACTACCAAAAGGTGGAAGCCACCCAGGTATCCACCAGTGGACGAAAAGATAAACAAAACATGGTTTACACATACAATGGAATACTCTTCAGTCGAAGAAAGGAATTTTGACATATGACACAACATGGATTAAAGACATTTTGCTAAGTGAAGTAAGCCAGTCACATAAGGACAAATACTGTAAGACTCCTGCTACATGAGGTACTTAAAGGAATCAAATTCATAGAGACAGGAAGTGGGATGGTGGTTGCCAGGGGCTAGAGAGGGGATTTACTGTTTAGCAGGTAAGGAGTTCTAGTTTGGGATGATGAACCAAGTTTTGGAGACTGATGGTGGTGACGGCTGCACAACAATGTCAACAGGCTCACTGCCACCCAAACTGTACACTTAAGAGTGGTTAAAATGATAAAGCCTATACTCTCATCCTCTGCTTATTTGGGAGGGTTCCAAGCATATCAACACCTGGGGAAAGGGATATGGATCAGAGCTTTGCTTCCCAGCAGGCAAAGCTCTGTGGGCTGGTGCCCCAGGGCCGTTCCGCGCCAGCAGCTGTGGCCATTCTCCTGGGCTGGTGGTGTGGTGGATCCCACCACCCCGCAGAGGAGGGATGCTCTGCCAGTCAGGTGCCTGCCCACCCTCCGGCCCGAAGACCCCTCCAAAACGCTCCAGCCGGACCTCACAGACAGAGGATGTGCCAGAGGAGACAGAGACACTGCTCAGGGTCCCTCCCAGCCCATACGCTCACTTCTCATTTCCCTGACATGGCCAACTCTGCAGGGGAGTCTGGGAATAAAGGACACCAGGCCTGACTCAGGCGGCTCACAGACAGCCTGGATGGAAGAGCCCACGAGCCAGCTGAGGAAGCGCACTGGCACGCCACGCTGGGGGCACCAGTAATCACCAGAGAGCCTGGACAAGGCCTTTCGGTGAGCTGAGGAGACAGGAACGCCAGCCCATTACTGCCCTGTCCTCGCGTTCCTTCCTTCACAAGAAAACCTAGAGAAACGCGGGCTTTGAGCGGCTCACTTACAAACAGGTGGCATTGTAGGGTGGCCCAGCTGTGTTCCAGCCCCGACCTCTCCTGACTGGTAAGAGCCATCATGGCCTGAACTCCCAAGGAGGGAGTGGTGGTGATGGGGCCTGACCGCAGGATCTGTTATTTCACAGCCTGCTGAGCAGCAAGAAAGACGCTTAGAACCAGGCAATCGGGGGAACAAGTGATGAGAGAAAAGGTAAGAGGAGAACAGAAATAGACTCAGAACCCACAAACTTCCAACACTGCTGCCCCTGAATATAAGAAAACAACTGCCATGATTTTGGATGCTAAACAGAACTAGGAAAAATTTTTTTTTTGGTTTCAGGCACTGCTGCTGCTGCTGCTAAGTCGCTTCAGTCGTGTCCGACTGTGCGACCCCAGAGACTGCAGCCCACCGGGCTCCCCCGTCCCTGGGATTCTCCAGGCAAGAACACTGGAGTGGGTTGCCATTTCCTTCTCCAATGCATGAAAGTGAAAAGTGGAAGTGAAGTCGCTCAGTCGTGTCGGACTCTTAGCGACCTCATGGACTGCAGCCTACCAGGCTCCTCCGTCCATGGGATTTTCCAGGCAAGAGTACTGGAGTGGGGTGCCACTGCAGGAAAAAAAAGGTGAGCTCATCAGAGGGGAGCTGGCTTTTTGGACTCTCTTGTTGACTATGAGAGCTACTCCATTTTTTCTAAGGGATTCCTGCCCACAGTAGTCTTTAACTCAGAAGTTAAATTCACCCATTCCAGTCCATTTTAGTTCACTGATTCCTAAAATGTCGACGTTCACTCTTGCCATCTCCTGTTTGACCACTTCCAATTTACTTTGATTCATGGACCTAACATTCCAGGTTCCTATGCAATATTGCTCTTTACAGCATTGGACCTTGCTTCCATCACCAGTCACGTCCACAACTGGGCATTGTTTTTGCTTTGGCTCCGTCTCTTCATTCTTTCTGGAGTTATTTCTTCACTCTTCCCCAGAAGCATACTGGGCTCCTGCTGACCTGGGGAGTTCATCTTTCAGTGTCTTATCTTTTTGCCTTTGCATGGGGTTCTCAAGGCAAGATTACTGAAGTGGTTTGCCATTCCCTTCTCCAGTGGACCACATTCTGTCAGACCTCTCCACCGTGACCCACCCATCTTGGGTGGCCCCACACGGCACGGCTCATAGTTTCACTGAGTTAGACAAGGCTGTGGTCCATGTGACCAGTTTGGTTAGTTTTCTGTGATTGTGGTTTTCATTCTGTCTTCCCTCTGATGGATATGGAGAAGAGGCTTATGGAAGCTTCCTGATGGGAGAGACTGACTGTGGGGAAAACTGGGTCTTGTTCTGATGGGTGGGGCCATGTTCAGTAAGTCTTTAACGCAATTTTCTATTGAAGGGTGGGGCTGTGTCCCCTCCCTGTTATTTGACCTGAGACCAAACTATGGTGGAGGTGATGAAGATAATGGTGACCTCCTTCAAAAGGTCCCATGCACACACTGCTACACTCAGTGGCCCCGACCCTGCAGCAGGCCACTGCCAAGCCAGGCATCCACTGGAGACTCCTGGACACTCACAGGCAAGTCTAGGTCAGTCTCTTGTGGGGTTACTGCTCCCTTCTCCTGGGTCAGTACTTGGGTGCAATCTCAAAAATGACAGAATGACCTCTGTTTGTTTCCAAGGCAAACCATTCAATATCACAGTAATCCAAGTCTATGCCCCAACCAGTAATGCTGAAGAAGCTGAAGTTGAACAGTTCTATGAAGACCCACAAGACTTTCTAGAACTAACACCCAAAAAAGATGTCCTTTTCATCATAGGGGACTGGAATGCAAAAGTAGAAAGTCAAGAGATACCTGGAATAAAGGGCAAATTTGGCCTTGGAATACAAAATGAAACAGGTCAAAGGCTACTAGAATTCTGCCAAGAGAATGCACTGGTCATAGCAAACACGCTCTTCCAACAGCACAAAAGAAGACTCTACACTTGGCCATTGGCGGATGGTCAATACAGAAATCAGATTGATTATACTCTTTGCAGCCAAAGATGGAGAAGCTCTATACAGTCAGCAAAAATAAGACTGGGAGCTGACTGTGGCTCAGATCATGAACTCCTTATTGCCAAATTCAGACTTAAATTGAAGAAAGTAGGGAAAACCACTAGACCATTCAAGTATGACCTAAATCAAATCCCTTACGATTATACAGTAGAAGTGACATATAGATTCATGGGATTAGATCTGATAGACAGAGTGCCTGAAGAACTATGGACAGAGGTTTGTGACACTGTACAGGAGGCAATGATCAAGACCATCCCTAAGAAAAAGAAATGCAAAAAGGCAAAATGGTTGTCTGAGGTGGTCTTACAAATAGCTGAGAAATGAAGAGAAGCAAAAGGCAAAGGAGAAAAGGAAAGATTCAAGCATCTGAAAGCAGAGTTCCAAAGAATAGTAAGGAGAGATGAGAAAGCCTTCCTCAGCGATCAATGCAAAGAAATAGAGGAAAACAACAGAATGGGAAAGACTAGAGATCTCTTCAAGAAAATTAGAGATACCAAGGGAACATTTTATGCAAAGATGGGCACAATAAAGGACAGAAATGGTATGGACCTAACAAAAGCAAAATATATTAAGAAAAGGTGGCAAGAATACACAGAAGATCTATATAAAAAAGATATTCATGACCCAGATAACCATGATAGTGTGATGACTGGACTAGAGCCAGACATCCTGGAATGAGAAGGCAAGTGGGCCTTAGAAAGCATCATCATGAACAAAGCTAGTGGAAGTGATGGAATTTCAGTTGAGCTATTTCAAATCCGGAAAGATGATGCTGTGAAAGTGCTGAACTCAATATGCCAGCAAACTTGGAAAACTCAGCAGTGACCACAGGACTGGAAAAGGTCAGTTTTCATTCCAATCCCAAAGAAAGGCAATGCCAAAGAATGCTCAAACTACCACACAATTGCACTCATCTCACATGCTAGCAAAGTAATGCTCCAAATTCTCCAAGCCAGGCTTCAACAGTACGTAAACTGAGAACCTCCAGATGTTCAAGCTGGATTTAGAAAAGGCAGAGGAACCAGAGATCAAATTGCCAACATCCACTGGATCATGGAAAAAGCAAGACAAGAGAGTTCCAGAAAAACATCTACTTCTGTTTTATTGACTACGCCAAAGCTTTAGACTGTGTGGATCACAACAAACTGTGGAATATTCTTCAAGAAATGGGAATACCAGACCACCTGACCTGCCTCCTGAAAATCTGTATGCAGGTCAAGAAGCAACTGTCAGAACTGGACATGGAACAACAGACTGGTTCCAAGCCGGGAAAGGAGTATGTCAAGGCTGTATATTGTCACCCTGCTTCTTTAACTTATATGCAGAGTACATCATGAGAAATGCCAGGCTGGATGAAGTACAAGCTGGAATCAAGATTGCCAGGAGAAATATCAATAACCTCAGATATGCAGATGACACCACCCTTATGGCAGAAAGTGAAGAACTAAAGGGCCTCTTGGTGAAAGTGAAAGAGGAGAGTGAAAAAGTTGGCTTAAAACTCAACATTCAGAAAACTAAGATCATGGCATCCAGTTCCATCACTTCATGGCAAATAGACAGGGAAACAATGGAAACAGTGGCTGACTTTATTTTGGGGGGGGCTCCAAAATCACTGCAGATGGTGACTGCAGCCATGAAATTAAAAGACTCTTGCTCCTTGGAAGAAAAGCTATGACCAACCTAGATAGCATATTAAAAAGCAGAGACATTACTTTGACAACAAAGGGCCATCTAGTAAAAGCTATGGTTTTTCCATAAGTCATGTATGGATGTGAGAGTTGGACTGTAAAGAAAGCTGAATGACAAAGAGTTGTGATATTGGAGAAGACTCTTGAAAGTCCCTTGGACTGCAAGGAGATCCAACCAGTCAATCCTAAAGGAGATGAGTCCTTAGTGTTCACTGGAAGGACTGATGCTGAAGCTGAAACTCCAATACTTTGGCCACCTGATATGGAGAGCTGACTCACTGGAAAAGACCCTGATGCTGGGAAAGATTGAGGGCAGGAGAAGGGGACAACAAAGGATGAGATGGTTTGATGGCATCACTGACTCGATGGACATGAGTTTGAGCGAGCTCCAGGAGTTGGTGATGGACAGGGAAGCCTGGTGTGCTACAGTCCATGGGGTCGCAAAGAATCGAACACGACTGAGTGACTGAACTGAACTGGCTCTTTGGAACAGGCCCAGATGGACAGAGATCAGCATGGAGGTCACTGCTGGGCCCTTCCCATTAGTGTCCAGGCACAGATGGGCACAGGCCCCTCTGCTATCAGCAATGTTAGTCTGACTCACGTTGAGCACCGGCCTCGGGAGTCTCATTCAAATAGGTCTTGCTGCATTTTCTCACAAGGCAAACACCACCCTATTGTTTTTTATCGAACACCAAGTGTGTCTTTATCTTACGTATACAGACCACAACTGGCTTCTGCAGGTACCAGGTTCCTACGTTATTGATTAACAGTCCTAGCAGATATATTGATGCAAAATGCCCCAGGTTGATTTCTTCCTCCTTGGTCAAGCTTAATTTGGCGACAGTAAAAATAGCTGGGTTTTCACCTGAATGCACCCCAGTGCAGAGCCCTGGTACACAGTGACCTCTAGGGCAGGGCGGGACAGGATGACCACTCTCAGTGAGCATGCTGAGTGGTGATTTCAGCAAGGCAAACCTCACTTGTAATGACTGTCTCCTCCACAGGCCTCTACTCCCTGAAGCACACCGCCAGCCATTTCCCAGCAACAAAGGTCGTCCTTGTAGATTTGGAAAGAACTGTGAGGGGCGCCTGGGCTCTGCCGAGTAATCCCCAACAGTTCCTCCTGCTCTTTAACTGCCACAACCCAGCATCCACCCAGAAGTCAACCAGGAAGGGCCCCGAAAACCACCACCCAACCTGCTGAGATGTGCCCCTCGGCAAATGTGAGGCCAGAGACGTCCCTAGTGGAGAAAGGCGGGCAGAGGGGGAACCTGGCCCGTAGAAAAGCTTCTTTCCATGGTCAACTCTACTATTAATATTAATAGTTCTAGCCAGCTTGTCATTGAAGCTAGATCCAAAAAGTCTCCCAACATCGTGACCAATCACCTTTCCAGTGAAACAGGAAGAGACAGGCTAATCCTTGCCATGAAAGGCTGAGGTGGGAAGCTAGGTGAGGTTAGCCCTGGTGATGGAGCAGGTACAAAGGGAGCCCCATTGTGTCAAGAGTGACGGAGGCAGCTGACTGCTCCCCATCTGCTGAGCGGGGTTCAGTTGCCCAAAGTGGCGGGTTTACTCACAGCCCTGCCGGTCTGGAGAACGCAAGGCCTCTCAGCAAAGTCAGAAAGCCCAGCCCCCTCGGCCGAGGGCCCCCTCCTGTTGCCCAGCTGTCGTCCTGAGTCAGGATCACCCCGAGGTCACCACACAAACAGACCCTAGCCTCCTAACAGCTCACCAAGGAACCCTGTGCGGATGAGGAAAGACGGTTGTAGAGTCGGGTACCCCAGGGTCCACTCTAAGTGCCACTTTGAAGGGTGACCACCTCTCCCAGCTTTGGTTTTCTCACTTGTGAGATGGGAATAATAACAGCACCTTGTCCCTCACTGGGTCCTTTGGGGACTTAGTTAAGCCACACTAACCGCCTAGTATACAGTAGGCTCGAAGTTTTTGTCAGCTGCCATTACTACTCTCAAGACAGAGACCTGAAGGACAGAGGTGCCGAGACAGCTGGAAGCGGCCCTGGCATTATGTGAAGCTGCTAGGAGAGCCTACAGACAGCTTCTCCTTCTACCTGATGAACTGAGGTTTTTGAAGAACAACCAAGTGATGTGGAAATCGGGTAAAAGAGGTGTCTATTTCCGTTAAGTATTGCCTAGACCCCCTCCTTGTGGATGCCAGGCTGCTGGGCAATGACCCAGGAAGGCAGGGGGCACGGCCGCCTAATGAGGCACAACCACTAGGCATCCCCACGACCCCCCACCCCACCACAGCAGCAGCTGGAGCTGGCGACCCCCAAGAGTCCTCCTACCAGCCCCTCACTCTCCTGCCCCTTCCACTAGGCCCACAAAGTGGAAAGGTCCAGTCCAGGAGGAATTCCTTTAGATCTCCAAGATGAAGTCTGGTGACCCTTAGCTCCCGATTCTATGCTGCACACGCCAACGTTACTAACCACGCCCTGAGTCTACTCCACAGACCTGAGGTACAGGAGACATGGAATGAATGAGTGAATGAATGGAGGACTGAACAAAAGGTGTCTTGCACCTTTTACCTCAGCTGGAAAAGCTGTTTGTAGCTGGCCTTGCAGGCAAGCTCAGATACGGCCTCAGCTGGCTCCTCTCTGACGCAATGGCAGAGTGCAAGTAAGAAAAGATATGAATATCCTGTCAGTCTGAAGTTCTGAAGGAAGGTGCCACTCTCACTTTGGTCAATTTAAATCCTTCGAGAGATCTTGGCTCATCCTGAACTTCTCTGAAATGGTTGAGGGTATCAGGGCCATCACTCTATCCCAGAAGGAATCCATGTGACTAGGAGGATATCTTGGAATGAGTGAAGCCAGCACAAACAGCTCAGGATCCCAGGCCTGGCTGGGCTGGGGAGAGTGGGCCCCACAGCCCCAGGATTCACCTTCTCAAGAGGGGGGACCCTCCCGAGAGCCTTTCCTTCAGATCCGTAGGCCTAGGGCACTGCGCCCATAGCTGTGAGGAATTCATGGTTACCCACGGCTGCCCGGGGTGCTGGACAGGGACTGGGGTGGAGGGGGGAATACTGATCTTTTATAAACTACCCATGATACGCCTACTCTCAGAAGCAAAAATCCATTTTTATTCAAAAACAATCTGGTCCACTCTAAAATCCTCCAGGCTGACAAGGTATCCCAGGCTACCAAATGGACTTATTTCAGGGGTAAATGGAAAAGCTCAGAGGGAATCAAGACACTACCAAAAAGAAAATCTAATGGAATTCTTTTTTTCCCCTAAGGAAAATGCAATTGAAAGGCACTAGAATCTTCCCTGGACCATTTTGATTTACAGTCTTGAAGCAGGCATATCCCTGGGAAAAGACTCTGATGCCTGGGCTCCCAAGAACAAAGCTCTCCATGTCACCACATACACCCAGGGATAACCTCTAGAGGAAAAGTGTGTGCGTGTGCCTGCACTTGTACGTGTGTGTGGGGGGTGGGGTTGCCCTTCTCCAGCTTCAGAAAACCTCTCGAGTCTAAAAGGCTGAGAACGTGTAAGGGCAGCCGGAGGGAGTGAGTCACCTTTTCCATCGCACCACAGATCTAATGAGGAAAAAGCCACCAAGCCCAGCACTGGGACAAGGAGGCAAGCGGTACTGGCTTCTCGAAACTAAAAGGGTTGGCATCTACAGCCATACCACCCTGAACGCTCCTGATCTTCTCTACAAGGGTGGGCAGCCTTGACAGCACACAGCAGCAAGCTTCCTGGTTGCAAGCTGATGAGGCTTCCCAGAAGAGTGGATAGGAAAGTGCATTTCCTGGAGGAGGAAGCCACTCCCTCAAGAAGCCAAGGCCAAGTGTGGACAGCAGAAGGCCAGGGCGGGCTACTAATACTGCCACGATCCGCTCGCTGGCGGTTCTTGGTGGGTTTGAGACCAGCTCTCAGGGCAGGAGCTGGGCCCTCCTCATCCCTGTAGTGCCCCACCCCCGGCCCAATACAGCCGCTGCAGACCTGGCTTCACTGGCTCTGGGGCTAAGCCTGCCACAGCGGAAATAGCCCATTTCAATACAATGCACTTATTTCCCTTCACTTCTTTGTGGCTCATCTGAAAAATGGAGGCAATACCACCATCCACCTCTTGGGATTGTTATAAAGATTAGATGACTAACTTGAAAAGCAGCACAGTGCCAGGCACGAAGTAAGTGGATAATATACTATAAGTATTACTGTTACTGTAAAAAAATAAAGGGCTAGAAGGAAAGGCACTTCTGGAGACTGGGTGGAGGGCAGGCATGAAGTCAGCATAGTGAGACTCACATCTGCATGGAGACCTCACTGAGAACCACTGCTCACTGCTCACAAGACTCCCACATTGTATGGGGCCAAGATGCAGCTGAGGAGATACAGACTTAATGAATTTAAGAAGAAGGAAAAAAACCCAGAACACCCAACCACACTTTTATGCAGCATTTATATCAGCTACAAATAGATCTCCTGGACAGAGATGAACATAATAGTCAAATTTCAAAAGGGCTGCATCATGAAGAACTAAACACAGACCAAAAGATTTATATGAAAATGTTAACTATTGTCTCTGGATAGCAAAAGTATGGGTATATTACTTTTTATAAGGAAGAGCTATTTCTGTAAATTAAAAAGTTCTTTAAAAACAAAGCCATGTTTTTCTGTGTGAGAACCTGGTTGTCCCCAGGAGCAGCGGCCTGGGCTCTGGATAAGCGGCACTAAGTCAGGGTTTGGAGAAAGCCACTCTGGCCCCTGACCACACTGGGCTTGGTCCCCACACTCGTGTCAGCGTCTGCTGGGCAAAGCCCTCATCCACTAATGAGGCTGTCAGTCCTTACCATCTTCAATGCCAGCATTTTAGTTACAACCATCCCATGTTGCATCCCTCCTTTTAGAGAATCTCAACTCTGGGGAGCCACCATATAAACCAAATATAGATTTTTTCCTCGGTGGCTAACCACACTGACCACGGGGAAGCAGGTGCCCGTGGGCACAGGGCCACAGCAGCACGGGTGCAGGCAGAGCCTCAGGGCCTGTGCTCGGGCCTGGGCCGCCTCTCAACAAGGCTAGTCTTACTTCTGTTTGGAAGGGTTCATCCTAGGGAAAGACCCCACCACTCTAGTGGCCTCACACTCACAGGGCAGTCCCAACACCCTGGTGCTGGCTCCAAGCCCACCGGCGCCTCCCAGTTTCCCTGGATACCTTTCACCAAAAGCAGCCTTCCTCTCCTCACCCGCCAAACCAATTTCCTCATTGTTTATACCAACCTAACTGAAAAGGCTTATGTGAGATGTGAAGGAAAGGCGTCTGTCAAGTTTCAAGACTGGATGAGAGCAGTTGCTGCTAAGTCGTTTGTCCGACTCTGTGCGACCCCATAGACGGCAGCCCACCAGGCTCCATCGTCCCTGGGATTCTCCAGGCAAGAACACTGGAGTGGGTTGCCATTTCCTTCTCCAATGCATGAAAATGAAAAGTGAAAGTGAAGCTGCTCAGTCATGTCCGACCCTCAGCGAGTCCATGGACTGCAGCCCACCAGGCTCCTCCGTCCATAGGATTTTCCAGGCAAGAGTACTGGAGTGGGGTGCCATTGCCTTCTCCGGGATGAGAGCAGTATTAGAGCCGAAAACCCTGGCTGCATCTGGAGGGCGGGGGAGGCTGACGAAGCAGTGCAGCAGAGTTGTTTGGGGGCAGGAAGGACTTCAAACCCCCGCCACATGCCCCTGGCCAGCTGAGCAGACTGGACCCACAAAGAGCAGCCGCCTTTTATACTCCATTACCCCTGCGTGCTGGGCGGGCCAAGGCTTTTGAAAAAGCAAAAGTGTTTTGCATTAAGCACTTGAACAAAACAGACTGTGTCTCTAAATCCAAAAAGAATTAAAAGCCCAAGGCCATCTTTAGGAGCCTGTGGTTCTCCAGTGTCCTTGTGACCAGGCTGTCTTCATGTGATGCCAGGTCCCAGACCTTGGGCTGTCACTAGGGAATGGGGGACAGGGCATGGGGCTTCATTTAAGCGCAGGCCTACCGGAGCAGATCTGTCGAGTTAAAGCCTGAGGTCACAAACCTGGGGACTCAGAATCAAAACTGGTGCCAAGAGCCCACTCACTAAAGACTAGTCCCATCTGCTTTTGTGAAGAGTTGCAACTGAGGGTCCCAGAAAGAAGAGGTGAGCCTGCCTCTTCATTGCTGTTAACAATGTACGTTATTGTTATGAATATTATACATCTTATATTTAAACTATTATATATATTATTAATATTTTGAAGTATTTCAAGGGCATTTTCTAATGTAATGTAAATAAGCATGCAAATTAAGAATACAATTTGAAACCAGACAGACGTGGGTTCAATTCAAGGCTCAGGGAGTTACTCTCTGACTTTAGGGCAGTTAAATTCATCTCTCTGAACCTGTGTCTGCATCTCTGAAATAGGAAACCACCAGCACAGGACTGCTATATGGATTAAATAAGATAATATACACAAAACACCTGAACAAGATCTAATTAGAAACAGCAACATTTACTTAGTGCTTGGCACTAAATTACACAAGGCATTTAACAACTATTGGAGCAAGAGGTGAGATTCCAAGGGAAAGTGAAAGACAAAGTTAAAAAAAAAAAAAAAAAAACAGAAAAAAACTTTTATTCATTCATGGGAGGCCAAATGATACATGGAAGCATGTCAGGCCTTGGGTCAGATCCCCGGGGAACCATGGTCAAGCCATCACAGCCTAAGAGTCAGGTTCCCTGACTGTAAGGTCTGGGATAACTTACCCAGAAGGACTATAAAAAGAATCAAAGCCATGTCCATAGAGCTTCCAGCCCAGCATGGGGTACCTCACTAGGTGCTTAGTAGTCACAGAGGAGCACAGCTTTGGGGTTAAGACTGGTGGGTCTGAATCTCAGCCCTACAACCTCCTAGTTGTAGGACCATGAACAAGGTTCATGCTTTCTCTGCTTCAGTTCCTTCATCTATACCAGTGGTCCCCAGCTTTTAGGCACTGGGGACCAGTTTCATGGAAGACAATTATTTTTCATGGATGGGGCGAGGAGGATGGTTTTGGGACGATTCTCATATTCTCATAAGCAGTCCCCAACCCCGATCCCTTGCAGGTTCAGTTCACAGTAGGGCCTGAACTCTAATGCCACTGATCTGGCAGGAGGTGGAGCTCAGGGGGTAACGTGAACAGTGGGGAGCGGCTTTAAATACAGATGAAGCTTCACTCACTCACTCACTGCTCACCACCTGCCCTGGGGCCCAGTTCCTAACAGACCACAGACTGGCAGCAGTCTGGGGCCCGGGGCTTGGGGACCTCTGATCTGTATGATGGGGATGGTAAGAAACCTATTTCACAGGGTTGTTACAAGGACTAAAAGAGCTGACTCATAAAAATGCCTGATACACCATAACCACTTGATAACTATTCGTTCTTTTATTTAGCTTTTATTAATTATTCAACAATTAATAATTAATATTAAATGTTTAAAAACTTAGACCACTGGCCTCAAACTCTTCTTGTCCTGCTAGTTTTAATCTAGGAATTGCTTCCAGACACCCAGATTCTCCAGGCCCACCTGCAGAGAGGCTCAGAAACAAAGCTTGTCTATCCAGTAAGAAGTCATGAGTGAATTCTTTAAAGCTCCAGGTTCCTGGAGGCTTTTTCCTGGGCTGGCCACCAAAAAAAAGTCATGAATTTTTTAGCTGCTGATAAAGCTTTTCCTCCACTGGGCTCAAAAGCCCAACTTACAGCTTTCATATGAAAGACTCTATAGAAGTGGTTCTCAAAGGCAAGTGATCTGAGCCCCTCAGGAACATCTGGTAACGTCTGGACAACACTGCTGGTTGTCATAACTGAGTGGATACTACTGGCGCATAGTAGGCAGAGGCCAGGGATGCTGCTAACCACACAGTGCACAGGGCAGCTCTGTGTTCCCCCCGCCAAAACCATCCAACCCAAATATCAAGGCGCCAAGGGTGAGACACCCTGCCCTACAGGGAATCTGCTTATACAGGTAAGTGGGGTGGAGGACGGGACCGGACACACAGTGGACTCTACACGACAGTGGCCGCCAGGTGCAGACGACACATGCATCTAAGCAAGAACTGCTGGGCAAATGAGAACACAAAAACGATTTGAGATAATGGGGTATCTGGACTATGAGTGGAAAAAAATTTTTTTCTATGAGAGTTGTTACTATATTCAGTGACCAGACCACTCAGTGGAAGCAAAAATGACCCAAAGCTGCATCTCTCAGTTCTGATAATTCACACACCCGTGACTCTGAATATCCTGCTCAGAGCCCAGACCAACAAATGAATTACACGAGGGAGGGGAAAGTGGTGTAAATGATCCTTTCTGCAAATTCAAGTTTAAAGTTTAACAACTTAACAAAGCTTACTCCAGAAACTCACTCTGTCCTCTCTCCTGTGTATGTTCAAACTCCTCTTCATCTTTAATCACTCAAGTACTCACCGGGGAATCAAGGGGTCAGTCAATTTATTCAAGGTCTCTGCAATCAGGACACTTTTGGACAGCGGTGGGGACCTTAATTCTCTAACTAGAACCAAGGCTGTAAAATTACAAACCTACAGCGCGCTATGAAGGGCAGAGAGCTGACCCAGGCTACGCTGGGGAGCGAGGGTGAGGTACCACTCAGCGTCACCGATGCGACGCAAGAGTGAGATGGGAAGGATTAATAAGAGTTACTCGCACTGAGTCAAGAGAGGTATGATTTTGCAAGCCATACAGAGGAAACACCATTTGCAAAAGCCATATGGGAGGAGAGGCCTAGGGAGGTTGAGGAAGTGGAAACAGAATCTGCTAGCAAGGCTAGAACATGAAGGACCTCTCAAGGCCTTTGGAAATGTTGGTCTTTATTCTAATAATAGGAAGGGAAAAGAAATGTTTAAACCCTTAACTTTTATAGGTTCTACTCTGGCACACTCAAGGGTTAGGTGAGGAACAGCTCTCCCCAAAACCTCTTTATCCTCAGGTAAATCAAAACTTCTGGCCTATCACACAGAAACCCAGGCCAGCAGCAAAGCCTCAAACTAAATGGAAAACAAGAGACCATGACCAAAAGTAAGGAGGAGCAGTTTTCTCTCCAAAGTAAGGATGAGCAAGCTGAAAGCCCAGTGGGCTGGCCCCCCCTGCATCAGGGAGAGGGGAGGTCTGCAGTGCTGAGAGAAATAGCTGGTGCCACAGCCCTTGTCAAGAGCCACAGATCCCCGGAGGACCCCACAAGCAGCCCACCCCCTCCTGGTTGAGGGGTGAGCGTGTTCAGGCTGGCCCAGACCACAGGCAGCTGTCCCTTTTGCCCCATTCCTGTGCCTTTGTCTGGACAGGCCCTGGGATTGATGCTTTCTGTAGCTCTTTCTAGAAACCCTACTCACTACCAGCTACTGTGCCAGCTCTGGGCACCTTACTGTCTCCATCTCATACCCCTTCTTTGCTCATCCTCTTCTTCCTCCTCCCTTTCTAGAGACCTTCCTCCTTGTGGTCACTGGGTCTGTCTCAGGTCACACATGGTGTTAGAATGACTGCTTGCCACTTACTAGCTCTGACCTTGGGCAAACTCTTCTTTAATAAGACCCACCTCATGGAGCTGTCCCCTAATTAAAAGCTGAAGGATATATAGTGTTCAGCACCAGGTCTGACCCACAGCAAAAACTCAGAGCCACTCCCAGGATTCTATACAGAGAAGATGAGAAGGGAGAGGAACCCAAGGTAACGTCACAAGGAGGGTGCTGCAGAGACACCTGTGCAGGCAGAGGACCCGGGAGGGGACAGCCTGCCAGCCAACACACCCTTGGAATCAAGTAGAGAACATGATGTACAAAAGGCCCTGCCTTCAAGCAACCTACGTTCCAGCAGGAGGACGAAGGCAGCCAAGGAACCCGCAAGCAATGTGCTGGGAAGGGAAAAGAGGCGGGCAAAGTGGGGAGAGAGTGCAGGCTAGGGTGTTACGTTTGATGCGGTGGGGAGAGGGAAGGTGGGTGGAAGGCCTCTCTGACCAGGTGACAGCTGAGCAAGAATCAAGAGAACACAGGCCGGGTGGATTTCGGAGCAAAGAGAAAGGCAGAGGGGAAGGGAACTGCAAATACCACAAATACCAAGGAGCACTGGAGCAGTGCACAGCGGCAGCCTGCCCATGGAGGGCCTGGCTGGTCACCTAAGGACTGGTTTTTACTCTGAGTGACAAGGGAAGCATCTAGAGGGTCTGGGGGAGAAAGCAGACAGCAGGGGCAAGAGGAGGAGGAGGGAGATCAGTTATAAGGCGGATGACGTGACTCTGGAGTTGAGGGTCCCATGGCTGCCTCAGGCTGGTGGGGATTCTGGCGGGGAGATCCGGAATGACTCTCAGTAACTGGGATCCCCACCTTTCCCCTGACAGCTTCCTGTCTTCAGCAGCCCCATCCACCCACAAGCAAAAATTCAGAAAAGTGGTGTGGGCCAAGGGAGGGTGCTGAGTCCTCCCTGCCTGTACACTGGACAGTATATGACTTTATGTTTTGCCTCAGTCCCGCGATCACAGTATGACAGATAAGGAAGCAGAAGCTCAGGGAACTGGAGAGACTCCACCTAGATTCCTGAGCCAGCGTGGCTTTTGGTGGCTCCACACAGAGTCCTTGCTGGGACATTGTGTCATCCGACACCTGGTGAAGAAGGTACTGTGCTGGGCTTTACCCTGGAAAGGCTTCCCGGGGCAATGAAAAATGCCTCATCAGAGTTTCTGATTAAAAAAAAAAAAAAGCATAAATGGCTCAAACAAGCCAGCTGTAATTTCTTAGCAGAGATTCTGGATCATTCAATTCTTTCCTTGTTTACCCCTGCGCTGAGTGAGAGAGCAGCGTCAGACATGAAGGCGGTGCGCAGGCAAAGCAGGCTGCGCCGCCAGCCTGCACCGACTGCGGACTGGGGACAGGCCGGCTGGTTGGCCAGTGATCCGGGTAGGGCTCTCCTCCTGCAAGCACTCACCTTTGCATCTTCAAATTACAAAGAGCAAAAACAGGCACATTTTACAGGCTCAGAAACCCCGTGCAAAGGCCAATCAGCCTTCTGAACTCCATGGAGACATCCTAGGGACTCTGCTGAAGCAGAATTTTTCATTTTACATCCATACATTGCCAAATGTCAGTCCTAACCCAGAAGAACATGAATAAAACCCCAGTATCTGGACCTACAACAGTTAAATAGCAAGGGAAGAGTCTCAAAGGGAAAGGGGACCAGAAATGGAACATGAATTCACAAACATCTTTCGAACTGATGTTATTTCCATCCATTCAGCAGACATTTACTGAGCATATACCACGAGTCAGCACTGTTCTAGGTTCTGTGGAAACAGAGGCTGAGAGAAAAAGATCACCTTCCTGAAGCTTACAAGGGGAAGCAGGCACACTCAAAAATCAGAGAGGTTAAGCCATCTACCCAGGTCCTAGCACTAAGGGGATTTGAATTTAGCTTTTATTACACTTGCCACCTGTCTACTAGGAAAGTGGTTATCCCTGTTATAACTACCAGCTTTCTGTGTTTCTTTCTGTGGCTAGGGGGTGAGGGGGAGGGAGGAAACAGGTGGGGAGACAGGGGAAGAAATAGGCTGAGAAGAAGGTACTTTCCTCGGATGGGTGTCTGAGGGCTGCTGTGGAATCAGTGCTGGATTGCAGCAGCATGCAGTAAAGAGGAAATGCATTTAGCTTGGATTCAGGACTTAGGTCCTTGTCAAAACACAAGCATCCCAGCAAGTCACTAAACCTCTCTGTATTTCAGTATCTCTAAGAAAGAGGGCCTAGAGCCAGACATCCTGGAATGTGAAGGCAAGTGGGCCTTAGGAAGCTTCACTACAAACAAAGCTAGTGGAGGTGATGGAATTCCAGTTGAGCTATTTCAAATCCTAAAAGATGCTGTGGAAGTGCTGCACTCAATACGTCAGCAAAGTTGGAAAACTTAGCAGTGGCCACAGGCCTGGAAAAGGTCTGTTTTCATTTCAATCCCAAAGGCAACCCCAAAGAATGTTCAAGCTACCGCACAATTGCACTCATCTCACATGCTAGTAAAGTAATGCTCAAAATTCTCCAAGCCAGGCTTCAGCAATACATGAACCGTGAACTTCCAGATGTTCAAGCTGGTTTTGGAAAAGGCAGAGGAACCAGAGATCAAATTGCCAACATCTGTTGGATCATTGAAAAAGCAAGAGAGTTCCAGAAAAACATCTATTTCTGTTTTACTGACTATGCCAAAGCCTTTGACTGTGTGGACCACCACAAACTGGAAAATTCTTCAAGAGATGGGAATACCACACCACCTGACCTGCCTCTTGAGAAACCTGTATCCAGGTCAGGAAGCAACAGTTAGAACTGGACATAGAACAACAGACTGGTTCCAAAAAGGAAAAGGAGTATGTCAAGGCTGTATTCCTGCTTCTTTAACTTATATGCAGAGTACATCATGCGAAATGCCAGGCTGGATGAAGCACAAGCTGGAATCAAGATTGCTGGGAGAAATACCAATAACCTCAGATATGCAGATGATACCACCCTTATGGCAGAAAGTGAAGAAGAACTAAAGAGCCTCTTGAAAGTGAAAGAGGAGAATAAGAAAGTTGGCTTAAAGCTCAACATTCAGAAAACTAAGATCATGGCATCCAGTCCCATCACTGCATGGCAAACAGACGGGGAAAGAATGGAAACAGTGGCTGACTTTATTTTGGAAGGCTCCAAAATCACTGCAGATGGTGACTGCAGCCATGAAATTAAAAGATGCTTACTCCTTGGAAGGAAAGTTATGACCAACCTAGACAGTATTAAAAAGCAGAGACATTACTTTGCCAACAAAGGCCTGTCTCGTCAAGGCTACAGTTTTTCCAGTAGTCATGTATGGGTATGAGAGTTGGACTATAAAGAAAGCTGAGCGCCAAATAACTGATGCTTTTGAACGGTTGGAGAAGACTCTTGAGAGTCCCTTGGACTGCAAAGAGATCCAACCAGTCCCTCCTAAAGGAGATCAGTCCTGGGTGTTTATTGGAGGGACTGATGTTGAAGCTGAAACTCCAATACTTTGGCCACCTGATGCGAAGAGCTGACTCATTTGAAAAGACCCTGATGCTGGGAAAGATTGAGGGCAGGAGAAGAAGGGGATGACAGAGGATGAGATGGTTGGATGGCATCACCGACTCAATGTACATGAGTTTGGGTAAACTCCGGGAGTTGGTGATAGACAGTTCTTCTGAACTGAAGAAAGAGGGCACAAGGAATGGTAAATGGCCGCATCCTACCTAACAAACAATTTAAGCCTTGTTCATAGCTGCTGCCTAGGACCCTTTGGTAAGGAGACTTCTGAAGCCACATTTGGGCTGAGCAGATAGAGCTGGAATTGGTGAGTGACGTCTCCCATGAGCTTGGGAGAGTGATCAGCTGGGCAACCCAACATTTTCGATGATTTGAGGTATCCGAGTGGGAGCCATTTCAATTTTGGTGACAGAATTTAAAAACCTCTGACTTCCTGACTTTCTAACCAATTCACAGAGTTTTCCTTAAAAAGACAGATGGCCTATTTTCTGACATAAGACTGGAGATGCTGCTGTGTTTAACTGCCACCTTAAATAGTTTTGTTACTATCGCATATGCCCAAGAACCTAGAAAGACTTTTATTATTTAGAATGCTTCACTGAACATGAGCTCACCCAGCACCAGGACTTGGGGGTGCAGTTTCCTAAGATCTTCCCACTCATTTTGTATGTGGCTTTGCCACCCACCCATCAAGAGTAAAGTCTACCCACTCCTCCCACCACCACACACACACACACACACTGAAGTTTTGCTGCATAGGCCTGTGCCTTCTCTGACTGAGAGAGTGTGATGGAAGTGACATGCTGAGACTTGTGAGTCCGGGCAGTGAAAAAGCCAGGCTGATCATTACTCTAAAGTTATATAAAGTTTGGGGAAATCTGGGTGAAAGGTACACAGAACTGCTTGTACTATTTCTGCAAAGCTTTTATAAAGTCTGGAATTTTTTCAAAATTAGAAGTTAAATGAAAAGTTTTTTGTTTCTTTTCTTTTTTTTTTAAGGGAGGCCTGGGAGTTGCTACTTTTGCACTCTGATGCCAGAGGAGCCCAGACCTCTTGAGGCTGTCACACTGTGCGGCCCCAGTCAGCCTCACTGAGAGGCCATGTGGAGGCAGCTGGAGGTGGAAAGGACACCAGATGCATTTGGGGTTTTTTGTTTGTTTCGTTTTTGCATTTGAAAGAACAATTTCTTGTTATAATGAAGCAGAAGTATAAGATTTCACTGAAACTGAAACAACTGACAGAATGCTACAAAACTTAAACTTTCATGGGAAACAAAAGGGTCAGATCAAGCCAGTAGCAGTGGAAAAGCCCAAGCCTGGACTGCATACAGATGGAGAGAGTAACTTCTCAGCCTGTGCATCACCTGACCCCTCCCAGCAGTGAGACAGCCACAGTCATGCTCCTATCCCCCTCTCCCTTCCAAAGAATCTGCCAAACCAAATAGCTTCTTCCTCTGTGATACAGGTGTAAGCCAAACCAAGAATATCCCTTTAGACAGCTATAAATATGAAAGCCAAGAAGGAAAGTGTGTAAATCCCATTCAAGGGTAGAAAGCACACAGACTCAGCCCAGCCCCCTCTAGGTCATCCTCTATGCTCCAGCCCCAGTGAGCAGAGACACATCTTTCTGGCCAAGTTCTGCCAAATTATAGAATCTTTAATGGCAAGATTTAGGGTAATTTACTACATAAAGATCTGTTTAGTCAAGGCTATGGTTTTTCCAGTGGTCATGTATGGATGTGAGAGTTGGACTGTGAAGAAAGCTGAGTGCCGAAGAATTGATGCTTTTGAACTGTGGTGTTGGAGAAGACTCTTGAGAGTCCCTTGGACTGCAAGGAGATCCAACCAGTCCACTCTAAAGGAGATCAGCCCTGGGTGTTCTTTGGAAGGAATGATACTAAAGCTGAAACTCCAGTTTCAGCTCATGCTGAAGAACTGACTCTTCATGCCACCTCATGCGAAGAGTTGACTCATTGGAAAATACCCTGATGCTGGGAGGGATTGGGGGCAGGAGGAAAAGGGGACAACAGAGGATGAGATGGCTGGATGGCATCACCGACTCGATGGATGTGAGTTTGAGTGAACTCTGGGAGATGGACAGGGAGGCCTGGCGTGCTGCGATTCATGGGGTCGCAAAGAGTCGCACACGACTGAGCGACTGAACTGAACTGAACTGAACTGAATGTGTATTACTGCAGGGAGATCCAACCAGTCCATCTTAAAGGAAATCAGTCCTGAATATCCATTGGAAGGACTGATGCTGAAGCTGAAACTCCAATACTTTGGCCACCTGGTGCGAAGAGCTGACTCACTGGAAAAGACCCTGATGCTGGGAAAGATTGAAGGCAGGAGGATAAGGGGACGACAGAGGATGAGACGGTTGGATGGCATCACTGACTCAATGGACATGAGTTTGAGTACGCTCCAGGAGTTGGTAATGGACAGGGAAGCCTGGTGTGCTGCAGTCCGTGGGGTCGCAAAGAGTCGGACGAGACTGAGCGACTAAAGTGACTGACTACATAGTAACAGACACCCAAAACATACGTCAAACTTCCACCTGAGGGAAAAAGCCTTAAATTCTGGTTTGGTAAGACCTGGCTTTCCAAATGGGTCTTTGAACCCAATCCTTGGGCTGATATAGCTCCTTGCCCAAGTGCTTTTGTTTCCTGAGTTGCTTTTTATAGAGCATCCCTACTCTTATTTCAATAAGAAATCTCCTTGCATATCTAAGAATACTATAAGATTCCTCTCCTCCCTTTCTTTTTCTAGCAAGGTTTTTGCTCCCTGTGTTGCCTCTGTTCCCTCAGTGACCCTTTTTCCTGTCTTATCATTTGGGGCCTTTACTCAGGTCTCTGAAGATCCTCTGTTGTTTGTTAATATTTAAGGCTGAGATTCTATTACTTGCAGTCTTATGAGTCTTGACTAACACAAATGGTGAAGTCTAAACTAAAACAGTAAGGGCAAGGTTGACTGCAGTCAGTCATTTAAGAGGTTCTTTACGGAATATGAAACCTAACTGAATTTGCTGAGAGGAAGTGCTTTGAAAGAAGTCTGTATGGAGTGCAGCTGAAGCACCTAGGAGTGGTAAGTCTACGGAAGGTGTGGGATTCAGGAGGGAAAGTTTCATGGAGATACTGATATTCTGTTTGATCTCTCTGTAGGGTTGGGCAGAATGAGAATGAGGAGCAGGGACTGAAGGGAGCAACATGGCTGGTTACAGGCCATCCTCAGTGGTGACAGCCTTAACTCCAAGCCAGGGTAGTTAATGGATGAGACATCTGATAGTCTAATAAGGGGGTGGGTATATTTTTCACATGGGAGGGATGTGAACTGTTAAAAGCCAAGACCGGAGCGTGGTGGACCAATTGCCAAGACAGCCACAGCTCCGCTCACCCTGGATTCCCATGCTGTTTCTCCTAGTGTGTGCCTGCTCAGTCGCATTCAAATCTGCAATCCTATGGACAGTAGCCCGCCAGGTTCCTCTGTCCATGGGATTCTCCAGGCAAGAATACTGGAGTGGGTTGCCATTTCCTCCTCCAGGGGATCTTCCTGACCCAGGGATTGAACCCCTGTCTCCTGCATCTCCCACACTGCAGATTCCTTATCACACTGAGCCACCTAGGAAGCCCCTGTTCCTCCTAGTGAGATGAAGTCTGTTTTACACCAATATTTGTAACAGCCAATTATTTATTATTCATAAGATTTCAAAAGCAAATATCCATCAACTAATGAAAGGATGAATAAAATATGGTATATCCATACAATATTATCTGGCAAAGGAATGGAGCACTGATATTTGCTACAACGTGGATGAACCTTGAAAACATTACACTCAGTAAAAGAAGCCAGTCATAAAAGACTACATATTACATGATTCAAAGTTCAGCACAGACAAATCTACAGAGACAGAAAATAAATTAACGGAGGAGGAGATTTAAGGCTATGGGGAGTAACTGCCAAAGGGTCTCTTTTCAGGGTGATGAAAATGTTCTGGAATTAGTGGTGATGGTCACACAACTCTGTGACTACACCAAAACCCACTGGACTGTACACTTGAAGTAGGATAGCTATATGCTATGCGAATTGTATCTAAACCAAACTGTTACCAAAAAAGCAGAAGTGGGAGAGACAGCATCTATTTCCCCTCCTGCTGAACCTGGCCAGCCTTTGTGCAACAGGATACAGGCCTCACTATTAAAAGCCTGGCAGCTGCTACTTTCAGACTCTTGAAGGACAGGGAGATGTGCAGAGAGAGGCCTCATGGAGGTAAACGAGGTCTTAGTCATGTGAGTGAGGTCGTCTTGGACATTTCAGCTCCAGCCAGGCTGACAGCTGAATTAAGTCATGCAAGTGACCCCAGGAGAGATCTCCTAAAGCCAACACACTGGACCATGAGAAATAATAAGTCACTGTTGTTTTAAGCCACTTAGTGTCAGAGTGATATGTTATACAATAGTAACTGAGCCTCATATTCCACCACAACATGGGACTAATGCCAGAGGGTCACTGTGACAATCATGTGAAGCTAATGCCAATGCAAGAGATATTAACTATTATTATTAAAAATCATCCCCAGAGATCCTTGACATATTGAGGGTGTGCTCCCCAGGGAAGCCTCATTCTCACAAACACCTGCTCCTTCCAATCACATGGTTCCCAAAAAGCTGGTTTGCTGAGGAAAACAAAGGCTTAAAAAAATATTATATCTGAGAAAATGAAATCTGAACTATAAACAGAGTACCAAAGAAGGGTCTGCTTAGATCAGCCATCTACCCACCTTCTTGTACATTCAACACATCTTTATTAAATCCTTACTAATTACTAAACATCAATTAAGAATAGCTAAGACCCCCTCCAGCTCAGCTGGTAAAGAATCTGCCTGCAATGCGGGAGATCTGGGTTCAATCCCTGGGTTGGGAAGATCCCCTGGAGAAGGGAAAGGCTACCCACCCCAATATTCTGGCCTGGAGAATCCCATGGACTATATAGTCCATGGGATCGCAAAGAGTTAGACACGACTGAGCGACTTTCACTTTCACTAAGACCTTAGAATAATTTCCACCTAGGTGGCTGTTAACAGAATGGACTACACACTAGAACTCCAGCCGAGAGATGGCATAGGCAGCAGTAGATACATCTAAAATCATCCTGCTAGAGGGAAAAAAACCCTTTAAATTTCTGCAGAGCGCTCAAATTCTCGTGCTTAGAATACAGGCCCCAAGAATGATTCTGACTGAGAATCCCAGAAGCAACAGAGAGAAATAAATAAAACGGGTTCCCTAAAGGTGCATCTCTTAGTGAGGGGGGTCAGGGGGTCCCATTCACAGAATCTGGATCCCCCAGAACCCAGGCTGAGAGAAGGACTTCACCATCTGGCATCGCCTGCCAAGTCTGGTGCAGAATGGGTGTAGGCAATTAACAATACCCAGGCTGATGTCAGTGAGAAATCCTGTAGAGAAGGATGCTCAACAGCTTTCAACTGCATTTATGAAATCATGACAAATTGATAACACTGAACTAAAAGAACCTTTTAATCCTAAGAACAATTAAGATCCTATTTTTTCCTCAAAAATGCTGACATAATATTAACACTTAAATGACACCAAAGTTAAGAAAGAGGGCCAAACCCATGAATATTTTCTGCATGAGGGGACAAGGTCCACCGAGCCCAGGAAGCACTTATTCTAGACAAGCTCTGGAACATTCCAACCCACTGAATGCTACTTATAATCAGTACAAACAATACAGGCCCGGAAATGTTTGCAAGGCCTGTACTGCCTGTATTATTTAGGCCAGAAGGGCTCTGGGTGAAAGACACAACCTAGGGAGGCGCTGGACTGAGTCTATTGTTTAATACAAATGCTGGGCTGACTTTTTTTTTATTGACATATATACTAAAGTGCACAGATATAAAGTTTGAGGCTTGTAAAATGTTTATACCCAGATTAAGATAAAAGCATACTCCTAATACCCAGAAGGTTCCCTGTGCCCTTCCCAGTCAATAACAAACCCCACCCTAGCCCCCCACTCCACTATTTTGATCTCCAGAACCACAGGTTAGTTTGGCTTAGTCTTGAACTGCACATAAACAGAATCATACATTGTGTGGTCTTTTCAGACTGCCTTCTTTCATTCATCACAGGGTTACCTTATTTTGAAACAGAAACCTAAAAACTGAGCTTTATTTTCAGGAAATCCCCCTCTGATGTCACAAACCTGGATGCCAACTATTCTGATTATACTGGTTGTACTTCCTGAACTCCTCCAAGCACATGCTGTAACACTTTAAAGCAGAAACAGAGCCTTGGATTATAAAAGTTTTTCTTCAAAATAAACTAAATCTTTTAAAGGTGTTCAAATCTATTCAACCTTAATATAGCCTCTGACTTAATACCATAAAAGTGTAATCTTTCCCATACTGAGCCCACAACTCCTCTTAAATCTATTTTTCTTCCTTGGTATCCACCCATTCTAAAGAACCCTCAAATTCTGAAATAGAAAGAACCTTCAATTCTGTTACTACTTTCGATTAGTGAGGAGTTAAACTATAAAATTGAACCTTAGGGGTTAAACTATTAAACCTTAGGGGTTAAACTATAAATTAACCTCAGAAAATCTCTGAGGCAGCTTAAGGTTCTAAAATTCAGATGAATGTGGCAGTTCAGAAAAGAGAGGAGAGGGACAACAGCAACAAGATACAGGTACAGAGTCCACAGTTAACCTGTCAGGATTCAGATCTGGGCTCTGCCATTTCTACATGGGGGGCCTTGTGCAAGTCATTACTCCACTCTGTGCCTCAATCACTTCCCTGGAAAATGGGAATAACCTTGTAAGACTGTTGCAAGGATTAAATGTGAATGTATATAAAGCTCTTAGGAAAGCACCCAGCACATAATAAGCACTCGGTAAGAATGAGCTATATTCAAAAGCTGGAAGCTCTAAGAGAGCAACTATTCTGCACAAGGTTATAGAACAGTCACAGCAGTCACCCGGACATACACAGTGCTTCTCAAGGTGTTTCCTTCCTAACCCTTCACAGACTGCTACTTTTTGTAAAATGCAGGATTACAGGCTTGAATGTCATAGCAATGTCAAACTATTTTCAAAGTTTTTAGATGTTTACTCTAAAAATGTTTGCACTTCCTGTATTTACCTCATGGCAGCCTGATAGCTGCTCACGGACTGGCCCTTGTCTCTGGAGTAAACTTTGAGAAGCACTGTTCTCGCACACAATAAGGACCACAAGCCTGCTGACAACTCAGCCAGCAGGTTACACAGAATTATGAAAACACATCAGCAAAGAAAACCAACCTCAACAGCAGGGGCAAGAGGATGACTTGAGGGTCAACAAGCTGAGAGATAAAATAATCCCAACAGGCTAAACTTGGAAAACAAAACTGGCTGCCAGAGCAAGAATCCAACTGCTAATTTGCCCCTATTCGCTGCTTGAGGAGGTGTCCTCAGAAAACATGCCGGCCAGGAAGTGATGTGAAGGAAGGAAGGGGTCAAGAGATGTGAAGAAGGAAGCAGAACTGAGTCAACGCTCCTGAGTTAGAAGCCAATCTATGCAGTCAGCAAGCTTTGGGAATGTCAACCACAGCACACAAAGGCCAGAGTTTCTCCTCTGCTAAAGAAAACATGCAAAGCAAACATCTCCCTTGGTGACGTGGGACTGCACACATTGCACCCAGGTACACACAGTCGTCCCTCAGTGTCTGTGGGGACTTACTTGTTCTAGGACCCACATGACACCAACACCTGTGGTGCCTCGAGTGCCTTATATAGAAATATTTATATGAAAGGTATTTGCATATAACCTACACATGTCCTTCTGTATGCTTTAAATCACTTATAAATTATTTATAACACCCAACACAATGTAAACGTTGTTTAAATAGTTGTAAATACAACAGGAATGTTATGGAAGTAGTTTCTAGAGTGCAGCAAACTCAAGTTCTGCTTTTTGGAAATTTCCAGCATTTCTTTCCCCAGACATTTTCAATCTGGTGGTTGGTGAACTCGTGGGTACGGAACCCACAGACACGGAGGGCCGACTGTACACCCACCCCATTCCCATCACAGTACCTGTGGTTTTAGGAGGCTCCTGAGGTCCGCCCTGCCAGCCGTACTGTGGGTATCCTTGGTAGGGGTACCCACCCTGAGGAGGTGGGTAGGGTCCCCCTGGAGGTCCTGGAGGGTAGAACCCAGGCCCCATCGGTTGCGATGGATAAGGGGGATACGGGGCCGTCGGACCGGGGCCCGGATACGGCGGAGGGTTCCCTTGGTTCATCAGGGACTGCAGAGTACACCTAGGAGACAAATGGTGAAAGTTATTTGTTTTTAACCTGACGAAATCATTAGGAAAAAACTGTAATCACGAGACACTTTACAAATTGCCTTAGAGATTTCCTAAACCTCTTGCACACTTTGAGCTCTGCCCATTTTGTTTTCTTCTCACTACTGGCATATATCTTAAGTATCTGATTGCTTTCTGTCTGCCTGCCTCACTAGACGACAGGCCGTGACAGCAGGAATCAGGCCAGGTGGCCACGCCAGCAGTGAGTGACCAGGGACGGGGTAAGGGCTGCTCCGCCCTGGGCGCTGGGTGGCCTGGTCACTCGCCCCAGACCCAGCTCTGAGCAGCTGAGCAGTGTGCTCGGTGGCACCGCGCAAAGGGTAGAGCTATTTACAGAGGATGCCAAGCGTCTTCTCTGACCATCCAGGCTCCCAGGACTCTGGAGGGCTCACCAGGAACCCCCACTGTCTTGTAGTTCCTGTTCTGGGTGCTTTCTTCTGTGAGGGAGGCCACTTCCTCCCAGCACCCAGAGCCTTTTATCCATTTTCTTGATTAGGCCTGAAGTCTGGAAGGGGTCAGCATCTCCTTTCTATCATCTCTGTAACCCCCGAAGTGCCTGATCAAGGACTTCCTGAGTAAAAGCATTACTGCAGAATGCAAAGTCCACACACGCTGGATGAATCGGATACTGCCCTCTTGCTGCCTGGTACTGTTACCCCTCTCCTGTGCTGATATGTAACGTTTTACCTAAGTTAATAAAGGAAAGAGTCTCTTGCTCAAAATTTAATAATTTCACCATTAATTCTTTATAACATGCAATCAACAAATTCATAAATGTCTCTATAAAAAGAAGAGAACAACTTCTTATAAAGTAATAAATTACTTTTCTTACTTATAAATAAAGTAAGCCTCCCTAAAAAATATGGATTAAAATAGTGGACTTTGCTGGCTGCCCACACAACAACCATATCCCCCTTCATAAGAAGTCAGATTTCCAGTTACGGATCCATTCTTTCCTCCTGCAGTTCGTGTGCTTCATAGGAAGCTCATTCCTTACCAGCTCCAGGGTAAACCCAGTCTAACCTAGCCAATCCAGGTGACCCTTTCCTCTTTTCCATCAAGACTGATTCAAGGAATTTAGGACTAAGCCAATCACAAATGGCAACCCTTGGCCACTCGGATTATTTCTAAAGTGGTTTGATCAGTTAAAATCTTAGGGCTCTTCAAACACGCTCCCAAACGTCCTTTTGCCTTAACATAGGCAAACACATAGTCCACCAAGGACATGGGCTACAAATTGCTGACAGCCAATCTTCAGCCCTGAGGGGGTCACTGGCCTTAAGATGAAGTAGGTACTTTAGAAAGGTACAGCAGGAAGAAGGAAAGAAATGGAATTCCAGATGACTTTATCAGTTCAGTCGCTCAGTCGTGTCTGACTCTTTGTGACCTCATGAATTGCAGCACGCCAGGCCTCCCTGTCCATCAACAACTCCAGGAGTTCACTCAAACTGATGTCCATCGAGTCGGTGATGCCATCCAGCCATCTCATCCTCTGTTGTCCCCTTTTCCTCTGGTCCCTAATCCCTCCCAGCATTAGGGTATTTTCCAATGAGTCAACTCTTTGCATGAGGTGGCTAAAGTACTGGAGTTTCAGTTTTAGCATCATTTCTTCCAAAGAACACCTAGGACTGATCTCCTTTAGATGGACTGGTTGGATCTCCTTGCAGTCCAAGGGACTCTCAAGAATCTTCTCCAACACCACAGTTCAAAAGCATCAATTCCTCGGCGCTTGCTTTCTTCACAGTCCAACTCTCACATCCATACATGACTACTGGAAAAACCATAGCCTTGACTAGACGGACCTTTGTTGGCAAAATAATGTCTCTGCTTTTGAATATGCTATCTAGGTTGGTCATAATCCTGAAAGATGATGCTGTGAAAGTGCTGCACTCAATATGCCAGCAAATTTGGAAAACTCAGCAGTGGCCACAGGACTGGAAAAGGTCAGTTTTCATTCCAATCTCAAAGAATGCTCAAACTACCACACAATTGCACTCATCTCACACGCTAGTAATGTTATGTTCAAAATTCTCCAAGCCAGGCTTCAGCAATACGTGAACCATGAACTTCCAGATGTTCAAGCTGGTTTTAGAAAAGGCAGAGGAACCAGAGATCAAATTGCCAACATCTGCTGGATCATCAAAAAAGCAAGAGAGTTCCAGAAAAACATCTATTTCTGCTTTATTGACTATGCCAAAGCCTTTGACTGTGTGGATCACAATAAACTGTGGAAAATTCTTCAAGAGATGGGAATACCAGACCACCTGACCAGCCTCTTGAGAAACCTATATGCAGTCAGGAAGCAACAGTTAGAACTGGACATGGAACAACAGACTGGTTCCAAATAGGAAAAGGAGTACGTCAAGGTAGTATATTGTCACCCTGCTTATTTAACTTGTATGCAGAATACATCATGAGAAACGCTGAGCTGGAAGAAGCACAAGCTGGAATCAAGATTGCTGGGAGAAATATCAATAACCTCAGATATGCAGATGACACCACCCTTATGACAGAAAGTGAAGAGGAACTAAAAAGCCTTTTGATGAAAGTAAAAGAAGAGAGTGAAAAAGTTGGCTTAAAGCTCAACATTCAGAAAACGAAGATCATGGCATCTGGTCCCATCACTTCATGGCAAATAGATGGGGAAACAGTGGAAACAGTGTCAGACTTCATTTTTTGGGGGGTCCAAAATCACTGCAGATGGTGATTGCAGCCATGAAATTAAAATATGACTTTATAATAGCTCATAAATCAGACTGAATCCAAACCTAACCTAAGCTACTACCTCTGTAGAATTTCCAGTGCTAGGAGCCAATAGTAAGGTAAGCTAAGGAATCCCTGAGTGATGTTCAAGCAAGCAGACTTTTATGTAGTGCTGACTATGCCTGGCACTGGTCTAAGTAGTGGGGTATAGAAATGAACATGGTTCAAATCCTTCCCTGGACAATGGGTTAAAAAGAGAAACATAAGGATGGTGTTTTTTAGAAAAGGTGGTAAACAGATTACTGGGCTGGAGTAGGGGCTTAAACCCAGAAGGAGGAGGTGCGACTGAGGAGACTGTCATTTGAAGGAGGCGATAATAAACTAAAACTTTATAATATGGAGTCAGAATGGCTGGATGCTCTCTCTTTTGACCACATCTGTCTTCTGTCTCCACTCTTCTTTTTCCAGGGGCCTAACAGGGATTCAAAAAAGAATGGGAGTTCTTTTCCCTCTTTGCTATCTGGCCTATTCCAACATGGCATCATACTCTGAGCTGGGAATGACTTTCCCTTTAACCTAAGGCAAAGGCTGGTGGTGACTAACACCACAATCATCACATGAATCTGAGCATACTTAACTGCTGACTACTTCTGCATTTCCTCTCTCCTACCTGGAAGGCTGTGGTAAAGCTAGTGAGCCCTGGCTAATACAGTAATCAGTCTTATTAATCCCCTATGGCTATTCCATTAGTTACAGAACACAGCCATCATAACTATTCTTTCCTAAAATTCAGTGTGTGTGTATAGGGGGTGGGGTCAGTGGGTATCCTCTGAATTGACCTAATTCCATCAAAACTAGTTTAATAACTTCATTAATCCAACAAGACCCTGTAATAATGATTGTTCTCCCTCTAGCAAAGTCTAGACCTATATTTCTCTGAAGACACTGCCCTTCTACAAACAATGAGCAGTGAAAAGGAAAAGAGAACAAAGTATTTAGAAATATTACAACCTCATACCTCAATGTTTCATGACTTTTCTTGATTGATTTCTGTGTATGTATTCCTCACTATTCCTGGGACCCTCAAAACTCTCTCAAATAAATGTGTCTTCCCTCTTCTCCCTCAACATGTTTCCCCCTCGTTTTTGGTGCATATCTTTCTCCTGCCTGACAAATTGCTTGATGTCTGGCGTTGGGGGGAACCTCATGTGCTACTCAGAGGCACTTATAAAGAGGATAAACCAAACAGTGCTCTACTGTCACGACCCAACCCTACTGCACACTCGGTCCCTGTGTTCCCAGAACACAATCATCTTAGGGCAATAAAATCTGGATTTATTTTTAGTGTCCTCTAGGCTGGAAAAAAATTCCAAGAAGAGAACATCAAAAATCACAGAATCTCCATCTATATTGAGATCAAGGATTCCAGAGCTGGCATCTGAAAAGCAGGAGTTCACCCAGTGGGAATCAATTGTTCCCAAGTTTGCACAGAAGCAAACCCAAGTAAAGAAAGATTCCCTCACATTAACACAGTCTAGTACAAACCATTTAACATAACAAAAATATAAATGAGCTTTAAATTTAAGGTATGATACAAAACTTTAAAACATGAATTTTTCGTTATAAATTTGGTTGGGTGAAATGTAAGCACTGCTCTAGGAGTGTGTGTTATACTGAAGATCAAATATAAACAGTGGAAACTGCAGCATTAAGGACAGTTCACAGCTCCAAACGGAGAAGGCAATGGCAACCCACTCCAGTACTCTTGCCTGGAAAATCCCACGGACAGAGGAGCCTGGTAAGCTACAGTCCATGGGGTCGCTAAGAGTCGGACACGACTGAGCGACTTCCCTTTCACTTTTCCCTTTCATGCATTGGAGAAGGAAATGGCAACCCACTCCAGTGTTCTTTCCTAGAGAATCCCAGGGACGGGGGAGCCTGGTGGGCTGCTGTCTATGGGGTCGCACAGAGTCAGACACAACTGAAGCAACTTAGCAGCAGCAGCAGCAGCACAGCTCCAAAAAAGACCGTTCAAATCAAGCAGCAGCCAGGATCAATTAAGACTGCATTGAATCCATCTGAAAAAGAATTCAGAGTAATGACAGTAAATATGATCCAAGGTCTCAGAGAAAGAATGGAGGCAAAGATCAAGAAGATACAAGAACTGTTTAACAAAGAGGTAGAAAATCTAAAGAATAAACAGAGATGAACAATAACTGAAATGAAAAATACGCTAGAAAAAAATCAATAGCAGAATAAATGAGGCAGAAGGATTGGTAAGTGAGCTGGAAGACAGAACAGTGTAAATTATTGCCATGGAACCAAATGAAGAAAAAATAATGGGAAAAAAAAAAAAAAGGATGGTCTCAGAGACCTCTGGGACAACACTAAACACACAACTTGCACTATAGGGGTCCCAGAAGGAAAAAAGAAAGGACCTGAAAAAAATATCTGAAGAGATAATAGCTGAAAACTACCCTATCGTGGGAAAGCAAATAGTCATACCCAAGTCCAGGAAGCATAGAGAGTCCCAGGCAGAATAAACCCAAGGAAGAGTGTGCTGAGAGGCATAGAAATCAAACTGACAGAAAATATTAATACATTATTGACTGGGAGATTTCTGCAGAAACTAATGCCTGTGGCTGGCAATTTCTTATGTAAGTGAATACTGAAATGCTTCCAGTCAATAATGCTTGGATAACAGATATATTAATATGTCTCCAGTCATTAAGTTGTTAAAAGCAACAAGGGAAAAGCAACAAATAACACAAGGGGGAAGTTCTCTGTTGGTCCAGTGGTTAGGATATGGCACTTTCACTGCCATATCCCGAGTTCAAGAACCCTGGTAGAACTCAAATCCCATAAGCTGCACAGTGGAGAAACAAAACCAAAAATAGAAACCATATATAAGAATTCCCCTAAGGTTATCAGCTGATTTTTCAGCAGAAATTCTGCAGGCCAGAAGGGAGTGACACATTATATTTAAAGTGATGAAAGGGAAGAACCCACAACCAAGAACTCCACCCAGCTGGACTCTCATTCAAATTTGATGGAGAAATCAAAAGCTTTACAGACAAGCAAGAGCTAAGAGAATTCAGCACGAGCAGACCAACTTTCCAACAAATGCTAAAGGAGCTTCTCTAGGTGGAAAAGAAAAGGCCAAACTAGAAACAGGAAAATTATGAATGGAAAAGCTCACCAGCAAAGCAAACATATAGTAAAGGTAGGAAATCATCCACATACAAATATGATATCAAAACCTGCAATCATAAGAAGAGGAAAGCACAATGCAGGATATTGAAAATGCATTTGAAATTAAAAGACCAGCAACTTAAAACAGTTTTGTTTATATATAGACCACTGTATCAAAACTTCATGGAAACCACAAACCAAAAATCCACAATAGATGAAAAAAAAAGAAAAACCAACCCACACACAAAGAAAAGCAATCCAAAACAACACTAAAGTTAGTTATCAAATCAGAAGAGACAAGAACAAAAGAGGAAAAAAGACTTACAAAAACAAATCCAAAACAATTAACAAAATGGCAATAAGATACATACCAATAATTACCTTAAATATAAACGGATTAAATGTTCCAACAGAAGACAGAAACTGCCTGTCTTAAAAAAGACAAGACCTATTTTTCTCTCTCTACAAGAGACCCAATTCAGATCTAGGGATGCATACAGACTAAAAGTGAGGGAACAGAAATCTCCATGCAAATGGAAATCAAAAGAAACCTGGAGTGTCAATACTCATAGCAGACAAAATAGACTTTAAAATAAAGACTGTTACAAGAGACAAGGAAGGACACTACATAATGATCAAGGGATCAATTTAAGAACAAGATATAACAATTGTAAATATATCTATGCACCCAACATAGGAGCATCTCAATATTTAAGATAAATACTAACAACCATAAAACGAGGAAATGTCAGTAACACAACAATAGTGAGGGACTTTAAGACCCCACTTTCATCAAAGGACAGATCATAAAGACAGAAAATTTAAAAGGAAACACAGGTCTTAAATGACACATTAGACTACAAAGACTTAACTGATATTTACAGAACATTCCATCCCCAAATCAGATGAATACACATTCTTTTCAAGTGCACATGGAACATACTCCAAGAATGATCACATGCTGGGCCACAAAGCAAGTCTCGTAAATTTAAGAAAATTAAAATAATAGCAAACATCTTATCCAACCACAATGCTATGAGATTAGAAATCAATTATAGGGAAAAAACTGTAAAAAACACAGACACGTGGAGGCTAAACACTGTTACTAAACAACCAATGGATCACCAATGAAATCAAGGAGGAAATTAAAAAAAAAAAAAAACCTGTAGACAAACAACAGTGAAAACACAACAACCTAAAACCTATGGGATGCAACAAAACTAGAAGTAGAGAGAGGTTTAAAGCAATATAATCTTACCTCAGGAAACAAGAAAAATATCTAACAACCTAACCTGACATCTAAAACAACTAAAGAAAGAACAAACAAAACCCAAAGTTAATAAAAGGAAATAAATCCTAAAGATTAGAGCAGAAATAAATGAAATAGACACACACATACACACACAAACCCAGAAACAATCAATGAAATTAAAAGCTGGTTCTCTGAAAAGATAAAATTGATAAACCTTTAGTCAGATTCATCATGAAAAAAGGGAGAGTGCTCAAATCAATGAAATAGAAATGAAAAAGATATTACACTGACATCACAAACATACAAACGATCATAAGAGACTGCTACAAACAACTATATGCCAATAAAATGGACAACGTAGAAGAAATGGACAAATTCTTAGAAAGGTACAACCTTGCAGAACTGAACCAAGAAGAAATAGAAAATATGAAAAGATCAATCATAAGTACTGAAACTATGATTTAAAACTCCCAACAAAGAAAAGTCCAGGACCAGATGGCTTCACAGGCAAATTCTATCAAACATTTAGAGAAAATTGTACATCTATCCTTATGAAACTATTCCCAAAAAATTTCAGAGAAAGGAACACTCCTTAATTCATTCTATGAGGCCACCATCACCCTGCTACTAAAACCTGACAAAGATGCTACAAAAATAGAAAATTAGAGGCCAGTATCACTGATGAACATAAATGCAAAAATACTCAACAAAATACTAGCAAATCAAAGTCAACAATATATTAAAGGGCTCATACATCATAATCAAGTGGAATTTATCCCAGGGATGCAAAGACTCTTTAATATACACAAACCAATCAAGGTGATACACCATCAAGAAACTGAAGAATAAATACGATCATCTCAATAGATGCAGAACAACTTTATGACAAAATTCAACATCCATTTATGATAAAACTCTCCAGAAAGTGGGCATAGAGGGAGCTTACCTCAACATAATAAAGGCCATATATGACAAACCCACAGCTATCATCACACTCAATGGTGAAAATCTGAAAGCATTTTCTCTAAGATCAGGAACAAGAAAAGGATGTCCACTCTTGCCACTGTTACTCAACATAGTGTTGGAAGTCCTAGCCATGGCAATCAGAGGAGAAAAAGAAATAAAAGGAATTCAAACTGCAGAAGAAGTAAAACTTTCACTCTTTACAGATGACATGATACTATACATAAAAAATCCTAAAGAGGCTACTGGGTAACTACTAGAGTTCATCAAGGAACTTGGTAACATTGTAGAATACAAAATTAACACACAGCAATCTGTTGCATTTCTCTACACTAACAATGAAAGAGAATTAAAGAAACAATCCCATTTCCCATTGCATCAAAAAGAATGAAATACCTAGTAATAAACCTGCCTAAGGAGACAAAAGACCTGTACTCTGAAAACTGTAAGACACTGATGAAAGAAATCAAAGATGACACAAACAGATGGAAAGAAATACCATGTTCTTGGACTGGAAGAATCAGTATTGTCAAAATGACTATAATACTCAAGGCAATCTACAGATTCAATGCAATCCCTATTAAATTACCAGTGGTATTTTTCACATAACTAGAACAAAACATTTAAAAATTTTTATGGAGACACAAAAGACCCTGAATAGTCAAAGCAATTTTCAGAAAGAAAAATGGAGTTGAAGGAGTTAGGTTCCCTGACTTCAGACTATACTACAAAGCTAGAGTCATAAAAACAATATGGTACTGGCACAAAAACAGAAATATAGACCAATGGAACAGGATAGAAAGCCCAGAAATAAATCCAAGCTACTATGGTCAATTAATCTATGACAAACGAAACAAAAATATACAATGGAGGAAACAGAGTCTCTTCAATAAGTGGTGCTGAGAAAACTGGACAGCTACATGTAAAAGAATGAAATAAATTTTTTTAAACACCATACACAGAAATAAACTCAAAATAGATTAAAATACCTAAATATAAGACCAGATACTATAAAACTTAGAGGAAAACATAGAGAATGCTCTATGACATAAAACAGAGCAATGTCTTTTTCATTTGACTCTGAAAGTAATGGAAATAAAAACAAAAATAAACAAATAGGACCTAATTAAACTCAAAAGCTTTTGCACAGCAAACTATAAACAAAGTGAAAAGACAACCCACAGAATGGGAGAAAATATTTGCCAATGATGTGACCAACAGGGATTAATCTCCAAAATATACAAACAACTCATGTACCCTAACATCAAAGAAACAACCTAATCAAAAAACAGGCAGAAGACCTAAATAGACATTTCTCCAAAGAAGACATACAGATGGCCAATAGGCACGTGAAAAGATGCTCAACATTGCTAATTATCTATCACCTCACATCAGTCAGCACGGTCATCATCCAAAAGTCTATGAACAACAGATACTGGAGAGGGTGTGAAGAAAAGGGAAGCCCTCCCCACACTGTTGGTGGGAATGTACACTGGTGCGGCCACTAAGGAGAACAGTACAAAGGTTCCTTAAAAAACTAAAAACAGAGCTACTATATGATCCAGCAATTCCACTCCTGGGCACATATCTGGAGAAAACCATGGTTTGCAAGGATTTGTTGTTTAGTTATAAACCACGTCTGATTCTTTTGCAATCCCATGTCTTAATTCATGCACCCATATGTTTACCGCAGCACTGTTTACAATAGCCAAGACATGAAAGCAACCTAAATGTCCATCAACAGATGAAAAGATAAAGAAGATGTGGTACATACGTACAATGGAATATTGCTCAGCCATAAAAACAATAATGTCATTTGCAGCAACATGGATGGACCTGGAGATGATCATAACTAAGTGAAGTAAGACAGACAGACAAAGACAAATATCATATGATAATGCTTATATGCAGAATCTTAAAAAAAGATGATACAAATGAACTTATTTATAAAACAGAAACAGACTTAGAGAACAAATTTATGGTAACTGAAGGGGAAACATGAGTTTGGGATTGACATATACACACTATATTTAAAACAGATAACTAACAAGGGCCTATTATATAGCACAGGGAACTCTACTCAATCTAAATGGGAAAAGAATCTGAAAAAGAACAGATACCTGAATATGAATAACTGAATCACTTTGCTATATACCTGAAACTAACACAACATTATAAATCAACTATAACCCAATATAAAATAAAAACTTTTTTAAAAGACTGCATTGAATAGTATCTGATGATCCCACTCAAGACATGCTTGAAGTCACAGGATTTTCAGTCATTCAACCATAAAATGAGAAGAGTAGAAACCATTCTTTCAGAAAGTGGTCCATGGAGATAACAATCAAAGACCTCAGTAAAGTAGAGATGAAGGAAAGAACAGTTTTTCAAAGTTGTTAGTTTTTAAATGACAAGATACCTGGTATCTTGGCACTGACCTTGCAGGCAGTAGGGTGGAGAATGTTCCTCTGGAAAAACTGAGCAGCCCCAAGGGGAAAAATATATTGATAATGATACTCGAGAGTCCAAAGAAATGACTCACCCAGTCATTCCATATAAAACCCATGAACAGAGAACTTCTAATCGACTTTTTATTGCCTCATAAATAAATGAATGAACAAGGATTATCAAGACATTTGCGGAAAGCCTGCAACATAAAAGAGCAAAACAAAAAAGAAAAAAGAAAGAAAACCCAAATGTCCAAAAAAACCAAAACAATAAATTATGGTATATCTATATAATAGTTTCTTTGCACTTATTTTTAATTTGCTTTCAAAGCATGATATAATATTAAGTGTAAGAAAAATGCAATAGCATGATCCTAATTTTCTTTAAAATAAATATTAATAAATGGATCAATGTTACAGAATCAAGAATCCCTACAAGAGACCCACATAGTAGTCACCTAATTTAATAGAAAGGTACCACTGCAACTCAGAAAGTAAAAATTAGTCTTTTCAATAAATAGTGCCAATTATTCTTATGGGAGAAAAAAAAATGATCTCCATCCTTATAAACCATGAATAATTCATACTACACCATGGATTTTTATATAAAAGCTAAAGCAATCATACCTTTAGAACAAAGTTTATAATATATTCATGACTCAGGCAGTATTTACCTTATGACCTAGCAACTCTTCTCTTAGGAATACACTGAAATAAAATGAGTGCATAAGCACACCAAAGATATATGCAAGAATCGTCAGTGACTTCCCTGGTGGTCCAGGGGTTAAGATTCTGCACCTCCAGTACAGGGGGTGTGGGCGCTATCTCTGGTCAGGGAACTAAAGATCCCATATGCTGTGTGATCCGGACAAAAAAAAAAAAAAAGGTCAAAGCAGCTTGATTTATTATAGCCCCAAACTGGAAACTATCCAAGTGTTCATCAACAGCACAACAGAAAGATTACAGTATAGTCTATCAAATAGAAACTGCCCACCAATAAAGAAAGAATGATTACTATCTGCAGCAACATGGATGAGTCAAACAGATAATGATCAATGAAAGAACCTGGACTTCGTATTGTTAAGATTCCATTTATACGACGTTCAAGAACAGCCAAAATGAATCTACGGATATTGACTGGAAGAGGCACTGGAGGTGACTTCTGGGATAATGGAGATGTTCCCCATCTTAAGCTGAGTCATGATTACATGAATACTCCTGGAGTTGTACATTAAGATTTTCATGCTTTAAATGTACAGTAACAGTAGACAAATAAAATTTGGCTAGATGGGAAAAAAAAAACAAACATTTATAGTGGTTTTCCCTGGGTGCTAGAATTACAGGCAATTGTTATTTATTCTGTATTTTTAAAAATTCCACAGTCAGAAAAAAATTGTTTTCTTAGTGCTTTTTGGTGTTTTCATGCTACCCACCTATTTTTTTTTTTTTAATAGCTAGAATGCCTCTCTGTAAACCTTCTGTCTCCTTCTAGTACTAATTTCCCTTCCTATTACTAAAAATTCTCCTTTATGGATAAACTACTTTATATCTGCTCATCACTGCTTTTTACAGTGATTTTTGTAATTGTGATTTTTTTTTTTTTGGTTATACCACGAGGCATACAGGATCTTAGTTCCCAACCAAGGATCAAATCTGTGCCGCCTGCAGTATAAGCTCAGAGTCTTAACCATTGAACAGCCAGGCAAGTCCCATGATTCTTTTCTTCACAAGACACCACAGTTCCTTAAGCTGTTTACATGTTTTCTTCTGCTTCAAACTGAGAAGTCATCTGGCTAAGTGACAAACTTGGGGTTAAAAAAAAATTTCTCTAGGTTACATACAGACTTTCCCCACCTTGGAACTATTCTTATATTCAAAGCCAGAAGTTATGCTTATCCCTCTCCCTTTACATATCCTTTTTGGGATTTTACAAAACTGCAAAGTTTGAAAACATGAAAGCTGATCTTATTCTAAAGACCTCCTCTGTGTCTTTTTTTGAACTCCCTAATTAGCTGGCCTTTTAATAGGATCTTTGTGAATAGATTATTTTGTATTCTAGGTCGCTCAGGTTTTTTTTTTTATTCTCATACCCATAATTTTGGGTATGACTGTGCTAAAAAAAAAAAAAAAAGCTTTAGAATTACTAGTTCTGTGCTGCTCTACCATCTCAGGTTTATAGTTTTCGTTAATTTTGGTGTTGACATGTTTGTTTATTCTATTCACAGTCATCTGGCCATTCTAAAAAAAGCAGAGACAACAGGTCAGGGGAGTCAGAGAAGGCTTTTAAGAAGAAGCAACGATCACACCGAGAATTAGGCAGAAAGAGGAATTCAGATTACTCAAACCTCACACTCTTGTCAGAGACAACACTCAAAAACAACCTTGCTAAGAGTAAACTTTCAGGATCATTGCAGCTTCTTTTTCTATTATTTTTATAACTTTTTCTAGTTATTCTTTATATCTTTTAGTAGGATTCATGCAATTTTGTTTGCCTGACAGAAAACTATTGGCAAACCTGATCATTTGTTTATTCAACATTAAGTACTTACTACCTGACAGGCCCAGTAATGAAGATATCAGAGGAAGAACTAACTCTAGCTGGCTTGCTCTTCCTCTTCAGTACCTCTGATAATAAAAATAAAATTATCTTTTCCATTTGTTGGTTACTGCATCAGATGGAAAAATCTGGAAGTTCACCAAATTTCAAGAGTATGGTGTGGGTGGTTTGGCTAAACAGACCAGATGCTTTGCCTGGTTCAGAGGGCAGTTATTGCAAAGAGTTACTCAAGTTTACTGAAACTCATGTACAAGTAGAGAATGACCCTGCCAACAGAGGAAGTGGGCCACATACTGTGAGTCTGCTGTGGGCCAAGAAAAGAAGCAACGGCATCAAATCCAAACCCCAAAGCCACGAGAACAGGCATTCCACAGCCACAGGCCTTCATCTAGGAAGAACCTACTCCTGACATGCAAGCTTCACACTGGGGCCCTGGGGAACAGCAACAGCAAGGGTTCACTTCTACTGAATTTTTTTTTTTTTTGGCCATGCTGCATGGCTTATGGGATCTTAGTTCCTGGACCAGGGATTGAACCTGTGGCCTCCTCAGTGAAAGCACAGAGTATTAACCACTGGACCACCAGGGAATTCCCAGGATTCCCTTCTAAAAGGTGGCAGTGACATTCACAATAACAGAGCAACACCAGGAGACTCTGACAGTTGATACTGTGACATAGACAAGATCTTTGTTTTTATGACTTCCTCGCAATGGGTAACACATTTGGCTATGTTACCACTTCCTAAGTTGTTTTTCTTTGGGGAACAGGCGGGAAGGAGACAACCTGCTGTTTTATTCATTACTGTCTAAATACTGATTCTGGTATCAATCTCCCAAATATTATTAACCATCCCTACTTCATTCATGATCTTTCGTTTGCCAGAGAGTTAACCGGGCCTGGAGCTGTCCTCACATAATCAATGAATGAATAAACCAGGGCATGCCTTTTGTATCAGCATTTTGGCTTGTGGCTTTAGCATAGTAGCCTCTCAGTGGAATGCACAATGACACAGAGCTCAGAAATGGGCTTTTCACTGAACAAGGGCCTCAAAATGAACAAGGGAGGCAAAAAAATAATAGTGGATCATCCACCCCCGGAGGCCCTGTCCTAGAGTAATGAAGAATTTCACAGACTGTCTTGTTTCCCCTTCTTACAAAGGCTATAAAAACTATTTATTGCTTATATAACTGAGTTACACATGAAACTAAAAAAATCTACGAATTGTTTAGTAACATGGCTTGCTAAAGCCACTCAGGTAATTGCTTTAAGCCACTATCTCCAAAATTAAACTAACACAAAGATATAAGCATTCTCCATTTGTCCTGATATATTAGATGAAGAACAATGAAGTCTGAAAAGTCATACACACGTTAATAATCCACAATAGTTCAATATTATTTGAAAACATGGCTATAGCCAATCTCATCTCCCTCCAACAATAAACTTGCAGCCTTGGAGACTGTGAGAATCCAGAGAAGTTCCCCTCAACACAGAAAACATATCATCTGCTAAAATCTCACTGCATAAAGCTTTCTATACAGAATCTCTGGCTGGATCCTAGGCCTGTCACTCTCTAAGGAATAAGATATATAACCTTTACTAAACAGCCCTCAAAAAAAAAAAGCTTCCTGAATTACTCAACCATCAAAAAGAATGAAATAACATGGATGGACCTAGAGATTACCATACTAAGTGAAGCAAATCAGAAAGAGAAAGACAAATACCATATGCTATCACTTACATGTGGAATACAGAAGACAACACAAGTCAACATATCTGCGGAACATAAACAGACTCGCAGATACAGAGAACTGACTTGTGGTTGCCACTGGGGAGAGGGAGTAGGGGAGGAAAGGACTGAAGTCTGGGATTAGCACAGGCAAACTTTTATGTATGCGACGGATAACAACAAGGTCCTACTGAATAGCACAGGGAACTATATTCAATATCCTGTGACAAGTTATGAGGGAAAAGAATATGGATAGAATATACATGTATGACTGAGTCACTCTACTGTACAGCAGAAATTGACACAGCATTGTAAATCAACTATACCTCAATAAAATTTAAAAAGAGAAATGCAAATGCAAAAACAACAAAAATCGCTCTCTGAAAATATCTACCAACAACTAAAATAGTGTATGCTGAACCATCCACGCATCAGAATCCCATTCCTCTCTAATGTTTGGAGGAAACACCCTTTCTTTTTACTGAGAGTTCGTTCTTTTTCCTTATAAATTCTTCAATAAAGACTCATTTTTAAGTGAAACTTTCAAATAATAAAAAGAAGTCTATTCTATGAACGAGAAATTCCTCCTTTAGGATTTATCCTACAGGTTATAGACTAGTGCCAGTATGCCAAAAAAAAACACACCACTTACACAATTTTATACCACAAACACAAATACTTACTATAGCATTTGTTTACAACTATATAACATATTATATATAAAATACATACAAATACATATATATTTGTTTGTTGTTTAGTCACTAAGTCATGTCCAACTCTTCCTCTGTGCATGATATTTCCCAGGCAAGAATACTGGAGTGGGTTGCCATTTCCTTCTCCAGGGGATCTTCTCCACCCAGGGATAGAACCTGAATCTCCTGCATTGGCAGGCTGATTCTTTGCCACCACAAACACAAATATTTATTATAACATTTGCTTATAATAACTATATAACATATATTATATATAAAATACATACACATACATAAATGATAGTTAACATCCTAAAGGTCCACCAATATGGGGACAGTTAAATAAGCAATGGAATTTCCAAACCACAGAATTTCTATTTGACCCTTAAGAAGAATGAGGTAGAATTATATGCACTGATAATGGAAAAGTGCCAACACAGTGAAAAAAGCAAATTACAATACAAAGCATTCTTACTATCTCATTTGGGCTTAAAAATAAAGTTCTATTTCTAGACCTGAATAGGTTACAGTTATATTAGTGAATATAATTATTCATTAAACTGTACTTTTTTGTCATACACACTTTTCTACACAGTTGGCCCTCTGTATATGCAGGTTTCACAACCTTGGATTCAACCAACAGCAAATTAAAAATATTCAGAAAAAAAAAAATCCCAGAGAGTTCCAGAAAGGAAAGCTTGAATGGCAATCATTTATAAAGCATTTACAATGTGTTAGGTATTACAAGTAATCCAGAGATAATTTAAAGTATTCAGAGGATATGCATAGGTTATATGCAAATACTATGTCATTTTATCTAAGAGATTTGAACATCCACATAATTTTGGTGAGAGGGTCCTGGAACTACTGAGAGGTGACTATACATGCTAAAAAATGGAAATTATCTTTAGGTAAAGTCTATTTCATAGCTTTTAGGAGAACCCAGGTGGTGCAGTAGAAAAGAATCCACCTGTCAATACAGGAGACATAGGAGACTCAGGTTCAATCCCTGGATGGGAAAAATCCCCTGGAGGAGGGAATGTACCCACTCCAGGATCCTTGTCTGGACAGTTCCATGGACAGAGGGACCTGGCAGGCTATAGCTCATAAGGTCGTGAAGAGTCGGACACGACTGAACAGGCACACAACCTATTTCTTAACTTATTGAGCTGGAAAGCCATGCTTCTAGATGCTTCCAACAACCATCCAACTACTACTGAGAATATGTTTTGTTCCAGCTTCAGGGCAGGATCTACAGCTGTGAACAGACCCATAGATTCTAGGCAAACCTCACCAAGGGCTCCTTCTCCAGCCTTTATTAATCTTGGATGGTTCTCTGCAGAAACCACAGGACACCTGAATGCAGGGCAGACTACTGTCTTCAGCTTCTGGAAGGAATCCTCAAAGGTGGACCTCACTCAGCCCCTTGTCTGACAGACAGCTCCCCAAATGCCAGTAATTCCCCCACCTCTCAATACCTCCTTTGGAACTCCAATGTCCAGCTTCATCCGACCATAAGTTCAGGGACTCTGGTCAGTACCCCACTAATGTAGCTATCTGAAAGCCATGGGGAAGTGAAGACTGGCTCCTCCTCAGAAAGAAAGCCTGGGATCTCTGAATTACATCTAGTCACTTGGATGTACAAGATGGCATTGTCACTCTGCAACTTCAAACAGCCAGTCCTCAAAGTGACAATGGAGAGAAAATGAGTTCAGCAAGAGGGAGGGCAGAAGCGAAAGCAGCAGTGAACAGAAGGAAAAGTAAAAGGGAAGAAAGCTGTTAATAGAGAAAGTGAGTTGAGGAGATGAAAGGACAGGTTAGAGCAGGGAGAGAGAAAAAAGGGAGGAACTCTGCCCCCTGCCAACTTGAGAGGACACACTAGAAAGGCACAGGTCCGTCCCTCCTACAAGCTGACGAGGCCACTTCCCAGGCCAGGTCCCCCACCAGCACAGCCCCTGAAAGACGGGCTCTGCCTGCCCCCTCCCAGAGCATTAGACTAGGCTTTGTGGGAAAGCTGAAATCTTGATAGCTTAGAAAGAGGCCCCTACAGCTTCATGTGCTGGTAATGTAACTGAGCACTCCTGGTTCCTGCTGTCTACCAGACCGGCCCTGGCTTTGCTTCATCATTAAAGCAAGCTCTCCTGACCCTCTGCAGGAGCCACAGCTCAGTCAGCACCGCAGGGCGGCTTCAAAGGACAAGAGTGGATTTCACTGCGCACCAGCAAGTACCAGTCACACCTGCCATGTGGTCACCCCAAGGACCAGACAACCCAGGGCAGTTCATTTCTTCCTGCTTTCTTTTCTTCATTTTCTTAGAATTTTTAAAATAGGCATTACAGACAAAAAGGTTACACAAAACAGAGGCTAGATGCTAACTTCAGAGTTCTGTCATTAGTTACACCCACCAAGAGCAACTGTATGTTAATATATGGAAGCCAAGGAGATCAAAGGAGTATGGGGTGGTGATTACTTGAAACCAAAACAAAAAACACAAACTGCATCCACCCTGAGCAAAATTTTGAGTTTTCCAAGCACACACTTGCACAGAAAGAGCAATAGAACACAGCACCAATAAAGTCACATCCTTGGCAGAGGGCCTAGAATCTATTGATGATATAATATACAGGTTCAACACCACCCAGACCTCCTTCTGGCAAACCTCCTATCAAAACAGCAGTGGTTTCAACTGACTGCATGCATTTCTTTTTAGTTCCTAGACCCTTCACTCTACTGTCTTCCTGGTATCACAGAGCCACTAGGAGTGTCAAGAGGTGGGGTTCAAGGGGCCCTCTCTGAAACCTGGCTACCCTCAAACCATCCCTATCACCTGTCTACTGCCGCCCGAAAAAACTCACAGTGAGTCATATCTTTGGATGAAGGCAGTATTTTTCCAAGTGGGATACATGGCAGGTGTGGGGAATGTGGACAATTGTAACAGTTATGCTTTTTAAGATTTGCCTTCTATTTGTGTCAGGTGATAGCTGTTTCCAATTTAAGCCAATCATAGTTTTCCCCTGAAATAACTTCTGGAGGGTTTTTTTTATAAATGGCACATTTTAAAGAAAAAAATGTTAACAGTACTGACAGCAAAGAGATAAGACAAAAATCATGCAGGTGGAATACAAATAAACTGTGAGAAACAGGTAAAGCATCCACCTCCAAGCCCTTTGACTTTGCATGCAACTAGCCCTCACTGGGGCCTTCCCAGGTGGCTCAGTGGTAAAGAATCCACAGTGCACGTGGGTTCAATCCCTGGGTTGGGAAGATCCCCTGGAATAGAAAATGGCAACTCACTCCAGTATTCTTGCCTGGAAAATCCCATGGACAGAGGAGCCTGGCAGGCTACAGTCCATGGGGTTGCAAAAGAGTTGGACATGACTGAGCAACTAAATAGCAACAACAGCCATCACTGGTGTTTCTACTGCCACCATCACGTATCAAGATTTGCCAAGGTTTAGCTCCACAAAGTCAGCAGAACCAGAAGGATGCAGAAACTGCATCAGAGACTGAAGAAACAATCTTAATGAGGGTGTTGCAGAAGAAAGGCTGGGGGGTGGGGGGGAAGGAGGGACACTGGGTCTGGGGTCTATGGGAAGCTGGCAGGCAGCAGGAAAGCAGTAAAAACAAGCTTAAAGATAAGGGCTCATGAGCTAGGCACATTCCTACAGAAGTCCCCCTCTTCACATGTCTTGTACCCACATGATCCTACCCAAGGTCCCAACACTGAAAGCTGACGGGCGAAGTACTGAGGCCAGAAGCCAGGCACCACTTCCCAGGTCTTCTTCGTCCCAAAGAACTTTGCAGCTCAACAGCCCCCAACCCCTACCTTTTTGTGAACACTGGCCATGAGGTCAGATAGTTTTCAGTCGTGATCTACACTATTTTCTGAGCCAACTCTCTTGACACTAATAACTCTTTAGCACAAATCAGAGAAGTGATAAGAGGCATCCGTGAATAAGGCATTACTCTCTAATGAGTAAATTCAGGTAAATCAAACCCTCTTCTCACCATGATTACCAAGACTCCCTTATATCATTTACTTGCATCATCACAATAAACTGAATATCACAATAAAGCAACTAACACAAGTTTTTTGGCTTCCCAGTGCAGATAAAGGTTATATATTCACTATACGATAGTCTGAGGGTGCAAAAGTATTACGTCTAAAAAAAACACTGTACACACCTTAATGTACAACCTCTGATGCTGGTAAAGACTGAAAGCAGGAGAAGGGGATGACAGAGGATGAGATGGTGGGATGGCATCTTCGACTCATTGGACATGAGTTTGAGAAAGTTCTGGGAGTTGGTGATGGACAGGGAAGCTTGGCGTGCTGCAAGTCCATGGGGTCGCAAAGAATCGGACACAGCCGAGCGACTGAACTGAACGCACCTAATTTAAAAATATTTTATTGCTGAAAAATGCTAACAAACATCCAAGCCTTCAGTAAATTGTAATCTCTTTGCTGGTGGAGGTTTGAAGTATTGTGAGAATTACCAAAATGTGACACAGACACACAAAGTGAACAACTGCTGTTGAAAAATGTCATCGACAGACATAGGGTTGCCACAAACCTTCAATCCCTAATAATCGCAGTATATGCAAAGCACAATGGAGCCAAGTACAATAAAATGAGGGAGGCCTATTGAGAAATGGAGTGTTGCCTGCCCGATTAGTAAACAGGGATATCACCATCATTAGCAATTCAATTGCAGCCCTCAATCGTGAGCCTGAGCCAGGCAGCCCCAAGGGAACTCAGGAAGGAGAATGCCTGCCATCCAGCCTCCCTCAGACTCTTCCTACGGTGAGAGTAAGCCCTGATGAACTGAGGATATTCATTCACAGGATACTGGCCTGATAGCTGAGGTGTATATCAAAGGAATGATTTCAGTTAGCTCAGCCTCTCACATCTTCCACATACAGAAAATAGATATATTCCTTAACTTGGGTTATCTGGTTTTCTTTAAATAATAATAACCTTTTGATGTTCAGACTACCTGCCTTTTGTTGCAAAATTTCTATATAACCTGGCTCCCCTTCTCATCTCCTTGGAGCAATTTTCTCAGGATTACTTCAGAAGCTGTTTTCTGGGCTTAAAAGTCCTCAAAATTCCCACCAAATAACACTCAACTTTAAGTTGTGAATATTTTTTAAGTCGACACTATAATCGAAAGGTTCAGAAAAATAGACACTATCTCTTGTTTTTGGCAAAGACATAAAAGACTTGCTGCCTGCCCACAGAGACTGGATTCAAAGCATTTATCTCCCTTGCTTTAGAAGGGAGGGCCCATTCAGTTTCCCAGCTCTGATTCTGAGGCTTAAAAAAAGTACTAATATTCCACACAACCCAGTGAAAGTCGCTCAGTCGTGTCCGACTCTTTACAACCCCAAGGGCTACACAGTCCATGGAATTCTCCAGGCCAGAATACTGGAGTAGTTAGCCGTTCCCTTCTCCAGGAGATCTCCCCAACCCAGGGATTGAACCCAGGTCTCCCATATTGCAGTGGATTCTGCAGTAATATTCCACATGTGCCTCTGAAAAACTACAAAAGAAGTCATTCTCAGTTCACTTCCTTTTGAAGAGCCCTTTATATACAGTATCCAAGATGGTGTGAACTTTTTGGTCAGAGCTTGGAGGGTCAACTCATGCCCACTCCCCTTGCTTCTAAACTGCTGGGTTTTAATTACTGACTCCCATTTTACAGCCAAGTCAATTAGTAGCCTTGGTTAAGTGTGAGGAGGTTGGAGGCCTAAAATACAGCTTTCAATTCAGCATGAGAAAAACAGGAAGCCTCTCCTGTCAGCAACTTCCCTCATGTGATAACTATGCCACAAGTCTAAGAGATGGATTTTGTAGTTCTGTAGGGTCCCTGGATGCTTCAGCAAGCACCTGAATCCCTACCTGACCAAGGACTGGCAGAGTGACATAGTAGGAGAGGGGAATTTTAAAAGGTGACTATTTCACTCCTCATTCAATTTAGTGAGCATTATTGCTCACTTCAGTCTCTGAAGAGCTTAATAACTAACTCCTGGGTTGAAAGGATGCTGGGTCAAAAGCCCAAGAGGCTGCTAGGTTACTGGTTTACTCCAGACACTCTAAACCAGCTGGATAAAATGTAAAACAGTCTGAACTTATTTACATATGAAATACAAACATGAACTTACCCTTAGGCCTCCAGATCACACTATTGGTTTACTGGTGACCAAACCCAAATATACCAGGAAACAAAAACAAAAAAACCTCAGGGTGCTCAATGAAGCTTTTATAAAAATTCAGAATGTTCACCTCTTTTTTTTATTTCACGGTATCTCAAAAAAATACCATTCATCCAACAAAGCAAAATATTTGCTTTGGAGGAGCTCAAATTTCATATAAGCGTCCTATGAATACTCCTTCAGAATCTCTGTGAAGAGAGCGCTGCCCATTACCCCATTTCAAGGGTGAGGAATGTTTCCAGCCAGGAAAGGAGGGACTGCTGTTGGGTGACAAAGGCATAGGCCTAGAAGGTTCCATGGGGGTCTGGCTCATACCCCAGCCCTGCCTCTCTCTCACCTGGGCCCAGTTTCCCTTAAGGGAGGTTATTTCTGTTCTTCAACAAAACAACCAGAGAGAGGCAAAGTGACAGATGAGATTTACTAGAACAAGATGCTTGTAAGGTTTACAAGCAGGCAGGCAAGTGTTGCACTGCCCTGAGTACTCAGTGGGTTACATTTTTATAATCAGAAAAAGAGAGGGGTAGGGGAGAAGATCTTTGTCTTTCTTGAGTAGTGTCACACTTCCATGATCAGTTCTTTCCCCAGGTAGAGCAGGCAAGTTTTCTTGTCCCTATTGGATCGGGCCAGGACTGTCACAGCACTCTGGAAAAGTTATTCAGGTCTCAGTACAATGTGGGTCTTTCATTTTGAAAAGTCACCTTCCCATAAATGACTGTTTTTGTGTGCACATAGCACATCCTGAGGGTCATTAACTTGATGACGCCACTGGGTAGGTTGTGGGCCTTATTCTCTACTATTGTTTTATTGCTTGGGGGGCACTGTGCAATGAACATGTCTTAGGGGTCAAAGAGTATGTTTTAGGGGTCATTAACTCACTGAGCTCACTGAGTAGGAGGTAGGTCTCATGCCACCACTGCTTTATTGTCTGGGGGCATGTCTTGTGCTTCTGTTGCATGGTTTTGTTGCTAAGCAGGTTAGATTTGATTTTATTGTTAAGCCAACCAATCTGGCTTTGATGCTAAGTGACTTGTTTTGCTTTGTGAGTCAAGCAAGCGCACATGGTCTCAGAATCTTCCCATTATTTTCTTGAGTGATCATTAATCTTACTGTAGTCTCCCAAAGCCCCCTGAAGTTCCCTCTCTATCTACAATTCCCTAACCGGGTTTCTAAGCTAACTGTTTGCTTATCCTTGTGCTTGCTTGCGTGTGCGCTCAGTCCGACTCTTTTCGATCCCATGGATTGCAGGTCACCAGGCTCCTCTGTCCATGGAATTTTCCAGGCAGGAATACTGAAGTGAGTTGCCATTTCCTACTCCAGGGGATTATCCTACTCTATCCCTATTAGTTATCGTGTTTGGAGGGTGGGGGGACCGTTTACAAAGAAAGCATGATTAACTGGCCGTTTCAAATGTTTCCAAAGAGATTTAGAAAATTGATAACAATTTTTTAAAAATGTGGCCCAGAAATCTAATCTCCAGTGATTCTTAAAATTATGGGGCTCCTGGAGAGCCCAATAAAAAACACTAACAAACCCTACCAATGAATAAGCACACAAGGGGAAAAGCTCTCCGGCTTAGTAGAAATATGTTGTAAACACACATTGCTCAATGCTCAAATGGCCTGTCTTAAGATGTCATTTACAGAGAATGATGTTGCTGATCTGACTGGAAGTTCGCTTTGCCCAGATACCACCACTCTGGATTTGTCCTCCCTTGGGTGCTGTGCTGGTTTCTCCATTTATACACAAACCTTGCCAAGTTCTCAGCAATTCCCTCAACTGGCTTTTACTGTACAGGATCCCTGGAGGTTCAATTCTGTTTTCTGGAGTCAAGCAAATACAAAACAAGTTGGTGAGAAGTTTCAGCTATTTCACTTCCTCCAGAAAAGAGAAGTTTGTGGAAGATTCAATATAAAAGGGACAGCTGTTTTGTTTTTTGTTTTTTTAATTTTTCCCCCCCCACAGGATCAGTAAATTTCAGAGTTGGAAAAAATTGTACATCAATCATTCCTCTTCAATAATCAAAATATCTTCTTCTCACTTCTTAAGAATTTAAGACAAAAATGGCCAATTAACACTTATGCAGCGTTACCTGGAAAGCCCACACACTGAAAGTAGTAGGTAGGAAGGGGGGAATCTGTTCTACAATTAACAAAGAGCATGGAACTCCTTTCAGCTTCCCCAGTGCCCCCATATTCATGTTTTGGACACTGATTATCCTTCAAGAACTTCTGTGCCATTAAATCTCCTATCATTCACTTGGACTTTGGGTTTCACCTAGGAGAAGGCAATGGCAACCCACTCCAGTGTTCTTGTTTGGAGAATCCCAGGGACGGGGGAGCCTGGTGGGCTGCCGTCTATGGGGTCGCACAGAGTCGGACACGACTGAAGCGACTTGGCAGCAGCAAGGTATAAGAGGTGTTGTAGAACACTCTGAAACCTCTAAAGGGTTAAGTGCTGTGGACAATACAACCTCAATGCATATGGAGGAAGGCAAATCCCGTAAACAGTCATAACTGATCGGATCAAATGAGATAAGAGAAGGCAGCTGGGTGCTTCTTTTCCCTCAGAAGAAGGAATTATTTAAAAATCTAGGATAATTGGCACCTGGCTGCCTACGCCCCCATCCCTGTCTCCTACAAACATTTCCGAAGCAAGGTTTCCAGAATCCCAACAGATTAGAGTTCTAGGCGTTGTCATCTCTTTTCCAGGCTGTCACAACAGCCTCCTCAGTCTCCCCATACCAGTGTTCCCCCTACCGCAATCCAGCCGACGCTTCAATGGGCTCCACCCACAAACCCTCAGCTAAGCACTCAAAAGAGTTTTTTCAAATGGGCCCTAACCTAACTTTCCAAACTTCTCCTCCGACCCCAAAACCTCCCTAGCACTCAATCCAGTAAGTCTTTCCTTTACTTCCAGCTCAAGGTCTCTTTCCCAGAGGTCCCCGTTCCCTCCCCCTACTCTTCCAACCCCCACAGCTGCCGGAGATTAGCCCCATCCCTTGGGGCTCCGCTCAGATTTCACTCCCCCCAACAGGTCTATTCACATTTCTATCAACCGCATTCAACAGGACTGAAACATCTTTTCTGAACACCTCTGGTCCCAGCTCCCGCCGGGCCTCGCGTCCCCAGCAGGCTCGGTTCTGCGCATGGAGTGGGTCGCCCGCAGCACTCTAGAAATCGCAGCTCAAGGCGAAGAGACGCGGACGCCTCCCGCAGACGTCCCTCGAGACCGGGTGTGGCAAGCCTAGCTCTCAGTCAGCCGACTCCTCGCTACGCGGAGCCCCTAAGTCCTCGGCCCAGAGGCCCCGGCGGGCAGTGCGGGATCTTCCCAGCCTCAGCCAGCGGCGCTGCGACTGGACCCGGAGGAGCAGCCGCTAAGCGCTGGGGTGTGTATCAGGCCGGCTCCAACAGCTCCGCCGGCTCCCGGCCTCTCCCCCAGCTCTGCTCGCTTCCCGGCTCGAGTCCGCCCATAGCGCCCGGGAGCCCGTCGCTTTCCCGGCGCCCTCTGGGGAGCTCGGGGGTGCGCAAAAGCCCGGAAGGGCGCTGCCCGCGCCTAACCCCCTCCTTGGTCCCAGCTTGGCTGGGCCCGGGTCCACCGCGGGCCTCACCTCTCCTCTCTACGAATCCGCTGAGCACTGGTTCGGCCGGGACCCGCTGGAACCTGACGACACCGCACAAGTGGCGCCGCACCTGCCAAGGAGCAAGAGAGGTGACTAGGCTCGCCTGACGTCACGGCCTCCCCGAGCGCCGCGAGCGCGGAGTCACCTGATCACCCTGGCAACACGCGCGGGGCGGGGCGAGGCGGGGGGCGGCGTCACAGCGCGAGCCCCGCCCGGAGCAGCGAGGCCCGGAGGCGCCACCCAGAGAGCTCCCGAGCGGTTTACGGTAACTCGAGGTCCGGGTCCGGCCGTCCGGCTCCGGCTTCCCTGCTCTGGCCTTAAAGTAGGCATGGATAAGTGGGCATGGATACCCGAGGCTCCAAAAGGCAGTCACCTCAGGCTGGATCAGTGCTCCGAGACTCCAGACGTTATCCCCTCACCGTCAGGGCAAGTGCCTGGCCTCAGGGCCTGTGTCCTCACCGAACCCATAAGGGATTCAGTGCAAGGCATGCTGCAGGCTTCGCTTGTGGGCCGCTTCTCTCCGCGTCTTCTTCTAGATCCAACTAGGTTTGAGGGTTTGCTTCGAAAACTGTACATGAGAGGACTGGGGCTGAGTTTGGTAACTGGATTGCTCTCTGGCAACTTTACCCATAAGCCTCACAACAAGTAGTGCAGCCTTTGCTGGAGAATATAATAGTAAGACTTCATTCACTCAGGATGAAGAACAGGCTGTAGGCCAGCCCAGTCCTCCAGTCCTGCAGCCCTCCTCCTCTGCCAACAGAAAGAGAAAGCACTGAAACACCCAGAGCAAAGCTTAGCACAACTCTGAAAGTCCTAGTTGAAGTCCGATTTGTTTTCAGTTTAGAAATTGATTTTCCCTTCAGTTTCCTCCCCTAGCTCACTATGATGGTATGCCTACATCTCTGTGACTTTCCAGTCACTAGACATAGACCGTCAGTTTCAAAATGAAAATGTAAGATCCTGTGGAGGTCCTGGTTTGAGAGCCACTGCTTATTCTATCCCTTTACTTCTTTCTGAGTTCCATTTAAGTTTTACTCTCCTACACGCTGCACCACTATGGAAGTTTCATATATGTTGTCCTTCCCTCTTAGAGTATGGGATTTTAAACCAAAAAGTTACTTTATAAATAACTTCTAGTGAGCATCTTTGACTGGCAATGGGTACTTAAGGCACGATCCTTGAAGATTAAAAGTTTATGAGTGGTGCATCTCATATCCAAGTACCACCTGTACTGTTTACTTAATAGTTTTGTTTCAAGTGACACTTGTTTATTTTTATACATTTAAAAAAGAAACTAGCATATAAATGGGGTGGGGGAAAGACAGCTGTGAAAGAGAAGAATCATGGCTCCAGACAGAGTTGTACTAAAAGGAAAGAGATTTAAAACATGAGCCCAGGTCTCAAAGAGCAGAGATTAGGAGGCAGGAAGATGGTGGGAGCAGAGCAGGGGTAGCCAGACCTGGGGTGGCTGGTTGGGCTGAGGAGAGGAGCTCTAAATGCAGGTTAGGGATGCGTGGGGGAAAAGCTGCGCTGGAATGAGGTTTGAGGGATGCAGTAGAGGGGAGAAGTCTGGGAGTGGAGAGAATGGAGAGGGGATCTAGAGGAAGAAGGAACAGTGGTTTGAGGAGGGACTACTGAAAGGAAGGGTGTGCTAACAGCATTAAGGAAAGGGAGATTACAAAAATGAGGACTGCAAGGAAGGAGGAGCAGTGAGAAGAACCTGATGGAGGCCCTATGGGAAAGCTCAGAGCTTCTGAGGCTGTAATGTGGGCAGAGCAAGGTGAGATGAGAGTGGGGGCAGGGTTAACTGCCTTGGAAGAGAGGGCAGCTGGACATACAGGGCCATGCTGTGGGAGAAGAATGGTGTTTTCAGTAAGGTCCTTGGCCACTCCCATTTTACTGAGTTGTTTGGGATAATGGCAATAAGCAGTTCATGATCTGAGCCACAGTCAGCTCCTGGTCTTGTTTTTGCTGACTGTATAGAGCTTCTCCATCTTTGGCTGCAAAGAATATAATCAATCTGATTCCGGTATTGACCATCTGGTGATGTCCATGAGTAGAGTCTTCTCTTGTGTTGTTGGAAGAGGGTGTTTGCCATGAGCAGTGCGTTCTCTTGGCAAAGCTCTGTTAGCCTTTGCCTTGCTTCATTCTGTACTCCAAAGCCAAATTTGCCTGTTACTCCAGGTATTTCTTGACTTCCTACTTTTGCGTTCCAGTCCCCTATAATGAAAAGGACATCTTTTTTGGGTGTTAGTTCTAGAAGGTCTTGTAGGTTTTCATAGAACCGTTCAACTTCAGCTTCTTCAGCATTACTGGTCAGGGCATAGACTTGGATTACTGTGATATTGAATGGTTTGCCTTGGAAACAAACAGAGATCATTTTGTCATTTTTGAGATTGCATCCAAGTACTGCATTTGTTGTACTTGACTCTTGTTGACTATAATGGCTATTCCATTTCTTCTAAGGGATTCTTGCCCACAGTAGTAGATATAATGGTCATCTAAGTTAAGTTTACCCATTCCAGTCCATTTTGGTTCACAGATTCCTAAAATGTTGATGTTCACTCTTGTCATCTCCATACAGTCAGCAAAAACAAGACTGGGAGCTGACTGTGGCTTGGGTCATAAACTCCTACTGCCAAATTCAGACTTAAATTGAAGAAAGTAGGGAAAACCACTAGACCATTCAGGTATGACCTAAATCAAATCCCTTACGATTATACAATGGAAGTGACAAATAGATTCAAGGGATTAGATCTGATAGACAGAGTGCCTGAAGAACTATGGACAGAGGTTCGTAACATTGTACAGGAGGCAATGATTAAGACTGTCCCCAAGAAAAAGAAATGCAAAAAGGAAAAATGGTTGTCTGAGAGGCCTTACAATAGCTGTGAATAGAAGAGAAGCAAAAGGCAAAGGAGAAAAGGAAAGATATAAGCATCTGAATGCAGAGTTCCAAAGACTAGCAAGGAGAGATAAGAAAGCCTTCCTCGGCGATCAATGCAAAGAAATAGAGGAAAACAACAGAATGGGAAAGATGAGATCTCTTCAAGAAATTAGAGATACCAAGGGAACATTTTATGCAAAGATGGGCACAATAAAGGACAGAAATGGTATGGACCTAACAGAAGCAGAAGACATTAAGGAGAGGTGGCAAGAATACACAGAAGAACTATTAAAAAAAGATCTTCATGACCCAGATAATCACAATGGTGTGATCACTCACCTAAAGCCAGACATCCTGGAATGAGAAGGCAAGTAGACCTTAGGAAGCATCACTACGAACAAAGCTAGTGGAGGTGATGGAATTCCAGTTGAGCTGTTTCAAATCCTAAAAGATGATTCTGTGAAAGTGCTACACTCAATATGCCAGCAAATTTGGAAAACTCAGCAGTGGCCAAAGGACTAGAAAAGGTCAGTTTTCATTCCAATCCCAAAGAAAGGCAATGCTAAAGAATGCTCAAGCTATTGCACAATTTCAGTCATCTCATATGCTAGCAAAGTAATGCCCAAAATTTTCCAAGATAGGCTTCAACAATACATGAACCAAGAACTTCCAGATGTTCAAGCTGGATTTAGAAAAGGCAGAGGAACCAGAGATCAAATTGCCAACATTCACTGGATCATTGAAAAAGCAAGAGAGTTCCAGAAAAACATCTACTTCTGCTTTATTGACTACGCCAAAGCCTTTGACTGTGTGAATCACCACAAACCGTGGAATATTCTTCAAGAAATGGGAATACCAGACCACCTGACCTGCCTCCTGAGAAATCTGTATGCAGGTCAAGAAGCAACAGTTAGAACTGGACATGGAGCAACAGACTGGTTCCAAATTGGGAAAGGAATACGTCAAAGCTGTATATTGTCACCCTACTTCTTTAACTTATATGCAGAGTACATCATGAGAAATGCTGGACTGGATGAAAAACAAGCTGGAATCAAGATTGTAACCTCAGATATGCAGATGACACCACCCTTATGGCAGAAAGTGAAGAAGCCTCTTGATGTAAGTGAAAGAGGAGAGTGAAAAAGTTGGCTTAAAACTCAACATTCAGAAAACTAAGATCATGGCATCTGGTCCCATCATCACATGGCAAATAGATGGGGAAACAGTGGAAAGAGTGACAGACTATTTTGGGGGGCTCCAAAATCACTGTAGATGGTGACTGCATCCATGAAATTAAAATACGCTTGCTCCTTGGAAGACAAGCTATGACCAATCTAGACAGCATATTAAAAAGCAGAGACATTACTTTGCCCACAAAGGTCCGTCTAGCCAAAGCTATGGTTTTTCCAGTAGTCATGTATGGATGTGAGACTTGGACTATAAAGAAAGCTGAGTGCTGAAGAATTGATGCTTTTGAATTGTGGAGTTGGAGAAGACTCTTGAGAGTCCCTTGGACTGCAAGGAGATCCAACCAGTCCATTCTAAAGGAGATCAGCCCTGGGTGATGCTAAAGCTGAAACTCCAGTACTTTGGCCACCTCATGTGAAGAGTTGACTCATTGGAAAAGACTTTGATGCTGGGAGGGATTGGGGGCAGTAGGAGAAGGGGACGACAGAGGATGAGATGGTGGCTGGATGGCATCACCGACTCGATGGATGTGAGTTTGAGTGAACTCCGGGAGATGGTGATGGACAGGGAGGCCTGGCGTGCTGCGATTCATGGGGTCGAAAAGAGTTGGACACAACTGAGCGACTGAACTGAACTGAACTTGGATGTGATGGGGCATAACCATCAAAGGAAAAATAGAATGTTCCCCACCCTCATTCCCACCACTCCCTTGAGGAAGGAGCGCTATCATGAATACAAATTCAAGGAATGTTACTTGGCAGCAATCCAGAACTGAGACATGGCAAAGGAGCATGGCCATTTCTAGGATTTGACCTCCAATCCCAGAAGTGAATAGTCAGCCAGATGTAGAAGTTATTGGAGTTTCTTAAAATTTTCTTTCCTGAAAATAAAGAAAAATGCCTGTGTGAAAGGTCCTGAAACTCCAGTACTTTGGCCACCGCATGAGAAAAGTTGACTTATTGGAAAAGACTCTGATGCTAGGAGGGATTGGGGGCAGGAGGAGAAGGGGACAACAGAGGATGAGATGGCTGGATGGCATCACTGACTCGATGGACGTGAGTCTGAGTGAACTCCGGGAGTTGGTGATGGACAGGGAGGCCTGGCATGCTGCTATTCGTGGGGTCGCAAAGAGTCGGACACGACTGAACGACTGAACTGAACTAAACTGAACTGAAGGTCCTGACAACGCAAAGTTTTGTGAATGGATTAGCCACAGAAATGGCAAAGGATTTTCAACATTTGTGAACTCAGGAAAACCATCCAAGGATTGTGGAGGCAGCATAATGCAGGGGTAGGGAACATATGCTCTGTGATTTATCCATTTTGTAAAATCAGACAAGTTATCCACCTTCCTTGACCCTCAGTCTTATCTGTAAAATGGGTTTAATACCTACTTCATGAGACTGTCATTAACTCGAGGTGAATTCTAAGTCAAAGGAAAGACACAGATTCAGGTTTTCAGGAGGCCATTTTCAAACTCATTGTATTTGGGGGACTTCCCTGGTGGTCCTGTGGTTAAGAATCTGCCTTGCAATGAGCAGGATGCAGATTCAATCCTTGGTCAGGGAACTAAGAGCCCATATGCCACAGGGCAACTTAGCCCGTGCCACAACTACTGAGCCCATGGGAGCCCACTCACCACAACTAGAGAGAGTCTATGCCCCGTAACAAAAGGTAACAGATGGCGCAATGAAGATCCTGCATGCTGCAACTAAGACCTGATGTATCCAAATACATAAATATTTTTTAAAAATCACTCTATTTTCATTGGCCCCATTTGTTCACTTACCAACTGGATGAAGGAATGTCTCTTGGATGCCTAATATACACACTACACCGTGATGGATATGAAAGGGGTGAGTTCTCTGACTTGGTCCTCCAGACAGGACAGTGGGACAGTATGAGAGCTCCACAAAGACCCTGTGAAACTGAAGGCTAAACTATGTCATGCCCTTCTCTGCCCTTAGTATTCACAAAGAGGGACACCATGCTGGCTGCATTGGAAGGTGGGATGTATGAAAGACAGGGTCTGGAACACAGCCGGAAAGGCAAGATTTGGAGAAGTGGTGAGAGAAAAGAGCTTTCTTGGTCATGTCATCCAGATGACATGAACACCTGGGACAGGGGCTTAGTAAATATTTGCTGAGTGAATAAATGAATGAATGAAAGATTTGAACAAATAAGCAAAGGCCATACCATTAGGGAATGGTGGGCCCAGGCATAAGCCCAGCCTAGGTCGGCTGTGGAAACTAGAGAGTTGTGAGAAACAAGGTAGGGACAGGGAAGACTGTAAGAGGAGCTTTTGAAACAGCAGAATCTTCTGGTAGCAACACAGGGTCTGGAGCCAGGGTGACAGGGTTGCATTCGAACTCTTATCACTTATTGGCCACATGTCCTTGAGAAAGTTATTTAGCCTCTTTCTGTGTTAGTGTCCTCATTTGGAAAAAAAATATGGATTACATTGTTATCTACTTTATAGATTTTTTTCCCACCCTATCCCTATCCACAGTGTATCTAGAGTGTTATTTTGAAGATTAACTAAGATGATGTGTATGAAACCTAGACATGGAGCTTGGCACCTAGTCAGTGCTCCTACCGGAAAAGATGCTTTTGAACTGCGGTGTTGGAGAAGGCTCTTTTTATTAAAATCTAAATTTATTTATTTTAATTGGAGGCTAATTACTTTACAATATTGTATTGGTTTTGCCATACATCAACATGAATCCGCCATGGTGGAGAAGACTCTTGAGAGTCCCTTGGACTGCAAGGAGATCCAACCAGTCCCTCCTAAAGGAGATCAGTCCTGAATGTTCATTGGAAGGACTGATGTTGAAGCTGAAACTCCAATACTTTGGCCACCTGATGTGAAGAGCTGACTCATTTGAAAAGACCCTGATGCTGGGAAAGATTGAGGGCAGGAGGAGAAGGGGACCACAGAGGATGAGATGGTTGGATGGCATCACTGACTCAATGGACATGAGTTTGAGTAAACTCTGGGAGTTGGTGATGGACAGGGAAGCCAGGTATGCTGCAGTCCATGGGGTTGCAAAGAGTCGGACACGACTGAGCGACTGAACTGAAGCGCTCCTAACTGTTCACTTTTCTTTATTATTGGTATTGGTTTTATTAAGGCATGAGAAGAAGAGTATGGATTCAATACAAAAACAATAGGAATCTACTGAAGCTCCTCAGAATGGAAAGTGGGAATGGAGGCAATGTTTTTGTGTTTGTTTTTTAAGAATATATTTTTATTTATTTTAAAATTTCTATTGGAGTGTAGTTGCTTTACAATGTTGTATTAGTTTCTACTGTATGGCAAAGTGGATCAGCTATATGTATACATATATCCCCTCCTTTTGGAGGATGTAGTGTTTTGTAAAGAATTGTTTGGAAGCAGCATCCAACATGGTCAGAAGGGAGAGTAGGGGCAAAGGTGCAGCCCCAAGAGCTGAGGAAGGGCTGACCAAGGACTAGAAACCACCCCTTCTGGAGAGGAGGAGGGCTGTCTTTTGCTCACATGTGTGTGGCAGTTGGAGCCTGGCAGGTGGAGGTGCACAGAAACCCTATTAAAATGAACATCTCTACATGCTGCACAGGTGAAATAATGTCTTTCTGGAGCTCACAGGCTCAGTGGCAAACACTGTGGAACTCCTCTCAGAACAGAGTTTTAAAGCACTGGGAAATCCACTAAGAGTTGGCTTCTGGCTTTCCTCCTGTGGAAACAGACAAATGAACACATGTGAAAGGAAAGCCAGTGAATGTGGCCAGTACGTACACAAACACCAGAAAAAAAACAAATCAGATTCTTTTCATGTTTGAGGATATTAAAGAAAGGGGAAAACAGCTTCACTTCTGTTTGCTAGCTCATTGGTCTGCCTGATTGTAACAGAATTTGAGGTCCATGTGAAGGAGAAAGGTGTCAGTCTGCTTTCGGCCGTGCTTCAAGGTTTGGGGTTTCACCTGAGCAATGAGTTTCAGTTTTACACATCTTTTTTCTGATTTACATTTTCAGATTCCAATCTGCTAGTCAGGATTGTCTCCATTGCAAGGAACTAAAATGCTCTTCAAATCAGTTTAAGAGAGAGAGAGAATTTATTGGCTCTTGAAACCAGGAGTCCAGACACAAATCTGAACTTCAGGTATAGCTGGATCCAGGCACTCAAACAGTTTCACCAGGAATCACCTCTCTTGCTCTATCTCTCGGCTCTCTTTTCTGTGCATTCTCTGAGAGTGCAGCCCCTCTGAGAGTGTTAGAAGCACATTCTCAAATCAGACAAAAAGCTTTCTCTTTCCCAGAGAACTTTTTACTAAGAAAAGTTCCAGATTGGAGTCTTACTGGTTGCATCGGCTTGGGGTAAATTGCTTCTCTCTGAATGTGTGGTTGTGGCTAGGGGATGTGGCATCTTGGCTAGTTCGTGCTGTCATCTGGAACTGGGGGTAAGGCTAGCCATCTCTCAAACCCCACGTTGGAAAGTGCGGAAAGAACAGCTTCCCCAGGAAAATTGAAGTTTAGTTACCAGAATTAGGAAGAACAGATGCCTAGCAAACAAAAAACACAGCTGACCCCTACAGGCCACTGATACCAAAACCACAAGCTTATTGAAGAGTCCTGTAGGCACATGTATTCAATAATATGAAATTCCAGTATTATTCCAAAAGGGTAGCTTTGACTCTAATTGGGAGCCAACTCACCTCCGGTATTTCCAGGAAAAGTGCATCCACTGGGGGGCAAACTCCAGCACTGAGAGGTTCAGCCTTGTTGAGATCATGGTATAGAGCCCACCACTGGTTTTACCTAAGTGCACTCTCTTCTCTGGAAGGATTACTTCTGAGGAAAGTGCTTCAGAGAGTACTTCATGCTTTAAATGTGTTTGCACAGCACCTTGAGTTCTCAAGAAGCACCACATAAAGGCGTGCAATTTTAATTGTGACTTTTCAAAGCACTGATTCCTAAAGTGGCCTGGCATTTAGATAATGATCTTAGAAACCCAGCCCTGGAGGAAAACTCATTTTTCTCATAGGCTGTGACTCAAGTGAGTATGAAGTTTTCATCAACTCTTAAGAATCTCCCTGATTTCTGATATTTTGAAAATAAGGGGGAAAAAATCAGCACCTATAAATTTGAGATACTCAGCCTATATGTCTGTTTGCATTTATATTTATTGAATGAACCAATGATTCATGGAGAAGGGAGCCACAGAGGATCAGATGGGTTGATGGCATCACTGAATCAAAGGACATGAGTTTGAGCAAACTCCAAGAGACATAGTGAAGGACAGGGAAGCCAGGCATGCCGCAGTCCATGGGGTCGCCAAGAGTTGAACACAACTTAGCCACTAAACGATAACAAATGATGATTTAGCACTTGACATATGAAGAATATGAACTCAGGGAAAACATTAAATCCACATATTCATTCAGCACATGTATTAAGTACCAACCACGTGCCAGGGGCTGTTCTAAGCTCTGGAGATGTAGGAATAAGCAAAACAAAATTTTCAAAATCCTTGCTTATATCAAACTTACATTTTAGTAGCTGTGTCCATTCATATACAGCTTTGGGTCTCCTCTGTGTCACTGACAGGGATTGTCATAATCACCAGTAAACATGCAGGACAAATTCTTTGCGAGTGCTTCCTCTAAGGCAAGGCTTTTGGCCAGCGCTCTGTGTACGTTTTCTCGTTATTCTCTTCTTCCTAGGGATTAAAAACAGAATTCAGAGAGATGCACAACCTGTTTAAGAGGCCCTAGGAAGTAAGGGGTGGAGCCAAGATTGAAACTCATTTCTCCATTTCTGCCTTTTTAAAAATTATTTCATTTCTTACGGTTGTATCATCTATTTATTTGTTTTTGACCATGCCATGTGGTATGTGAGATCTTTGTTCCCCTACCAGGGATTGAACCTGAGCCCCTTGCATTAGAAACACAGAGTTTTAACCACTGGACCACAGGAAAGTCCCTTCACATCTGCCTTTTAATTTGTACCCTTTCTTCGAGTGTGGAAGGAGGATGATGCGAAGTGGTGGGATTATGGCAAACTGGAGAACAAGCTCTGTGCAAAGGGAGCCACTATCTAGCCACTTGGCACAGGGGAGTTGGCCTGGTGTAGCCAAGTCTTATGATTTTTTTTCCAGAGAAGCTAGCAAACAGAATTTTGACGTGAAAACCAGTTTTTAAAATACTAGTTAAGCTAAGTATTTTTTAAAATACTGGTGAAAGCTAAACACAATCTGTCTGAGCATTATTCAGGCCATAGGTCTGCCCTTCTATGAGAAAGCACCCCAAAACGAAAAGTGGGTTGAAAAATACAGCTCTGGGGGCTTGCATGATGTAGTTGTCAGGTTGATTTGATAAGGCTAAGTTAAACAGGTGCCCCTGTTTACCAGTAAAGCAATGTCCTTAATGAAAGTTAACAGTGAGGGAGCAGCTGGGGCGTTCCTACCCACTAGCATGGAGGAGGCTGAAGTGAGCCATCTTAGGCTGGGTTGACAGGCCATGCTTATCTGAAAGGGAAAATTTAACTTCAGGGCGGGCTCCATGTTACATCTGAGGCCCTAATAATGATGATTATGCTGTCACTGCACAAGACGCAGTTCAAAATAATTCTCTTCCTAAAAATTACATTCTGCTCGCTTCCTGGTTCTTCTTTGTCTCCTCTTGCCCCAGGACTCCCATGCTCAGCAAGCCTTTCCTCTTACCCACCCCAACGACTGGCAGTCACAGGACAGATGGTGGTCCCATCACTGGGGTGGTCTGAGACCAGAACAAGGCTGGTCACCTGTTGGTGGCAGTGCCTCTTCCTGTCCTGGCCTTTGGAGGGAGGGCAGAAGAACTTCCACATTAAAAAAAAAAAAAACATTTGCACCATCAATAGGCTGAGACTCTACAAGACAATAGTTTTGCTTAAAATGAGTAAAGGAATTCCCATCTCCTGGATCTTCACAAGATCAGAAAACCTCTGTTTACTACAAGGATTGTTTCAAAAAGGAAAGTGAAATCTGGCATATGAAAAATCCCCTTTCTATCCGTTCTCAAGATAGTAACTCTGCAGACATATGCCACGTGTATTCCATCACAGCACAACAGTGCTGTCGTGCGCTGGGGACAGATTTGCTGCTGCTGCTAAGGCTGCTGCTGCCACCGCCGCCTCCACCACCTCCTTCTGTTGCCTGGAGAAAGCCGAGGCATGTGGCACTGCTGTGAGATTCTTAGAAGATCAGGCAATTGTTCCTGGCTGGGGCCCTACAACTCAGTTTGTACAGCAAGGCTCTGAATCCTACCTCTCCTGGGCCCTGGAAGCCTTGTTTTTGTTTTCTTTGGAAAACACACACAGTAAGGACTTAGACACTTTCTGAAAGGAATAGGAGAAGGAAAACTCCCCCATTCCTTACTTGAAAGATCATTTACTTCTCCCGCTCAGGGAGGCAGGGCAGTGCTATGAGTGTCCAGAGACCTGCATTCTAGCCCTGGTTCCCCTAAATCCTTGTTTTGGAACCCAGAACCATTTATTAAATCTTTTTGGGCCTCAATTTCCTCATCTGTAGAGTGGGAATAGTAATAGGCCCAGACACACAGAGCTGTCACAAGGGTTAAATGGTATGGGCAGTAGAAGCTGCTCTCTGCACAGAACAAGTTCTCCAGGTCACGGGAGCCTCCATGTATCCCCACCATTGACCGCCAGAATCCACACCCTAGGTTGCTGCTGCTACTGCTGCTAAGTCGCTTCAGTTGTGTCCGACTCTGTGCGACCCCATAGACGGCAGCCCACCAGGCTCCCCTGTCCCTGGGATTCTCCAGGCAAGAACACTGGAGTGGGTTGCCATTTCCTCCTCCAACGCGTGAAAGTGAAAAGTGAAAGTGAAGTCGCTCAGTCGTGTCTGACTCTTAGCGACCCCATGGACTGCAGCCTACCAGGCTCCTCTGTCCGTGGGATTTTCCAGGCAAGAGTACTGGAGTGGGGTGCCATTGCCTTAGGCATCTGCTTCACCTTGGCCTCACCACTAATTTTTCTGGGGCTCCTTGGTCAGGTGATCAGGAGTTATACATGATGACCAGGGTTACTCAAGTGCAGTTCTTTTTTTAAAAAAAATTTTATAGAAGTATAGTTAATTTGGGTTTTCCAGGAGGCAGGAGTGGTAAAGAACTCGCCTGCCAATTCAGGAGATGTGAGACAGGTTCGATCCCTGGGTTGGGAAGATCCCCTGGAGGAGGGCATGGCAACCCACTCCAGAATCCCATGGACAAAGGAGCATGGTGGGTTACAGTCCATAGGGTTGCAAAGAGTCGGACAAAACTGATTCGCCTTAGCATAGCATGTGTAGCACATAGTTACACACTTTACAATGTTATGTTTAATTTCTTCTGTAGAGCAAACTGACTCATTATATATTCTTTTTCACATTCTTTTTCATTATAGTTTATCACAGGATAGTGAATCCCTGCGCTGTAGAGTAGGGCCTTGTGGTTTACCTCTAGTGCAATTCTTTGGCTGCTGCAGGGGAGACCTTGGTACCAGCTACACCCGGAGCCTTATTTAAGTGTCACCTTTACCTGAATTTCTGGGCTGCTTTGGCCACAGGCCAGAGGAGAGTAAGTCTGTCTACCTCCTGCTCCAGGCCGCTCCCTGGAGAGGCCAAACTCGCAGTTCCCTGGGTGTGGAGTCCACCTGCATCAGAGAGGGAGGGGCACTGTGGCCATGCAGTTTCCTCAGCTCCAGGCTAGATCCACTGCTTCTTTTTTTTTCCCCCATATTTTAATTTTTATTGAATATATTAACATAATATTTGGACATAGGTGAAAAATATATTGTTGAAATTCATTTCACCTGAGCTTTTTACTTTTAATTAAAATTGCATGTATGATTTTCATTATATTTCTATTGGCGAGCACTATCCTAAGGTGTCCTGGACGAGCCTGTTCTGGGATTCCCTGGTGGCTCAGTAGTAGAGAATCTGCCTGCCAAGCAGGAGGTGCAGTTTCGATCCCTGGGTCAGGAAGATCTCCTGGAGAAGGAAACAGCAACTCACTCCATTATTCTTGCCTGGGAAATCCCATGGACAGAGGAGCCCGGCATGCTACAGTCCATGGAAGACTCACTGCTTCTGAATCACTGGGGCCAGGGCCTAGGCATCTTCAAGTAACAAACCCTCTGAGAGAGAACAGCCTATCAGATCAGATCAGATCAGATCAGTCCGACTCTTTGCGACCCCATGAATCGCAGCACGCCAGGCCTCCCTGTCCATCACCAACTCCCAGAGTTCACTCAGACTCATGTCACAGTTAGCATTTATGGCCCTCTGGTCCCTCAAACTCTGCAGATGTTTTCCTCAACCTATCTCTCCTCGTGTGTCCTGCTTAACTGGGTCATTGTCGTGCAGGGAAGCCACGCCTTCAAGCTACAAAGTCCCCTGAGTCTGGGATCGTCCCCATCACCTCATAGCAGAGTTTGGCCCTTCTCCCCTCCCCCTATCCTCACCCCCCAGACCTGTTCAGGCCTTCCCCTTGATTTCACACCAGAACCAGTGGTCTTGCTCTCACCTGTCTAATCTGGAGGTCTTGATCTGGAATGGACACCTGGTTCTAATATTCCCGTATTTAAAATTTTCCAGTGGTTTCCCATCCTGCAGGATCCAGTCTGAGGCAGTTAAAAGCCTTTGTCCTCAGCTTCATCTCTCTGGCCACTCCCCTAGAAGGAAAACTCCAGCTGGACTTATCTGATGCCCAGATCTTTGAATTTTCCATGGAGCTGCTTGCCTCTGGGCTACTACAGACACAGCACCCTTCACTGGAACAGTCTTCTTTGCTACTCTTCCTTCAAGTCTGAGCTGAAATGTCACCTCCTCTGGTGAGAGGTTACAAATAGAACATCTGTCACCTTCCCAGATGTTCTCAGGTAGTGCTGACTACTCCCTCCTCTTTCCCTGTACATGCCCTCAAAATATCACCCATGACTCTGTATTGCCTTTATTTGCTTGTGTGTTTCTGCCCCTCTAGACCCATGAGGGATTTCCATCTCATTAATTTCAAATTCCAAACCTTTATCAGGGTTGATAAGGTCCAGTATGATTTGGCTCACACCTACCTCTTCACCCCAACTCCTATCACTCTGCCCTACCCACTTCACCCTGTCACTCTGGCCTTCGAACTGTTTCCAAGATTACCAGACTGCTTCCTGTTCTGGGTCATTGTTCTTGAAGTGACCTTTTTCTGGAATGGCCTCCCCTAGATCTTTCATGGCTGTCTCTCTTGAATGCTCAGTCACTTTAATCGTGTCCTACTCTTTGTGACCCCATGGACTGTAACCCAGCAGGCTCCTCTGTCCATGGGGATTCTCCAGGCAAGAGTACTAGAGTGGATTGCCATGCCCTCCTCCAAGGGATCTTTCCAACTGAGGGATCAAACCCACGTCTCTTATGTCTCCTGCATTGGCAGGCGGGTTCTTTACCACTAGTGTCACCTGGGAAGCCCCTTGACCTCCAGATCTCCTCTCAAATGTCACCTCCTCAAGAATCACTTGGCCAACCAATCAAAAGTAATCTTCCCTCCTTCCATTGTCTCTTGCATACTATATTTTCTTTCCTTTATAGCACTTACCATAAGCTATAGTTAATTCATTTTAAGAATCAGCCCTATTGGAGTACAATTTACATATGGTAAAATGCACATGTTTAAGGTGTACAGTTATGTGAGTTTTGACAAATACCCAAATATTTACCACTCTACTCAAGATGTCAAATATTTCCATAATCTGTATAATTTTCCTGATACCCCCTTCCAGTCAGTACGCCCCGTCCCCAGGGCCAGCCCCAGTCAATCTCTACTCTGCTTTCTGTTCTGTTCCCATAGCTTAATGTTACTTGTTCTAGAACTGCATTTAAATGCAATCATCCAGGGAGTTCTCTGGTGGTCTAGTGGTTAGAATTCAGCACTTTCATTCCTCTGACCCAGGTTCAATCCCTGGTCAGGGAACTGAGATCCCACAAGCTGGGCAGAGGCAGCACCCCCTAAAAAGAACAGTGTAAATGTTATTATCCACCAGCATGTACTCTCCTGCCTGGCTTCTTTCACTTTGCAAAATGTTCTGGAGGTCCATTCATGTTGTAGCAGTTATCAGCATCTGTTTCTTTTTATTATTGAGTAGTAAGCTATTGTATGAATATATCTATTTGCTTGTTGATGGACACCTGGGCCATTTCCATTTTCAGGCTATTACGAATAATGCTGCTTTGACTTACAGACACAGGAAACAAACTTATGGTTACCAAAGGGAAAAGGAGTTGGGGAGGGATAAATAAGGAGTTTGGGATTAGCAAATACAAACTATTACATATGAAATACATAGACAACAAGGTCCTACTGTATAGCACAGGGAACTATATTCAATATCTTGTAATAAAATATAATGGAAAAGAATCTGAAAAAGAATATATCTATATCTATCTGAATCCCTTTGCTGTATACCAGAAACTAAAACGGCATTATAAATCAAGTATACCTCAATTTTTAATTATCTAAATAAATAAATAAAGCTGCTTGGACAATTTATGACAAGTCTTTGTGTAGACATACATTTCATTTTTTTCAGCTAAATATCTGTATTAGAGATTGCTGGGCATATGGTAAGTGTATATTTTACTTTATAAGATACTGCCACATTTCTTTCCAAAGTGATTTTCCATTTCACACTCCTGCCAGCAAGATATGAGTTTCAGTTGTTCCACATCTTTGACAACACTTATTACTGGTCTTTTAAATTTTAGCCACCCTAATAGATGTATGGTGTTATCTCATTTGTATTTCCCTAACAGCTAATGACATTAGACAGCTTTTCATGTGTGTATGGAATTTGTGTCACTTCTTTTTAAAGTATTTGTTAAAATCTTTTGCCCATATTTTATTTTGGTTATCTTCTTAATATTGAGTTATATTTCTTTATGTATTTTAGATACAAATTATTTGTCAAAAATGTGATTGCAAAACTTTCTTCTAGTTGGCAACTTACCTTTTCATGTTCTTAATGCTGTCTTCCAACTCACTCCCCCTTTTATAATTAGTTCTTTCCATGATCTGAGAAATCTCTGCCTATCCCAAGGTCATGTAGATTTTCTTACGCTTTCTTCTACAAGTTTTAAAGTTTTCTTTTTAAAAAATTTAGTTCTTTGATCCATCTCAAGTATGTTGTGAAGTAGAGACTGAGAGTCATTCATTTCCATATGGATATTCAATTATTCCAGCACCATCTGCTGGAAAGTCTATCTCTTCACCTGTAGTTACTTAAATTTTAATTACTGAATTTTTCATTTAATTATTTGTCTCTCCCACTAGACTGTAAACTCCATATATTTGTTCTAACTGAATCTGGGCTGTTTTCCATCACTGCTACCCCCTTGCAGGGAGAGGAAACAGAGTAAGGTTTACTCGGCAGTTAATTTTAGACGTGACCCTGGGAACAGGAGTAGGGTGTGGGACGGGAAGGAAGGAAAGCAAGACATGTACTGTGGAGTTGGTGGCCACCGTGGAGCTCAATCCAGCAGGGGCCTGCTGAGGAGCAGCACAGACGGCACCTCAGAACTGTCCACCGAGCATCAGAGCAGCGAGCATCCACCCACCAATACCAGTCCAATGGGTCCAGGGTTACCCAGCAGGGCTAACTCACCCACACTTCCAGACCATCATGCCTGAGTCCAGATACAAGCAAGAAGGCACACGTTGTGGGGAGCAGCTAAGCCAACCTGCTCGAAGCTGGTTGCCATGGCAATGGCTGAGTAAAGGGTGGGCCAGAAGGATGGGAGAAGTGCCACAAGAGGTCTCCGACCCACACTCATTCAACAAATACTCATTGTCTCCTCTGTGCCAAGCCCTGTGTTAAGCACTGGAGACAGTCATCAAAAAGCCAACAGGAGACAGACAGTAAACAGTTTGGTAACTGAATCAACATTTTATCAAGCAAAGTACTATGAAGACAAATAAAACAGGGTAGGAGAACTGTGAGGCTGAGTAGCAGGATGGGGTTCCTTTGGACCATCAGGGAAGGCCTCTGAGAAGCTGATATTAGACAGAGAGTAAATGGGGTGAGAAACTGAGCCACCTGCATACAGAGAGCAGGAACATTCCAGACAGAAGCAGCTTAGGGTGTTAGAGAAGCAACAGGGAAGTCACTGCGACGGGAGCTCAAGGCACAAAGGCCAGGAGAGAGGGTCTGGCGGGCCTCAGAAGTGAATTTGAACTTTATTTGAGTGTGGTGTGAAACCACTGGGGGTTTTAAGAAGGGTCATGGCATAGTCTTATTTACAGTTTAAAAGTTGTGCGGGCTACCATGACACATGTATTAGAATGGCTGAAATTAAAACTGATAATACCCAGTAGTGGCAGGAATGCAGGGTGACTGCAGCTCTCATACACTGCTGGTGGGAATGCAAAGTGGTACAGCCAGTTGGCAAAAGAGTTCAGTCATTTCACATAAAGATAAACAAAGATAAACTTACATTTATCATGCAACCCAACAATCCCATTCTTAGGGATTTACCAGAGTGGAATGAAGCTTATATTCACAAACCTGTTACACAAATGTTCACAGTCATTTGTGTAACAGAAACAATTCAAATGCCCTTCAATTGGTGAAAGGCTAAAAGGTGGCAAGTCCATGTAAAAATATTCTTAGTAACAAAAAAGGATGAACTACTAATCATACATGCAACAACCTGGAAGAACCTCAAGAGCCTTATGCTTAGTGAAAAAACTCAATCTCAAAAGGTTACATATGAATGATTTCATTTAGACAACATTCTAAAAATGACAAAACTATAGAAATGGAGATCTGATTACTGGTTGCCAGGGGTCAGGGAGGAGGACCAGGGAGGCCTGAGGTGGGAGTGAGTGTCACTACAAAGAGCGAGCATGAGAGAGTTCTTCCATGATGATATAACAGTTATCCATCTCAACAGGCTGTGGTAGTTACAGGAATCTCTACTCTGGATTTAAGTGCATACAACTACATACACAGCTCCCCCCTACACAAATGAATGCGGTTAAAAACTGGTTAAAACTAGGGAATTCCCTGGTTACCCAGTGGTTAGTACTTTGTGTTGCTTTCATTGCAAGAGTGAGGGTTCAATCCCTGGTTGGGGTACTCAGATGCCATAAGCCACGTGGTGTAAGGTCTGTTGTCTAGTTAACAGTAATGTACCAATGCAAATGTCCTAGTTTTGATATTTTACTGCAGCACAATTTAAGATGTCTGAGACTCTATTATTTTTGCAGGGTCCTGTGAGTGTATATCTATTTCAAAACTAAAAGTTTAGAAATAAAACTCTAGCAAGTGCATAAAAAAACTATAAAAGGCTTTCTCTGAGATAGGGGAGATTTGCAAATGATGGAGAGTAGATGACATTTGGGAATGTATTGTCAACCCTCTTAGGTAAGATAACATATGGTCAGCACTCATTCTTTTTTGGGGCGAGTGATTTGGCCACACCTTGGGGCTTGCAGGGATCTCAGTTCCCTGACAAGGGATTGAATCCACACCCTCTGTAGTGGAAATGCAGAATCTTAACCACTGAACCACCAGGTAAGTCCCTCATCACTCATTAGGCGATATATGTTGAAGTTTTAGAAATGAACTGTTGTTCATTTCTTACTTACTTTCAAATGGTTCAACAAATACATACCTATTGTAGGTGTCACTTTAAAATACAGCAAAATGCAAACAATTATTGAACTAGGTGGTACGTTTATAGGTATTCACTCTATTATTCTTTTAAATTTGTCCTGAAAACATTCTATGATGAAAAGTTGAAAGGAGGAGAAAAGGGATGAATTGCTGATATGTGCAACAATATGGATGACTCTCAAAAGCACTGCAGTAAATGAAAGAGGCACAAGGCTGCAAATTGCAAGATTCCATTCTGCAATCAGAAAAAAAGGCAAAACTATAAGGACAAAATCAGATCACTGGTTTCCAGTGGCTGGGCTTGGGGGAGAGGTCTTATCACTAAAGAACAGAAGAAAAATTTGGTGTGGGGGTGCATATTCTATATTTTGATTGTGATGGTGGTTACACGACTGTGTTTGTTGAAATTCATAGATCTATACACTCAAAAAGGTAAAAATTAATGTGTGTAAATTATACCCTTCCAAAAGGGAAGTATCATGTGTAGAAGAACCATTAAAACACAAGCTACTGAAGATCTAAATATAAGACATAACACCATAAAAATCCTAGAAGAGAACATAGGCAAAATATCCTCTGAGATAAATCTTACCAATGTTTTCTTAGGTCAGTCTCGCAAGACAATAGCAAAAAAAATCAAATAGGACCTAATAAAACCATAAACAAAAAGACAACCTACAGACTGCGGGAAAATATTTGCAAATGATGTGACTGACAAGGGCTTAGTTTCCAAAATATACAAACAGCTCACACAGCTCAATACAAAATAACAAACAACCCAATCAAAAAAGGGCAGAGGACCTAAATAGACATTTGTGCAAAGAAGATATATAGATGGCCAATAGGCACATGAAAAGATGTTCAACATTGCTAATTATCAGAGAAATGCAAATCAAAACTACAATCAAAACTATCAGTCAGAATGGCCATCATTAAAAAGTCTACAAATAATAAATGCTGGTGAGGGTGTGGAGAAAAGGAAGCCCTCCTACACTGTTGATGGGAATGTAAACTGGTGCAGCCACTATGGAAAACAGTATGGAGGTTACTCAAAAAACTAAAAATAGAGTTGCCATATGATCTAGCAATCCCACTCCTGGGCATATACCCAGACAAGACTATAATTTAAAAAGATACAGGCACCCCTATGTTCATAGCAGCACTACTTACAATAGCCAAGACACAGAAACAACCTAAACGTCCATTGACGAGGAATGGATAAAGAAGATGGACTATTACTCAGCCATCAAAAAGAATGAGATAATGCCAGGTGCAGCACCATGGATGGACCTAAGGATTAGCATACTAAGCAAAGTAAGAAAGAGAAAGTCAAATACCACGTGGTATCACTTATATGGGGAATCTAAAGTACACAAATCAACATGTCTACAAAACAAAAACAGACTCACGGGGAGAACAGACATGTGCTTGCCACGTGGGCATGGGAGAGGAATGGACTGGGAGTTTAGGCTTAGCAGATGCAAACTATTACATATAGGGTGGATAAACAACAAGGTCCCATTGTATCACACAGGAAACTGTATTCAATATCCTGTGACATAATGGAAAAGAATATATATATATACACACACATATAACTGAGTCACTTTGCAGAACAGGAGAAATTAACACAACATTTTAAACCAACAATACTTCAGTAAAATTTAAAAAAATAAAATTACAATAAAACACAAGCTGTACTGTGCTTAGTCCCTCAGTCATGTCTGACTCTTTGCAACCCCATGGGCTGTAGGCTGTCAGGCCCGTCTGTCCACAGGAATTCTCCAGGCAAGATTACTGGAGTGGGTTGCCATGCCCTCCTCCAGGGGAACTTCCCAACCCAGGGATCAAACCCAGGTCTCCAGCATTGCAGGTGGATTCTCTACTGTCTGAGCCACCAGGGAAGCCCAAGAATACTGGAGTGGATAGCCTATCCCTTCTCCAGCGTATCTTCCCAACTCAGGAATTGAACTGGGGTCTCCTGCATCGCAGGCAGATTCTTTACCAGCTGAGCTACCAGGGAAGCCCAAAACACAAGCTACTGGGGGGCAAAGATCTTATCTAAGTCTTGTTTGTTTTCCTTATAACACACCTGGCATCTAATAAGCACTGAATAAACATTAGCTCATATGTGCAGTAAGGTTTTCCCCCAATAAAACCCCTATAGCCTGGGGAGCCTCAGCTGTGTAGGCTCTGCTCTATGGCTCTATGGCTCTATGAGTGATATGGCCTTGTCTTACTCACATAGGCTTGATGTATTTCCTGCTGTATTCTTGGGAACAGGGAGGTCCTTCAGTCTCATGTATCATGATGCTCTCTGTGGCCATCTGAGGGGCCAGCAATAACCCCAGGAAGTGGCACTGCTTCAACAGAGACCCAGGAAAAGGTGTTTACCTTATTCCTGAGACTTGTAAATCCAAACCAAGCTTCCTTCTCCATGTAGCAAAGACTAGCTCATTTTACATAGAAAAAAGAAGTTAGAAATTCTCCTTGCAAACATCAAACGCTAAACAAACATGACACTTAGTCTTCCAACATAATAACATTGATAACTACTATCCGGCTTTCTCAGTGCCAAGTTCCTTCACAGGCTCTGTGTTATCCTCATAGGGCTTGAATGTGGTGGCTATTGTTAGCAGCCCCATTGCACAAGTGGGATAACTGTGACTCAGAGAGGTGAAATGAGTTGCCCTTGGCCACACCCTGGGGTGCTCTGACAACCAACCCTATGCCTACTTACCTGCTTTACTGTTATCTTTCACGGAGCATCCCCACCCCCACCCCCTTTCAGCCACTAGCCCTTCCCCTACCCAGGGAACAGCCTTTATGCACAAGCACTGCGGGTCCAGCAACACTGCACGGGACCTTGGGACTCTTCTCCCAACACAGAATGGAATGTTCTCTCTGCAGTGGGTGAGCGGTGGCATTTGGGTCAAATATGGAAGGCAAGGGGCGGGTGGGGGCGAAGGGAGGGGAAGGGAGGGGAGAACATGCAGAAAACACCAGATGCTCTCTCTAGGTTTAAAAAAACACAGGCATTAGGGAACACAGATTTTTATCAGGCTGTTGGGAGGGAGAGGGGGAGGGGAAGAGTAGGCTGTAGAGGAAGTCAGGGCTCCCATCCAGACCTTAGAACTGGGTCTGGGGCCCAACGATAATGATAATAAGGATGGTGAGTGATGACAATAGTCACAGATGCTGTGTGCCAGGTGCTAAACTAAGTGCCCCACACGAGTGATCTCAGGTAACATTCTCAGTAACTCTTCAGACTTAACTACTATTATTTTCATTCCCATTTTTTCAGATTAGGAAACTGAGGCCTAGAGAGTACATACACGAAATCACGTATTTTCATACTTCAGGCTCGTGTACATTCATTGAATCAGGTCAGGAAGGACACACATCACCACTCTAACAGGAGCAGTTACCTGAGGTGGGGGAAGGGGGCGAGCATGACAAGGGTGCGGAGCTTTAGCTTTTTAATTGTATCGTTTCTTATTTTTTACAAGGGAATGTATATCCCTGTGTGTGTGCTGAAAGAAAAAAAAAGAAAAAAAAAAAAGGAGGGGAGGAAAAAAGAAAGAGAAAAAGGTGGGCGGTATTAAAGACTGTGTCCAGGGATCCCGCAGCTCATTCGAAGCCGGTTCTCCCAGACTGCAGATCGTAGCCCTTAACCGCTAGGCAGCACTGGTTTTCAAACAAAGTCCTGAGTTCTTGCCCCCAAACTCCTGACAGGGAGTAGCCAAAGAGGACTCGAGTTCTGAGAGACGTCGGCCCCTTGCCCCACCCGCCCGCGCTGGGATTCCCCGCGGGACAGGACCAGTCGTGCGTCTCAGCCCCCGCGGGAGCCCAGCGCTCACCGTTCAGCCCCGGGGCCCGCCCACTGTCACTGAACGGACTCCGGGCCAATCAGCCCCGGGTGATGCCACGCCGGGAGACGACAGCGGCAGGAAATCAAGGTCAAGGCCTCGGACACAATGGGGCCATTGTCGGTCTCCAGTCAGTTGACTTTCAAGCAGCAGTTCCCCATCCACCCTCGCTCCTTCCCCCCATTCCCGCCCCCTGCCAGGAAGTCACCCAAACCCACTGCCTCCTTTTCAGCCTCCGCCCGAAGGAAGCCGCATTCCGGATCCTACCCAAGACCCGGGAGGCCGGGCGGCCCCGTGCGGGGGCCTGCTCTGTCCACCAGGTGGCGATAGAGCACCGCACTTCTGAGGGCGGGCAGCCAGGCCAGGGGCCGGCGCTCAATCACCCATCAGGGCGAGGGGGCACCCAGCACTTCCTGTTTTATCCAAAAAACCAAGTCGCATTATGCTTTCCCTCACCTTTACTCTGAGGTCACCGGACCTGAAATTTCAAGGCCTCTTCTCTCAGCAAACGGCAAAATGGCCCGTAGACTGCAGCACTTTTCCTTGATGGAGAGGAAAGCCAAGTGGGAACTTCTTTACTCTGCAAATCACGGCAGGTGAAGCCTTTCCGATCTGGGTTATCAACTGGCTGGCTGATTGGTTGTTGTTGTTTAGTCGCGAAGTCGTGTCTAATTCTTTGCGACTCCATGAACTGTAGCCCGCCAGCCTCCTCTGTCCATGGGATTCTCCAGGCAAGATTACCGGAGTGGGTTGCCATTTAGTGCGTAATAATAAACATCATCTCCAAAAGGCCTTGCTGCTCCGCACCGCACCTCCCCTTGTAAATTATGTCCCCCCTGTTGTTGTGCCTTAGAGTCCGCTGTAGTTTTGCTTCTTGTCATGTATCACAACTAGTAATTGGACACGTTTGTTTGGTTCTTTTCCAAGTGGGTATATGCTCCAGGAGAGCGGGTACCAGGTCCACTTTTGTTTACCAATGCATCCTTAGTGCCTAGTACAGGATCTGGCACACAGTGTTGCCCAGTCGTGTCCAGCTCTTTGCGACTGCATGAACTGCAGCATGCCAGGCTACCCTGTCCTTCATCATCTCCCAGAGTTTGCTCAAACTCATGTCCATTGAGTCAGTGATGCCATTCAACCATCATCCTCTCCTTCCCCTCCTGCCTTCAATCTTTCCCAGCATCAGGGTCTTTTCCAATAAGTTGGCTGTTTGCATCAGGTGGCCAAAGGATTGGAGCTTCAGCTTCAGCATGAGTCCTTCCAATGAATATTCAGGATTGATTTCCTTTAGGATTGACTGGTTTGATCTCCTTGCAGTCAGAGGGACTCTCAAGAATCTTCTCCAACACCACAGTTTGAAAGCATCTATTCTCTGCACACAGTAGGTGTGCAATAAATATCTACCAACATGGGGGCTTCCCTGTGACTCAATAGTAAAGAATCTGCCTGCCAATGCAGGAGACATGGGTTCAATCCCTGGTTGGGGAAGATCTCACATGCCAAGGAGCAAGTAAGCCCCAGTGCCACAACTACTGAGCCCATGCTCCACAGCCCACCAGCTGCAGCTACTGAGTCCACATGGGGCAACTACTGCAGCCTGGGCACCCTAGAGCCTGAATTCTGCAACAAGAGAAGCCGCCTCAATGAGAAGCCCGAGCACCACAACTAGAGAGAAGCCCCCACTTGCAGCAACTAGAGAAAAGCCTGTGCAGCAACGAAGACCCAGAGCAGCCAACAATAAATAAATAAAATTACAAATATTTGTCAACATAATAAATGAGCTGGGCTCCAGCTGCCTGGCTCCACAATCTCCCTTCCACCCTGCATATGATGGGCAATTTTACATGTATCACTTAATATTTCTGAGTTTCATTTTCCTCATCAGTTGACCCAGTGGAACCTCAGGCCCTTCCTGGGCCAGGCAAGTGGTCGGATAGGAGAAGATTCAAAACAAGTGCACCCAGTACACAGGCTCCTCCTGAGACCTGCCATCCTCACTGCGTCACCGGGAGACGTGCCCACACCATACCCCAGCCCTGGAGAAGGAAGAAGAGCCTTTCAGGGAGGTGACCAGGAGAAGCCCGCTACTGACTCAGAAGGCCTAGGAAGGGGATCCTGGCAGCGTTCCAGTCCCCATTGCTATGAGGGACTCTTGCAGCCCCTCTGCAAAGTGGGCTGGGGAGTGAGCCAGAGGATCTGAGGGCCCAAACACACAAGCACCCACACTTCACACACTGGGGTAGCTGACAGCACAGACTCTGGAGGCCTACCCCAGCTCTGTGGCTTACCAGTGTTGGCAAATCATTTTCCTTAAGCCTCAGCCTCCTTGCCTATAAAATCGGGGCAATGATAATAGCGCTGAACTCCTAGGGTAGTTTTGTGGATTTACTGAGCTAACACATAAAACATCCTGCACACTGTGGGCACTTAGTAACATTAATGTTACTACCATTAAACACTCGCTCTTTAGCTCCTTTATCACAAGGTTCCGCCAGTTTGGAGATAAGGAACCTGAGGCCCAGAGAGGTAAAGTAACTTGTTCAGGGTTACAGGATTCAAACCCAGATTTGATCTCAGAGCCTGTGCTCTTGGCAGGTGAGGCAAGTGGTCCCAGGTGCCCGAAGCATGATGGGGTCAGAGCAGGCAGAAAAGGAGAGGGAAGGAACCCCCAGGGCAGGTAGGTGCTGAGGCCACCTACAGAGCCTGGCAAGCCAGCCTGAGCCACAAATCTCCTCTCACAGCACCCCCAGAAGTTTGTGGCCCCCACTCACCCATGTTGTCCCGTTGGGCTTGGGCCCCTCCTTCTCTCCTCTTCCCTCCAGAATTCAGTCATCTTGACTAACAAAAGTGACCATGGATACCCTGACACGTGTGTGACGCCTGCTGGTCAGCCCAGGCCAGTCGGTGTGCCAAGCTGAGCTCAGGCCCCCTCCCACATGCCAGGGTGCACAGGCTCTTCCACCCCAGCAGTAGAGCCATCCTGCTTCCTCCCCTGCTCTGCAAAGGTGGGCCAGGAGCTGGGGCAGAACTGAACTTGAGGAAGAAGAGATGAAAAGGGCTGTGGAGTGTAGAAGACGCTGCCCTGTGAGGCCTTGGGTTTGGGAGTGAGTGGGCATGGTGGGGAAGGGAAGAGGCAGTCCAGCTTTGCCCACTCTCCAGAGTCAATGAGACCAAGTCTGAGTCCAGACACTGTCACTTATAAACTATGTGACTTTGGGAAGCCATAACTTCTCTGAGCCTCAGTTGTCTCAGCTGTAAAATGGGTTTATTAAGCTCACCTGAGGTTTATGGGGGGGAGGAACTTCAAAAACTAATGCATTAAAAATGTGGGACCACAGGGCAGACACCTAGTCAGCTCTCCATACATGGTCTCCTTTACTGCTGCTGCTGTTACTGATGACAGCTTGGGAACACGGCCATGCAAAGAGTTTGGCCAACCTCTGGAAGAGGGTCAGCCAGGTTGAGTGGGGGAAGCTTCCTCCTTGTCTGGTCCCACTGATGACACCAGGTCCTCGGACCTGAAGGAGGAAGCTCAGAGGTCCTGGAAGGGGGAGTCCCCCTCCCCTTCTGCACCCCAGCCCCCCATCACGTGGTGTCCTGCCAGCCTGTGAGATGGCATGGGGACCTCTTATCCTGAAGCAGCCTGGTGTCTCTTCCTTTCCTCTCACTGCTTCTCTAACTGTTGCCAGTGCCAGAGTCCTGCTTCCCTGTGCGGTGGGTGGTGGGGTGGGGTAAGGTTGGGGTTGGGGGGGGCAGGAGTCGAGTGTGTAGAAGGCTGAAGGAGCTGGGGGGTGGTGAATAGAGAAGATTCTCCAGTGTATAAAGAGGATGGGGCCGCTTCTACTTTAGGCTGAAATGAGGTAATTGTCCCCATACCCTTCCATCCCCTTAGCTCTTTTCCTAAGCATGATGTTGTTGGCAAAGTAAAAGAATGGAAGCTTTAATGAAGAAGTAAAAATGACTTTTTTCCAACAACAGAATCTCCAGTCCAGGTGGCCATCTGACACCCCATTTCCAGGGCTGGGGGCTGCTGCTCCTATATCCCAGCCTGTATCCTTGCTCAACCTGAGAGCAGGCGGGGCTGGGCCTTGCAAAGGCAGCTGTGCAGGCTTGGGCTCAGGCTGGGACTGAAATCCTGCCCTTCAGACCTTTTCCTAAACATTGGCCTGAGTAGGGCCCATCGAGAGCCAGGATGGCTCTGGAGTCCCAATCCTCAGGCAGGGTCTTTCAGCCCCTCCAGTAGGTGAGCCCCACCGGCTCTATTTCCATCCTCCTAACCTCCTAACCTCCATCCCTATCCAGATCCCCCAGAATCTGGGGAGGGAAAACTCTGGGCCTCCTGCCTGCTGAGGGTCTGAATCCCTGAGGACCTGTCAGTACCCCTGGGAACTGGCCTGAGAGGACAGGTGAGCTCCCCAGGGAGACTGGCCCATGTGTGTGGAGCCTCTGGAGTTCACGATCTGATCTTTGATTAGGCTGGAATGTTCCCAGTCCGGTTCGCAGCAATGTCTAATGTCCAACAGGAGAGACTGTGGGAGGGTGTCTCTGGTTCCTCAGCTTGGAAACCCACAGGCCGTTTTCAGGGTCTGTGACTTCTGACCTGCCCACCCACCCTCTCCTCCTGCCTCTGCTCACCTCATCCCCATCCCCCTCCCCCGCCATTTCTCAGCAGCCCTCAAAGGGCTTAGGCCTCCCTGGGCGTTGCTCTTGTGGTCCCCTCTGCCCCTACCTCCAGTCATCCCTCTGTCTCCCTGATTTAATTTTTACTGTTTCATTAGGACTCCCCTCTGAAGCCTTGCTGACCCCTCCCTTCCCTGCTGACCCAGGCTGAGCTGGCTGTCCCTCCACTCTGCCATATGCTAGTTCCAGAGTACTTGCCTTGGAAAGCGTCTGTCCCCTCTCACCTGCCCCAGGACAGGGACGCTGCCATCGCTGGACCTACATGTGGAAGGGCTCAACTGGAATTGATTAATGAGTGGTGGTCACCTTTAGGCTTTAGGTCAAACACCTTATCTACAGAGAGAATGCCTCTCCCCTAATTCCTGGGGTTCAGGACCCCTTTCTCTTCTCCTAAACCCTCCCCACTGGCCCCACTCCCATCACCACCTGATAAAGGCCATGGAGATGATCCCGCCGAGGAGATGACACGGGGCTACACGGCAGCTGAAGGACCCAGGTTTCCCAGCTGGAAAAGCCCTTGACCCTAGTCCCCTCTTCTGTAAAATGGATAATAGGATGGCTTTAAGGACTGAATGTGATAATCCCCATAAGAAGCCCCTTTCCCCTAACTGGTGACTCTCTTTCCCGGAGGCCTTGATCTCCTCTGGAGAGGGGAGGGCGGCTCTGCATTCTGGCACCCATCCTGCTTGCCGCAGCTCTACACCCCTCACCCCTGCCCTGTTCCCTCCCCAGGGCCACACTTTCTCAGAGCACAGAAGCCAGGGCTGCTCTGGGACATGGAGCAAACTCTGAGGCGGGGCTTCAGTGGCAGGTTTCTGCCCACGTGTCTGTGTTTGGCTTTGGGTTCGGGGGGTACCTCTGGCTCCACAGGTGCATCCTTATTCCTAAGCCCACCTGCCTGCCAGGTGCCTGACTCTGGGAAGTCACCACCTAAGCATATCAGGGAGCACAGGCATCTGGGGAGCTCAGCCCTCAGGAACAGGTGAGCTGCCAACTTCCTGCCCTGGCATCTGGAGCCCTCACTGCCCACACTCAGGCCAGCGTCCCCAAGTCTGTGCAGGGGCAGGATGAACTTGACCGGGGTAGAGGCCAGCGTGGTGCCCACCCCTTCTCTCCAGTGCCTCTCCTTCCCCTAGCCCTGGGCTCTGGGGGATGGTCTGTAGGAGGGAAAGAAGGTGTAAACCCTGGAGGCACAGAGACCTCAGTTTTAATCCTAATTGGTTGTGTGTGAATGTGGCCAAATGACTTCATTTCTCTGGGCCTCAGTTTCCTAAGCTATAAAATGGGGGTGACAGGAGCAGTTCTTGCTGAGAAAGTCGTAAAGATGAAATAATATAACCTACGTGGTTCATGCAGCTCAGAGGGCCCCTATCAAGTGAGCAATACATAGTAATGTTACTGTTGTTATTACCTGTCCCTTGCTGTGTTCCCAGCATCTACTCAGGATACCTTAATGCTGTCCAAACTAATGGAGTTGGAATTCATTCAACATTTATAATGCCTAAGGGACTTGCCTGGTGGTCTAGTGGCTAAGACTGCGCGCTACAAATGCAGGGGGCCTGGCTTCGATCCCTGGTAGGGGAACTAGATTGCTCATGTGGCAACTGAAGATCTCGCATGCCTCAACTGAGACCCAGCACAGCCAGATAAATAAATATTTATAATACCTTAAAGAGGAGTTCAGTCAACTGAATGAGAGGAGAAAGGGGCCCACCAGCTTCTAAGGCATGGGGTGCTCTCCTTTTCTGCCCCAACTCCTGCCGGGAGCCCCAGTGACCCTGCTGCTGGCCTTAGCTCTTCCATGTCTAAAAGCTCAAGGTGCTCTTGCCTCACTTTCCTGATGTGAAAACTCAAGCAGGAGGGCTGCCGTGCTACTCGAGGCCCAAGTACCCTGGCTGGGATGCATGCCTGGCCAGGAAGTGCTAACAAGGATCATACCTCTGTTTAATGCCTGCTTCCGGCTTTCCAATGAGGACTCTAGGACTTTCCTCTCCACAGACACAACTCACGGGCAATGATACCAGCAGGGGAAGTGGCCTCTCTGTGCTGGGGTCTCAGGGGTGACAAAATCTAGCTATGGAGCTTTGTAGCCGCTGAGAAAGTAGAGTGGCCAGCAGAGGGGAGGGGGGAGGCTGAGAGCCCCACATCCCCAAAGAGGGCAGCAGGTGTGTAGAGCACTCCCCTGGTTCCCAGGTTCTGGCCTCATCCTGTGGAGCACTCAGGGGCTAATATCCAGCACATCTGTAAAGACACAAGGAAGCAAATGCAGAGGCCACAGCTGTTAGCACCTAGCTGTGGGTCTAGGCCACCTCATCCAACCCAGGCTGCTGCCCACTAACCCGTGGCAGCGGCATAGGTACTTGTGTGTCAGCTGAGGGGGCCTGGCATTCACAGCAGGCCACCCTGAGGTCTCTCTTGGTGACACCAAGAAGCCTGAGAGAGAGACTCTGCCCAAGGACTGAGGCTAGTTGGTGGAGCTCAGGAGGCTGGGACACAGTGGCTCCACAGCCTGAAACCCCGCCCTGCCACTGGCCTGGAAACTTCAGTCAGTGGCCACAAGGGGCACTGTGGCCTCCTGCCACCAACTGGCAGCAAAGGAAAAGTGCGTGGCATCCTCAGGGAGAGAGGCTGGCAGAATTCCTGGGTGTTGGGGGTGAGGTATAGGGTACAGGGAGGGGCCTTCTCAAAGCTCTGGGGTCATGTTTCAGGAGGAAGATAAGCACCATACCAGGTTCTGTGGGGGGGGGTCTGTGTCCCGGTCAGTCCCCTCCCACTTCCCCTCCCCCTCAGATTGTTTCCCTCCCCCCAACCCCTTCACAAGCATCCTGTGATTCTCTTCATCATGGCTTATAATTCTCTATTTGCCAGATGGCTTGACTAACGTCTGTATCCCTTATGGACTGTGGATCTACAAGGTGGCACTATTAGGATGGCCAGCGCTGTGCTTGTCTTCTTTGCTGTCTCCCTAGCAGTTGGCACAGGGCCTCATTCATTTGGTGAAAGAATGAGAATAAACTCCTTTATCAGACATGGTGAGCTGTCTAAGGGCAGGAATGGCTTCATTTATTTTTGTACCCCCACCCTCCGCCATGGTGCCTGGCACAAAGTAGGTACCCAGTAAACAGTGTGGGATGGAAGACCCTCTGTGACTAAAGGTAGGTCAAGGGGAGCCTTGGCAGGTGTATTCCTGTCTACCCCTTTCCACTTGCAAGGTAGTGAGGACATGGCCTTCTCCTCTGGGTAGGTCTCCTGGGAACAAAGGACTCCCTGGCAGAGCTGGGCAGGGGGAAGGGTAGTGCTGACTTGAGAAGAGGACAGGATGTGCTCTTCTGCAAGTGAATGGGGAAACTGTGGGAGGCATACGTGGCAAGCACTCCCCTCTGGGGAAGCTCAGAGAAGACAGAGTGGCAGCAGGGTAGGTGTCTGCGCCAAGGTCAGAGGCTGTGGTCAGGCAGACGGTTCACCTGACCCCATCCATCTCCAGAGCTTCCTGAGGGGGAAATGGGGGCCAGGGCTCCCATAAGTGCTGCTCTTCAGGTGTGAGGCTCTGGACTGTAGGCCCTCCTTGTCTCCATGGAGCAAGGAAGTCTCAGACACTGAATGACTGGGGGACCAGGGCTGGGATCTCACCTTGGGCACATGGTGGCTCAGGGAGCCTTAGTGCTGTGTCCTGGGAAGGTGTGGGGTCAGGGGCAGGGGCCGGGGGAGGTTCCCTCAGGGCTGCAGAATCACCAGGCTCTCTGACCATGGCTTGATTTCTGGACCCACCTTTCATGTCCAGATGAACTGAGGAGGAGGCAGAGGGTCTCTTGGGACGCAGGTCCCAGATGCTAAACAGATTTAGAGTCTGGAGTTTGCAGCCCAACCCCACATCCCAGAGCCTGAAAGCCACTTAAGACTACAGAGCCGGTCCCTCTTTGCCGACACACAGGTCAGGCCTTGTGAATTTCCAACTCTCTAGGGGAAGAGGAGCGCACTCGCTCCGGATCCCCGCCCCCAGCGGTTTGTTTCAGCGTATATCAAGCCAGCACGAATACAGCCGTATGCAGATTTGAAAACAGAGCTCATGTGCAGCTTGAGACATAATTTAACCTTTAATTCTGACTTTCAGGGTCGCAAAACCCTCGAAACTGACCAAATCAAAGCAAAATTAAGTGTGTGTGATTGACTAGCGGCGAGTAGAGAGGTACTGTTTCCAAGACTCTCGCTGAAACGAAACATAAACTTGACTTCCTTTTATTCAGTGGTAGAAATACTTACCTAGAATGGATGCAGGCTAGTGTGTGGGCACAAAGAGGATTTAAACACACACATGTTTATCACCAATTCTGTCAGGCCCGACATGTTTTGATAAAGGCTGATTTGGGTTCCAGACTGTTTTTCTACGGAAACAGCATCTCATCGAGTCGGAAGAGCCTCAGCAAAGCCAAGGCCAGGGCGCATGTCCTGAGCCGTCGGGGTCTCCACCGGCAGGCCAAGACTGACCGAAATGTGGTCCTAACTGGCTGACCCAGGAAGGAGCAGACATACGTAATTGTGAACCCATGATTTCGTTTTGTTTTCCTGAAGCCAACTGTGGCCCTTCAGTACACGCCCGGGCAGCGTGTACCACGGGCCGACTCGGGTCCGAGCGGGTGGAGGCCGGCTCCAACAGGTGCGGCACGGGTGCGCCCGGCCAACCTCGCGCGGGGTCTCTCCCTAGCACCCGCACCAGCACCGGCCCCGGGCAGGGCCAGAGCCCCAGGGCTTAGAGATCGGCCTGCGCACCGCCCGGGGCCGCTTCGCAGGGGTGGGGAGAAGGCGGGAGGCCGAGATGCGTGCTCCCTTGCCCCCTCCTTAAATTCCAGCGTCCTCCATTTGCTGCGCCCGGGGTGCGGCCTATTCAGTCGCCGGCCCCCAAATCGGGGCGGCTTCGAGAGCAGAGCCAGGGCTGCCAAGAGGGCGGAGGAGGGGCGGGAAGGGAGTCCGGCGAGTCCTCGGGGCACTGCCCTGTGCGCGCGGAGCTGAGCGCGCTGGCGGCCCTGCCACCTGTGCTGGCGCGCGGCGGCTGCGCCCCCGCCCAGGCCTGGGGCGCCCAGAAAGACCGAGCCAGCCCGAAGGCGGGGCTGGAAGTAGCGGCACGGCCCAGCTCCGCTACGGGCGGCGGGAAGCTGGGAGGTTCTGGCCGGCGCGAGTTCCCTGACCGGGCCTCTCCCGAGCGCTGCGTCGGCGCCCCGGGCGTCCCGAGAGCCTGCGGGCACCCTATTCGCCCCCTGGCGGCGCCGGGGACACGGCGGGAGCCGCCGCTACCACCGCCACCGCCGCGGAATGAGCTGTCCACAGTAGCACTGGGCGCCGCCCGAAGTCACGCAAGAATCTGTCCCAGGGCTGCGAACCGGGAGGCAGGTGGCCCTTGGGAGGGATAGGGGTGGTGAAGGGATGGAGGCAACTATGAGGTCTGGGGGTTTTCCTGGGATCCACGTCCTCTACAACCCGCGTGCGCTTCTCCACCAGCGAGGTGGCTGACACCCAGGGACCTGACTCCCGACTGGTCCTCCCTCCTTTCACCCTGGAAATAAAAGCCTCCCTCTCATCCTCACCCGTTTTAGGAAAAGTTCCTCTGTCTTCCCTCCCCAAGTGAGCTGGCAGTGGGCGCCTCGGAGGCCCAACCACACCAGGACTTGCCACTCCTCCGACCTTGTGCGGAAACCTGAGGCAGCGCTAGGTTCGAAGAGGATCAGCGTTCAGCGCGGTTGTGAGCGCTGGCCTAAGCTTTGTAGGAGGTAAAATTCCTTGCCTTCCGGGTGCTGCCAATCTCAGAGGACAAACACACTTGGGAGACTTTTGTCACAGCAAGTGACCTGGCAGCAGGAGGTTCAGGAGTGGACATCGTGGAGATGGGCTAGAGTGTGAACACTAGAGCCAGCAGAACTTGCCAAGTGGACGGGGTTTGGAAGAGCAGAGGGAGAGGGAGGGAAAGAGAGAAAGCTGTTCCGAGTCCAGTGGAGTGGTGTGGAGGGCTGGTCTGGGAGCGCTGGGGAGCCGGGAAAGGCTCTGTCAGGGTGGGCTTCTGCTGGAAGCGTCAGCTTCTGCAGTGGGACATACAGAGGGAGAAGGCAGCGCTGAGGCTAGGTGCCCTCTGGGGAGCAGCAGAGGAGGCTGCTCCGAGGTGCTGGCTGGGAAGGCTGCAACCTGCACAGTTCTGAGTGGCTTCTTCAAGAGGCTGGGTCATACATTACAAAAATGAAGTCCCGGGTCGCATTCAGAGGTTTCTGTCCAGAAGGAGGAAGCCCAGGTTATGGAAGGAAGAAGGAGCAGCTGTAGGCTAGGTCCAAAGGTGAAAAGAGGAAGAGAGAGAGGCGGGAGGGGAAGATGAAGTAGCACTGGGATAGGAAGGAAGCTTCAGGCTGCGTCCTGGGGAGGAAGCCGAAGGGTAGAAGCCCCTATGAGGGGCCAGCAGGTGGCGCAGGGGCCCCAGAACCTCAGGCCCACCAGAGCCAAAGGGTAGTTGACAGTCTGGCTTTGTCAGTTTCTGCCCTATTGCACATTCCATTTTCCTTACCAAAGTCATCTCAGGTAGTTCAGAAGAAGGCATCCCACTCAGCTTCTGGCTTTGCACTGAAGATGTGGCAAACCCAGGATGAAACCTCCAAGCCTCAGTGTGCCCTCCTTCCCAAATCTGTCTAGGTCTTAGAGCTGCTGGTATCTTGCCTCCATCTGACTTGGAAAAGCTATCTTTCTGGCAGTGGAGACAGTCACTGGGTCATATATCGGTAATGTGGTCTTCCCAGTTGGCCTCAGCATCTAGGAAAGCCAGCCTGGGGTTGGACTGCTTCATGGTAACCTCTCCTCCTCACTCTGGGGCAGGGTCCAATAGGGTCAGAGAGTCAAGCCTGGCAGACAGAGAGTGAAGAGCCCACAGACCCAGGCACTGGCTGTACCAGCACTTTCACGAGGTGGACTGAGAATGCCCAGATATTGAACTGAGAGAGTTAGGAGCACGATGCCCCAGCCACCAGCTGCAAAGAGGGCTTTGGGAATGGGCTCCCCTGAAGCCCCATAGTCAGACAGGGGCAGCCCTCGATGAGGGAGAGGGAGAGGGCCAAGCGCTGTCACCAAATTCTGCCCTTGTGATCAGGGCACTCCACCAGTGAGGGCCCAAGGAAGCACCATTTGAAAGAAAAGCCAGGGTCAAAAGTCTCCTGGTGGGACTTCCCTGGTGGTCCAGTGGTTAAGACTCTGTGCTTCCAATACAGGAGGCACAGGTTCAATACCTGGTTGAGGGACTAAGCTCCCACATGTCACTCTGCCAAAAAAAGAAAAAAAAAAGTATTCTGGATTAAGAGTGGAGGGCAGTTCTGGTGTGTGCAGAGACCAGGCGGGGTTGGGGGGCGGGGAACAGAGGAGGGGAAGGGTCCTTGCCTAGCAAGAACTGAAGAACTGCAAAGGCCAGTAGTACTCTTTTGCCCAGGACAGATTTCCTCACCTTTGCTAATAAATCACAATTAAAGGAGAGCCTCCATTTATACGTGCTCTGCTTGAATTTCTCCAGGGTCAACCACTTGCAGTTTCCCCATCTTCTAAAGGGGCCTGGTGAAAGCATGGAGAAGCATGCGCATTTCTTCATGGGCAGTATGGGGGTGGGGATGGGGGGCATGGCTGAGGGTCTGTGTCCCTGGCTACCATTACCCTGCTCTCCCTTGGAGCCACCTTTCCCTGCCAACTTGTTTTTAAAATTTACAAACACAGCCATCAATATCTAAGTCCCTACTATGTGCCAAGCACCATAGCAAACATGTTCGGTGCATGGCTTCATCTGCTCCTCTGAGTAGCTTGGGGCCCCATCATCCCTTCTTTGACTAGTTCCGGTTCCCAATACCAGCCAGGCACAAGGGGTTGAAGTCTGTTCCCTATGCTGATATAGAGGACACAGTCCAGTTTTGGCGTCACTTGCTGTGGGGTGGCTCAGTAAATATTAATTAACTTTGAGGACAAACTGCATTTTAACTTACCTTTGGCTAATTAAATAAAACTGCCATGTAAATCCGCAGAGGGGACAGAGAGACAATAGGCTATTTTGAAGAGAAATTGTGCTGGGGGATAGTAGGACTGTTGGCCTTCAAGTAGAAGTTGATCTTGGCCTGCTCTGGCTCCCTTTGCATTCTTTGAAGCTTGAGCCAGAGTCGTGGGATAAGGAATTACCCTTCTTAGAGAAAGCCTCCCCTCTGAAGTTCTGGAGAACTAGAAGGAATGAGGCAGGACGCACATGCACGCTGGGGCCCCCATGCCCACAACCACAGGAGAGTTCTGTAAGGAACAAAGCTGAACCACCCAACTCTCCCTCTCCCCTCCCATTCATCCTCATCTTGAGTTGTCATGTCCCTGCAGTCCTGGGTTGGCTGCAGGTGACCTGGGGCCTAGAAAAGACAGGCTCTGAAAGCCCCTTCCAACTGTTCCTGGCAGTTTTAGATTGTTGGGGCTGGCAGGCACCTTGCTGGGCTCTGCTTCCTTCTGCTTCTTCCTGAAGATAATGAGCCATGGCAATGGCCCAGGCCCTCTGGAGGCCCAGATCCTCCTCTGACCAACTGGAAGACCTGGGGCAGGCCATTTAACCTTACCAGGCCTGGCCCTACTCCATTAAATAGGGAAATAGTAATGTCAGGCTCACAGGGGCCTGTGCACAAAGTAAGGGCTCAGTAAGTCATAACTGCTTGATGATGATGACGACTATCTCTGGTTCCTAACAACGAACTGTATCCCTAATAATGCTGGTCTGTCTTGAGACGTAGTTGGAGTAGCTACTGTGTTTGAGCCCTAAGCTGTCACTTTGAAGATGGATATTTTTTATGTGGAAAAAGAAAGAACAGCATCTCAAAATAATGTCATGAAGTTAACATGTAAGAATAGAGTGAGATAAGGTAAGGGTGAGGGCAAGGGCAGAGTGAGTACAGAAACTGCTGAGAATGAATGTGGCGGTGTGGCAGGACACCCATGTCCCTTCCCGTCCCATGTAAGCCCCTTCCTGCAGCCACGTTGGAGCCTTTGCCCCTCAGAGCTCTCACCCCTCCTTTCTCCCTGGGATAGTGTTGCCAACTCTAGGGGCCTGTGGCTCATAGCAGGTAGACCCCCACACTGTCATCTCTTAGAGGAAGCCACACGGGTCACCATGGTGGGCCACAGGAGCCCTGCAGAGTCCCCCAGAACTGCCAAGCAGGCACAAGACAACCATTTACATTCAACACACTGGAACGGGTCAGATGTGGTTCTCAAAAAGCTCAGACTTGCAAGCTTTGGAGAAGGCCCAGGTTTGGCTTCTTTTAACTCCTAAACAAATTCTTGTGGGATGTTGCAATTACTTGTGACAATCCCTCTCCCTGCCTGGGACTTTGATTTCAGATTTAGACATGTAAAACTGGGTGGCTGGCTGGGCCTTGAGCAACTTGGGGGGTGTGGTGGGAGATGGCCAGGGAAAACTCTTTGTGTTTGGAAGCGAGATCTCTAGGAATTAGATACTGCACTTATGTTTGTGTTATAGAACTTCTCAGCCCCTGTGGCAGATTTCCTGTCCCTAAAATCAGTTCACTGTGCTGTAGTGGCTCCTTCTGTCCCTTGGAACACAAATGTCTAGAAATCATTTTCTCTAAGAGTCTTATGTGGGAGTGACTTTCCAACCACTGTGACGAATTCTGCAGTCCTTACCCTGAAATGTTATCCCCTGGATAAGCAGCAGGTGAAGATGTGTCAAGGGGATATTTTAGTGCTAACTGGTGCTGACCTGGCCCAGTGGTACCTGGAAGCAGGAGGAGGTGATGCAGAGACAGCCAAGTGGATGCAGAAACACAGGAGGAACATGGCTGGGCAAAGCGTGTCTGACAGTCGGGACTCTGTGGCCTTTCTTGATAACCAGGTGCATATGCAAACTCTGGGCAAACTGCCTAGGTCTTTGTGTTGCCATTGTACCTGCCCTTAAAGCACATTCAGCTATTCTGGGGAATGAGGTGGGGCCCTAGACCCCAGTAAGGCTCCTGTTTTCCTTCTTCCTGGCTATCACACCTGCTGTGAGAGCCCACAGAACTTTAGTTCTGGCCCTTTAGGCTTTCACACTGGCAACAAGACAGCTGGAAAAGGCTATTCCTGAAAGAGTTTTGAGCGGAAGGGCTAGGACCCCTTGCTTCACCCCTAGGCCTCTGGCAGTCAGTCGAATCTAACAACCTGCCTCTTGAAGCTGTTGCACATGACAGAAATCAGGAGTCACAAATGGCTGGGAATTTCTGGACCCTTTGTAAAGCTGAAGGTGGTGAGTAGAGTCACAGGCTGATATCTGCTGGCAAATCTGGGGAAACGGGCTCTTGCTTCTCGTGTAGGCAACAGGCACAGAATCACTAACACTGCTATACCCTCAGATACCTGTGAGCTCTCCTTCCAAGTTATCATCTTGTCTGGATGAAGCTTAGAAAGTACATGGAACAATGTGAAAAAGAGAAGGTCAGAATGAGGGGTGGTGTTTCAGGTCAACCTGATTCTTGGGGACATCTGGACTAAAGAAACCATTAATCAGTTCTACTCTAAAGAGTAGACAGCAAGACAAGAAGGGGGATTCCAGGAATGGGATATAAAGGTAGAAGAGATGGGACAATTCCCCTGAGTACTTTCAGGTCTTGGAAAGATAAAACTTGGAATTCCTGAGCAAAATTAAATATTCAACTGTTTCATTTCTCTGAGGGGAAGAGGGAATGAATAAACTAGAACCATAGTACACTGCAACACAAGGCTCTGGAGGCTCAGGGCACTAGCCAATGGCCACTGAGGGACTGTGGGGGTCAGGAGAAGAGAGAGTCTCCCCTGGAGGCCCTTAGGAACACATCTGAGACATTCTACTTCTGCATGAGAAGACTCAATATCATAAAGACATCCACTCTCTCCCAACTTAATTTGCATAATAAATAAAATCCCAACCAAAATTCCAATAGTACTTGTTAAAAGAAATCTGACAAACTGACAGGGAAGTACATTTGGAAAGAAAACATATGTAAGAATAACAAAAAGCAGTGTTTGGAAAAAGAGCAAAAGAGAAAAATACATTGTATCAAGACACACTCAAAGCTACAACTATTAAAATGGTGTACAGACTTTATTATTTTGGGGCTCCAAAATCTGCAGATGGTGACTGCAGCCATGAGAATAAAAGACGCATGCTCCTTGGAAGAAAAGTTATGACCAACCTAGACAGCATATTAAAAAGCAGAGACATTACTTTGCCCACAAAGGTCCATCTAGTCAAAGCTATGGTTTTTCCAGTAGTCATGTATGGATGTGAGAGTTGGACTATAAAGAAAGCTGAGTGCCAAAGAATTGATGCTTCTGAACTGTGGTGTTGGAGAAGACTCTTGAGAGTCCCTTGGACTGCAAGGAGATTCAACCAGTCCATCCTAAAGGAAATCAGTCCTGAATATTCATTGGAAGGACTGATGCTGAAGCTGAAGCTCCAATACTTTGGCCGCCTGATGTGAAGAACTGACTCACTGCAAAAGACCCTGATGCTGGGAAAGACTGAAGGCAGGAGAAGGAGGGGACGACAGAGGATGAGATGGTTGGATGGCATCACTGACTCAACAGACATGAATTTGAGTAAGCTCTGGGAGTTGGTGATGGACAGGGAGGCCTGGCGTGCTGTAGTCCATGGGGTCGCAAAGAGTTAGACACAACTGAGCGACTGAACTGAACTGTACAAGGAATATAAAAAGTTCAGTGCAACAAAATAGAGAATCCAGACAGTCACATGAATTCATGGGACACTTGAATATGAGAAGAGTAGTGTTTTGAGTCACTGGTGAGAAGATGGCCTACAGGATAGATAATTCTGGGCAGCATGCCAGAATTTTCCTCTGGAAAAAAAAAAGTTAGATCCCTAGCTCATACCATATATGAAAATAAATTCCACATAAAGGACTAACACAGAACTACAACTATAAAAGAAATATAAGAAAATATGAGAGAATACGTTTACTATCTGGGGATGGAGAAACCTTCTTTAAAAACCACAAAATACAAAGCCATAAAAGAAAGGATAGGTAATTTGATCAAAATAAAAAGCCTCTGTAATAACCCAAGAAACTATTATGAGGTTAGAAGGACCAGTCAGCCTGGGCCGAGGGGTAGTTCATTCTGCCTGGGAGCAGACTGTGAGACCGGATGGCCTCGGAGGCCTTTCCTTTCCCTCACAATTCCTACATGGAAGTCAGGGTTCAGGAGGAAGCAAACACTAGAGGGTAGCTGCTCCCATAGTTATCATCCTTAGAGCCCTATAATCAAGAGGCATCTGAAGTCATAGTTGTTCAGAACCGGCGCAAAACGAGTGGGTGAAGGGCATCAGGGTGCAGGAGAGGAGCAGTGAAGCAAGATGGATGGAGCAGAAACGCTTTTGCCAGCGCTGGGTGAGGAGGGGGAGGAAGCCCTGACCCTCTGTCAGGCGGCATGGTCTCCAGACAGTAGGCTCACCTTTCAAAGAGGGGAATGTGGCTCAGGCAGCTCCTCCCAGGACCTCATTTTCCCTGTATAGAGAACCTCTTTGGAAGAGCTTTTGGAGAAAATGTTGGCCTGTGTGGCCTTTAATGCCTCCATCCGAACCCTCAGCTCTGTGGGGATCACAGCAGTCCTGGGGTGATGGCCCTGCCCAGAGCTCCAGTGGCAGTGAGGATGGAAGCACCCATGTTCTTGGGGGAGCTGGAGGACCTTACACAGTCTGATGACTCCACATCAGAGGCCTATGTCTGGAGAATATTCCAAAAGCAAAGTTGAAACTTGTCTCATGGAGCTTCTGTCAGTAAATTCACCTTACAGGGACCATGCTGTGCTCTTAGGGGAGTCCAGGGAACCACTGCGTTCAGTTACTTTCAGCTCGTACTTCCTACTTGTGAACTGACTCTGAGCTCAGAGAGTGTTTGCCTGATTCAGGTAGGAAGACATCCACATCTTAGGAAACCCTTGCTGCATTCTGAGGCCATCCAGAGAGCTGGCTTGAGCACGTGGACTTGAGGTTGGAGAGGAGGGAGGAAATTCTGAGCAGGGAGAGAGATGCCATTTGTCAACAGGAACAAGTAGCTAAAACAAGGAATGATGGGTACTGAGAAGAGCAGGAGATAGTACCAGGACTGGCCAGAACTGAAATAGACTCAGTGATGGAATCATATTCCAAGAAGCAGCAGACAACCTCAAACGCCCCAAGCTGGCCTTCAGAGCCATTTTTCAGGATTTGTAGGGTAAGGGGTAAGGAGTAAATAAGCACAGCTGGGGATAAGACAGGGGCACTTGGCCTCTCATGAAAGGATGCCACAGGGGTAAGGAGAAGCCACTGGCCCCGGGGAAATTTAAAAAATGGACTATGGAACTTAGATTTATTGTCTCCAAAAGGAAGGATACAAAGACAAAGCAATGTAAAAACTGTGGCTGAGTACCAACTATGTAACAAGCTGCCAAATTAGGGCCATGTAAAGAGACCCCGTAAGGAGACCCTGCTGTTACAACCCCCAGTACACACCCAGCACAGTCACTCAACCTTGTTTCTCACCTCTGAGATAACATTGGACTAGTCCCCCCATGTGGCATAAAATACCACAGTTTAGAGTGCTTTATAATATCGCAACCAAAATTCAGGGAAACAAGGGATATTAACCTAGCTCAAAGTCCCCAACTTCCCAAATGGATAGAGCAGGCTCCAACCAGTCACCCCAGGTCCAATAAAGAGAATAACTCTCTTTCCTCCAAGCCTCAGCAACCCCACTTGCAGGAGCTTTTCATTAACAGTCCTGCTGATCAGCCAAGCTGAAGGATGCAGCCTCTTACAGACCCCCTAGAGGACGGTTCTATTTCTACTTCCAGATCAGGACCAGTGATTCTGAACCTACTTGAGCTCTGACTTCCCTTGAGAGTTTTGAAGAAAACTATGGATCCTCTTCTCAGAAAACTGTACCTTGCAAATAAAGGTATAAACTTGTGTAAAATTTCGGAAGCTTCGGTCTGGTGCTCTGTGACAACCTAGAGGGGTGGGACGGAGTGGGAGTTGGGAGGGAGGTTCAAGAAGGAACATATGTATACCTATAGCTGATTCATGTTGATGTATGGCAGAAACCAACACAACACTGTAATTATCCTCCAATTAAAAATAAATATATTTTTTTAAAACTTCAGGAGCTTTACAGACCCCCAAAAGCCCCAGTGTAAAAATGTCTGCCAAAGGCAAATGTCTCCTTTCCTTATGCAAGAGCTGTTCCCCAGGGCTGATTAACTGCTATCTTAGATGTCCAACAGGTGAATTAATATTCAGCATTGACCTCTAGTCATCCCATGCCCTTAGCAGATGGCAGATTCTCTGCTGTTGCTTGTAGCCAGAAGGAAGCAGAGCGCCTAGACAGAGACCTCATTTTGTTTTTCAAAACAGCACTCTGCTCCACCATCGCCAAAAAACCTCAGACACTCCAGGCCTGGAACAGAGATAGTGAGAGGCAAACCAAAATGCAATCTGGTCTGGTACACAACTAGGTCTGTGAAGAGGGCATCACAGACTGGATCCTCCTTGGGCTAGTAGGGAAACGAATGTAAGAAAGACCAAAGCAGAAACAGGAAGGGGTCAGAATGGGTTCCCCTCCTTTTAGCTAAATGCCGACTAGCTGATCACTCTAGAAGAGGAGTTTACTCTTTCTCTGGCTCCTCTACCTGGGAACTCAGAGGCTGTTGGAGGAAGTGCTCCTATCAACTACACAAGTTCTACATTTGTTTCCCTTTTGACCAGCAACCTCAACGAGGAAAAGGATGATGAAAGGATTTATTGATCACTACTCTGTGCTGTAATTTCTTCACATGAATTATTTCATTTAATCTTCCCAATGATCAGATGAAGCAGGCACTCTTATGCCATTTACAGATGAGGAAACTGAGACCAGGAGAGGTTAGGTAGAGTTGCTGAAGGCCACAAAGCTAGTGAGTGGCAGAGTCTGCATTTGTATCTAGATCTGATGTCAAAACTAATATTTTTAACCACCACCTCCATGCTCCTTCCTCAAAGGCCAGAACTCAGACAAAGACCCTGGAAATCCTCCAGAGTGATGGTCTGTCTCCAAGTCCTTGCTTCCCTTTCCCTGTCCTCTGCCCACCATGCAGCAGCCTGGCTCTCATCAAGGACTCACTTTACGGCAAGTTGGTTGAAAACCATCGAACTCTCTCTTCTCTCTGTATGACTTTGCTATTTGAGTCCATATTCCATAGCCCTAAATTTATCTTGGAGCCTAAATTTATTTTAAACTCAGCTGAGCTCAGGAGCCTCATTTCCTCTTCAGGTTTAGAATGAAGGAGGGAGGTTCTTTTTCACTGCTGCTCTGGAATGCTATTGGGGGAGGGGTTCATTGTCACAACTCTCATTTTAAAGACTGGGAGGACAGGACTTCCCTCATGGTCTAGTGGTTAAGAATCTGCTTTCCAATACAGGGGACCTGGGTTTGATCCCTGGTCAGGGAACTAAGATCTCACATGTCTTGGGGCAACTAAGCCTGCACTCCACAACTGGAGAGAAGCAGGAATGCTGAAACAAAGAGCCCGCGTGCTGTAACTAAGATGTTACACGGCCAATAATAAGTTAATAAGTATTTTAAAAATAAAAAATAAAGATAGGAGGGAGGGCCAAGGAACAGAGAATAGAAGAGCCAGGATTTGGTAAAATGTCACCAATCATGTTGGTGCTCTATGGAAGCCATAATTCTCTAGACACCTCCCAGCTTGTGGCACTGGGAAATAGGGAATATAACTCCTTGAAGAGCTAGTCTCCTCCACTCCCTCAGCTAGTGGATTCCAGGGAGACTGAGTTCCCAGCTCATCAAGAAGCCCAGAAGAATGCTGCCCATCAAAAGCTTAGTGGCCGAGGGCCTCCCTAAGTGCATATTGAATGGCTGGAGCCCCAAACAACAGTGCTTTGGGGGGCAGCTGGGGGCACAGTGGGCATCAAGTGATCTTTTGAGGCCAGGGTTATTGCCCTTTCCCCAGAAGCTCACCTGGAGATGAAATACCTAGGGAGAGAAGATGCTGAGGCCCATTCAGAGATGGGAGGTACATGAAGCTAGGGAGAGTTGGCAGCGTGCAGAGAAGAATCATCTCATACTCAGGGTCCCTGTCCTATGCCACCTGTGGGCCAGAGGTGAGATAAAACAGGATGACAGTACTTGCATTTAACATAGATAAGGAAGTCAGCCCCAGAAGCACTCTGGGCATCACTAAAGTCCAGCTGCTTAGCTAAGAGATGTTTACTGAGTATCTGCTGTGTGCCAGACTTATCCAGGCACTGGGAATGCCTTAGTTTTGCCCTCACAGTGTTAGCCTCCCAGAAGAAGAAAAAAACAATTTTGGACAGTGATAAGCACTAGGAAGAAAATGGAAGTGGAGCTGTGAGGGAGAGGGATTGAAAGGGGGCCTCCTTGAAAGAACATGAAGGGTGATGCCTGTTTATGAAAAAGGGCCAATGTGAGAGGATCTGTAGGGAAGCATGTTCTGGGCAGAGGGCAGAGCAAGGCCGAAGATTCTTAGGTGGCAATGGGCTTCATGCATTTAGGACATGGGAAGATGACCAGCTTAGCTTAAGAGAGGTGAACATAGAGGTGAAAGGAAGGAGACAAAACTGGGGAGTCAGGAGGGGAAGGGCCTTGTAACCACATTTATGGGTGAGCTGCTGAATGGAGAATGGACTGCAGGGGGCAAAAATGGCCACAGGGAGACCAGTGACGAGGCTGTTAGGTGAGAAAAGGGATGACCATATACGATTTGTTGTCTAAACCAAGATACTTGTACAAGCGAACAGGGGTACCACAAATAATCAAAGAGGGACAACCAGAATAACCAGGCCTTGGCACTGACAAAGCTCTAGCTGCAGTCATCTTCCCCAGCCGGGACTGTCACAGGAAGTGCCGCAGTTTTTAGCAGTTCTCTTCTGACACAGAGCTCCCAGCTCCAGGAGATGGAATCACTTTTCTGTTTGCCCAGGCCCTGGCCTGATGCCCCGTGCCTGAGCATTTGGTTTTTGTCTAGAGGCCACGGGTTACAGTTGCAGCACAAATGGGGCAGGAAGCCCTTTCCCCTGGTGTGGGGGCTGCCCACTCTCAGCAACAACCAAGAGGACAGGAATGAAAGCGCTAACAGGGAGTGCGTGGCCACCGCTTCTCAAGGCAGCGTGGAGAGGCAGGAAGCCAGAGAGGCATGGACAAGCTCTCAGTTCCAGAGCAGGGATTCTTAACTCAGACTTGAGGAGGTCTGTGAGGCAGGTGAGAGGGTCCTAACCTTTCATCAGATTCTCAAACCAAAAACGACAAAAAAGATAAAGAACCTTTGTTCTAGAGAGTAGGGGTTCTCACACTTTAGTGTGCATCAGAGTCTCCTGGAAGGCTTGCTTCAACAGGGACTGCTGATTTCAGGCAGGTTCTGATTCAGTTCTGTCTGGAGTGTGGACCAAGAATTTGCACTTCTAACAATTTCCAATGGGGTGCTAATGCTCTTGGGTGAGGGAACACACCATGAGAATCACTGCTTTAGAGGATACAAGAAACATGGGGGATTATGAGCGTCCCTTTTCAGACAAGAGTTCTAATAGATACCACAGCCCTCTAAACCAGCCCTAAGTCCCAAAGGATTTCATATTTTGTATTTGGAAGAAGCCCCTAGGAGAGTGACACTCAGGCCCTTCCCTTAGAGCTCAGGAAGCATCTGGGAAATAGCATTTTTAGAGGATGCTAAGTGCCTTCAGAAACATTACAAGCCCCAGCAAAACTCTAAGCTGAAACTACATGGCTGGCCCTAACGGACCCAATTACTGGGCCAATTATTGGCAAGTAGTGAGGTTTAGGGAATCTGGGCAGACCCAGATCCTCTCCTAGAAGCTGCCTCCTGTTCTCTTTTGAGCCTGTATCTGCAGCCAAGTGGGCCCAGATAGGAGGTCAGCCATAAGGAAGACAGAGGGTGTCTGCTGGGGGTATAACCTGGGGACAAGAAAAGAATCAACAGCTCCACTGGACAGAACTGAAGGGCTCATTCACAGGGCTCTTTGATCAGGTCATTGTCATGAAGATGAGAAGAGGCAGGAATAGTACCTAGCACTGTACTTTAAGCAAGAGCAGTGGAAAGAGGCCTGGAAGGGCCATTCGCCTCGTTTCCTCAGACCTTGTCTGAGTAAGTCACTCCCCCATGAAAGTGGAGGGGGAAATGAAAATGTAGATTCATTCATGAATCAAGCTTCAGTACAGGAAGTGTGGCTTGTGAGCTATACGGAGAAATCTTCCTTTACTTCAGGGAACGTTGGTTTTGCCCTCCAGCTGAATACATCCCGAGCTAAGGCACTGTCAGAGTCAGGGAGTCCCTAGGAGTTAGGGGAAGAGGAGGCGCTAGAGTGACTGAGACCAAGTCGCAGTCTCCTGGGCACCATCTGCCAGGATGTGTGACTTGAATTCTGACTGTGTGACTCGGGCATGTTACTTGATCTCTTTGTGTCTTAGTTTCCTCTTCTGTAAAATGGGGGTAATAATAGTGCCTGTTTCATAGGGTTGTATAAAGATTTAATGAAATAACCTAGACAAAACACTTAGCTTGCATATTTTAAGCACTCAACATTGAGCTTTTTTTTTAAGTGAGGGGCTTGGAAAAATTTAGGATGGTGGCAATACATACTCACCCTCAGTGTCACTGCCAGAGGCAGAAAGAGAGGGCTGGCCGAGCCTGGAGCTGCTGCCAGTCTCCCTGGGAGGCTGACAAACAAATTCCTGCTTCCTGGGGAAGGTCTGAGTTGTGAGCTAAGCAAGCAGGGAGAGTCAGGATTCCTAGGATGGTGGGGTTAACTGGACAACTCTGCTGGCTGTGAGGTGGGGATATCCTGCTCTTTTAAACATTGCAACATTCAGTGAGCCTTTCTGTGACATTTTCTCACTGCCAACCTAAGTGCCAAATGGCCTGATTTGAACAAATTAAAATGAATGAAAATCAAAGCTGGTAGGAAAATGGGAATGATGTTATTGGAAACACTCCAGAGATTTGCAAAAATAAGGTAAAATCCCCATTTTCAGAGGGAAAAATCAGTGGTTCCTTCTCAAGTTCCTGAAGTGTGGGGGACGATGCTGAAGTGAACCAGTAGTGCCTGTGCTGACCCTGAGGTTAGACAAAAAGAGCTCTCTCGTTCCTCTGATCCCGTAAGAGCAGAACCTCTTCCAAAACCCAGTACCCCAAATCAAAAAGTCCTGTCTGCTTAGAAAGAAACTGTTACTGGCACTAGGAACACAGTTCTAAAAAAATCATGCAAAAGAGCCAAAGTAAATGACATACTACATGGTTAAATAAAAGTTAACATCCATTGGAGGTGGGAGTGGGGAGAGATCGCCGATTTTATCGCTTTAGAAAACTGCTAAATAAAAATGGCTAACAGTTCTGTTGACCATGCTGGACCCCCTTCCTTAGGGGCTCCCAGGGCCCATAATTCTTGCCCTAGAGTTCAGTCCCATCCCAAGTCTGGGATGTTCCCCCTGCAGCCCTGCAACAGAACTTCACCTCCACCTCTCCAAAATGACCTCAGGGCATATTCCCCGAGGTCAGGGATTCCCATTTGGAATCTTTCAAAGATTAAGGCCACGGGACAGTTAGGAAGGGGCCTGGCTTCCGGCTTTTCACTCCCTTTTACCTTACCACAAATTGTGGCTGGAGTTTCTACCACAATCTCCAATACTAGAGAGTCCTCCTCTGGGACAAGCCCAGGAGTTTGTCTGACTCTACATTGAGGTGAGAGGGAGAATCTTTAGGAAGTACCCACCTGTCCCCTGCGTGCCACCTAAATCAGAGGCACTGCCACCTGCCCTACCCATGCAAAACAGAGGCCCCTCCGTTTTAAGTCTGTTATTTTTACAGAAGTTGGTGGTTGTCAAGTGTGGAAGCTGGTCCAACAGCTGGCTAGCTGTGACTAGCTGTCTTCCAATAGCTAGTCTGCTGCTCTCTACAAAGGAGAGCCATTTCAGTAAGAAAAAACCCAAACAACAACAAAGCTTTCTTGGAATTTACTCAAGGAAGCCTGAAACTGTGTTACTGTGAACATGAGATATTTCAATGACCACGCATTAGTTTTTAGAATATAACTACTGTTATACACATGTATATATGTGTAACAGTATATGACTTCCCTGGTGGCTCAGACGGTAAAGTGTCTGTCTACAATGTGGGAGACCCGGGTTCAATCCCTGGGTCGGGAAGATCCCCTGGAGAATAAAATGGCAATCCACTCTAGTACTATTGCCTGGAAAATCCCATGGACAGAGGAGTCTGGTAGGCTACGGTCCATGGGGTCGCCAAGAGTCAGACACTACTAAGCAACTTCACTTCACTTCACTGTTATACACATGTATATATGTATATTTATTTACTTGGTTGTCTCTTTTTGGCCATGCTGCACAGCATGCAGGAGCTTATTAAGTTGGTGCAAACGTAACTGCGGTTTTGCATTGTTGAAATCTGCCATTTGATATTGGAATACATTCTTAAATAAAGGTGGTTATGTTGTACATCATTTTAAGGTGAATTTCTCACTTTATTTTTTGGTAATGACTTATTAATTGCTGTTTATTTTATATATATTTGAGACTATGGAAATGGTAGACAAAAAGCAAATTTGAGCGATTTTCTTATTCGAGTTCAACATGGGTCGTAAAGCAGCAGAGACAGCTTGCAACATCAATGCATTTGGCCCAGGAACTGCTAACAAATGTATAGTGGTAGTGCAAGAAGTTTTGCAAAGGAGACGAGAGCCTTGAAGATGAGCATAGTGGATGGCCTTCAGAAGCTGACAACAACCAACTGAGAGCAATCACTGAAGCTGATCCTTTTACAACTACATGAGAAGTTGCCAAAGAACTCAATGTTGACCATTCTATGGTCGTTAAGCATTTGAAGCAAATTGGAAAGGTGAAAACGCAATGCGTGCCTCATGAGCTGACAGAAAATTTTTAAAAAATCGTTGTTTTGAAGAGCTGTCTTCTCTTATTCTATGTAACAACAACAAGCCATTTCTCTGTTGGATTGTGACAAGAAATGAAGAGTGAATTTTATATGACAACCAGCTTGGTGAATGGACCAAGAAGCTCCAAAGCACTTACCACGGCCAAACATGCACCAAAAAAGGTCAAGTCATTGTTCGGCAGTTTGCTGCCTGTCTGATCCACTACAGTTTTCTGAATCCCGGAGAAACCATTACATCTGAGAAGTATGCTCAGCAAATCGATGAGATGCACAGAAAACTGCAACGCCTCCAGCCAGCACTGGTCAACAGAAAGGGCCCAATTCTTCTCGACAACGCCTGACCACATGTTGCACAACCAATGTTTCAAAAGTTGAATGAATTGGGCTACGAAGTTTTGCCTCATCTGCCATATTCACCTGACCTTTCGCAAACCGACTACCACTTCTTCAAGAACTTGACGACGTTTTGCAGGGAAATGCTTCCACAACCAGCAGGAGGCAGAAAATGCTTTCCAGGAGTTAGTCCAATCCCTAAGCATGGATTTTTACACTACAGGAATAAACAAACTTATTTCTCATTGGCAAAAATGTGTTAATTGTAATGATTCCTATTTCGATTAATAAAGATGTGTTTGAGTCTAGTTATAATGATTTAAAATTCACACCTCAAAACCGCAATTACTTTTGTACCAACCAAAATAGCTCCCCGACCAGGGATTAAACACATGCTTCTTGCATTCGAAGCGCAAAGAAAAAATCTTTTATAGTGTGATTTTTGCAGGAACTTTGTTTCTGCAACCACTTGTTCCAAGCCTTCTCATATCCAGCCTAAAAGTAACTGAAAGCACCAGAAAAGATAAATTGAGGAGAAAGCAGAAATCCAAACTTCCAACTCCATTTCTAAAGGTTGAGGAAAATACCATACAACTGAAGCCACTGCTGGTTTTTGAGTTAGAGGCCAAAACTGAGATAGCTCTTTTTGGTCAGATAATCTAATCTTCTATGAGAAGGTCCCATTAAAACTATTCTGAAGGATCACTCCGGTGGCACATTTTTATTGGTAACTTCTTTCACTAAATAAGCAGTTTCAAAAGGATCTTATTTTCAAGCACAACTGTTACTTTCTGCAGAGGATTCTCTTCATCTTTTGTCATGACTCTTTTATAACCCAAACCAACTTCAAATTTAAACGACAAAAAACAAAAAGCTTCCAGTGGAAAAGGGGCATAGTCTATGGGAAAAGTTTTTCCTTCTCTTTAGTCGTGATGGCTTGGTTAACCATCCCACCACCAGAGAATTTTTAAAACGGACTTAAGAAGCAAGATAGGGAAGCCATTCACATAAAATCTAATTTGTTTTAAAACAGGAAAGTTTTCCAGTGTGAGACAGCACACCTAATGCCTGAAGCAAATCAATTATCAGACAAATATACCTGCTACTGAACCCTTAAAATGGTTTTTGTCTATCCAAAAAAAAAAAAAAAAATCCAAGAGCAACCATAACCACCCCCACCAAAGGCACTGAAACAAAAGACTGATCTGTTTATACGGTCACATGAAAAATAAACATCTTTATTTTTTTGCCTACTTTATTTCATTTTTTTCAAATAAAATTTAAATCTGTACAAAGTATACTGTTACAGTATATATTTTTTAAGAATCAATGCCTAAAAGAATCACAATACTTCAATAAGCAGTACAGCAGACCTCGCTAGTTTCAGCTTTGATATTGAACAAACTCAAGCCGGCTGATGCACAACACATTTGCTTGGTTTCCACATGGTGAGTTCCCAGCACTGAGATGGGAGAACACAACAGCAAGTATGGTTATATTACAGCCCGACACACTGCGCTTCTTCATGTGATAATAGCTGCACAGATTTAATACAGAATGCTCAAATTTACTTTTTAAATTGCATTTGCTTACTTCTTAGTTGGCAAAATTCAGCATTCTTAATGGGGTCCCCAAACAGTGCAAATTAATGATATTCTACTGTATAATTGGCACATCTCCAATAAGGATTAACTTGTAAACTCAAAGAATATTACAACTTTGTCCTAAATTTTAACTAATATACATCTGGTCCATTTAACCAAAGTCATTTTGGAAAGATATTAAAGAACAATTCTATTTCTGAAAGGATATTGTTTTGACCATTCTTTAGAGAAGATAAATTTTTAAATTGTCATTAAAATGTTTTACTATAAAAATTTTACAAACTTGATTAGAAATTTCAAGATTATGATTCACAGCAGACAAACACAAACTGTTCATATTCCAACAATACCTACTCTTAGGCTTTCAGAGCACAACCATGTCAGCTGTGTTAACTAAAATTTTGAACAGTGTACTAAATTTATAAGTGGTGCTGGGTCTAGCAAGTGTAAATACACAGTATATTTTAATGAAAAGAATTGTCTTCTTTATACTTTATTTGTTTTCCCATAAGGAAACATTAATGTTTACATTCTTTAATAAAGTTAATCTTACATCAGAATATAACTTAATACTGTCAGCAACAGGGACCACACACAGTAAATAAGAAGCACATTTAAAATAAGTCTGAATTCACATAGATTAACATTTGTTGGTTAATAAAATATCGACAGTATTACAATCTTACAATATTTACAGTAAGAAAAATCTAGAGTAATATATACCTTTCACAGCAGGATTCCTTTTTTTTTTAATTATTATTTCTTCCAGTTTGGGATTGTGTATACACAAAAAGTTCAAATAAAGCAACTCTGCAATATAATCTTAAAATAATGGCTACTGAGGGAAATTCTATCACAACCATTGAAAATAATGGTGACTTTTCACGGAGTCTGTGGCATCTGAGAACCTAGTTAATTAACCAAAGTCTTGCTCAAACCAGCCTCAGTTACCCAGATTAAAGCTGCAGAACTCCGGCCTTCCCTGACTGCTAAAAACCCAACAGATTTTCTCAACATGCTATAAGAAAAGAGGGAAAATAGGTTTCAGTTCACACCTCATGGCTGGAAGCCTCTGACCAGTGTACATTCCCAACTTATGCTAAAAAGAGGGCCAACTTCATCCCTAAATCATCACAAGAGTTTACCCTCCAACTATAGGGCACTGTGATACCAAGCTCACTCATTCCTCAACCTTCCAGCATTAGGATAAGGCATGAATTTGGCCCATATAATACACACCAGCATCTTAAAGACTTGGGATCAGGGCAAAGAAATATACCAGTGCAGTCTGCACTGAGATCAACAGGGAAAATGGGAAGCGATGCACATTTCCAATTAGAATGGCAAGAAGACCCACATCCCTAAACTGGAATTTGGCCAGGGCATCAGAGTTAGCACCCCCTCTCTGAGTACCACAAGCGATTAGGATGTGTGCTCTGGGCCTCCTCCAAGAGAGAGCATCTACAGGAAGTAACACCATGTGGGACATTAGTTCAGTGATGACTCCCAAGAAAGCAGATACAATTCTTGAATCTGGGGCTGTCCACAGCTCCTGAGGTCACTCATCAGAGCTGTGACCTGTCCCAACCCTGCTTAACTTTAAAAGATCTGATGGGCACAGAGCACTCAGGGATACGGCTGCTGGCTACTTTGGACTCTAGATCTCACAGGTAATCAACAGGTATCTGAGATTGAATTAGCAAACTGTACCATAGCTCCTTAAACAGACACTGTCAGGTTTGAAACCATGTCAAGCATGAACCTTCACTGTCAGGTCAGAAATCAAAGTGGGAGTTTTCCCACATCAGCCAAGGTTATTTTGTCAAAACCTTAGAGGAGTTGGACAGTTTTTCATGTTGCAAGTGATTAGTTTACTTAGTCAAGCTGGATTGGCAAACCAGACTGATTTATTTAGTTAGCTTTGTTTTTTTGATTCCTATGTATGTGTTAACCCAAAGCTGTTCTATTTGGGCTAAATACACTGACAGAGAAAATTCAAACAACAAAAGTTCTCAGCAAACTTTTGTGGCATTTTCTTTTTGGATGTCATTGCAAGATCTAAAGGTATTTCTACCCAACAAAGTCTGTTTAAGTTGTTTAATGTTATTTCCTTTGTGGTCCTATACAGAATGCTATGACTTCTATATAGGTCTGAATGCTGCTCCATGTAGATTCCTTCTGTATATCTAAAAATATATACTTTTCAGTAGTTCAATACATGGTTAATCTTCCCACAGAGGAAGATTTTTGTAATCACATGTTGCAAAGTAGAAAAACATCTCCTTTCTAAGAAAGGAAATACGTATACTTTCCTATTGTACACTTTTGAATAAGCCCAAAGGCATGCACCAAAAATCATTATTAAAACTAATACATGCACTAAAATGGTATACAGTTAGACTTAAATAAGGTGCTGCTTTTTCAATTTTTCAATTTGAAGAAGACATTTTGTCAGTTTGTTGACTCAAAGATCTCTCCCCACCCACCCACCCCACTCCACGGCATCAAGAGAGAAAAATAAAAAGTATGCATAAACCTTTAAACTATTCTTTATAGGGGGAAAGGACAGATATATCAACTATCCTATTCATACACTGGATTCCCAGTTTTAAATAAAACCAATATTTACTGGTAAAAATTGTCAAAGCTAATACATCCAAACAAATGTTACTAGTAAATAAGGTTCTACACAGAGAATAATTTACTTTGGTTTTATGTACTTTCTCAAAAACAATACCGGTGTCCCATACGTCACCAAACTGATGTGTTCCAGCAAAGTTGTAAGGCAAATCTTTTTCTTCCCTAGTGACATCTTGTTTCCCAATAGACAAAACTAAAATCTTTTGGTGAGGAAGGGGTTAAGATAATGGCTTACCCCTTGGCATCCTGAGCATTGTGGTTTATCAAACTCTACCCTGCTAGAAGCTGTCAGGCACCCTGACCCCTGCCTTGAACCAGGAGTGGCTCCCATGTTTAGAGATGCCCTAACTCCTTAGAAATCGCTCTCAGAACTTTGCTGCTCTCTTCCTTCTGTCTGGTTGTTAGAATGTCTAGCAAAGCTGTCTAGAATGCTACATTTTGTGAGTAGGGGCCACCATCTAACAGTAATTCCAATCTGAAATGTTTTATGCCAATACTTAGTTCCTAATTTTATCAATTAATTGCATTAAAATTTTCTCTATGGAGTTTAGAAAAGAGATCCTTAACTTGGATTCCAGAAGATGTGTGATGCCCCTGAGGTTGTGTGCAAAATTAACTGTGTATGTGGTATTTTCTTTCTGGGGGGAGCGTCTATCACTTTCATCTGATAATCAAAGGTATCTGTGACCCCAAAAAGATGATACAGGGACTTAAGAGGGCTACCCGTAATTTGTTTTATTCTAGGATTGGGAAATGGGGTCAAAAAAACTAAAAATGTCCTCAAAAAGTAGGGGGGCATATTGTTGATCTTTTCCCATTATTCATATTTGGGAAATAAGTGCTTCAAACTAGAAAAAATAATTAAGCTGATTAAACCCTATTTAAAAATAATCAAAGCCACTTTCTAAAATTTTTTCATTTTCCATGTATGATAAATTTAGTCTCCAATAAAAAGTTTGGAGACTGAATATTTCTCTTTTCTCAAAGAAAATTCATAGATATACTACTGATCATCATCCACATTTAATCCAAGACAACATAAAACCTAAGACAACTATAATGATGTAAGCCTTTAAGTTAGTTTTGAATAAAGGATTATCTAGAGTCAAATACACATTTGTCAACATTCATTTCCCAAAATTGGTCCATATTTAGATAACTACCGGGCACATTTCCACTAGATAAACCTCAAATCTGAACAATGGAAGTTTATAACTTTCTACCTCAATTAAAAACAAAGCCACAAAGTTCCACAATAGAGTCCAGCCATACACATTCACACTATGTCATAGAGAACTTTCTCATTTCAAATACATCACTGAATTTTCAACAGAATTTGCAAACTTAAGATCCAGAATAAATAGCAAAACGTGCTGAGAAGAGCATGTTGAGAATTAAAACACCACCCCCTGCCGCACCCCTTCCATCCAGAAACACACTCAGGCATTCCAAAAATAAACCAGCTCTGAAGAGAGGCCTCTAGCTTGTTGGTTTTAAGTATGAAGCTCCTAAAAGGCTATGGGAGAGGGAGTATAAAATGAAATAATAATTTACAAAAAATAATTTCATTTAAAACACATTTCTGTTCTATTGACAAAACTGTCTTTTTTTTTTTTCTTTTTTTTGCAATTCCAAACACTGTCGCGCAATCTAAGACAAAAAATATGTTCACAGGTACGCTTTTTGTTCTCCTACTAGTTCTAGAGTACATCTTGAGGTTATAAGAATGCCTCTAGTTAAAATAAAGTCTCTTATCCCTTGCTACCCCCCTCCTCAAAAAGTGAGTCAACCTTGAATTCCAAAAAGGAATATTCATCTAATATAGTTATTTCAACACCAGTTATATCACATAGACCATAAGGAAACTCCATGAGTATTATGGAAAACTACATGAAAGAGGGAGCTGCCACTTGCCACCCACTTCACTTTCAGTTTTTTAAGCCAATGCCCAGCTAGACTCAAATCTCATTGACTTCACTGAAAACAAATTAACATCCAAAATCAGGCCATTTCAGGCTGGAAATTGGATCTCAAAGACATCACTTCATATATATATGTATGTATATATATTTTTTCTACCCTAACTTTCACTTTGTCTATTCAAATAGTTTAATAAAACTCACATTTACAAAGGATTTTATTGGCAAATAAAGGCCCATATTAAAAATTTTATCAAAACAAATTTTTCTTCTACATAGCTAACACTACGAAATATTTTCTTGGACTTATAAAGAATATTTAATTGCATATAAGTTTTGCTTTGGGTGGGATATTGAAAATGTAAGAAATTAGAAAAGACTAGAAACAAAAGTGAAAGTGACTAGTCTTAACTTTCAAAAAATCAAGTGCAAAGATAAATAGTGCAAATAATGAAAACTAGAAATTTTATAGGCAACTTTACAGTCTTTCCTGCTTTTGCACTTTTACATATTGACAACTTTATAAACCCTAACAACTGTATGCAGCATGGAAATGGGCTATCATTTATCTCCATTGACTAGACTCAAGGAAGCCTTTCAAAGACTTGTCTCACAGTTATTTAAATCACTGGTTCTTGACACAGGTTTGGGAATTCACTTCTTTTTAAACAATTCCTAAGGGAGGGGTTTAAGAAGGCTCTGCACTGACTTAAGTTATAGTATGTAACCATCATAATTTAAAATCTGACATATAATACTACTGGATGAAAATCATACTAACTGCCAACTCTACAAAATAAGTTAAAATAAAAATAATTATTATTAATGTATTTGACATTTATTTAAAAAATTACATTCCAAATACAAAATCAGAACCTCTTTTTTAAAAGTTATCTTTAAGAGGTTTTATCACTAAAATATACAGATTTGGGTAAAATGAAACATTAAAGTAATCTGTCAAAATCACTGAGATTAAGTCCATACCAAACTAGAAAACAGTTAATTCAAATATAGTTGAATTGTGTAACTTTAAAAACGAGTATTATAGCAACTTTTCATCTTATCAAAATGTTATTGGGATACTGAGAACAGAAATCTTAACACAATCAGTTTCACCCTATAAAGGACATAAGAATTTCTAAGATATACTAAATTATATTATTAATATTTGCCACCAATGAACTCTTGGGATACAATTTTAAAGTAATATAGAAAATGGAAAAATAAACAGAAACTTGAGCTTGAGGGCAGGTATGTTGCCTAATTTCAGAAATATATATTCTTGAGAGTCTCATAAGGGCCACAATGTTAAATAGTTGCTAGGACTGCAAACAGAAAACAAATAGAAAAGACACCTAAGATTTCAATTCAATGTTTTTAACTTGGTTTATTGTACTTCTAAAAATTTATGTGGAACAAAGGCTCAAGGTTCTATAAAGCAAGGCATAATATGAATCTTTGTGGACTGCAAAGCTGAATAATTTGATCTAAAGAACATTCTGAAAAGCAAATGTAAACTACATTGTAACATGAGTCCAGGAGAATAGTCTGTATGATAAAATATTTCTGATAGTTTAAAAATAAATATGAAAAAGTTTGAAACTTTTAAAATTTCTTCCCCTCAAAATAAGTCTCTAGCACCATTTGCCTTAACCAGAAAAGTTGCCATTCCACAATTGTGCTATTTATATTTGTCCAGAAAAGCAAATATCCTATACCTGAAAATAGGTTTATATACTGCATCATCATCATCATCATCATAACATAGACCAACAGCTCTCTCATAACCAACAAGGGACCCATTTTTTCTGAAAACTTCCTTAGTAAACATCAGCTTCACTGTCCTTAGCAAACAACTCTCATTTAAACTCAGTGTCTTTTCCTACCTCCAGTAAAAATTTCTCCCACTTTACCTCCAAACCGTTCCCTTGTATACCTCTCACACTTCCATTCATAAACACTTCAAACAGCTCTCCCCCTTTCTGCTCTCAAATTTCCAAACCAGTAAGTCTCAGCTCCAGGAACTTACCTAAAATACACATACTTCTTACTTTCTTCAATTCATACATATCTTAATAATGTCAATGCTCTTCAAACTGCCAACTTAAGACTATAGGGAAGACAGCAGTCAGAAAACACTGCCCAATTACCTCATAATACAGAAATCTTTCTGGGGTCAGTTAGCTATGTTCTTTTCTAAGGCAGGAGTCAGCAATTTCTTTACTTCCTTCTTGAGGAGGTAAACTGGAGTGCCACTGGCAGGCCTATGGCAAGAAGTATGCTGCTAAGTCACTTCAGTCGTGTCTGACTCTGTGCGACCCCATAGACGGCAGCCCACCAGGCTCCCCCGTCCCTGGGATTCTGCAGGCAAGAACACTGGAGTGGGTTGCCATTTCCTTCTCCAATGGATGATAGTGAAAAGTGAAAGTGAAGTTGCTCAGTTGTGTCCGACTCTTAGCGACCCCATGGACTGCAGCCTACCAGGCTCCTCTGCCATGGGATTTTCCAGGCAAGAGTACTGGAGTGGGGTGCCATTGCCTTCTCCAATGGCAAGAAGTACAAAAGAGAGCAAAACAAGGAAAAAAGAACATGGGAAAAAGAAAATTCCAGTGTATAGGGTAGGGAGGTAGGTCAAATGTCACCAACAACTATCTGCACTGGAAACTGCCAATCCACTCCAGCTCAAGAGGAGTTTGATCCATTCCCCAACATGACTATTAACTCATCAGCGGATGGCCATCACTGAGCTGGTCAATGTGAATACCTAGGTCACCTGTCCCGTAAGTTTGACTGCTACTTCATAGTAAGAACATAAGTCCTCTTAGGATTTTTCTGTATTAATCCAGTTTAGAGCAAAACACATGCTAACAAGAGTACTTCCAGGTTTCTCACAATTCTAGAATATAAAGGTTTGGTCCTTGAACTTGGAGGCTTCTTAAATTATTAAAGTGCACCCTAAATCAAAAAAATTAAACTCTTTAGCTTAAATTTTTTCTAGGAAATGTTATAAAACTTTATAAGCAAATTACTAATAACCACCAAAACAAAGTATATATTCGCAAAAATCTTGCGATTCCAAAATGAGTAAAATATTTCTGGTCCATAAGAAGTAACTTTGTTTTACACAGAGGATCACCACCATGTTTCTACCTATCAAACAAGACAATTTTCCACAAAAGTAAAGCACATCAGGAAAAAAGAAAGGAAATAAATACCAAACACAATATGGGGACAAAATAAAAATGAGTAGCTGTGAAATTCTTTTTAAAAAAAATATTTCTAACAAGTGACCTTTGCCATATTCAACCTTCCTAAAGACATAAATTGCCTAGGACCATCCAACATCAAAACTTGGTAGTCAGTTTAGCAACTGAAAGGTAACAAACTGTTGGTTTGAAACCAATCATATATTTCACTTTTTACCTGGTTCCTGCATTATGAAATTCTGCCTGACTCATGCTAATGCTAATTTAGATGATCGCCATAGTAATGAAATTTCTGCTCTAAAAGAGCCTCTCAAAGGGCCTAGGCCTTAAATTTAGGTTTTATTTTAGGAGCAAATAACTCTTCAAACATTAAAATCAGCTTTTCTTAAAAATTTATTGCAAATCCTTTATATTAATGTTGCTGGGTAAAAATAGTGATTTTAATAGCAGTGATCACTTAAGTTTCACATAATTTCATTATGAATGGTCTAAATTTGGTTAACTTTCAATTAAAATAAATATTATATGATTTAAAAGTAGATAAACTTTAACAAACAACTTTGCACAAATTACTTTAGTGAATTTATTCACTTAAGCAATTCTAATAAATTCTCTTTCCTATTCATTTCACTCTCATGGGGAAGTGTGCATATATATATGTGTGTATATATATATATATATATATATATATCTACAAATTGTTGATATCCAATTTTAGGAATCATCAACTATAAATGTTATACTCAGTTATCACCAACCTTTTTCAAACTTAAGTGGCTAAAGATTCTCTTAGCATTCTTTATATAGCAAGCAGGATCTCATTCTGATACCGAAAATGAAAAAAGTCATCAGATTTGGTATCTCATTTTTTATGGGGGAAAAAATCTTAAAAGTATGTTCACATGTAAAATAAGACAAATCAGGGAGCTACGAAAGCCACCAGAACAACCATTTCAGAAATCTCCACTCTGAAATCATATGGAAATGTGTGTATGTGTAATATGAAAAAATGAGTGGGAATACTGAAGACAGGGTGAACCATATGTGGTGGTGGTTTAGTTGGTAAGTCATGTCCAACTCTTGCAACCCCATGGACTGTAGCCCGCCAGGCTCCTCTGTCCATGGGATTCTCCATGCAAGAACACTGGAGTGGGCTGCCATTTGCTCCACCATGTGTGGGAGATAAAAATAATCATGCCCATGGTGGGGTCAATCATGGCTGGCAGATAACCCAAAATATAAAAGAAAGAAGTTTAGAGAGTTTCAACATTGCTAAATAAAAAATGTTAAAAGCACAGAAAAAAATGAATGAGACAACCCCCACAAACATCAAGTTTCATAGGAAAAAAGGTAGGAAAAAAGTGACCTATACATCTTTTTTAATATACCAAATCTTAACTGACTTAAAGATTATATAAAGTAGTTGGGTCATGGTACCCACCCATACTCTCATTATCAATGGACTTATCTTTTCCCCTCCCTTCCACCCAAATTTAGTTGTTTCCTGCAGAAAATGTACAGCATTCCTATATCAATAAGTATAAGAAATGAAAACAGTGAGTACAACTGATATAGATCCATTGACTTTTATTACAAATGTACTTGATCACTTGGCTTCAAAAAGTTTAAAATCAATACCCTATTTTCTGTATGCCAGTACAAAGCAAACTGTTTTACAAATTAAATACCTAAAAATTTGACAAAAATATTAAAATTTGATGAAAAACAATTATAAAAATCCTTAATCTCTCTCTTCAAAAAAGGAGGCAGTCTTCCCAGTCCTATTGTACAATATTAATAATATTCACCATTTTTAGAATAGGTAGCTAAATTATATTTTTTCTGTTAGCATACAAAACTCTTAGACTAATAGATTTTATTTGTATATGCTCCAGTTAAGTTTGTGAATGCCATCTGATTGCAATATAATCAACTATCTTTAATTGAGTCCTAATTTACACTTATTTAATAATTTGCATAGTTTAAAAGGGAAAAAGGTTATTCTATAACTAATTATCATAGGCTATTACAGTGCTATTTTTCAAGGCAACAAGTACTTGCTCCCAAATGAAATTATCTGTCTTCTTTAGGCAGGGGTTAAAATTACTAGCAGCTTTCTCCATCACCTGAAAAACCAAATTGCGATAGTTATCCATCTCTAGATGTGAAGACCTATAAAATACATTGATATATTTTTCACTTTGAGTCAAATTTCAACCCCTGCATGGGACAACTACAAAGTGAGACTTCCAGGTTTTTTATTTCCCTGTTGGTTTTGGTTTCTACTCTCCATGGCTTTTGAGAAGCTGGAAAAGTCTGTCTTTCTGACTCACATTGTCTTTTTTTCCATTTGGCAAATATTCATCTACCTCCAATCTGTATCTAGTGGAGGAAAAGCCAACATGGCTTTTCTTGTGAACTTCCTTTGTTGTCAAAGGCATGTATAATGATTTCTACAGTTCTGGTTAGTTAACTTTAGCTCCCTCTGTGGCTGGATGACTGCTGCTTCCAACATCAGCATGATAAATAGGAGGCACAAATAAAAAGTAGCTTAAAAAAAGATTTGGTGACTTAAAAAAAAAAAACAAAAAAACAAACAATACCAAACACACACACTTATATGGGCATTTAAAATCTGGTGGCTGATCTCTGGATTAAATTACTTGACAATGTCTCTCATTTTAAAGAATGTAATGCATTTCAAGTGTTCTTTCATACTTAGGCAAATAGTATAGTTTAACCAAGCTCTTGGACCTTAATTGTAAGACAAAGCAGATCATTAAAAATAAGGCATACTTGTCATGAATTAATTTTTGTTTACATGTTTTTGGCACATTTGATCATACTGTCTTCTATGAATAACACATATGGTCAAATATACCATTTCCTTTTTTGTTTCAGCACAAACAGGGTTTACCAACTAGTAAAATAAAAACAAGGAAAAACTCCAACATAAAACACTGAGTTATAGAACCTTGGTAAAGTACCGAGCACCTGGGGGCAAGGGTGGAAAAAGGATGAAACAGGAGAGGGGAAAAGGGAAGGTTTCGGGTACTTGGGGAGGTAAAGTGAGATGCAAAAAAAAGAGCATCTTTACAGTCATTAGTCTTTTCTATGATCACGTCTTAAGTCTTAAAAGATCTGAATGTGGATTTCTTTTAAAATCCACTGACCATAAATCAGACACTGGTTTCAAAATCTTAGTAAGATTGTGTTTAACTGTTATAGTGTAAAGATAATTGCACAATACATGTGCTTCTTGATCCGGTAGGATTCCAAGCAGAATCTGAAGTCTATAGCTATGAAAGGCTTCACTTTAGGTAACTCGGACCCTAAAGAAAACCTCATGAAAGAACTCGCATCTCAAAGAAAGGACACTTTGCCTAAGTTTGCTGTGTTTTTGTTGACTTGCACTACTTATTGCTGGCTACTATAAAACACTGATCTAGGAGTACTCCAACAACCTGTAGTACAAGGCTTAACTTTAAGAAGCTATAGTAAACAAGAGACAAAATCAAAGCAATTCTCTTTCCTAACTAATAACAGCACAGAGAATGCAGTCTTTTCCATATCACAGTTAAAGTACAGTGAACAAAACAGCTCAACAAACCTTAAGACAAAAAAGTGCAGGTTATTAATGTTTACATGCAGTTGATAAGCATTCCAAATGTCACATTATGCACTGTAAAAGCTCAACTTTACTATGTGGAAATAAGAAAAATGCACCTTGGGGGAAGGGGAAAAGCAATTTAATCATTTCCAGTGATTTTGTAAGTAAAGAAACTCCTAACTATTGTACGGTCACCTCATATTAAACATTGTATGAATATTAAAAGCAAACAATTTAATGGGAAAATGCACAGTACAATGGAAATAGCTTGTTATTCAACACATACAGTAGATCTCAAAAACAAAGACAACACACTCAACCAGGGAGCTTAAAAATACCAAATCAAAACCCAAAGAACCAGCAGAAAAAAAATCCTTCAAAAAGACAACTGTTTCACCTTCCTAGGCCAATGCTTTACAATGTGAGAAGCACTGATACCTTCCAGCTCCTACAGGTGGTGTCTTCTACATACAGCAGTTAGATCTATATGGCTGGATTTGCCAAGATAACAATTCCATCCCCAGAACTCTCTATGTCAGACAAGACCCCTTTTTTTAAAAACCAAAATACTTTCTACAGAATTCCAAACCAAAATGTACTGTTTAAGGCATCTTTTTTTTTATAACATTTTCTCTTCACTCAAAGATGATAGTCATGCAGCAGTTTAATGATAAAAATATATTAATATTTTACTATACAGCAGCAAGAAGTTAGTTGTCAATTAAAAGCACACAAACATCTTTAAATGAAAACCTGTAAAAGACTATCGTTACAAACAATTTCAGTTTGGAGGACACCAGCTTGGTAAAGTGCTCTCCTAAGCTTTGCATTTTCATACCCTACATCTTGAATATATGAGTTATAGAACATACTTTTGATAGAAGGCTTGTACACTTGGGGAACACAAATACACTTAGCATATAATGTAGCCAGTAATAACTAGCACCACAGCTACATGGAAATCCTTTACATACACCAACTTGGCTTTCACTTTTAAAATGAAGCTCAGAATCCATGGCTCAGTAGGATAACTATAATTGTGTTGCTCTGCTTGTTAACAGGTCTACATAAGTTAATAGCACTGGCAAAAATCAAAGGATAGCTTCAGACCTCTTACAAGTTTAGGAGACAGTGCTAGTGACCACAAATAGACTCACTACCTGATGTCCAAGTACAGGTTCACTGGAAATTGCTGCACGTTAGTTAAGTTTTTAAAATCTTTCTACACATAATAAAAAAAATATATTATGAACGATACAAGTACATCTCATATACACAATAATGACAAAATGCCTACTCAAAGCAA